>NW_025421543.1:0-600000 GCF_011764305.1 Mustela putorius furo | reverse complement strand
GCGCCTCAGACTCGCTGATTCTTCATATCCTAAGAGTTCTTCAGATAAGAACCTACACGGCACTCGAATGCACCCAAAATATATAGTCTAACCTGGGCACTAATGCACTGTCTGATAACCTGAGCACAGACCTCGTGACCAACACCCAGACAGCTGTCCGCACCCTGAGCACATCAGACCCGCCATGGCCTTAGGTCATCATCTCTTCCCTACCTCTGTTTTCAGGCTTCAGAACCTAGACCTTATCTCCAATCACTGCCCAGGGGTGACTGTGATGCAGAAATCAGAACTCTTCCTTACCCATGGAAAGAAACCTTGTGGTTGGCATGTTGTCCAACGATCAGTGTAGGAGAAACCAGCATTCACCCTGAGGGCCCGCCCAACCTTGAGTGCGACGAGGGCATAAACACACATTGTGACCCTCAGCGTGAGTCCTGTCCTCTAGTACGTCCTCTCAGTGGCTGGAACATTAGATGTCATAATGGGCTTGACATGTCCCTAGGCCCCAATTTTTAACCAGATTTATGGTTGTCCAGTCGCCCCTCCCCAGAGCTCTACTCTGGAATCCCTCATTTGGTGGGACACCTGAGGTTGAAAAACAGAACAAAACAAATCATAACAACAGAACAACGGACTTCTTCCATCCCACAGAATGATTCCAAACTCTTTGGACGGGGCCAAAGCCCCAGAGAGTAAGACTCGTCCATTTCCCATGAAGTCACCCGGAAATTTCACGACCATGAGTGACACGATATCCAGAGACAAAAACTTGAGCAAGAGCCTCACACTCGCCCTTTTTTCATATCCCGAAGAGTTCTCCTCATGATCTGTAGATCAGTCCTGCCATACCTATGACCCGAAACACAAGCCGAGTTTGTGTTTTCAGACAACTGTCCATCAGCCCTGGCCTACACACCCTAGAGGCTCAGGCCCCTGGAGCCAAACCTGACGACTGTGCTTGCCCTGTCCAAGAGTCTTGTATGTGCCCATTCCAATGGCCACAACCCTACTAAGAGTATAAACCTCCAAAGTCCCTGAGGCCTTCCCAATATTTGTGGCTTCCCAAGACAAACAGGGGCAATCTGGGCCCATCTGAGCACCTACTTGCACTCAGATCCGTAGACTGATGTACCCCGAGTTAAAAAGGAACGAACAGGCCCCTAGGCACCTATCAGATCCATTGCTTTGGTTTCTAGGCATCTCTCCTCAGAGGCCTGAATTTCAATAACAGCATATGGCTGTTTCTAGACTCACCAACAGAACAAATTTCATCTACACATGGGAATGTGAGGTGTGTTACCCAGCCATCCATCCTAGGAACCGTGCTCGGAGTCGTTGTCCTGGAGCCAACCAACAGGTCTCAATTGTCCTGCAGAAGAATCTTTGCAGTTGGGAGCTTTTCACAACTCCCATCTTGGGAAAACCCTCATGGCCTCGTGATCCACCCCCCCCTTCAAGAAGGGGCCATCAGGGACTGAATGTCCAACTTGAGCGATCGTCTGATCCTCGCCCTCACTTCAGATGCACGAGATTCGATTCAGGTCTGCAGATTGTGCCTGCCATATCCTCACCCAGAAACCTAGGCCTAGCTTGGGTTTCCAGACTTCCGTCCTCAGACTACTGGCCCACAAGCCCTCCATTTTGGCAATTCAGAACTACAATGCAGCACTCTGCCTGCCGTCCTGAAGAACAATATTGCCGTCTGGGGCTACCCAGGAACCCCAAATGAGGATCAACGGGGCACGCAATTCGGCTGTACCCCCAATATAGTCTGACCTGGGCACTAATGCCCTTTCTGACACAGCTTGATCCTGGACCTCCTGGCCCCACCAGACAGCTGGCCGCACACTGAGCACATCGGACCCGCCATGGCCTTAGGTCATCATCTCTTCCCTTCCTCAGTTTTCTTAGGTCGTCATCTCTTGTCAACCTCGGTTTTCAGGCTTCAGAACCTAGACCTTATCTGCAATCACGGCCCGGGTTTGAAAATGATGAAGAAATCAGAACTCTTTCCCCATGGCAAGAAAACTTGTGGTTGGCATGTTGTCCAAAGTTCAGTGTAGGAGAAACCAGCATTCACCCTGAGGCCCCGCCCATTCTTGAGTGCGACGAGGGCATAAACACGCATTGTGACCCTCAGCGTGAGTCCTGTCCTCTAGTACGTCCTCTCAGTGGCTGGACCATTAGATGGCATAATGGGCTTGACATGTCCCTAGGCCCCAATTTATAACTGGATTTCTGGATGTCCAGACGCCCCTCCCTAGGGCTCTTCTCTGTAATCCCTCTTTTGGTGGGACACCTGAGGTTGAAAAACAAAACAAACAAATCAACAACAACAGAACAACGGACATCTTCCATCCCACAGAATGACCCCAAACTCTTAGGACGGGGCCAAGCTCCCAGGGAGTAAGACTCGTCCATTTCCCATGAAGTCACCCGTAAATTTCACGACCATGAGTGACACGATATCCAGAGACAAAACTTGAGCAAGAGCCTCACACTCGCCCTTTTTTCATATCCCGAAGTCTTCTCCTCATGGTCTGTAGATCAGTGTGCCATACCTATGACCCGAAACATAAGCCGAGTTTGTGTTTTCAGACAACTGTCCAAACAGCCTTGACCTACACACCCAACAGGCTCAGACCCCTGGAGCCAAACCTGACGACTGTGATTGCCCGCTCCAAGGGAATTATATCTACCCATTCCAATGGCACAACCCTACTAAGAGTATAAACCTCCAAAGACCCTGAGGCCATCCCAATATTTGTGGCTTCCCAGGAAAACAGGGGCAATCTGGGCCCATCTGAGCAACTACCGGCACTCAGACCCGTAGACTGATGTGCCCAGAGGGAAAAAGGAAAGAACAGGCACCTAGGCACCTATCGGATCCATTGCTTTGGTTTCCAGGCATCTCTCCTCAGACGCCTGGATTTAATAACAGCATATGGCTGTTAATTGACTCACCCATCAGAACAAATCTCATCTACACATGGGAACCTTGCACGATGGAGCAATGTGAAAGCCTCTCTTTAGGAGAACCCTTCAGGGCCCCAGTGCCACCGCTTCATTCCAAGGTCTCCATAGACACAAAATCAAATTAGGACACATCCACGGGAGAGTCCATTTCAACTCAGCCTCCTCGGTTGCTCCCGCAGATCCAGCAGATCTAACCTGTCTTGTTGCTTGCAGACAATTGGAATGCGAGGTCGGCTACCCAGCCATCCATCCTTAGAACCCTGCTCGGAATCGTTGTCCCGGAGCCAACCAAAAGGTCTCAATTGTCCTGCAGAAGAATCTTTGCAGTTGGGAGCTTCTCACAACTCCCATCGTGGGAAAACCCCCATGGCCTCGTGATCCACCGCCCCTTCAAGAAGGGGCCTTCAGGGACAGAATGTCTAACCTGAGCGATCGTCTGATCCTCGCCCTGACATTAGATGCACGAGATCTCGATTCAGGTCTGTTGATTGTGCCTGCCATAACCTCACCCAGAATCCTAGGCCTAGCTTGGGTTCTCAGACTTCCATCCTCAGACTATTGGCCCACAAGCGCGTTAGTTTGGCAATCCAGAACTACAATGCAGCACTCTGCCAGCCCTCCAGAAGAAAAACATTGCCCTCTGGGGCTACCCAGAATTCCCAAATGAGGATCAACCTGTACGCCATTCGGCTGTACCCCAAATATATAGGCTTACCTGGCCACTAATACCATTTCTGACACAGCCTGAGCCTGGGCCTCCTGGCCCCACACAGACAGTTGGCCGCACACTAAACAAATCAGACCCGCCATGTCCTTAGGTCGTTATCTCTTCTCTACCTCAGTTTTCAGGATTCAGAACCTAGACCTTATCTCCAATCATGGCCCGGTTTGAAAAGGATGCAGAAATCAGAACTCTTTCCCGATGGCTACAAACCTTGTGGTTGGCAAGTTGTCCAAGGTTCAGTGTAGTTGAAATCAGTGTGGCCCATGAGGACCCGCCCATGCTTTCGGGCCACATTGGTCACAAACACACATTGTGACCTTCAGCCTGAGCCCAGTCCTCAGGTACGGCCTCTCAGTGGCTGGATGGAGAGACAGCATATTGGGCTTGCCATGCCCCTAGGCCCCAATTTTTAACCATAGTTCGGGTTGTCCCTTCACTCTTCCCCAGGGCTCTGCTTTGGAATTCCTCTTTTAGTGGGACACCTGATGTAACAAACCTGAAAGGAGTCCTCCCATACCACAGATTGACGAAAAACAATTGGGATCGGGCCAAATCCACAGAGAGCAAGATTCGTCCATGGCCCATGAGGCCTTCCCAACATTCCACGGCCATTGCTGCTACAGAATCCAGAGACAAAAGCCTGAGAATGAGCCTCAGACTCGCTCATTCTTCATATCCTGAAGAGTTCTTCAGATAAGAACCTACACGGCACTCGATTGCACCCAAAATATAGAGTCCAACCTGGGCACTAATGCACTGTCTCACAACCTGAGCCCGGACCTCATGACCAACACCCAGACAGCTGACCGCACACTGAGCACATCAGACCCGCCATGGCCTTAGGTCATCATCTCTTCCCTACCTCTGTTTTCAGGCTTCAGAACCTAGACCTTATCTCCAATCACTGCCCAGGGGTGACTGTGATGCAGAAATCAGAACTCTTCCTTACCCATGGCAAGAAACCTTGTGGTTGGCATGTTGTCCAACGTTCAGTGTAGGAGGAACCAGCATTCACCTTGAGGCCCCGCCCATTCTTGAGTGCGACGAGGGAATAAACACGCATTGCGATCCTCAGCATGAGTCCTGTCCTCTAGTACGTCCTCTCAGTGGCTGGACCATTAGATGTCATAATAAGCTTGACATGTCCCTAGGACCCAATTTATCGCCAGATTTCTGGATGTCCAGTCGCCCATCCCCAGGGCTCTACTCTGGAATCCCTCATTTGGTGGGACACCTGAGGTTGAAAAACAAAACAAAACAAATCAATAACAACAGAACAACGGACTTCTTCCATTCCACAGGATGACCCCAAACTTTTGGACGGGGCCAACGCCAAGAGTGTAAGACATGTATATTTCCCATGAAGTCACCCGGAAATTTCACGACCATGAGTGACACGATATCCAGAGACAAAAACGTGAGCAAGGGCCTCACACTCGCCCTTTTTTCATATCCCGAAGAGTTCTCCTCATGGTCTGTAGTTCAGTCTTGCCATAACTATGACCCGAAACATACCCGAGTTTGTGTGTTCAGACAACTGTCCAAACAGCCCTGGCCTACACACCCTACAGTCTCAGGCCCCTGGAGCCAATGCTGACGACTGTGCTTGCCCTCTCCAAGGGAATTGTATGTGCCCATTCCAATGGCCACAATCCTACTAAGAGGTTAAACCTCCAAAGTCCCAGAGGCCATCCCAATATTTGTGGCTTCCCAGGACAAACAGGGGCATACTGGGCCCATCTGAGCACCTACCTGCACTCAGACCCTTAGACTGATGACCCCAGAGGGAAAAAGGAACGTACAGGCCCCAAGGCACCTATCGGATCCATTGCTTTGGTTTCCAGGCATCTCTCCTCAGAGGCCTGGATTTCAATAACAGCATATGGCTGTTTCTTGACTCACCCATTAGAACAAATCTCATCTACACATGGGGAACTTGCACGATGGAGCTGTGTGAAAGCCTCTCTTTAGGAGAACCCTTCAGGGCCCCAGTGCCACCGCTTCATTCCAAGGTCTCCATAGACACAAAATCATATTAGGACACATCCACGGGACAGTCCATTTCAACTCAGCCTCCTTGGTTGCTCTCCCAGATCCAGCAGATCTAACCCGTCTTGTTGCTTGGAGACAATTGGAATTCGAGGTGGGCTACCCTGCCATCCATCTTTAGAACCCTGCTCGGATCGTTGGCCTGGATCCAAAAAACAGGCCTCAATTATCCTGCAGAAGAATCTTTGCAGTTGGGATCTTCTCAGAACTCCCATTGTGGGAAAACCCCCATGGCCTCGTGATCCACCCCCCCTTCAAGAAGGGGCCATCCTGAGCGATCGTCTGATCCTCGCCATGACTTCAGATGCACGAGATCTCGATTCAGGTTTGTAGATTGTGCCTGCCATATCCTCACCCAGAAACCTAAGCCTAGCTTGGGTTCTCAGACTTCCGTCCTCAGACAACTGGCCCACAAGCCCGCCAGTTTGGCAATCCAGAACTTCAATGCAGCACTCTGCCAGCCCTCCAGAAGAAAAACATTGCCCTCTGGGGCTACCCAGAAACCCCAAATGAGGATCAACCTGCACGCCATTCGGCTGTACCCCAAATATATAGGCTGACCTGGGCACTAATGCCCTTTCTGACACAGCCAAAGCCTGGACCTCCTGGCCCCACCCAGACAGCTGGCCGCACACTGAGCACATCGGACACGCCATGGCCTTAGTTCGTCATCTCTTCTCAATCTCGGTTTTCAGGCTACACAACCTAGACCTAATCCCCAATCACGGCCCGGGTTTGAAAATGATGCAGAAATTAGAACTCTTTCCCCATGGCAAGAAACCTTGTGGTTGGCATGTTGTCCAAGGTTCATTGTACTTGAAACTAGTGTGGCCCATGAGGCCTCGCCTATGCCTTCGGACCACATTGGTCACAAACATACATTGTGACCCACAGCCAGAGCCTAGTCCTCAGGTAAGGCCTCTCAGTGGCTGGATGGAGAGACAGCATATTGGGCTTGCCATCCCCCTAGGCCCCAGTTTTTAACCGTAGTTCAGGTTGTCCCTTCACTCTTCCCCAGGGATCTCCTTTGAAATTACTCTTTTGGTGGGACTCCTGAGGCAACAAACCTGAAAGGAGTCCTCCCAAACCACAGTTTGACGAAAAACAAATGGGATCGGGCCAAATCCACAGAGAGCAAGATTCGTCCATGGCCCATGAGGCCTCCCCAACATTCCACGGCCATCGCTGATACAAAATCCAGAGACAAAAGCCTTAGTTCATGCTTCAGACTCGCTCATTCTTCATATCCTGAAGAGTTCTCAGATAAGAACCTACACGGCACTCTAAGGCACCCAAAATACATAGTCTAACCTGGGCACTAATGCATTATCTGACAACCAAACTGGAGGGCTTGTGAGCCAGTAGTCTGAGGACGGAAGTCTGAGAACCCTAGCAGGGCTCGGTTTCTGGGTGAGGATATAGCAGGCACAATCTCCAGACCTGAATCGAGATCTCGTCTATCTGAAGTCAGGGCGAGGATCAGATTATCGCTCGGGTTGGACATTCTGTCCCTGATGGCCCCTTCTTGAGGGGGGGGGGGGGGGTTGATAACGAGGCCATGGGGGTTTTCCCAAGATGGGAGATGTGTGAAGCTCCCAACTGCAAAGATTCTTCTGCAGGGCAATTGAGACCTGTTGGTTGGCTCCAGGACAACAATTCCGAGCAGGGTTCTAAGGATGGATGCCTGGGTAGCCCACCTCGCATTCCTTTTGTCTACAAGCAACAAGACAGGTTAGATCTGCTGGATCTGGGGGAGCAACCGAGGAGGCTCAGTTGAAATGGACTCTCCCGTGGATGTGTCCTAATATGATTTTGTGTCTATGGAGACCTTGGAATGAAGCGGTGGCACAGGGGCCCTGAAGGGTTCTCCTAAAGAGAGGCTATCACACAGCTCCATCCTGCAAGTTTCCCATGTGTAGATGAGATTTGTTCTGATGGGTGAGTCACGAAACAGCCATATGCTGTTATTGAAATCCAAGCCTCTGAGGAGAGATGCCTGGAAACCAAAGCAATGGATCCGATTGGTGCCTAGGGGCCTGTCCATTCCTTTTTACCTCTGGGGACATCAGACTACGGGTCTGAGTTCCGGTAGGTGCTCAGATGGGCCCAGATTGCCCCTGTTTGTCCTGGGAAGCCACTAATATTGGGATGGCCTCAGGGATTTTGGAGATTTATCCTCTTAGTAGGGTTGTGGCCATTGGAATGGGCACATACAATTACCTTGGAGAGGGCAAGCACAGTCGTCAGGTGTGGCTCCAGGGGCCTGAGCCTGTAGGGTGTGTAGGTCAGGGCTCTTTGGACAGTTGTCTGAAGACACAAACTCAGCTTATATTTCGGGTCATACGTATGGCAGGACTGACCTCCAGACCATGAGGAGAACTCTTCGGGATATGAAAAAAGGGCGTGTGAGGCTCTTGCTCAAGTTTTTGTCTCTGGATATCGTGTCACTCATGGTTGTGAAATTTCCGGGTGACTTCATGGGAAATGGACGAGTATTACTCTAGGGATTTGGCCCCGTCCAAAATGTTTGGCGTCATTCTGTGGGATGGAAGAAGTCCGTTGTTCTGTTGTTGTTGATTTGTTTTGTTTTGTTTTTCAACCTCAGGTGTCCCAGCAAATGAGGGATTCCAGAGTAGAGCCCTGGGGAGGGGCGACTGGACAACCAGAAATCTGGTTAAAAATTGGGGCCAAGGGACATGTCAAGCCCATTATGACATCTAATGGCCCAGCCACTGAGAGGACGTGCTAGAGGACAGGACTCACGCTGAGGGTCACAGAGCGTGTTTATGTCCTCGTCGCATCAAGAATGGGCGGGGCCTCAGGGTGAATGCTGGTTTCTCCTACACTGAACGTTGGACAACATGCCAACCACAAGGTTTCTTGCCATGGGTAAGGAAGAGTTCTGATTCTGCATCATAGTCACCCCTGGGCACTGATTGGAGATAAGGTCTAGGTTTGAAGCCTGAAAACTGAGGTAGGGAAGAGATGATGACCTAAGGCCATGGCGGGTCTGATGTTCTCAGTGTGCGGTCAGCTATCTGGGTTTTCGGCACTAGGTCCGGGCTCAGGTTGTCAGACAGTGCATTAGTGCCCAGGTTAGACTATATTTTTGAGTGCATTCGAGTGCCGTTTAGGTTCTGATCTGAAGAACTCTTCAGGATATGAAGAATGAGCGAGTCTGAGGCGCGTGCTCAGGCTTTTGTCTCTGGAGTTTGTATCAGCGATGGCCGTGGAATGTTGGGGAGGCCTCATGGGCCATGGACGAATCTTGCTCTCTGTGGATTTGGCCCGATCCCAATTGTTTTTCGTCAATCTGTGGGATTGGAGGACTCCGTTCAGGTTTGTTACCTCAGGTGTCCCACCAAAAGAGGAATTCCAAAGCAGAGCCCTGGGGAAGAGTGAAGGGACAACCCGAACTACGGTTAAAAATTGGGGCCTAGGGGCATGGCAAGCCCAAAATGCTGTCTCTCCATCCAGCCACTGAGAGGCCTTGCCTGAGGACTGGGCTCAGGCTGAGGGCTCACAATGCGTATTTGTGACCATTGTGGCCCGCAAGCATGGTCAGGGCCACATGGGCCACACTGGTTTCCACTACACTGAACCTTGGACAACATGCCAACCAGAAGGTTTCTTGCCATGTGGAAAGAGTTCTGATTTCTGCATCATTTGAAATCCGGGCCATGATGGGGGATAAGGTCTAGGTTCTGAAGCCTGAAAACCGAGGTTGAGAGAGGTGACGACCTAAGGCCATGGCGGGTCCGATGTGCTCAGTGTGCTGCCAGGTGTCTGGGTGGGGCCAGGAGGTCCAGGCTCAGGCTTTGTCAGAAAGTACATTAGTGCCCAGGTCAGACTATATATTTGGGGTAGAGCCGAATGGCGTGCAGGTTGATCCTCTTTTGCGGTTTCCGGGTAGCCCGAGAGGGCAATGTTTTTCTTCTGGAGGGCAGGCAGAGTGCTGCATTGTATTTCTGGATTGCCACACTGGAGGGCTTGTGGGCCAGTAGTCTGAGGACGGAAGTCTGAGCACCCAAGCTAGGCCTAGGTTTCTGGGTGACCTGAATCGAGATCTCGTGCATATGAAGTCAGGGCGAGGATCAGACGATCGCTCAGGTTGTACATTCTGTCCCTGATGGACCTTCTTGAAGTGGGGGTGGATCACGAGGGCATGGGGGTTTTCCCATGATGGGAGTTGTTAGAAGCTCCCAACTGCAAAGATTCTTCTGCAGGACAATTGAGACCTGTTGGTTGGCTCCAGGACAATGATTCGGAGCACGGTTCTAAGGATGGATGGCTGGGTAGCCCACCTCGTATTCCAATTGTCTCCAAGCAACAAGACAGGTTAGAACTGCTGGATCTGAGGGAGCAACCGAGGAGACTGAGAAGAAATGGACTCTCCTGTTGATGTGTCATAATATGATTTTGTGTCTATAGAGACCTTGGAATAAAGCAGTGGCCCTGGGGCCCTGAAGGGTTCTCCTAAAGAGAGGCTTTCACATAGCTCCATTGTCCAAGTTTCCCAAGTGTAGATGAGATTTGTTCTGATGGGTGAGTCAAGAAACAGCCATATGCTGTTATTAAAATCCAGGCCTCTGAGGAGAGATGCCTGGAAACCAAAGCAATGGATCCGATAGGTGACTAGGGGCCTTTTCGTTCCTTTTTACCTCTGGGCACATCAGTCTACGGGTCTGAGTGCCGGTAGGTGCTCAGATGGGGCCAGATTGCCCCATTTGTCCTGGGAAGCCACAAATATTGGGATGGCCTAAGGGACTTTGGAGGTTTATACTCTTAGTAGGGTTGTGGCCATTGGAATGGGCAGATACAATACCCTTGGAGAGGGCAATCACAGTCGTCAGGATTGGCTTCAGGGGCATGAGCCTGTAGGGTGTGTAGGCCAGGGCTGTTTGGACAGTTGTCTGAAAACACAAACTCGGTTTATGTTTCGGGTCATAGGTATGGCAGGACTGATCTACAGACCATGAGGAGAACTCTTCAGGATATGAAAAATGAGCGAGTGTGAGGCTCTGCTTAATTTTTTGTCTCTGGATATCGTGTGACTCATGGTTGTGAAATCTCCGGGTGACTTCATGGGAAATGGACGAGTCTTACTATCTGGAGGTTTGTCCCCGTCCAAAGAGTTTGGGGTCATTCTGTGGGATGGAAGAAGGCCGTTGCTCTGTTGTTGTTGATTTGTTTTGTTTTGTGTTTCAACCTCAGGTGTCCCAGCAAATGAGGGATTCAAGAGTAGAGCCCTGGGGAGGCGCGACTGGACAACCAGAAATCTGGTTAAAAATTGGGGCCTAGGGACATGTCAAACCCATTATGACATCTAATGGTCCAGCCACTTAGATGACGAAATAGAGGACAGGACTCACGCTGAGGGTCACAATGCGTGTTTATGCCCTCGTCGCACTCAAGAATGGGCGGGGCCTCAGGGTGAATGCTGGTTTCTCCTACACTGAACGTTGGACAATATGCCAACCGCAAGGTTTCTTGCCATGGGTAAGGATGAGATCTGATTTCTGCATCAAAGTCACCCCTGGGCAGTGATAGGAGGTACGGTCTAGGTTCAGAAGCCTGAAAACTGAGATAGGGAATAGATGATGACCTAAGGCCATGGCGGGTCTGATGTGCTCAGTGTGCGGTCAGCTGTCTGGGTGTTGGTCACAAGGTCCGGGCTCAGGTTGTCAGACAGTGCTTTAGTGCCCAGGTTAGACTATATATTTTGGGTGCATTCGACTGCCCTGTAGGTTCTTATCTGAAGAACTCTTCAGGATATGAAGAATGAGCGAGTCTGAGGCGCATGCTCAGGCTTTTGTCTCTGGATATTGTATCAACGATATCCGTGGAATATTGGGGAGGCCTCATGGGCTATGGGCGAATCTTGCTCTCTGTGGATTTGACCCGATCCCAATTGTTTTTCGTCAATCTGTGTGATGGGAGGACTCCTTTCAGGTTTGTTACCTCAGGGGTCCCACCAAAAGAGGAATTCCAAAGCAGAGCCCTGGGGAAGAGTGAAGGGACAACTCGAACTATCGTTAAAAATTGGGGCCTAGGGGCATGGCAAGCCCAATATGCTGTCACTCCATCCAGCCACTGAGAGGCCTTACCGGAGGACTGGGCTCAGGCTGAAGGTCACAATGTGTGTTTGTGACCAATGTGGCCCACAAGCATGGGCGGGGCCTCATGGGCCACACTGGTTTCATGTACACTGAACCTTGGAAAACATGCCAACCACAAGGTTTCTTGCCATGGGGAAAGAGTTCTGATTTCTGCATCATTTTCAAACCCGGGCCGTGATTGGAGATAAGGTCTAGGTTCTGAAGCCTGAAAACCGAGATTGAGGGGAGATAACGACCTAAGGCCATGGCGGGTACGAGGAGCTCAGGGTGCGGCCAGATGTCTGGGTGGGGCCAGGAGATCTAGGCTCAGGCTATGTCAGAAAGGGCATTAGTGCCCAGGTCAGCCCATGTATTTGGGGTACAGCCGAATGGCGTGCAGGATGATCCTCATTTGGGGTTTCTGGGTAGCCCCATAGAGCAATGTTTTTCTTCTGGAGGGCAGGCAGAGTGCTGCATTGTAGTTCTGGATTGCCAAACTGGAGGGCTTGTGGGCCAGTAGTCTGAGGACGGAGAACTGAGAACCCAAGCAGGCCTCGGTTTCTGGGTGAGGATATGGCAGGCACAATCTACAGACCTGAATCGAGATCTCGTGCATCTGAAGTAAGGGCGAGGATCCGACGATCGCTCAGGTTGGACATTCTGTCCCTGATGGCCCCTTCTTGAGAGGGGGGTGGATCACGAGGCCATGGGTGTTTTCCCACGATGGGAGTTGTGAGAAGCTCCCAACTGCAAAGATTCTTCTGCAGGACCATTGAGACCTGTTGGTTGGCTCCACGACAATGATTCCGAGCAGGGTTCTAAGGATGGATGACTGGGTAGCCCACCTCGCATTCCAATAGTCTCCAAGCAACAGGACAAAATAGATCTGCTGTACCTGGGGGAGCAACCGAAGAGGCTGAGTTGAAATGGACTCTCCCGTGGATGTGTCCTAATATGATTTTGTGTCTATGGAGACCTTGGAATGAAGCGGTGGCACTGGGGCCCTGAAGGGTTCTCCTAAAGAGAGGATTTCACATAGCTCCGTCGAGCAAGTATCCCATGTGTAGATGAGATTTGTTCTGATGGGTGAATCAAGAAAGCCATATGCTGTTATTGAAATCCAGGCCTCTGAAGAGAGATGCCCGGAAACCAAAGCAATGGATCCGATAGGTGCCTAGGGGCCTCTTCATTCCTTTTTACCTCTGGGCATATCAGACTACGGGTCTGAATGCCGGTAGGTACTCAGATGGGCCGAGATTGCCCCATTTGTCCTGGGAATCCACAAATATTGGGATGGCCTCAGGGACTTTTAGGGTTTATACTCTTAGTAGGGTTGTGGCCTTTGGAATGGGCACATACAATTCCCTTGGAGAGGGCAATGACAGTCATCAGGTTGGCTCCAGGGGCTGGAGCCTGTAGGGTGTGTAGGCCAGGGCTGTTTTGACAGTTGTCTGAAAACACAAACTCGGCTTATGTTTCGGGTCATAGGTATGGCAGGACTGATCTACAGACCATGAGGAGAACTCTTCGGGATATGAAAAAAGGGCTAGTGTGAGGCTCTTGCTCAAGTATTTATCTCTTGATATCATGCCATTCATGGTCATGAAATTTCCGGGTGACTTCATGGGAAATGGACGAGTCTTACTCTCTGGGGGTTTGGCCGAATCCAAAGAGTTTGGTGTCATTCTGTGGGACGGAAGAAGTCCGATTTTTGTTGTTGTTGTTTTGTTTTGTTTTGTTTTTCAAACTCAGGGGACCCACCAATGAGGGATTCCAGAGTAGAGCCCTTGGGAGGGGCGATTGGACAACCAGAAATCTGGTTAAAATTGGGTCCTAGTGACAGCTAGACTTGGGATTCAGGGCGAGGGCACGGCATGTACCCCCTGAAGATCTGAAGCAATATCTCATGCTTCTGAAGTCAGAGCGAGGATCAGACGTTGGCTCAGCTTGGATTTTCTGTTCATGACGGCCCCTTCATAAAGGGAGCTGAATCTCGAGGCCGTGGAGGTTTTCCCACGTTGCGAGTAGTAGGATGCCCCCTCCGAGGATTCCTTCTGCGGAACAATTGAGACCTGTTGGACAGCTCCAGGACATCCCATATGGATGAGTCCAGACCAACGTTCGAGGATGGATGCCTGGGAAGCACGCCTCGCATTCCAATTGTCTCCTAGCAACAAGACAGTTTAGATCTGATGGCTCTGCGGGAGCAACCGGGGTGGCTGAGTTGAAATGGACTTTCCTGAGGATGGGTCTAATGTGTGTTTGTGTCCATGAGGGCCTTGGAATGGGGCGGTGGCACAAGGACCCTGAAGTATTCTCCTAAGCATTTGACATAGCTCCCATACACAAGTTGCCTTGTGGAAACGAGGTTTGCTCTGATGGGTGGCTCAGGAAAACCCCAATGCTGGTATTGGAATCCAGGGTTTTGAGGAGATATGCCTGTAAACCAAAGCAATGGATCCGATTTTGGCCTAGGGTCCTGTCTGGTTCAATCTTCTTCTCTGGGGACATCCTTCTAGGGTATGAGTGGAGTTAGATGCTCAGCTGGTGTCAGACTGCCCTTTTTTGTCCCGGGCGACTTATGGTATTAGGATGGCCTCAGGGACTTTGGAGGGTTCTCCTAATTTGTACGATTTTGGACAATGGAATGGGCAGAATTCCCATGGATTGGGTAGGCACAGTCCTAATGTGTGGCTCCAGGGTCCCCAGCCTGGAGGGTATGTGGCCCAGAACTTTGAGGACAGAAGTCTGAAAACACAAACTCAGCTTATGTTTGGGGACGAGGTATGGCAGGCCCGATCTACAAACCGTGACAAGGCATCTTAAGGATATGAAGATAGTGCGAGTCTGAGGCGCTTGCTTAGGCTTTTGTCTCTGGATTTTGTATCAGCGATGGCCGTGGAATGTCGAGGAGGCCTCATGGGCCATGGAGGAATCTTGCTCTCTGTGGATTTGGCCCGATCCCAATTGTTTTTCGTCAATCTGTTGGATGGAGGACTCCTTTCAGTGTTGTTACATCAGGTGTCCCACCAAAAGAGGAATTCCAAAGCAGAGTCCTGGGGAAGAGTGAAGGGACAACACGAACTATGGTTAAAAATTGGGGCCTAGTGGCATGGCAGGCCCAATATGCTGTCTCTTCATCCAGCCACTGAGAGGCCTTACCTGAGGACTGGCTCAGGCTGAGGGTCACAATGTGTGTTTGCTACCTATCTGGACTGCGATCATTGGCGGGGCCTCAAGGGACACACTGGTTTCCACTACACTGAACGTTGGACAACAAGCCAATCACAAGTTTTCTTGCCATCGGGAAGGAGTTCTAATCTGCAACATTTTCAAACCTGGGCAGTGATTCGAGATAAGGTCTAGGTTTTGAAGCCTGAAAACTGAGGTTGGGAAGGGATAATGACCTAAGGCCATGGGGGGTGTGAAGTTCTCAGTTTGTAGCTACCTGTCTGGGTGGGCCTAGGAGGTCCAGGCTCAGGCTGTGTCTGAAAGGGCATTATTGCCCAGGTCATCCTATATATTTTGGGGAGAGCCAAGTGTCGTGCAGGTTGACCTTCATTTGGGGTTTCTAGCGAGCCCCAGAGGGCAATGTATTTCTTCTGCAGGGCAGGTAGAGTGTTGCATTGTAGTTCTGGATTGCCAAACTGGAGGGCTTGTGAGCCAGTAGTCTGTGGACAGAAGTCTGAGACACAAGCAAGGCTTAGGTTTCTGGGTGAGGACATGGCAGGCACAATCTACAGACCTGAACCGAGATCTCCTGCATGTGAAGTCAGGGTGAGGATCAGACGATCGCTCAGTTTGGACCTTATGTCACTGATGGCCCCTTTATGAAGTGGGGGGGGGGATCATGTGACCACAGGGTTCTCTCACGATGGGAGTTCTGAGAAGCTCCCAACTGCAAAGATTCTTCTGCAGGACAATTGAGACCTGTTGGTTGGCTCCAGGCCAACGATTTCGAGCAGGGTTTTAAGGATGGATGGCGGGGTAGGCCACCTCACATTCCAATTGTCTCCTAGCAACAAGACAAGTTAGATCTGCTGGATCTCGCGGAGCAACCGAATATGCTGAGTTGAATTGGACTCTCCCGTGCATGTGTCCTAATATGATTTTGTGTCTAAGGAGACCTGGAATGAAGCGGTGGCACTGGGGCCCTGAAGGGATCTCCTAAAAAGAGGCTTTGACACACCTCCCACGTGCAAGTTTCCCATGTTTAGATGAGTTTTGTTCTGATGGGTGAGTTAAGAAACAGCCATATGCTGGTACTGAAATCCAGGCCTCTGAGGAAGATGCCTGGAAACCAAAGCAATGGATCCGATTAGGGCCTAGGGCCTGTTCATTCCTTTTTAACTCTGGGATATCAGTCTACGAGTGTGAGTGCAGGTAGGTTCTCAGATGGGCTCAGATTGCTCCTGTTTGTCCTGGGAAGCCACCACTATTGGGATGGCCTCAGGGACTTTGGAGGTTTATTCTATTAGTAGGGTTGTGGCCATTGGAATGGGCACACAGAATTCCCTTGGAGAGGGCAAGTACAGTCCTCAGGATTGCTCCAGGGGCCTGAGCCTTAGGGTGTGTAGGCCTGGGCTATTTGGACAGTTGTCTGAAAACACAAACTCGGATTATGTTTCGGGTCATAGGTATGGCAGGACTGATCTACAGACCATGAGGAGAACTCTTCAGGATATGAAAAAAGGGCGAGTGTGAGGCTCTTGCTCAAGTTTTTATCTCTGGATATCGTGCCATTCATGGTCATGAAATATCCGGGAGACTTCATGGGAAATGGAGGAGTCTTACTCTCTGGGGGTTTGGCCCCGTCCAAAGAGTTTGGGGTCATTCTGTGGGATCGAAGAAGTCCGTTTTTTTTTGTGTGTGTGTTGTTGTTGTTGTTGTTTTGTTTTGTTTTTAAAACCCCACCAAATGAGGGATTCCAGAGTAGAGCCCTGGGGAGGGGCGATTGGACAACGAGAAATCTGGTTAAAAATTGGGGCCTAGGGACATGTCAAGCCCATTATGACATCTAATGGTCCAGCCACTGAGAGGACGTACTAGAGGACAGGACTCACGCTGAGGGTCCCAATGCGTGTTTATGCACTCGTCGCACTCAAGAATGGGCGGGGCCTTAGTGTGAATGCTGGTTTCTCCTACACTGAACGTTGGACAACATGCCAACCACAAAGTTTCTTGCCATGGGTAAGGAAGAGTTCTGATTTCTGCATCACAGTCACCCCTGGGCAGTTATTGGAGATAAGGTCTAGGTTCTGAAGCCTGAAAACTGAGATAGGGAAGAGATGATGACCTAAGGCCATGACGGGTCTGATGTGCTCAGTGTGCGGTCAGCTGTCTGGGTGTTGGTCACGAGGTCCGGGCTCAGGTTGTCAGACAGTGCATTAGTGCCCAGGTTAGACTATATATTTTGGGTGCATTCGAGTGCTGTGTAGGTTCTTATCTGAAGAACTCTTCAGGATATGAAGAATGAGCGAGTCTGAGGCGCATGCTCAGGCTTTTGTCTCTGGATTTTGCATCAGAAATGGCCGTGGAATGTTTGGGAGGCCTCAGGGGCCATGGACGAATCTTGCTCTCTGTGGACTTGGCACGATGCCAATTGTTTTTCGTCAATCTGTGGGATGGGAGGACTCCTTTCAGGTTTGTTACCTCAGGGGTCCCACCAAAAGAGGAATTCCAAAGCAGAGCCCTGGGGAAGAGTGAAGGGAAAACCCGAACTATGATTAAAAATGGGGCCTAGGGGCATGGCAAGCCCAATATGCTGTCTCTCCATCCAGCCACTGAGAGGCCTTACCTGTGGACTGGGCTCAGGCTGAGGGTCACAATGTTTGTTTGTGACCAATGTGGCCCGCAAGCATGGGCGGGGACTCATGGACCACACTGGTTTCAACTACACTGAACCTTGGACAACATGCCAACCATAAGGTCTCTTGCCATGGGGAAAGCCTTCTGGGAAAGACTTCTGATTTCTACATCATTTTCAAACCCGGGCCATGCTTGGAGATAAGGTCTAGGTTCTGAAGCCTGAAAACCGAGATTGAGAAGAGATGACGACCTAAGGCCATGGCGGATCCGATGTGCTCAGTGTGCGGCCAACTGTCTGGGTGGGGCCAGGAAGTCCACACTCAGGCTGTCTCAGAAAGGGAATTAGTGCCCAAGTCAGCCTACATATTTGGGGTACAGCCGAATGGCGTGCAGGTTGATCCTCATTTGGGGTTTCTGGGTAGCCCCAGAGGGAAAATGTTTTTATTATGGAGAACAGGCAGAGTGCTGCATTGAAGTTCTGGATTGCCAAACTGTAGGGCTTGTGGGCCAGTAGTCTGAGCACTGAAGTCTGAGAACCCAAGCTAGGCCTACGTTTCTGGGTGAGACCTGTATCGAGATCTCGTGCATCTGAAGTCAGGGCGAGGATCAGACGATCGCTCAGGTTGGACATTCTGTCCCTGATGCCCCTTCTTGAAGGGGGGGGCGATCACGAGGCCACGGGGGTTTTCCCACGATCAGAGTTCTGAGAAGCTCCCAACTGCAAAGGTTCTTCTGCAGGACAATTGAGACTTGTTGGTTGGCTCCAGGACAACGATTCCGAGCAGGGTTCTAAGGATGGATGGCTGGGTACCCCACCTCGCATTCCAATTGTCTCCAAGCAACAAGACAGGTTAGATCTGCTGAATCTGGGGGAGCAACCGAGGAGGCTGAGTTGAAATGGACTCTCCCGTGAATGTGTCCTAATATGATTTTGTGTCTATGGAGATCTTGGAATGAAGAGGTGGCACTGGGGCACTGAAGAGTTCTCCTAAAGAGAGGCTTTCACACAGCTCCATCATGCAAGTTTCCCATGTGTAGATGAGCTTTGTTCTGATGGGTGAGTCAAGAAACAGCCATGTGCTGTTATTGAAACCCAGGCCTCGGAGGAGAGATGCCTGGAAACCAAAGCTATGGATCCGATAGGTGCCTAGGGGCCTGTTCGTTCCTTTTTACTTCTGGGTACATCAGTCTACGGTCTGAGTGCAGGTAGGTGCTCAGATCGTCCCAGATTGCCCCTGTTTGTCCTGGGAAGCCACAAGTATTGGGATGGCCTCAGGGACTTTGGACGTTTATTCTATTAGTAGGGTTGTGGCCATTGGAATGGGAACACACAATTCCCTTGGAGAGGGCAAGCACAGTCGTCAGGTTTGGCTCCAGGGGCCTGAGCCTGTAGGGTGTTATGTCAGGGCTGTTTGGACAGTTGTCTGAAAACACAAACTCGGCTTATGTTTCGGGTCAGAGGTATGGCAGGACTGATCTACAGACCATGAGGAGAACTCTTCGGGATATGAAAAAAGGGCGAGTGTGAGGCTCTTGCTCAAGTTTTTGTCTCTGTATATCGTGTCACTCATCGTCGTGAAATTTCCGGGTGACTTCATGGGAAATGGAGGAGTCTTACTCTCTGGGGGTTTGGCCCTGTCCAAAGAGTTTGGGTTCATTTTGTGGGATGGAAGAAGTCCGTGGTTCTCTTGTTGTTGATTTGTTTTGTTTTGTTTTTTCAACCTCAGGTGTCCCCCACAAATGAGGGATTCCAGAGTCGAGCCCTGGGGAGGGGCGACTGGACAACCAGAAATCTGGTTAAATATTGGGTCCTAGGGACATGTCAAGCCCATTACGACATCTAATGGTCCAGCCACTGAGAGGACGTACAAGAGGACAGGACTCACGCTGAGGGTCCTAGGGACAGCTAGACTTGGGTTTCAGGGCGAGGGCACGGCATGTACCCCTTGAAGATCTGAAGCCATATCTCATGCATCTGAAGTCAGAGCGAGGATCAGACGTTGGCTCAGCTTGGATTTTCTGTTCATGACGTCCCCTTCATAAAGGGAGCTGAATCTCGAGGCCATGGAGGTTTTCCCACGTCGGGAGTGGTGGGATGCCCCCTCCAAGGATTCCTTCTACGGGACAATTGAGACCTGTTGGACAGCTCCAGGACATCCCATATAGATGAGTCCAGACCAACGTTCGAGGATGGATGCCTGGGAAGCCCGCCTCGCATTCCAATTGTCTCCTAGCGACAAGACAGTTTAGATCTGATGGCTCTGCCGGATCAACCGGGGTGGCTGAGTTGAAATGGACTTTCCTGAGGATGGGTCTAATGAGTGTTTGTGTCCATGAGGGCCTTGGAATGGGGCGGTGGAACCGGGACCCTGAAGTATTCCCCTAAGCTTTTGACATAGCTCCCATGCACAAGTTTCCTTGTGGAGACGAGGTTTGTTCTGATGGGTGCCTCAGGAAAACCCCAATGCTGGTATTGGAACCCAGGGTTTTGAGGAGACATGCTTGTAAACCAAAGCAATGGATCCGATTTTGGCCTAGGGTCCTGTCTGGTTCAATCTTCCTCTCTGGGGACATCCTTCTAGGGTATGAGTGGAGTTAGATGCTCAGCTTGTGTCAGACTGCCCTTTTTTGTCCCGGGCGGCCTATACTAGTAGGATGGCTTCAGGGTCTTTGGAGGGTTCTCCTAATTTGTACGATTTTGGAATTTTGAGGACAGAAGTCTGAAAACACAAACTCAGCTTATGTTTGGGGACGTAGGTATGGCAGGCCCGATCTACAAACCATGCGAAGGCAACTTCAGGATGTGAAGATAGTGTGAGTCTGAGGCGCTTGCTTAGGCTTTTGTCTCTGGATTTTGTATCAGCGATGGCCATGGAATGTTGGGGAGGCCTCATGGGCCATGGACGAATCTTGCTCTCTGTGGATTTGGCCCGATCCCAATTGTTTTTCGTCAATCTGTTGGATGGAGGACTCCTTTCAGGGTTGTTACATCAGGTGTCCCTCCAAAAGAGGAATTCCAAAGCAGAGCCCTGGGGAAGAGTGAAGGGACAACACGAACTATGGTTTAAAATTGGGGCCTAGGGGCATGGCAAGCCCAATATGCTGTCTTTCATCCAGCCACTGAGAGGCCTTACCTGAGGACTGGGGTAAGGCTGAGGGTAACAATGTGTGCTTGTTACCTATCTGGACCGCGAGCAATGGCGGGGCCTCAAGGGACACACTGGTTTCCACTAAACTGAAATTTGGACAACAAGCCAACCACAAGTTTTCCTGCCATTGGGAAGGAGTACTAATTTCTGCATCATTTTCAAACCTGGGCAGTGATTGGAGATAAGGTCTAGGTTCTGAAGCCTGAAAACTGAGGTTGGGAAGGGATAACGACCTAAGGCCATGGGGGGTCTGAAGTTCTCAGTTTGTAGCCAGCTGTCTGGGTGGGCCTAGGAGGTCCAGGCTCAGGCTGTGTCAGAAAGGGCATTATTGCCCATGTCATCCTATATATTTTGGGTATAGCCAAGTGTTGTGCAGGTTGATCTTCATTTGGGGTTTCTAGGTAGCCCCAGAATGCAATGTATTTCTTCTGCAGGGCAGGTAGAGTGCTGCATTGTAGTTCTGGATTGCCAAACTGAAGGGCTTGTGAGCCAGTAGTCTGTGGACAGAAGTCTGAGGACACAAGCAAGGCTTAGGTTTCTAGGTGAGGACATGGCAGGCACAATCTACAGACCTGAACCGAGATATCGTGCATCTGAAGTCAGGGTGAGGATCAGACGATCGCTCAGGTTGGACCTTATGTCACTGATGGCCCCTTTATGAAGGGGGGGGGATCATGTGGCCATGGGGGTTCTCTCACGATTGGAGTTCTGAGAAGCTCCCAACTGCAAACATTCTTCTGCAGGACAATTGAGACCTGTTGGTTGGCTCCAGGCCCACGATTCTGAGCAGGGTTTTAAGGATGGATGGCGGGGTAGGCCACATCACATTCCAATTGTCTCCTAGCAACAAAACAAGTTAGATCTGCTGGATCTCGCGGAGCAACCGAATACGTTCAGTTGAAATGGACTCTCCTGTGGATGGGTCCTAATGTGTTTTTGTGTCTATGGAGACCTTGTAATGGGGCAGTGGCACACAGGCCCTGAAGGATTCTCCTAACTGGAGGTTTTGAGACATCTTCAAAGGACAATTTTCCCATGTGGCGAAGAGATTTGTTCTGATTGCTGCCTCATGAAATCCCCATATGCTAATACTGGAAACCAGGCCTCTGAAGAGAGATACCTGTAACCGAAAGCAATGAATCTGATTCAGGCCTAGGGGCCTGTCTGATTCAATCTTCTTCTCTGGGCACATCCATCTACGTTGAGTAGAGGTAGATGCTCAGCTGGTTTCAGATGACCCTTGTTTGTCCTGGGCAGCCTACATTATTGGGATGTCCTTGGGGACTCTGGAGGTTTTTCCTAATTTGTACGATTGTGGACAATGGAATGGGCAGAATTCCCGTGGTATGGACAGGCACAGTCTTGATGTGTGGCTCCAGGCGCCCCAGCCTGAAGGGTCTGTGGGCCAGGAATGTGGGGACAGAAGTCTGAAAACACAAACTCGGCTTAGGTTTGGGAAGTAGGTATGGCAGGCCCGATTTACAGACCCTGAGGGGAACTCTTCGGGATACGACAAAAGAGCGAGTGTGAGGCGCTTGCTCAGACTTTTGTCTCTGGATTTGTTGTCAACGATGGCTGTGGAATCTCAGGGAGGCCTCTTGGGCCATGGACGAGACTTCCTCTCTGTGAATTTGGTCCAATCCCAATTGTTTTGGGTCAATCTGAAGGATGGGAGGAGTCCTTTTAGTTTTGTTACCTCAGGTGTCCCACCAAAAGAGGGATTCCAAAGCAGAGCTCTGGGGAGGGATGAATGGACAACCCGAACAATCCAATTGGGGTGAGGTCGAGAACCGAGCAGGTTGATCCTCATTTGGGGTTCATGGAGATCCCCATAGAGCAACGTTTTTCTTCTGGAGGGCCAGCATAGGGCTGCATTTTGGTTCCAGAATTCCAAGTCTTGAGGACATGTTTGCCAGGAGTGTGAGGAAGGAAGTCTGAAAACACAAGGTAGCACGAAGTTTGGGCCCACTGTGCAGAGGCTGAATCGAGATCTCCTCCATCTGAGGTCAGGGCGAGTATCAGATGTTGCCTCAAGCTGGAGTTTGTGTCCATGACGGCCCCTTCCTGAAGGGGGTGGGGGCGTCATGAGGCCAGGGAGGTTTCCCTACGCTGGGAGCTGTGAGCTGCTCCAAACTTCAAAGTTTCCTTCTTCAGGACAGTCGAGTACTATTGGATGGTTCCAGGATGCCCCATACAGAAAGACTCGGGAGCAGGGGCCTAAGCATGGATGCCGAGAAATGCCAACTCACCTTCCCATTGCCTGGTCAAGACAAGGCACGCTCAATCTGCGGGCTCTTGGGTGAGCTACCCAGAAGGCTGAGTTTAAATGGACTTTCCTGAGGATGAGTCATAATGTGGGTTGGTGGCCATGGAGACCCTGGAATGTGGCAGTAGCTAAGTGACACTGCAGGATTCTCCAACCCGAAGGGTTTGACACAACTCCAACAAGGAAGCTTTCCATGCGGAGATGAGAGGTGTTCTGTCTGGTGCCTCCGGATTGCCCCATATGCTGGTCTTCGAACCCAGGCCTCTGAGGAGTGATACCTGGACACCAAAGCAAGAGTTCATAATAGGGCCTAGGGGCCTGTCTGGTTCAATCTTCTGTCTCTGCGGATATCAGTCTGTGTGTCTGCATGGAGGTAGTAGTTGCTCAGCTGGTGTCATAATGCCCCTGTTTGTCCAGTGCGGCTTGCGGTAGTGGGATGTCCTTGGGGACCTTGAGGTTTCTACTATTTTGTAGAGTTGTGGCCAATGGAATGGGCAGTTTCTTAGGAGAGAGCAGGCACAGTTCTGTGGTGTGGCTCCAGAAACCCCAGCCTGGAGGCGGTGTGGGCCACGGCTGTGCAGACAGACATCCCAAAACCCAAACTCAGCTCAGGTTTGGGGCCGAGGTTATGGCAGGCCTGATCTACAGTCCGTGAGGGGAGCTCCTCTGGATATGAAAGAAGGGTGAGAGGGAGGCAGTCGCTCAGTCTTTTGTCTCTGGATATTTTGTCCACAATGGCCGTTTAATGTAGGAGTTGCCTCATGGGTCGTAGAAGTCTCCCTCTCTGGTAGTTTGTCCAGCCCCCAAGAGTTTGGGGTCATTCTGTGGGAAGGGAAGAGTCCTGTTTTCTGCTTCATGTGTCCCCCCAGTAGAGGGATTCTGGAGCATAGCAGTGGGTACTGACAACTGGAATACTCGCTCTCTGGTTAAGCCTGGGGGGCTATGGATATGACAAGCCCCATATGCAGGATCTTGGTCCAGCCACTGAGAGGCGTTACTTTAATACGGGACTCACGCTACAGGGCACAATGCATGTCTGTGCCCTAGGCGGCCCTCAAGCACTGGCAGGGCCTTTCCGACAATGCAGGTTTTCCCACATTGAACGTTGGACAACATGCCAACCACAAGGTTTCTGGCCATGGGGAAGGAGGAATTCCAATTTCTGCATCACGTTCACCCCTGGGCAGTGATTGGAGATAAGGTCTAGGTTCTGAAGCCTGAAAACCGAGGTTGGGAAGAGATGACGAACTACAGCCATAGCGGGTCCCTTGTGTCCAGGTTGGAGCCAGCTGTCTAGGTGTCGTTTGGGATGTCTTGTCTCAGGCTGTGCCACACAGGGCATTCGTATTCAGGGTAGGCTGTATAATTGCTTTACAGTCGAGTGGCATGCATTAGATAATCATTTGGGGTTTCTTATTAGCAGCATAGGGCAAAGTTTTTCTTCTGGAGGGCAGGCAGAGTGCTGCATTGTGGCTTCGGAATTCCCAAACTGGAGGGCTTGTGGGCCAGGAGAGTGAGGACGGAAGTCTGAGAAGACAAGCTAGGCTTAGGTTTCGGGGAATGGACATGGCAGGCACACTCTGCAGAGCTGAATTGAAATCTCATGAGTCTGAAGTCAGGTCGAGGATCAGACTTTGGCTCAGGTTGGAGTTTCTGTCCATGTTGGCCCCTTCATGAAGGGGGGGGCATTATGAGGCCATGGGGGTTTTCCCTCTATTAGAGTTGTGAGATGCTCCAAACCGCAAGGATTCCTTCTGTGGGACAATTAAGATTTGATGGATGGCTCCAGGACGTCTCATAAGGTATTTTTCCCGAACAGGGTTCTAAGTATGGATGCCTGGGCAGACAGCTTCAATTCCAATGGTCTCCTAGCAACAAGAAACGTTTGATCTGCTGGCTTGGGGTAGCATCAGAGGGGGCTGAGTGGGAATGGACTTTCCTGAGGATGGTCTTAAATGAGTTGAAATGGACTTTCCTGAGGATGGTCTTAATGTTGGTTTGAGTCCATTGAGACCTTGGTATGGGGCAGTGGCACCAGGGCCCTGAAGGATTCTCCTAACCAGAGGTGATAACAAAGCTCCAATGAGCAAGTTTTCCATGGGGAGACGAGATTTGTTCTTATTGGTGCCTCAGGAAACCACCATTTGCTGGTATTGGAAATGAGGCCTCTGAGGAGAGATGCCTGGAAACCAAAGCAATGGATCTGATTAGGGCCTAGGGGCCTGTCCGGTTCAATATTCTTCTCTGGGGACATCTTTTGTCTGAGTGGAGGTAGTTGCTCAGCTGGTTTGAGATCACACCTGTTTGTCCTGGGCGGCCTACACTATTGGGATGGCCTCGGTAACTTTGGAGGTTTTTCCTAATTTGCAAGGTTGTGGCCAATGGAATGGGAATAATTCGCTTGAAAGGGAAGCACAGTCCTGAGGTGTGGCTCCAGGGACCCAAGTGTGGAGCGTGTGTGGTCCAGGGCTATTTGGACAAAAGTCTAAAAACACAAACTCCACTTAGGTTTGGGTCTCTGGTATGGCCGGCCCGTTATATAGACCGTGAGGAGAACTCTTCGGGATATGAACAAAGGGCGAATGTGAGGTGCTTGCTCATGCTTATTTGGAGTTTCTGTCCATGACGGCCCCTTCATGAAGGGGAGGGTGTCACGAGGCCATGGAGGTTTTCCCACGATGGGAATTGTGAGATGCTCCAAACCGCAATGATTCCTTCCGTGGGACAGTCGAGACCTGCTGGATGGCTCCAGGACATCCCATAAGGAAGTTATCCAGAGCAGGGTTCTAAGGATGGATGCCTGGGCAGCCTGCCTCCCATTCCAGGTGTCTCATAGTGCCAAGGCAAGTTCGATCTGCTGGATCTAGGGGAGTAACCGAGGCGGGTGTGTTGAAATGGGTGATTTGAGGATGGGTCATAATGTGCATTTGTGTCCATGGAGACCTTGGAATGGGGTGCTTGATCCGGGGCCTTGAGGGATGTTCATAACCGGAGGTTTTGATGGAGCTCTAAAGAGTACGTTTCCTATGTAGAGAAGAGAATTGTTTTGATGAGTGCCTAAGGAATCTCCCATATGCTGGTATTGGAAACCAGGCCTCTGAGGAGAGATGCCTGGAAACAAAAGCAATGGATATGATTAGGGCCTAGGTGCCTGTCCGTTTCAATCTCTTTCCTGGGGATACGTGTCTATGGATCTGAGGGGAGGTAGTTGCTCGGCTTGTGTCAGATCGCCCCTGTTTGTCCTGGGCAGCCTATAATATTGGGAATGGCCTCGGGACTTTGGAGTTTCTCCTAATCTATAGGGTTGTGGCCAATGGAATGGGCAGAAATCCCCTGGAGAGGGCAGGCACAGTTCTGAGTTTGGCTCTAGGGGCCCAGCCTTGAGGGTGTGTGGGCCAGGCCTGTGGGGACAGAAGTCTGAAAACACAAACTCCGCTTAGGATCGGGGACATAGGTATGGCACGCCCAATCTACAGACCGTGATAACACTTCGGAATATGAAAAAGGGTGAGTTTGAGGTGCTTGCTCAGGTTTTGTCTCTGGATTTGGGTCAAGAATGTGGATCGAATGCTGGCGTGGCCTCATGGGTTGTGGACGGCTTTCCTTCTATGAGGATTGGACCCAATCCCAAGAGTTTGGGTACATTCTGTTGGATGGGAGGAGTCCTTTCTGTTTTTTATTTTATTTTATGTACCTCATGTGTGCCAATAAAAGAGGGATTCCAGGGCAGAGTCCTTGGGAGGGACAACTGGATAACCCCACCTCTGTTTACGTTTGGGGGCCTAGGGGCATGGCAAGTCCAATATGTCGGCTCTTGATTCAGACACTGAGAGGTCTTCCTTGAGGACAGGGCTCATGGTGAGGGTCACAATGCCTATTTGTGCCCAACAAGGCCCTCAAGCATGGGAAGGGCCTCATGGGCCACGCTGGATTCTCCTACACTGAACGTTGGAGAATATGCCAACCACAAGGTTTCCGGCCATGGCGAAGGAAGAGTTGTGATTTCTGCATCACGTTCACCCCTGGACAGTGATTGGAGTTTATGTCTAGGTTCTGAAACCCGAAAACCGAGGTTGGGAAGAGATGAAGACCTAAGGACCTGATGGGTACAATGAGCTCAGTGTGTGGCTAGCTGTTGAGCGTAGGTCTGGAGGTGTGGGCTCATGCTGTGTCAGACAGGGCATTAGACAGGGTAGCTTGTATATTTGGGGTGCAGTCGAGTGGCGTTCAGTTGATCCTCATTCGGGTTTCTAGGTAGATCCATAAGGCAACGTTTTTCTTCTGGAGGGCAGGCAGAGTGCTGCATTGTGGCCCCAGTATTGCCAAACTGTAGGGCTTTGGGGCCAGGGGTGTGAGGACGGTAGTCTGAGAACACAAGCTAGGCTTAGTTTTTGGGGTGAGGGCAAAGAAGGCACACTCTGCAGACCTGAATCAAGATCTCATGCACCTGAAGCCAGGGCTAATATCAGACGTTTGCTCAGGTTGGAGTTTCTGTCCATGATGGCCCCTTTATAAAGTGGAGCGTCTCAAGAGGCCATGAAGATTTTCCCACAATGGGAGTTGTGAGATGCACCAGACTGCAAAGATTCCTTCTGTGGGACACTTGAGACCTGTTGGATGGCTCTAGGATGTCCCATATTTGTACAACTCCAGAGTAGGGTTCTAAGGATGGATGCCTGGGCAGCCCGCCTCCCATTCTAGTTGTCTCCTAGCAACAAGGCAGGTTTGATCTCAGGCCCTGGGGGAGAATCCAAGGGGGATGAGTTGACATGGACTCTACCGAGGATAGATCATAATGTGGGTTTAAGTCCATGGAGACCTTGGAATGGGGCGCTTGATCCTGGGCCCTGAAAGATTCTCCTAAACAGAGGTTTTTATAGAGCTCCAAAGAGTACATTTCCTATTTGGAGACGAGATTTTTCTATGAGTGCCTCAGTAATCCCCCATATGCTGGTATTGGTAACCAGGCCTCTGAGGAGAGATGCCTGGAAACAAAAGCAATGGATCTGATTAGGGCCTAAGTGCCTGTCCAGTTCAATCTTATTCTATGGGGATATCTGTCTCTGGGTTTGAGTGGAGGTAGTTTCCTAATTTGTGAAAGATCATCCCTGTTTGTCCTGGGCAGCCAACACTATTGGGATGGCCTCGGGGAGTTTGGAGGTTTCTCCTAATCTATAGGGTTGTGGGCAATGGAAATGGCAGAATTCCCCTGGAGAAGGAAGCCACAGTGCACAGGTGTGGCTCCAGGGGCCCCAGCTTGGATGGTGTGTGGGCCAGGACTGTGGGGACAATAGTCTGAAAACACAAACTCAGCTTAGGTTTGGGGATGTATGTATGAAGGCTCGATCTACAGACCGTGAGAATTTTCCGGGTTATGAACAAAGGGCGAGTATGTGGCGTTTGCTCAGGCTTTTGTCTCTGGATTTTGTGCCTACGGTGGCCGTGGAATGTCGGGGTGTCCTCAAGGGCCATGGACAAGTCTTTCTCTGGTGATTTGGCCTGATCCCAAGTGGTTGGGATCATTCTGTGGATGGGAAGAGTCCTTTCTGTATTTTTTTTTTTACCTCAGGTGTCCCACCAAAGAGGGATTCCAGAGCAGTGCCCTGAGTATGGGTGACTAGACATCTCTAACTCTGGTTGAGATTGGGGGACTAGGGGCTTGGCAAGCCCCATATGTGGGCTGTTGTTCCAGTCACTAAGAGGCTTTACATGAGGATAGGGCTCACGCTGAGGGTCACAATGTGTGTTTGTGCAAATTGTAGCCCTCAGGGATAGGTGGGGCCTCATAGTCCATGGTGCTTTCTCCTACAATGAACGTTGGACAACATGCCAACCACAAGGTTTCTTGCCATGGCGAAGGAGAAGTTCTGATTCTTGTATCACGTTCACTCCTGAGCAGTGAGTGGAGATAAGGTCTAGGTTCTGAAAGTGAAAACTGAGGTTGGGTAGAGATGATGGCCGAAAGCCATTGTGGGTTTGATATGCTCAGTGTAAGGCCAGCTGTCTGGGTGTTGGACTGGATGTCTGCCTTCAGGCTGTGTCAGACAGGGCTTTAGTGCACAGACTAGATTGTATAATTTGGGTATGGTCGAGTGGCATGCAGGTTGTTACTCATTGGCGTTTCTGGTTAGCCCTATAGGGCAATATTTTTCTTCTGGAGGGCAGGCAGAGTGCTGCATTGTGTCTCCAGAATTGCCAAACTGGAGGGGTGTGGCCAGGATTGTGAAGACGGAAGTCTGAGAACACAAGTTAGGCTTAGGTTTCGGGGCGAGGGCACAGCAGGCACACTCTCAAGTGCTGAATCGAGATCTCGTGCTTCTGAATTCAGGGCGCGGATCAGACTTTGGCTTAGGATGGAGTTTCTGTCCATGATGGCCCATTTATGAAGGTGTGGGGCATCATGAGGAAATGGAGGTTTTCTCACAGTGGGATTGTGTGATGCTTCAAACCACAAGGATTCATTCTGCGAGACAGTCAAGACAGGTTTGTTGGATTCAAGACGTCCCATAAAGTAATTCTCCAGAGCAGGGTTCTAAGGATGGATGCCTGGACAGCCCACCTCGCATTCCAACTGTCTCCTAGTGACAAGGCAGGTTTGATCTGCTGGCTCTGGGTGAGCAGCCAAGGGGGTGATTTGGAATGGACTCTCCTGAGGATGGATCATAATGTAAGTTTGTGTCCTTGGAGACCTTGGAATTGGGCCATGGTGCCAGCGCCCTGAAGGATCCTCCTAACCCTGAGGTATTGACACAGCTCCAAAGAGCAAGTTTCTCATGTGGAGATGAGATCTGTTCTGATTGTTTCCTTAGGAAACCCCCATATTCTGATATTGGAAACCAGGCATCTGAGGAGAGATACATAGAAACCAAAGCAATGGATCAGAAGTTGGCTCAGGTTGGAGTTTCTGTCCATGATGTCCCCTTTATAAAGGGGAGCACCTCATGAGGCCATGTAGGTTTTCCCACGATAGGAGTTGTGAGATGCTCCAATCTGCAAGGATTCCTTCTGCAGGACATTCAAGACCTGTTGGAAGGCTCCCAGGACATTCCATATGGAACGGCGCCAGAGCAGGATTCCAAATATGGATGCCTAGAGAGTCTGCTTTGCATTCCAGTTGTCTCCTAGCAACAAGGCAGATTTGATACTCTGGCTCTGGGGGAGTAAACAACGGGGCTGAGTTGAAATGTACTCTCCTGCCGAATGGTCATAATGCGGGTTTGTGTCCATGGAGACCTTGGAATAGGGCGGTGGCTCCGGTTACCTGAAGGTTACTCCTAACTGGAGGTTTTTACAGAGCTCCAAAGGATAAGTTTCCCATGTGGAGACAAGATTTGTTCTGATTGGTATCTCTGGAATCCCCCATATGCTGGTATTGGAAAACAGGCCTCTGAGGAGAGATGCTAAGAAACAAAAGCAATGGAACCAATTACGTTCTAGGGGCCTGACCAGTTTAATACCTTTCTCTTGGGATATCTGTCTACGGGTGAGTTGAGGTCGTTGCTCAGCTTGTGACAGATCACCCCTCTTTGTACTGGGCAGCCTACACTATTGGAATGGCCTCTGGGACTTTGGAGGTTTCTCCTAATCTGTAGGGTTGTGGCCAATGGAATGGGAAGAATTTCCTTGGAGAGGGCAGGCACAGTCCTGAAGTGTGGCTCCAGGGGCCTCAGCCTGGAGGGTGTGTGGGACAGGGATGTCAGTATAGAAGTCTGAAAACACAAATTCGGCTTAGGTTTGTGGACGTAGGTATGGCAGGCCCGATCTACAGACTATGAGGTTAATTTTTTGGGCTATGACCTAAGGGTGAGGCTTATGTCTCTGGATTTTGTGACAATAGTGGCCGTGGAATGTCGGGCTCGCCTCATGGGCCATGGACGATTCTTTCTCTCTCGGGATGGCCTGATCCCAAGTGATTGGGGTCATTCTGTGGGTGGGAGGAATCCTTTCTGTGTTTACTTAGTTCAAATGTCCCACCAAAGAGGGATTCCTGAGCAGAGCCCTGAGTAGGGGTGACTAGATGTCTCTACCTCTGGTTAAGATTGGGTGACTTGGGGCATGGCAGGCCCCATATGCGGGCTCATGGTCCAGCCACTGAGAGGCTTTACTTGAGGACAGGGCTCAAACTGAGGGTCCCAATGTGTGTTTGTGCCCACCGCAGCTCTTAAGCATGGGCAGGGCCTCAGGGACCCTACACTACCCTCAGGGGCTCTACTACTACTCCTGTAGGTCCTACAGGGGTCCTACACTGAACTTTGGATAAGATGCCAACCACAAGATTCTGGTGAGAGGGAAGGAGGAGTTCTGATTTCTGCATCACGTTCAGCCATGGGAAATGAGTAGAGATAAGGTCTAGGTTTCTGTAGCCTGAAAACCAGGTTGGAAAGAGATGGCAACCTAAGGCCATGGCGGTTCTGATGTTGTCAGTGTACGGCAAGCTGTCTGGGTGTCGGTTGGGAATTCAGGCCTCAGGTTGTGTCAGACAGGGCATTAGTGCACAGGGTAGACTATATAATTGGTGTACAGTTGAGTGGCATGTAGGTTTATACTCATTTGAGGTTTCTGGGTAGACCCATAGGGCAACGTTTCTTCTAGAGGGTAGGCAGAGTGCAGCACTGTGTCATCGGAAATCCCAAAATGGAGGGCGTGTGGTCCCGGAGAGTGAGGACGGAAGTCTGAGAACACTAGCTATGCTTAGGTTTTGGGGTGAGGGCACAGCAGGTGCACTCTGAAGAGCTTAATCAAGACCTCGTGCATCTGAAGTCAAGGCGAGATCAGCCGTTGGCTCAGGTTGGAGTTTCTTTCCATGATCCGCCTTCATGAAGATTGGGGGCATCATGTGACCTTGGAAGCTTTCCATGATATGAGTTTTGAGGTGGTCCATGAACAAGGATTCCTGTGGGACAGTCGACACCTGTTGGATGGCTCAAGGATGTCCCATAAGGAACGACGCAAGGGCAGGGTTCTAAGGGTACTAAGGACCTCTAAGGAGAGATGCCTGGAAACCAAAGCAATAGATCCGATAGGTGCCTATGGGCCTGATCGTTCCTTTTTACTCTGGGGACATCAGTCTACGGGTCTGAGTGCCGGTAGGTGCTCAGAAGGGCCCATATTGCCCCTGTTTTTCCATGGAAGCCACAGATATTGGGATAGCCTCAGGGACTTTGGAGGTTTATCCCATTAGAAGGGTTGTGGCCATTGGAATGGGCACATACAATTCCCTTTGAGAGGGCAAGCCCAGTCTTAATGTTTGGCTCCAGGGGCCTGAACCTGTAGGGTGTGTAGGCCAAGGCTGTTTGGAGAGCTGTCTGAAAACACAAACTCGGCTTATGTTTTGGGTCATAGGTATGGCAGGACTGATCTACAGACCATGAGGAGAACTCATCAGGATATGAAAACAGGGCGAGGGTGAGGCTCTTGCTCAAGTTTTTGTCTCTGGATATCGTGTCACTCATGGTCGTGAAATTTCCGGGTGACTTCATGGGAAATGGACGAGTCTTACTCTCTGGGGGTTTGGCCCCGTCCAAAGAGTTTGGGGTCATTCTGTGGGATGGAAGAAGTCCGTTGTTCTGTTGTTGTTGATTTTGTTTTGTTTTGTTTTTTCAACCTCTGGTGTCCCACCAAATGAGGGATTCTAGAGTAGAGTCCTGGGGAGGGGCGACTGGACAACCAGAAATCTGGTTAAAAATTGGGGCCTAGGGACATGTCAAGCCCATTATGACATCTAATGGTCCAGCCACTGAAAGGACATACTAGAGGACAGGACTCACGCTGAGGGTCACAATGCGTGTTTATGCCCCCGTCGCACTCAAGAATGGGCGGGGTCTCAGGGTGAATGCTGGTTTCTCCTACACTGAACGTTGGACAACATGCCAACCACAAGGTTTCTTGCCATGGGTAAGGAAGAGTTCTGATTTCTGCATTACACTCACCCCTGGGCAGTGATTGGAGATAAGGTCTAGGATCTGAAGCCTGAAAACTGAGGTAGGGAAGAGATGATGACCTAAGGCCATGCGTGTCTGATGTGCTCAGTGTGCGGTCAGCTGTCTGGTTGTTGGTTGGTCACGAGGTCCGGGCTCAGGTTGTCAGACAGTGCATTAGTGCCCAGGTTAGACTATATATTTTGGGTGCCTTCGAGTGCCGTGTAGTTTCTGATCTGAAGAAATCTTCAGGATATGAAGAATGAGCGAGTCTGAGGCGCGTGCTCCGGCTTTTGTCTCTGGATTTTGTATCCGCGATGGCCGTGGAATGTTGGAGAGGCCTCATGGGCCATTGACGAATCTTGCTCTCTATGGATTTGGCCCGAACCAATTGTTTTTCGTCAATCTGTGGGATGGGAGGACTCCTTTCAGGTTTGTTACCTCAGGTGTCCCACCAAAAGAGGAATTCCAAAGCAGAGCCCTGGGGAAGAATGAAGGGACAACCCGAACTATGGTTAAAAATTGGGTCCTAGGGGCATGGCAAGCCCAATATGCTGTCTCTCCATCCAGCCACTGAGAGGCCTTACCTGAGGACTCGGCTCAGGCTGAGGGTCACAATGTGTGTTTGTGACCAATATGGCCCGCAAGCAAGGGCGGGGCCTCATGGGCCACACTGGTTTCAACAACACTGAAAGTTGGACAACATGCCAACCACAAGGTTTCTTGCAATGGGGAAAGAGTTCTGATTTCTGCATCATTTTCAAACCCGGGCAGTGATTGGAGATAAGGTCTAGGTTCTGAAGCATGAAAACTGAGGTAGGGAAGAGATGATGACCTAAGGCCATGGCGTGTCTGATGTGTTCAGTGTGCGGGCAGCTGTCTGGGTGTTTGTCACGAGGTCCGGGCTCAGGTTTTCAGACAGTGCATTAGAACCCAGTTTAGACTCTATATTTTGGGTGCCTTCGAGTGCCGTGTAGGTTCTTATCTGAAGAACTCTTCAGGATATGAAGAATAAGCGAGTCTGAGGTGCGTGCTCAGGCTTTTGTCTCTGGATTTTGTATCCGCGATGGCCGTGGAATATTGGGGAGGCATCAAGGGCCATGGACGAATCTTGTTCTCTGTGGATTTGGCCCGATCCCAATTGTTTTTAGTCAATCTGTGGGATGGGAGGACTCCATTCAGGTATGTTACCTCAGGTGTCCCACCAAAAGAGGAATTCTAAAGCAGAGCACTGGGGAAGACTGAAGGGACACCCGAACTATGGTTAAAAATTGGGGCCTAGGGGCATGGCAAGCCCTAAGCGTGTTTATGCCCTCGTCGCACTCAAGAATGGGCGGGGCCTCAGGGTGAATGCTGGTTTCTCCTTCACTGAACGTTTGACAACATGCCAACCACAAGATTTCTTCCCATGGGTAGGGAAGAGTTCTGATTTCTGCATCACAGTCACCCCTGGGCATTGATTGGAGATATGTTCTAGGTTCTGAAGCCTGAAAACTGAGGTAGGGAAGAGATGATGATCTAAGGTGATAGCGGGTGTGATGAGCTCAGTGTGCGGTCAGCTGTCTGGGTGTTGGTCACGAGGTCCGGGCTCAGGTTGTCAGACAGTGCATTAGTGCCCAGGTTAGACTATATATTTTGGGTGCTTTCAAGTGCCGTGTAGGTTCTTATCTGACGAACTCTTCAGGATATGAAGAATGAGCGAGTCTGAGGCGCGTTTTCATCCTTTTGTCTCTGGATTTTTTATCACCGATGGCCGTGGAATGTTGGTGAGGCCTCATGGGCCATGGACGAATCTTTCTCTCGGTGGATTTGGCCCGATTCCAATTGTTTTTCGTCAATCTGTGGGATGGGAGGAATCCTTTCAGGTTTGTTACATCAGGTGTCCCACCAAAAGAGGAATTCCAAAGCAGAGCCCTGGGGAAGAGTGAAGGGACAAAGCGAACTATGGTTAAAAATTGGGGCCTAGGGGCATGGCAAGCCCAATATGCTGTCTCTGCATCCAGCCACTGAGAGGCCTTACCTGAGGACTGGGCTCAGGCTGAGGATCACAATGTGTGTTTGTGAACAATGTGGCCCGCAAGCATGGTCGGGGCCTCATCGGCCACCCTGGTTTCCACTACACTGAACGTTGGACAACATGCCAACCACAAAGTTTCTTGCCATGGGGAAAGAGATCTGATTTCTGCATCATTTTCAAACCCGGGCCGTGATTGGAGATAAGGTCTAGGTTCTGAAGCCTGAAAACCAAGGTTGAGAAGAGATGACGACCTAAGACCATGGCGGGTCCGATGTGCTCAGTGTGCGGCCAGCTCTCTGGGTGGGGACAGGAGGTCCAGGATCAAGCTGTGTCAGAAAGGGCATTAGTGCCCAGGTCAGCCTATATATTTAGGGTACAGCCGAATTGCGTGCCCTGTTGATCCTCATTTGGTGTTCCTGGGTAGCCCCAGAGGGCAATGTTTTTCTTCTGGAGGGCAGGCAGAGTGCTGCATTGTAGTTCTGGATTGCCAAACTGGAGGGCATGTGGGCCAGTAGTCTGAGGAAGGAAGTCTGAGATCCCAAGTTAGGCCTAGGTTTCTGGGTGAGGACATGGCAGGCACAATCTACAGACCTGAATTGAGATCTCATGCATCTGAACTCAGGTCGAGGATCAGATGATCGCTCAGGTTGGACATTCTGTCCCTGATGGGCCCTTCAGACAGTGCATCAGTCTTCGGGTCTGAGTGACAGGAGGTGCACAGATGGGCACAGATTGCCCCTGTTTGTCCTGGGAAGCCACAAATATTGGGATGGCCTCAGGGACTTTGGAGGTTTATCCTTTTAGTAGGGTTGTGGCCATTGGAATGGGCAGATACAATTCCCTTGGGGAGGTCAAGCACAGTCATCATGTTTGGCTCCAGGGGTCTGAGCCTGTAGGGTGCGTAGGACAGGGCTGTGTGGACCGTTGTCTGAAAACACAAACTCGGCTTATGTTTCGGGTCCTAGGTATGGCAGGACTGATCTACAGACCATGAGGAGAACTCTAGGGATATGAAAAAAGGGCCAGTGTGAGGCTCTTCCTCAAGTTTTTGTCTCTGGATATCCTGTCACTCATGATCGTGAAATTTCCGGGTGACTTCAAGGGAAATGGACGAGTCTTACTGTCTGGGGGTTTGGCCCCGTCCAAAGAGTTTGGGGTCATTCAATGGGATGGAAGAAGTCGTTGATCTGTTGTTGTTAATTTGTTTTGTTTTGTTTCTCAACCTCAGGTGTCCCACCAAATGAGGGATTCTCGAGTAGAGCGCGGGGAGGGGCGACTGGACAACCAGAAATCTGGTTAAAAATTGGGTCCTAGGGACATGTCAAGCCCATTATGACATCTAATGGTCCAGCCCCTGAGAGGACGTACTAGAGGACAGGACTCACGCTGAAAGTCACAATGCGTGTTTATGCCCTCGTGGCACTCATGAATGGACGGGGCCTCAGGGTGAATGCTAGTTTCTCCTACACTGAACGTTGGACAACATGCCAACCACAAGGTTTCTTGCCATGGGTAAGGAAGAGTTCTGATTTCTGCATCACATCACAGTCAACCCTGGGCAGTGATTGGAGATAAGGTCTAGGTTCTGAAGCCTTAAACCTGAGGTAGGGAAGACATGATGACCCAAGGCCATGGCGGGTCTGATGTGCTCAGTGTGCGGTCAGCTGTCTGGGTGTTGTTCACGAATACCGGGCTCAGTTTGTCAGACAGTGCATTAGTGCCCAGGTTAGACTATATATTTTGGATGCATTCGAATGCCGTGTAGGTACTTATCTGAAGAACTCTTCAGGATATGAAGAATGAGCGAGTCTGATGCGCATGCTCAGGCTTTGGTCTCTTGATTTTGTATCAGCGATGGCCGTGGAATTTTGGGGATGCCTCATGGGCTATGGACGGATCTTGTTCTCTATGGACTTGGCCAGATCCCAATTGTTTTCCGTCAATCTGTGGGATGGGCGGACTCCTTTCAGGTTTGTTACCACAGGTGTCCCACCAAAAGAGGAATTCCAAAGCAGAGCCCTGGGGAAGAGTGAAGGGACAACCCGAACTATGGTTAAAAATTGGGGCCTAGGGGCATGGCAAGCCCAATATACTATCTCTCCATCCCGCCACTGAGAGGCCTTACATGAGGACTGGGCTCAGGCTGAGGGTCACAATGTGTGTTTGTGACCAATGTGGCCCGCAAGCATGGGCGGGGCCTCATATCCAGACTGGTTTCAAGTACACTGAACCTTGGACAACATGCCAACCACAAGGTTTCTTGCCATGGGGAATGAGTTCTGATTTCTAAATCATTTTCAAACCCGGGCCGTGATTGGAGGTAAGGTCTAGGTTCTGAAGCCTGAAAACCGAGGTTGACAAGAGATGACGACGTAAGGCCATGACGGGTCCGATGAATTCAGTGTGAGGCCAGCTGTCTGGGTGGGGCCAGGAGGTCCAGGATCAAGCTGTGTCAGAAAGGGCATTAGTGCCCAGGTCAGCCTATATATTTCGGGTACAGCGGAATACTGTGCAAGTTGATCCTCATTTGGTCTTCCTGGGTAGTCCCAGAGGGCAATGTTTTTCTTCTGAAAGGCAGGCAGAGTGCTGCATTATAGTTCTGGATTGCCAAACTGGAGGGCTTGTGGGCCAGTACACTGAGGACGGAAGTCTGAGAACCCAAGCTAGGCCTAGGTTTCTGGGTGAGGATATGGCAGGCACAATCTACAGACCTGAATCGAGATCTCGTGCATCTGAAGTCAGGGCGAGGATCAGACGATCGCTCAGGTTGGACATTCTGTCCCTGATGGCCCCTTCTTGAAGGGGGGGTGGATCACGAGGCCATGGGGGTTTTCCCACGATGGGAGTTGTGAGAAGCTCCCAACTGCAAAGAAATTCTGCAGGACAATTGAGTCCAGTTGTTTGGCTCCAGGACAACGATTCCGAGCAGGGTTCTTAGGATGGATGGCTTGGTAGCACACCTCACATTCCAATTGTCTCCAAGCAACAAGACAGGTTAGATCTGCAGATCTCGGGGAGCAACCGAGGAGGCTGAGTTGAAATGGACTCTCCCGTGGATGTGTCCTAATATGATTTTTTGTCTATGGAGACCTTGGAATGAAGCGGTGGCCCTGGGGCCCTGAAGGGTTCTCCTAAAGAGAGGCTTTCACACAGCTCCATTGTGCAAGCTTCCCATGTGTAGATGAGATTTGTTCTGATGGGTGAGTCAAGAAACAGCCATATGCTGTTATTGAAATCCAGGCCTCTGAGGAGCGATGCCTGGAAACCAAAGCAATGGATCCGATAGGTGCCTAGGGGCCTGTTCTTTTTCTTTTATACTTCTGGGGATATCATTCTTCGGGTCTGAGTGAGAGGAGGTGCTCAGATGGGCTCAGATTGCCCCTGTTTGTCCTGGGAAGCCACAAATATTGGGATGGCCTCAGGGACTTTGGAGGTTTATACTATTAGTAGGGTTGTGGCTATTGGAATGGGCACATACAATTCCCTGGGAGAGGTCAAGAACAGTCGTCATGTTTGGCTCCAGGGGCCTGAGCCTGTAGGGTGTGTAGTAGTACAGGGCTGTTTGGACAGTTGTCTGAAAACACAAACACACGGCTTATGTTTCGTGTCATATGCATGGCAGGACTGATCAACAGACCATGAGGAGAACCCTTCGGGATATGTAAAGAGGGCGAGTGTCAGGCTCTTGCTCAAGTTTTTGTCTCTGGATATCGTGTCACTCATGGTTGTGAAATTTCCGGTGGACTTCATGGGAAATGGACGAGTCTTAGTCTCTGGGGGTTTGCCCCCGTCCAAAGAGTTTGGGGGGTCATTCTGTTGGATGGAAGAATTCCGTTGCTCTGTTGTTTTTTTTGATTTGTTTTGTTTTGTTTTTCAACCTCAGGTGTCCCAATAAATGAGGGATTCCAAGGTAGAGTCCTGGGGAGGGGCGACTTGTCAACCAGAAATCTGGTTAAAAATTGGGGCCTAGCGACATGTCAAGCCCATTATGACATCTAATGGTCCAGCCACTGAGAGGACGTCCTAGAGGACAGGACTCACGCTGAGGGTCACAATGCGTGTTTATGCCCTCGTCACACTCAAGAATGGGCTGGGCCTCAGGGTGAATGCTGGTTTCTCCTACACTGAACTTTGGACTACGTGCCAACCACAAGGTTTCTTGCCATGGGTAAGGAAGAGTTCTGATGTCTGCATCACAGTCAACCCTGGGCAGTGATTGGAGATAAGGTCTAGGTTCTGAAGGCTGAAAACTGAGGTAGGGAAGAGATGCTGACCTAAGCCATGGCTAGGCTGACGTGTTCCGTGTGCGGTCAGCTGTCTGGGTGTTGGTCACGAGGTCCGGGCTCATGTTGTCAGACAGTGCATTAGTGCCCAGGTTAGACTATATATTTTGGGTGCATTCGAGTGTCGTGCAGGTTCTTATCTGAAGAACTCTTCAGGATATGAAGAATGAGCGAGTCTGAGGCGCGTGCTCAGGCTTTTGTCTCTGCATTTTGTATCAGCGATGATCGTGGAATGTTGGGGAGGCGTCATGGGCCAAGGACGAATCTTGGTCTCTGTAGACTTGGCCCGATCCCAATTGTTTTTCGTCAATCTGTGGGATGGGAGGACTCCTTTCAGGTTTGTTACCTCAGGTGTCCCACAAAAGAGGAATTCCAAAGCAGAGTCCTGCGGAAGAGTGAAGGGACAACCCGAACTATGGTTAAAAATTGGGGCCTGGGGGCATGGCAAGCCCAATATGCTGACTCTCCATCCAGCCACTGAGAGGCCTTACCTGAGGACTGGGCTCAGGCAGAGGTTCACAATGTGTGTTTGTGACCAATGTGGCCCACAAGCATGGGCGGGGCCTCATGAGCCACACTGGTTTCAAATACAGTGAACCTTGTTACAACATGCCAAAAACAAGGTTTCTTGCCATGGGGAAAGAGTTCTGATTTCTGCATCCTTTTCAAACGCGGGCCGTGATTGGAGATAAGGTCTATGTTCTGAAGCCTGAAAGCCGAGGTTGACAAGAGATGATGACTTAAGACCATGACGGGTCCGAAGTGCTCAGTGTGCGGCCAGCTGACTGGGTAGGGCCAGGAGGTCCAGGATCAGGCTGCTACAGAAAGGGCATTAGTGCCCAGGTCAGCCTATATATTTGGGGTACAGCTGAATGGCGTGCCCCGTTGATCCTCATTTGGGGTTCCTGGGCAGCCCCAGAGGGCAATGTTTTTCTTCTGGAGGGCAGGCAGAGTGCTGCATTATAGTTCTGGATTGCCAAACTGGAGGGCTTGTGGGCCAGTACACTGAGGACGGAAGTCTGAGAACCCAAGCTAGGCCTAGGTTTCTGGGTGAGGATATGGCAGGCACAATCTACAGACCTGAATCGAGATCTCGTGCATCTGAAGTCAGGGCGAGGATCCGACGATCGCTCAGGTTGGACATTCTGTCCCTGATGGCCCCTTCTTGAAGGGGGGGTGGATCACGAGGCCATGGGGGTTTTCCCACGATGGGAGTTGTGAGAAGCTCCCAACTGCTTAGATTCTTCTGCAGGACAATTGATTCCTGTTGGTTGGCTCCAGGACAAGGATTCCGATCAGGGTGCTAAGGATGGATGGCTGGGTAGCCCACCTCACATTCCAATTGTCTCCAAGCAACAAGACAGGTTAGATCTGCTGGATCTGGAGGAGCAACGGAGGAGGCTGAGTTTAAATGGAGTCTCCCGTCGATGTGTCCTAATATGATTTTGTGTCTATGGAGACCTTGGAATGTAGCGGTGGCACTGGGGCCCTGAAGGGTTCTACTAAAGAGAGGCTTTCACACAGCTCCATCGTGCAAGTTTCCCAAGTGTAGATGAGATTTGTTCTGATGGGTGAGTCAAGAAACAGCCATATGCTGTTACTGAAATCCAGGACTCTGAGGAGAGATGCCTGGAAACCAAAGCAATGGATCCGATAGGTGCCTGGGGCCTGTTTGTTCCTTTTTAACTGTGGGGACATCATTCTACGGGTCTGAGTGCAGGTAGGTGCTCAGATGGGCCCAGATTACCCCTGTTTGTCCTGGGAAGCCCCAAATATTGGGATGGCCCCAGGGATTTTGGAGGTTTATCCTATTAGTAGCGTTCTGGCCATTGGAATGGGAACATACAATTCCCTTGGAGTTGGCAAGCACAGTCGTCAGATTTGGCTCCAGGGGCCTGAGCCTGTAGGGTGTGTAGGCCAGGGCTCTTTGGACAGTTGTCTGAAAACACAAACTCGGCTTATGTTTCGGGTCATAGGTATGGCAGGACTGAACTACAGACCATGAGGAGAACACTTCGGGATATGAAAAAAGGGCGAGTGTGAGGCTCTTGCTCAAGTTTTTGTCTCTGGATATCGTGTCACTCATGGTCGTGAAATTTCCGGGTGACTTCATGGGAAATGGACGAGTCTTACTCTCTTGGGGTTTGGCCCCGTCCAAAGAGTTTGGGGTCATTCTGTGGGATGGAAGAAATCCGTTGTTCTGTTGTTGTTGATTTGTTTTGTTTTGTTTTTCAACCTCAGGTGTCCCACCAAATGAGGGATTCCAGAGTAGAGCTTGGGCGGGGCGACTGGACAACCAGATATTTGGTTAAAAAATTGGGGCCTAGGGACATGTCAATCCCATTATGACATCTAATGGTCCAGCCACTGAGAGGACGTCCTAGAGGACAGGACTGATGCTGAGGGTCACAATGCGTGTTTATGCCCTCGTCGCACTCAAGAATGGGCGGGGCCTCAGGCTGAATGCTGGTTTCTCCTACACTGAACATTGGACAACTTGCCCACCAGAAGGTTACTTGCCATGGGTAAGGAAGAGTTCTGATTTCTGCATCACAGTCACCCCTGGACAGTGATTGGAGATAAGGTCTATGGTTCTGAAGCCTGAAAACTGAGCTAGGGAACAGATCATGACCTAAGGCCATGGCGGGTCTGATGTGCTCAGTGTGCGGTCAGCTGTCTAGGTGTTGGTCACGAGTTCCGGGCTCAGATTGTCAGACAGTGCATTAGTGCCCAGGTTAGACTATATTTTGGGTTCATTCGAGTGCCGTGTACGTTCTTATTTGAAGAACTCTTCACGATATGAAGAATGAGCGAGTCTGAGGCGCGTGCTCAGGCTTTTGTCTCTGGATTTTGTATCAGCGATGGCCGTGGAATGTTGGGGAGGCCTCATGGGCCATGAACAAACCTTGCTATCTGTGCACTTGGCCAGATCCCAATTATTTTTCGTCAATCTGTGGGACGGGAGGACTTCTTTCAAGTTTGTTACCTCAGGTCTCCCACCAAAAGAGGAATTCCAAAGCAGAGCCCTGGGGAAGAGTGAAGGGACAACCTGAACTATGGTTAAAAATTGAGGCCTAGGGGCATGGCAAGCCCAATATGCTGTCTCTCCATCCAGCCACTGAGAGGCCTTACCTGAGGCTGGGCTCAGGCTGAGGGTCACAATGTGTGTTTGTGACCAATGTGGCCCACAAGCATGGGCGGGGCCTCATGAGCCACACTGGTTTCAAATACAGTGAACCTTGTACAACATGCCAAAAACAAGGTTTCTTGCCATGGGGAAAGAGTTCTTATTTCAGCATCCTTTTCAAACGCGGGCCGTGATTGGAGATAAGGTCTATGTTCTGAAGCCTGAAAGCCGAGGTTGACAAGAGATGATGACTTAAGACCATGACGGGTCCGAAGTGTTCAGTGTGCGGCCAGCTGACTGGGTAGGGCCAGGAGGTCCAGGATCAGGCTGCGACAGAAAGGGCATTAGTGCCCAGGTCAGCCTATATATTTGGGGTACAGCCGAATGGCGTGCCCCGTTGATCCTCATTTGGGGTTCCTTGGCAGCCCCAGAGGGCAATGCTTTTCTTCTGGAGGGCAGGCAGAGTGCTGCATTATAGTTCTGGATTGCCAAACTGGAGGGCTTGTGGTCCAGTACACTGAGGACGGAAGTCTGAGAACCCAAGCTAGGCCTAGGTTTCTGGGTGAGGATATGGCAGGCACAATCTACAGACCTGAATTGAGATCTCGTGCATCTGAAATCAGGGCGAGGATCAGACGATCGCTCAGGATGGACATTCTGTCCCTGATGGCCCCTTCTTGAAGGGGGGGTGGATCACGAGGCCATGGGGGTTTTCCCACGATGGGAGTTGTGAGAAGCTCCCAACTGCTTAGATTCTTCTGCAGGACAATTGATTCCTGTTGGTTGGCTCCAGGACAAGGATTCCGATCAGGGTGCTAAGGATGGATGGCTGGGTAGCCCACCTCACATTCCAATTGTCTCCAAGCAACAAGACAGGTTAGATCTGCCGGATCTGGGGGAGCAACGGAGGAGGCTGAGTTTAAATGGAGTCTCCCGTCGATGTGTCCTAATATGATTTTGTGTCTATGGAGACCTTGGAATGTAGCGGTGGCACTGGGGCCCTGAAGGGTTCTACTAAAGAGAGGCTTTCACACAGCTCCATCGTGCAAGTTTCCCATGTGTAGATGAGATTTGTTCTGATGGGTGAGTCAAGAAACAGCCATATGCTGTTACTGAAATCCAGGACTCTGAGGAGAGATGCCTGGAAACCAAAGCAATGGATCCGATAGGTGCCTGGGGCCTGTTTGTTCCTTTTTAACTGTGGGGACATCATTCTACGGTTCTGAGTGCAGGTAGGTGCTCAGATGGGCCCAGATTACCCCTGTTAGTCCTGGGAAGCCCCAAATATTGGGATGGCCTCAGGGATTTTGGAGGTATATCCTATTAGTAGCGTTCTGGCCATTGGAATGGGAACATACAATTCCCTTGGAGAGGGCAAACACAGTCGTCAGATTTGGCTCCAGGGGCCTGAGCCTGTTGCGTGTGTAGGCCAGGGCTCTTTGGACAGTTGTCTGAAAACACAAACTCGGCTTATGTTTCGGGTCATAGGTATGGCAGGACTGATCTACAGACCATGAGGAGAACACTTCGGGATATGAAAAAAGGGCGAGTGTGAGGCTCTTGCTCAAGTTTTTGTCTCTGGATATCGTGTCACTCATGGTCGTGAAATTTCCAGGTGACTTCATGGGAAATGGACGAGTCTTACTCTCTTGGGGTTTGGCCCCGTCCAAAGAGTTTGGGGTCATTCTGTGGGATGGAAGAAATCCGTTGTTCTGTTGTTGTTGATTTGTTTTTGTTTTGTTTTGTTTTTTCAACCTCAGGTGTCCCACCAAATGAGGGATTCCAGAGTAGAGCCCTGGGCGGGGCGACTGGACAACCAGATATCTGGTTAAAAATTGGGGCCTAGGGACATGTCAATCCCATTATGACATCTAATGGTCCAGCCACTGAGAGGACGTCCTAGAGGACAGGACTCACGCTGAGGGTCACAATGCGTGTTTATGCCCTCGTCGCACTCAAGAATGGGCGGGGCCTCAGGCTGAATGCTGGTTTCTCCTACACTGAACGTTGGACAACTTGCCCACCAGAAGGTTACTTGCCATGGGTAAGGAAGAGTTCTGATTTCTGCATCACAGTCACCCCTGGGCAGTGATTGGAGATAAGGTCTATGGTTCTGAAGCCTGAAAACTGAGCTAGGGAACAGATCATGACCTAAGGCCATGGCGGGTCTGATGTGCTCAGTGTGCGGTCAGCTGTCTAGGTGTTGGTCACGAGTTCCGGGCTCAGATTGTCAGACAGTGCATTAGTGCCCAAGTTAGACTATATTTTGGGTTCATTCGAGTGCCGTGTACGTTCTTATTTGAAGAACTCTTCAGGATATGAAGAATGAGCGAGTCTGAGGCTCGTGCTCAGGCTTTTGTCTCTGGATTTTGTATCAGCGATGGCCGTGGAATGTTGGGGAGGCCTCATGGGCCATGAACAAACCTTGCTATCTGTGCACTTGGCCTGATCCCAATTATTTTTCGTCAATCTGTGGGACGGGAGGACTTCTTTCAAGTTTGTTACCTCAGGTGTCCCACCAAAAGATGAATTCCAAAGCAGAGCCCTGGGGAAGAGTGAAGGGACAACCCGAACTATGGTTAAAAATTGGGGCCTAGGGGAATGGCAAGCCCAATATGCTGTCTCTCCATCTAGCCACTGAGAGGCCTTGCCCGAGGACTGGACATAGGCTGAGGGTCACAATGTGTGTTTGTGACCAATGTGGTCCGCAAGCATGGGCGGGGCCTCATGGGCCACACTGGTTTCAACTACACTGAAACTTGGACAACATGCCAACCACAAGGTTTCTTGCCATGGGGAAAGAGTTCTGATTTCTGCATAATTTTCAAACCCGGGCCGTGATTGGAGATAAGGTCTAGGTTCTGAAGCCTGAAAACCGAGGTTAAGATCAGATGACGTCCTAAGGCCATGGTGGGTCCGATGTGCTCAGTTTGCGGCCAGCTGTCTGGGTGGGGGACCATGAGGTCCAGGCTCAGCTGTGTCAGAAACGGCATTAGTGCCCAGGTCAGCCTATATATTTGGGGTTCAGCTGAATGGCGTGCAGGTTGATCCTCATTTGGGGTTTCTGGGTAGCCCCAGATGGCAATGTTTTTCTTCTGGATGGCAGGCAGAGTGGTGCATTGTAGTTTGGATTGCCAAACTGGAGGGACTGTGGGCCAGGAGTCTGAGGACGGATGTCTGAGAACCCAAGCTAGGCCTTGGATTCTGGGTGAGGGTATGGCAGGCACAATCTACAGGCCTGAATCGATATCTCGTGCATCTGATGTCATGGCGAGGATCAGACAATCGCTCAGGTTGGACATTCTGTCCCTGATGGCCCCTTCTTGAAGGGGGGCTGGATCACGAGGCCATGGGGGTTTTCCCAAGATGGGAGTTGTGAGAAGTTCCCAAATGCAAAGATTCTACTGTAGGACAATTGAGACCAGTTGGTTGGCTCCAGGACAACGTTTCTGAGCAGGGTTCTAAGGATGAATGGCTGGGTAGCCCACCACGCATTCCAATTTTCTCCACGCAACAAGACAGGTTAGATCTGCTGGATCTGGGGGAGCAACCGAGGAGGCTGAGTTGAAATGGACTCTCCCGTGGATGTGTCCTAATATGATTTTGTGTCTATGGAGACCTTGGAATGAAGCGGTGGCACTGGGGCCCTGAAGGTTTCTCCTAAAGAGAGGCTTTCACACAGCTCCATCATGTAAGTTTCCCATGTGTAGATGAGATTTGTTCTGATGGGTGAGTCAAGAAACAGCCATATGCTGTTCTGACTGGGTGCATTCGAGTGTCGTTTAGCTTCTTATCTGAGGAACTTTTCAGGATATGAAGAATGAGCGAGTCTGAGGCGTGTGCTCAGGCTTTTGTCTCTGGATTTTGTATCAGAGAAGGACGTGGAATGTTGGGGAGGCCTCAAGGGTCATGGACGAATCTTTTTTTCTGTGGATTGGGCCCGATTCCAATTGTTTTTAGTCAATCTGTAGGATGGGCGTACTCCTTTCAGGTTTGTTACCTTAGGTGTCCCACCAAAAGAGGAATTCCAAAGCAGAGCTCTGGGGAAGAGTGAAGGGATAACCCGAAATATGGTTAAAAAATGGGGCCTAGGGGCATGTCAAGCCCAATATGCTGTTTTTCCATCCAGCCACTGTAGTCCTTATCTGAGTACTGGGCTCAGGCTGAGGGACACAATGTGTGTTTGTGACCAATGTGGCCCGCAAGCATGGACGGGGCCTCATGTAATGAATGGGTGGCACCGGGGCCCTGAAGGGTTCTCATAAAGAGAGGCTTTCACACAGCTCCATCGTGCAAGTTTCCCATGTGTAGATGAGATTTGTTCTGATGGGTGAGTCAAGAAACAGGCATATGCTGTTATTGAAATCCAGGCCTCTGAGGAGAGATGCCTGGAAGCCAAACCAATGGATCCGATAGTTACCTAGGAGCCTGTTTGTTCCTTTTTATCTCTGGGGACATGAGTCTACGGTTCTGAGTTCAGGTAGGTGCTAAGATGGGCCCAGATTGCCCCTGTTTGTCATGGGAAGCCACAAATATTGGGATGGCCTCAGGGACTTTGGATGTTTATCCTATTAGTAGGGTTGCGGCCATTGGAATGGGCACATACAATTCCCTTGGAGAGGGCAAGCACAGTCGTTAAGTTTGGCTCCAGGGGCCTGAGCCTGTAGGGTGTGTAGGCCAGGGCTGTTTGGACAGTTGTCTGAAAACACAAACTCGGCTTATGTTTCGGGTCATAGGTATGGCAGGACTGATCTACAGACCATGAGGAGAACTCTTCGGGATATGAAAAAAGGGCGAGTGTGAGGCTCTTGCTCAAGTTTTTGTCTCTGGATATCGTGTCACTGATGGTCGTGAAATTTCCGGGTGACTTCATGGGAAATGGACGAGTCTTACTCTCTGGGGGTTTGGCCCCATCCAAAGAGTTTCGGTTCATTCTGTGGGATGGAAGAAGTCCGTTGTTCTGTTGTGGTTGATTTTTTCTCTTCGTTTTTCAACCTCAGGTGTCCCACCAAATGAGGGATTCCAGAGAGAGCCCTGGGGAGTTGTGATTGGACAACCAGAAATCTGGTTAAAAATTGGGTCTAGGGACATGACAAGCCCATTATGACATCTAATGGTCCAGCCACTGAGAGGATTTACTAGAGGTCAGCAATCACGCTGAGGGTCACAATGCGTGTTTATGCCCTCGTTGCACTCAAGAATGGGCGTGACCTCAGGGTGAATACTGGTTTCTCCTACACTGAACGTAGGACAACATGCCAACCACAAGGTTTCTTGCTATGTGTAAGCAGGAGTACTGATTTCTGCATCACAGTCACCCCTGGGCAGTGATTGGAGATAAGCTCTAGGTTCAGAAGCCTGAAAACTGAAGTAGGGCAGAGATGATGACCCAAGGCCATGGCGGGTCCATGTCCTCAGTGTGCGGTCAGCTGTCTGGGTGTTGCTCAGGAGGTCCCGGCTCAGGTTGTGTCAGACAGTGCATTACTGCCCAGGTTAGACTATATAATTTGGGTACTTTCGAGTACCGTGTAGGTTTATTCTCATTTAATGTGCCCGGACAGCTCATTAGGCAATATATTTTTTCTAGAGGGCAGGCAGAGTGCTGCAATGATGGTCCGGAATTGCCAAACTTGTGGGCTTCGGGGCCAGGAGTGTGAGGATGGAAGTCTGAGAACACAAGCTAGACTTGGGCTTCAGGGCGAGGGCACGGCTTGTACCCCCTGAAGATCTGAAGCAATATCTCATGCTTCTGAATTCAGAGTGAGTATCAGACGATGGCTCAGCTTGGATTTTCTGTTCATGACGGCCCCTTCATGAAGGGAGCGGATTCTAGAGAACGTGGAGGTTTTCCCACGTTGGGAGTGGTGGGATGCCCCCTCCAAGGATTCCTTCTGCGGGACAATTGAGACCTGTTGGACAGTCCAGGACATCCCATATGGATGAGTACAGACCAACGTTCGAGGATGGATGCCTGGGAAGCCCGCCTCGCATTCCAATTGTCTCCTAGCGACAAGAGAGTTTAGATCTGATGGCTCTGCGGGTGCAACCGGGGTGGCTGAGTTGAAATGGACTTTCCTGAGGATGGGTCTAATGAGTGTTTGGGTCCATGAGGGCCTTTAAATGGGGCGGTGGCACCGGGACACTGAAGTATTCTCAGCTTTTCACATAGCTCCCATGCACACGTTTCCTTGTGGAGACGAGCTTTGTTCTGATGGGTGCCTCAGGAAAACCCCAATGCTGGTATTGAAAACTAGTGTTTTGAGGAGACATGCCTGTAAACCAAAGCAATGGATCCGATTTTGGCCTAGGGTCCTCTCTGGTTCAATCTTCTTCTCTGGGGACATCCATCTAGGGTATGAGTGGAGGTAGATGCTCAGCTGGTGTCAGACTGACCTTGTTTGTCCCGGGCGACCTATACTATTGCGATGGCTTCAGAGACTTTGGACGGTTCTCCTAATTTGTACGATTTTGGACAATGGAATGGGCAGAATTCCCATGGATTGGGTAGGCACAGTCCTAATGTGTGGCTCCAGGGTCCCCAGCCTGGATGGTGTGCGGCCCAGGACTTTGAGGACAGAAGTCTGAAAACACAAACTCAGCTTATGTTTGGGGACGAAGGTATGGCAGGCCCGATCTACAAACCATGAGAAGACATCTTCAGGATATGAAGAAAATGTGAGTCTGAGGCGCTTGCTAAGACTTTTGTCTCTGGATTTTGTTTCAGCGAATGCCGTGGAATGTCTAGGAGGCCTCATGGGCCATGGACGAATCTTCCTCTCTGTGGATTTGGGCCGATCCCAATTATTTTTTGTCAATCTGTTGGATGGAGGACTCCTTTCAGGGTTGTTTACATCAGTTGTCCCACCAAAAGAGGAATTCCAATGCAGAGCCCTGGGGAAGAGTGAAGGGACAACACGAACTATGGTTAAAAATTGGGCCCTATGGGCATGGCAAGCCCAATATGCTGTCTCTCCATCCAGCCACTGAGAGGCCTTACCTGAGGACTGGGCTAAGGCTGTGGGTCACAATGTGAGTTTGCCACCTATGTGGCCCGCGAGCAATGGCGGGGCCTTATCGGACAAACAGGTTTCCACTACACTGAACGTTGGATAACAAGCCAACCACAAGGTTCTTGCCATTGGGAAGGAGTTCTGATTTCTGCATCATTTTCAAACCTGGGCAGTGATTGGAGATAAGGTCTAGGAGCTGAAACCTGAAAACCGAGGTTAGGAAGAGAGATGACGACCTAAGGCAATGGCTGGTCCTATGTGCTCAGTGAGCGGCAAGCTGTCTGGGTGGGCCCAGGAGGTCCAGGCTCAGTCTCTGTCAGAAAGGGCATTATTGCCCAGGTCAGCTTATATATTTTGGGTACAGCCAAGAGGCATGCAGGTTGATCTTCATTTGGGGTTTCTGGGTGTCCCCAGAGGGCAATGTATTTCTTCTGCAGGGCAGGTAGAGTGATGCATTGTAGTTCTGGATTGCCAAACTGGAGGGCTTGTGAGCCAGTAGTCTGTGTACAGAAGTCTGAGGACACAAGCTAGGCTTAGGTTTCTGGGTGAGGACATGGCAGGCACAATATACAGACCTGAATCGAGATCTCGTGCATCTGAAGTCAGGTTGAGGATCAGACTATTTCTCAGGTTGGCCGTTAGGTCCCTGATGGCCCCTTCATGATGGGGGGAGTATCACGAGGCCATGGGGGTTTCTCACGATGGGAGTTGTGAGAAGCTCCCAATTGCAAAGATTCTTCTGCAGGAAAATTGAGACCTGTTGGTTGGCTCCAGGCCAATGATTCTGAGCAGGGTTCTAAGGATGGATTTCGGGTAGACCACCTCGCATTCCAATTGTCTCCCAGCAACAAAACAAGTTAGATCTGCTGGATCTCGCGGAGCAACCAAATATGCTGAGTTGAATTGCACTCTCCCGTTCATGTGTCCTAATATGATTTTGTGTCTATGGAGATCTTGGAATGAAGTGGTTGCACTGGGGACCTGAAGGGTTCTCCTAAAAAGAGGCTTTGATACACCTCCCACGTGCAAGTTTCCCATGTGTAGATGAGTTTTGTTCTGATGAGTGAGTCAAGAAACAGCCATATGCTGGTACTGAAATCCAGGCCTCTGAGGAATATGCCTGGAAACCAAAGCAATGGATCCGTTTAGGGCCTAGGGTCCTGTTCGTTCCTTTTTACCTCTGGGGATATCAGTCTACGAGTCTGAGTGCAGGTAGGTTCTCAGATGTGCTCAGATTGCTCCTGTTTGTCCTGGGAAGCCACCACTATTGGGATGGCCTCAGGGACTTTGGAGGTTTATCCTATTAGTAGGGTTTTGGCCATTGGAATGGGCACACAGAATTCCCTTGGAGAGGCCAAGTACAGTCCTCAGGTTGGCTCCAGGGGACTGAGCCTGTTGATTGTGTAGGCCTGGGCTGTTTGGACAGTTGTCTTAAAACACAAACTCGGATTATGTTTCGGGTCATAGGTATGGCAGGACTGATCTACAGACCATGAGGAGAACTCTTCGGGATATGAAAAAAAGGCGAGTGTGAGGCTCTTGCTCAAGTTTATATCTCTGGATATCGTGCCATTCATGGTCATGAAATATCCGGGTGACTTCATGGGAAATGGACGAGACCTACACTCTGGGGGCTTGGGTCCGTCCAAAGAGTTTGGGGTCATTCTGTGGGAAGGAAGAAGTCCGTTTTTTTTTTTTTGTTGTTGTTGTTGTTTTGTTTTGTTTTTCAAACTCAGTTGTCCCACCAAATGAGGTTTTCCAGAGTAGAGCCCTGGGGAGGGGCAATTGGACAACCAGAAATCTGGTTTAAATTTTGGGCCTAGGGACATGTCATGCCATTATGGCATCTAATGGTCTATCCACTGACAGGACGTACTAGAGGACAGGACTCACACTGAGGGTCACAATGCGTGTTTATGCCCTCGTCGCAATCAAGAATGGGCGGGGCCTCAGGGTGAATCCTGGTTTCCCCTACACTAAACGTTGGACAACATGCCAACCATACGGTTTATTGCCATGGGTAAGGAAGAGTTCTTACTTCTGCATCACACTCACCCCTGGGCAGTGATTGGAGATAAGGTCTAGGTTCTGAAGCCTGAAAACTGAGGTAGGGAAGAGATGATGACCTAAGGCCACGGTGGGTCTTTTGGGCTCAGTGTGCAGTCAGCTGTCTGGGTGTTGCTCAGGAGGTCCCGGCTCAGGGTGTGTCAGACAGTGCATTACTGCCCAGGTTAGACTATATAATTTGGGTACATTCGAGTGCCGTGTAGGTTTATTCTCATTTAATGTGCCCGGGCAGCTCATTGGGCAATATTTTGTTTCTTGAGGGCAGGCAGAGTGCTGCAATGATGGTCCGGAATTGCCAAACATGTGGGCTTTGGAGCCAGGACTGTGAGGACGGAAGTCTGAGAACACCAGCTAGACTTGGGATTCAGGGCGAGGGCACGGCATGTACCTCCTGAAGATCTGAAGCAATATCTCATGCATCTGAAGTCAGAGCGAGGATAAGACGTTGGCTCAGCTTGGATTTTCTGTTCATGACGGCCCCTTCATGAAGGGAACCGAATCTCGAGGCCGTGCAGGTTATCCCACGTTTGGAGTGGTGGAAGGCCCCCTCCTAGGATTCCTTCTGCGGGACAATTGAGACCTGCTGGCCAGTTCAAGGACATCCCATATGGATGAGTCCAGACCAACGTTCGTGGATGGATGCCTTGGAAGCCCGCCTCGCATTCCAATTGTCTCCTTGCGACAAGACAGTGTAGATCTGATGGCTCTGTGGGAGCAACCGGGGTGGCTGAGTTGAAATGGACTTTCCTGAGGATGGGTCTAATGTGTGTTTGTGTCCATGAGGGCCTTGGAATGGGGCGGTGGCACCGGGACCCTGAAGTATTCTCCTCAGCTTTTGAAGTAGCTCCCATGCACAAGTTTCCTTGTGGAGACGAGTTTGGTTCTGATGGGTGCCTCAGGAAAACCCCAATGCTTGTATTGGAATCCAGGGTTTTGAGGAGACATGCCTGTAAACCAAAGCAATGGATCCGATTTTGGCCTAGGGTCCTGTCTGGTTCAATCTTCTTCTCTGGGGACATCCATCTAGGGTATGAGTGGAGGTAGATGCTCAGCTGGTGACAGACTGACCTTTTTTGTCCTGGGCGACCTATACTATTGGGATGGCCTCAGGGACTTTGGAGGGTTCTCCTAATTTGTACGATTTTGGACAATGGAATGGGCAGAATTCCCATGGATTGGGTAGGCACAGTCTTAATGTGTGGCTCCAGGGTCCCCAGCCTGGATGGTGTGTGGCCCAGGACTTTGAGGACAGAAGTCTGAAAACACAAACTCAGCTTATGTTTGGGGACGTAGGTATGGCAGGCCTGATCTACAAACCGTGATAAGACATCTTCAGGATATGAAAATAGTGCGAGTCTGAGGCGTTTGCTCAGGCTTTTGTCTCTGGATTTTATTTCAGCGATGGCCGTGGAATGTCGAGGAGGCCTCATGGGCCATGGACGAATCTTGCTCTCTGTGGATTTGGCCCAATCCCAATTGTTTTTCGTCAATGTGTTTGATGGAGGACTCCTTTCAGGGTTGTTACCTCAGGTGTCCCACCAAAAGAGGAGTTCCAAAGCAGAGCCTTGGGGAAGAGTGAAGGGACAAACCGAACTATAGTTAAATTCGGGGCCTAGGGGCATGGCAAGCAAATATGCTGTCTTTTCATCCAGCCAATGAGAGGCCTTACCAGAGGACTGGGCTAAGGCTGAGGGTCACAATGTGTGTTTGCCACCTATGTGGCCCGTAAGCAATGGCGGAGCCTCATTGGACACACTGGTATCCACTACATTGAACATTATACAACAAGCCTACCACAAGGTTTCTTGCCATCGGGAAAGAGTTCTGATTTCTGCATCATTTTCAAACATGGACAGTGATTGGAGATAAGGCCTAGGTTCTAAATCCTGAAAACCGAGGCTGGGAAGAGATAACGACCTAAGGCAATGGCTGGTCCGATGTGCTCATTGAGCGGCCAGCTGTATGGGTGGGGCCAGGAGGTCCAGGCTAAGGCTCTGTCAGAAAGGGCATTATTGCCCAGGTCAGCCTATATATTTTGGGTACAGCCAAGTGGCGTGCAGGTTGAAGTTCATTTGGGGTTTCTGGGTAGCCCCAGAAGGCAATGATTTTCTTTTGGAGGGCAGGCAGAGTGCTGCATTATAATTCTGGATTGCCAAACTGGAGGGCTTGTGGGCCATTAGTCTGAGGATGGAAGTCTGAGGACACAAGCTAGGCTTAGGTTTCTGGGTGAGGACATGGCAGGCACAATCTACAGATCTGAACCGAGATCTCGTGCATCTGAAGTCATGGTGAGGATCAGACGATCGCTCAGGTTGGACCTTATATCTCTGAGGGCCACTTCATGAAGGTGGGGGGGATCACGAGCCCATGGGTGTTTTCTCACGATGGGAGTTGTGAGAAGCTCCCAACTTCAAAGATTCTTCTGCAAGACAATTGAGATCTGTTGGTTGGCTCCAGGCTAACGGTTCCGAGCAGGTTTAAGGATGGATGGCTGGGTAGTGAACCTCGCATTCCAATTGTCTCCTAGCAACAAGACAAGTTAGATCTGCTGTATATCGCGGAGCAACCGAATACGCTGAGTTGAAATAGACTCTCCTGTGGATGGGTCCTAATGTGTTTTTGTGTCTATGGATACTTTGGAATGACGTGGTGGCACTGGGGCCATGAAGGGTTTTCCTAAACAGAGGCTTTGACATCACTCCCACGTGCAAGTTTCCCATGTGTAGATGAGATTTGTTCTGGTGGGTGAGTCAAGAAACAGCCATATGCTGTTTATTGAAATCCAGGCCTCTGAGGAGATATGCCTGGAAACCAAAAAGCAATGGATCCGATTAGGGCCTAGGGGGCCTGTTCGTTCCTTTTAACCTCTGCGGATATCATCTACAAGTCTGAGTGCAGGTAGGTTCTCAGATGGTCTCAGATTGCTCCTGTTTGTCCTGAGAAGCCACCACTATTGGGATGGCCTCAGGGACTTTTGAGATTTATCCTATTAGTAGCGTTGTGTTCATTGGAATGGGCACACAGAATTCCCTTGGAGAGGGCAAGTACAGTCCTCAGCTTGGCTCCAGGGGCCTAAGCCTGTAGGCTGTGTGGGCCAGGGCTGTTTGGACAGTTGTCCGAAAACAGAATCTCGGCTTATGTTTCGGGTCATCGGTATGGCAGGACTGATCTACAGACCATGAGGAGAACTCTTCGGGATATGAAAAAAAGGCGAGTGTGAGGCTCTTGCTCAAGTATTTATCTCTGGATATCATGCCATTCATGGTCATGAAATTTCCGGGTGACTTCATGGGAAATGGACGAGTCTTACTCCCTGGTGATTTGGCCAAATCCAAAGAGTTTGGGGTCATCTTGGGACGGAAGAAGTCCGTTTTTTGTTGTTGTTGTTTTGTTTTGTTTTGTTTTGTTTTTCAAACTCAGGGATCCCACCAAATGAGGGATTCCAGAGAAGAGCCCTGGGGAGGGGCGATTTGACAGCCAGAAATCTGGTTAAAATTGGGTCCTAGGGACAGCTAGGCTTGGGTTTCAGGGCGAGGGCATGGCATGTACTCCCTGAAGATCTAAAGCAATATCTCATGCATCTGAAGTCACAGCGAGGATCAGACGTTGGCTCAGCTTGGATTTTCTGTTCATGACGGCCCCTTCATAAAGGGAGCCTAATCTCGAGGCCGTGGAGGTTTTCCCACGTTGGGAGTGGTGGGATGCCCCCTCCAAGGATTCCTTCTGTGGGACAATTGAGACATGTTGGACAGCTCCAGGACATCCCATATGAATGAGTCCAGACCAACGTTCGAGGATGGATGCCTGGGAAGCCCGCCTCGCATTCCAATTGTCTCCTAGCGACAAGACAGTTTAGATCTGATGGCTCTGCGGGAGCAACCGGGGTAACTGAGTTGAAATGGACTTTCCTGAGGATGGGTCTAATGTGTGTTTGTGTCCATGAGGGCCTTGGAATGGGGCGGTGGCACCGGGACCCTGAAGTATTCTCCTAAGCTTTTGACATAGCTCCCATGCACAAGTTTCCTTGTGGAGACGAGGTTTGTTGTGATGGGTGCCTCAGGAAAACCCCAATGGTTGTATTGGCATCCAGGGTTTTGAGGAGACATGCCTGTAAACCAAAGCAATGGATCCGATTTTGGCCTAGGGTCCTGTCTGGTTCAATCTTCTTCTCTGGGGACATCCTTCTAGGGTATGAGTGGAGTTAGATGCTCAGCTGGTGTCAGACTGCCCTTTTTTGTCCCGGGCGACCTATACTATTGGGATGGCCTCAGGGACTTTGGAGGGTTCTCCTAATTTGTACGATTTTGGACAATGGAATGGGCAGAATTCCCATGGATTGGGTAGGCACAGTCCTAATGTGTGGCTCCAGGGCCCCCAGCCTGGAGGGTATGTGGCCCAGGACTTTGAGGACAGAAGTCTGAAAACACAAACTCAGCTTATGTTTGGGGACGTAGGTATGGCAGGCCGGATCTACAAACCATGAGAAGACATCTTCAGGATATGAAGATAGGGCGAGTCTGAGGCGCTTGCTTAGGCTTTTGTCTCTGGATTTTGTTTCAGCGATGGCCGTGGAAGGTCGAGGAGGCCTCATGGGCCATGGACGAATCTTGCTCTCTGTGGATTTGGCCCGATCCCAATTGTTTTTCGTCAATCTGTTGGAGGGAGGACTCCTTTCAGGGATGTTACATCAGGTGTCCAACCAAAAGAGGAATTCCAAAGCAGAGCCCTTGGGAAGAGTGAAGGGACAACATGAACTATGGTTAAAAATTGGGGCCTAGGGGCATGGCAAGCCCAATATGCTGTCTCTTCATCCAGCCACTGAGTGGCCTTACTTGAGGACTGGGCTAAGGCTGAGGGTCACAATGTGGGTTTGCTACCTATCTGGACCGCGAGCAATGGCGGGGCCTCAAGGGACACACTGGTTTCCACTACACTGAACGTTGGACAACAAGCCAACTGCAAGTTTTCCTGCCATCGGGAAAGAGTTCTGATTTCTGCATCATTTTCATACCTGGGCAGTGATTGGAGTTAAGGTCTACGTTCTGAAGCCTGAAAACTGAGGTTGGGAAGGGATAACGACCTAAGGCCATGGGGGTCTGAAGTTCTCAGTTTGTAGCCAGCTGTCTGGGTGGGCCTATGAGGTCCAGGCTCAGGCTGTGTCAGAAAGGGCATTATTGCCCAGGTTATCATATATATTTTGGGTATAGCCAAGTGTCGTGCAGTTTGATCTTCCTTTGGGGTTCCTAGGTAGCCCCAAAGGGCAATGTATTTCTTCTGCAGGGCAGGTAGAGTGAGGCATTGTAGTTCTGGATTGCCAAACGGGGGGGCTTGTGAGCCAGTAGTCTGTGTACAGAAGTCTGAGGACACAAGCAAGGCTTAGGTTTCTAGATGAGGACATGGCAGGCACAATCTACAGACCTGAACCGAGATCTCGTGTATCTGAAGTCAGGGTGAGGATCAGACGATCGCTCAGGTAGGACCTTATGTCCCTGATGGCCCCTTCCTGAAGGGGGGGGGGCTCATGTGGCCATGGGGGTTCTCTCACGATGCGAGTTCTGAGAAGCTCCCAACTGCAAAGATTCATCTGCAGGACTATTGAGACCTGTTGGTTGGCTCCAGGCCAACGATTCCGAGCAGGGTTTTAAGAATGGATGGCGTGGTAGGCCACCTCATATTCCAATTGTCTCCTAGCAACAAGACAATTTAGATCTGCTGGATCTCGCGGAGCAACCGAATACACTCAGTTGAAATGGACTCTCCTGTGGATGGGTCCTAATGTGTTTTTGTGTCTATGGAGACCTTGTAATGGGGCAGTGGCACACAGGCCCTGAAGGATTCTCCTAACTGGAGGTTTTGAGACATCTTCAAAGGATAATTTTCCCATGTGGAGAAGAGATTTGTTCTGATTGCTGCCTCATGAAATCCCCATATGCTAATATTGGAAACCAGGCCTCTGAGGAGAGATACCTGTAACCGAAAGCAATGAATCTGATTCAGGCCTAGGGGCCTGTCTGATTCAATCTTCTTCTCTGGGGACATCCATCTACGCTGAGTAGAGGTAGATGCTCAGCTGGTTTCAGATGACCCTTGTTTGTCATGGCGGCCTACATTATTGGGATGTCCTTGGGGACTCTGGAGGTTTTTCCTAATTTGTACGGTTGTGGACAATGGAATGGGCAGAATTCCAGTGGTATGGACAGGCACAGTCCTGATGTGTGGCTCCAGGGGCCCCAGCCTGAAGGGTCTGTGGGCCAGGAATGTGGGGACAGAAGTCTGAAAACACAAACTCGGCTTAGGTTTGGGAATTAGGTATGGCAGGCCCGATCTACAGACCGTGAGGAGAACTCTTTGGGATACGACAAAAGAGCGAGTGTGAGGCGCTTGCTCAGACTTTTGTCTCTGGATTTGTTGTCAACGATGGCTGTGGAATCTCGGGGAGGCCTCACGGGCCATGGACGAGACTTCCTCTCTGTGAATTTGGTCCAATCCCAATTGTTTGGGGTCAATCTGAAGGATGGGAGGAGTCCTTTTAGTTTTGTTACCTCAGGTGTCCCACCAAAAGAGGGATTCCAAAGCAGAGCTCTGGGGAGGGATGAATGGACAACCCGAACAATCCAATTGGGTTGAGGTTGAGAACCGAGCAGGTTGATCCTCAGTTGGGGTTTATGGAGATCCCCATAGAGCAACGTTTTTCTTCTGGAGGGCCAGCATAGGGCTGCATTATGTATCCATAATTCCAAGTCTTGAGGACATGTTTGCCAGAAGTGTGAAGAAGGAAGTCTGAAAACACAAGGTAGCACGAGGTTTGGGCCCACTGTGTAGAGGCTGAATCGAGATCTCCCGCATCTGAGGTCAGGGCGAGTACCAGATGTTGCCTCAAGCTGGAGTTTGTGTCCATGACGGCCCCTTCCTGAATGGGGTGGGGGCATCATGAGGCCAGGGAGGTTTCCCTACGCTGGGAGTTGTGAGCTGCTACAAACTTCAAAGTTTCCTTCTTCAGGACAGTCGAGTACTATTGGATGGTTCCAGGATGCCCCATACAGAAAGACACGAGAGCAGGGGCCTAAGCATGGATGCCGAGAAACGCCAACTCACCTTCCCCTTGCCTGGTCGAGACAAGGCACGCTCAATCTGCGGGCTCTTGGTGAGCTACCCAGAAGGCTGAGTTTAAATGGACTTTCCTGAGGATGAGTCATAATGTGGGTTGGTGGCCATGGAGACCTTGGAATGTGGCAGTAGCTAAGGGACTCTGCAGGATTCTCCAACCCGAAGGGTTTGACACAACTCCAACAAGGAAGCTTCCCATGCAGAGATGAGAGGTGTTCTGTCTGGTGCCTCAGGATAGCCCCATATGCTGGTCTTCGAACCCAGGCCTCTGAGGAGTGATACCTGGACACAAAAGCAAGAGTTCATAATAGGGCCTAGGGGCTTGTCTGGTTCAATCTTCTGTCTCGGTGGATATCAGTCTGTGTGTCTGCATGGAGGTAGTAGTTGCTCACCTGGTGTCATGAGGCCCCTGTTTGTCCAGTGCGGCTTGCGGTAGTGGGATGTCCTTGGGGACCTTGAGGTTTCTACTATTTTGTAGAGTTGTGGCCAATGGAACGGGTAGTTTCTTAGGAGAGAGCAGGCACAGTTCTGTGGTGTGGCTCCAGAGACCCTAGCCTGGAGGCGGTGTGGGCCACAGCTGTGCAGACAGACATCCAAAAACCCAAACTCAGCTCAGGTTTGGGGCCGAGGTTATGGCAGGCCTGATCTACAGTCCGTGAGGGGAGCTCCTCTGGATATGAAAGAAGGGTGAGAGGGAGGCAGTCGCTCAGTCTTTTGTCTCTGGATATTGTGTCCACAATGGCCGTTTAATGTAGGAGTTGCCTCATGGGTCGTAGAAGTCTCCCTCTCTGGTAGGTTGTCCAGCCCCCCAAGAGTTTGGGGTCATTCTGTGGGAAGGGAAGAGTCCTGTTTTCTGCTTCATGTGTCCACTCAGTAGAGGGATTCTGGAGCATAGCAGTGGGTACTGACAACTGGAATTCTCGCTCTCTGGTTAAGCCTGGGGGCCTATGGATATGACAAGCCCCATATGCAGGATCTTGGTCCAGCCACTGAGAGGCGTTACTTTAATACGGGACTCACGCTAGAGGTCACAATGCATGTCTGTGCCCTAGGCGGCCCTCAAGCACTGGCGTGGCCTTTCCGACAATGCAGGTTTTCCCACATTGAATGTTGGACAACATGCCAACCACAAGGTTTCTGGCCAGGGGAAGGAGGAATTCTAATTTCTGCATCACGTTCACCCCTGGGAAGTGATTGGAAATAAGGTCTAGGTTCTGAAGCCTGAAAACCGAGGTTGGGAAGAGATGACGAACTACAGCCATAGCGGGTCCCTTGTGTCCAGGTTGGAGCCAGCTGTCTAGGTGTCGTTTGGGATGTCTTGTCTCAGGCTGTGACAGACAGGGCATTAGTATTCAGGGTAGGCTGTATAATTGCTTTACAGTCGAGTGGCATGCATTAGATAATCATTTGGGGTTTCTTATTAGCAGCATAGGGCAAAGATTTTCTTCTGGAGGGCAGGCAGCTTCGGAATTCCCAAACTGGAGGGCTTCTGGGCCAGGAGAGTGAGGACGGAAGTCTGAGAACACAAGCTAGGCTTAGGTTTCGGGGAATGGACATGGCTGGCACATTCTGCAGAGCTGAATTGAGATCTCATGAGTCTGAAGTCAGGTCGAGGATCAGACTTTTGCTCAGGTTGGAGTTTCTGTCCATGTTGGCCCCTTCATGAAGGGGGGGGCATTATGAGGCATGGGGGTTTTCCCACTATTAGAGATGTGAGATTCTTCAAACCGAAGGGATTCCTTAATGGGACAATTAAGATTTGTTGGATGGCTCCAGGACGTCTCCTAAGGTATTTTTCCAGAACAGGGTTCTAAGTATGGATGCCTGGGCAGACAGCCTCAATTCAAATTGTCTCCTAGCAGCAAGAAACGTTTGATCTGCTGGCTTGGGGTAGCATCAGAGGGGGCTGAGTAGGAATGGTCTTTCCTGAGGATGGTCTTAAATGAGTTGAAATGGACTTTCCTGAGGATGGTCTTAATGTTGGTTTGAGTCCATTGAGACCTTGGTATGGGGCAGTGGCACCAGGGCCCTGAAGGATTCTCCTAACCAGATGTGATAACAAAGCTCCAATGAGCAAGTTTTCCATGGAGAGACGAGATTTGTTCTTATTGGTGCCTCAGGAAACCACCATTTGTTGGTATTGGAAATGAGGCCTCTGAGGAGAGATGCCTGGAGACCAAAGCAATGGATCTGATTAGGGCCTTGGGGCCTGTCCGGTTCAATATTCTTCTCTGGGGACATCTTTTGTCTGAGTGGAGGTAGTTGCTCAGCTGGATTGTGAGCACACCTGTTTGTCCTGGGCGGCCTACACTATTGGGATGGCCTCGGTAACTTTGGAGGTTTTTCCTAATTTGCAAGGTTGTGGCCAATGGAATGGGAAGAATTCTCTTGAAAGGGACGCACAGTCCTGAGGTGTGGCTCCAGGGACCCAAGTGTGGAGCGTGTGTGGTCCAGGGCTATTTGGACAAAAGTCTGAAAACACAAACTCCACTTATGTTTGGGTCTGTAGGTATGGCCGGCCCGATATATAGACCGTGAGGAGAACTCTTCGGGATATGAACAAAGGGCGAAAGTGAGGTGCTTGCTCATGCTTATTTTTTTCTAGATAGGTGTCACCGATTGCCATGGAATGTCCGGGTGTCCTCATGGGCCATCGATGAGGCTCCCTTTCTGGGGATTTGACCCAATCCCAAGAGTTTGGGGTCATTCTGTGGGAAGGGAGGAGGCCTTTCTGGTTTTTTTTTTTTGTTTGTTTGTTTGTTTTTTTTTTTACCTCAGGTGGACCACCAAAAGAGGGATTCCACAGCAGAGTCCTGGGGAGGGGCGACTGGACAACCAGAACTCTGGTTAATATTGGGACCTAAGAACATGGCAAGCCCCATATGTGGGCTCTTGGTCCAGACACTGAGAGGCCTTCCTTGAGCATAGGGCTCACATTGAGTTTCACAATGTGTTTTTGTGCCCAAGGAGCCCCTCAAGTCAGGGCGTGGCCTAATGTACCATGCTGGTTTCTCCTACACTGAACGTTGCACAATATGGCAACCACAAGTTTTCTGGCCATGGGGAAGAAGGAGTTCTAATTTCTGCAACACTTTCACTCCTGGACTGTGATTGGATTTAAGGTCTAGGTTCTGAAGCCTGAAAACTGAGGTTGGGAAGAGATGAAGACCTAAGGCCATGGTGTGACTGATGTGCTCAGTGTTCGGCCAGCTGGTGAGTGTGGGTTGGGAGGTGCAGGCTCAGGCTGTGGCAGACAGGGAATTAGTGCCCAGGCTAGACTGTATCATTGGGGTGCAGTCGAGTTTCGTGCAGGTTGGTACTCATTTGTGGTTACTGGGTAGCCCCAGAGGGCAACGTTTTTCTTCTGGAAGGAAGACACAGTGCCACATAGTGGCTCCAGAATTCCCAAAGTGGAAGGCTTGTGGGCCTGGAGTGTGAGGAAAAAATTCTGAGAACACAAGTCAGACTTAGATTTTGGGGTGAGGGGACGGCAGGAACCCTCTGCAGAGATGATTCGAGATCCCGTGTACCTGAAGACAGAGCTAGGATCAGACGTTGGCTCAGGTTGGAGTTTCTGTCCATGATGGCCCCTTCATGAAGGGGAGGGTGTCACGAGGCCATGGAGGTTTTCCCACGATGGGAATTGTGAGATGCTCCAAACCGCAATGATTCCTTCCGTGGGACAGTGGAGACATGCTGGATGGCTCCAGCTATCCGATAAGGAAGTTATCCAGAGCAGGGTTCTAAGGATGGATGCCTGGGCAGCCTGCCTCCCATTCCAGGTGTCTTATAGTGCCAAGGCAAGTTCGATCTGCTGGATCTAGGGGAGTAACCGAGGCGGGTGTGTTGAAATGGGTGAGTTGAGGATGGGTCATAATGTGCATTTGTGTCCATGGAGACCTTGGAATGGGGTGCTTGATCCGGGGCCTTGAGGGATGTTCATAACCGGAGGTTTTGATGGAGCTCTAAAGAGTATGTTTCCTATGTAGAGAAGAGAATTGTTTTGATGAGTGCCTAAGGAATCTCCCATATGCTGGTATTGGAAACCAGGCCTCTGAGGAGAGATGCCTGGAAACAAAAGCAATGGATATGATTAGGGCCTAGGTGCCTGTCCGGTTCAATCTCTTTCCTGGGGATACGTGTCGATGGATCTGAGGGGAGGTAGTTGCTCGGCTTGTGTCAGATCGGCCCTGTTTGCCCGGGGCAGCCTATAATATTGGGAATGGCCTCGGGACTTTGGAGTTTCTCCTAATCTATAGGGTTGTGGCCAATGGAATGGGCAGAAATCCCCTGGAGAGGGCAGGCACAGTTCTGAGTTTGGCTCTAGGGGCACAGCCTTGAGGGTGTGTGGGCCAGGCCTGTGGGGACAGAAGTCTGAAAACACAAATTCCGCTTAGGATTGGGGACATAGGTATGGCACGCCCAATCTACAGACCGTGATAACACTTCGGGATATGAAAAAGGGTGAGTTTGAGGTACTTGCTCAGGATTTGTCCCTGGATTTGTGTCAACAATGTGGGTCGAATGCTGGCGTGGCCTCATGGGTGTGGACGGCTTTCCTTCTCTGAGGATTTGACCCAATCCCAAGAGTTTGGGTACATTCTGTGGGATGGGAGGTGTCCTTTCTGTTTTTTATTTTATTTTATGTACCTCATATGTGCCAATAAAAGAGGGATTCCAGAGCAGAGTCCTTGGTAGGGACAACTGGATAACCCCACCTCTGTTTATGTTTGGGGGCCTAGGGGCATGGCAAGTCCAAAATGTGGGCTCTTGAGTCAGACACTGAGAGGTCTTCCTTGAGGACAGGGCTCATGCTGAGGGTCACAATGCCTATTTGTGCCCAACAAGGCCCTCAAGCATGGGAAGGGCCTCATGGGCCACGCTGGATTCTCCTACACTGAACGTTGGAGAATATGCCAACCACAAGGTTTCCGGCCATGGCGAAGGAAGAGTTGTGATTTCTGCATCACGTTCACCCCTGGACAGTGATTGGAGTTTAGGTCTAGGTTCTGAAACCCGAAAATCGAGGTTGGGAAGAGATGAAGACCTAAGGACCTGATGGGTACAATGAGCTCAGTGTGTGGCTAGCCGTTGAGGGTAGGTCTGGAGGTGTGGGCTCATGCTGTGTCAGACAGGGCATTAGACAGGGTAGACTGTATATTTGGGGTGCAGTCGAGTGGCGTTCAGTTGATCCTCATTCGGGTTTCTAGGTAGCTCCATAAGGCAACGTTTTTCTTCTGGAGGGCAGGCAGAGTGCTGCATTGTGGCCCCAGTATTGCCAAACTGTAGTGCTTTGGGGCCAGGGGTGTGAGGACGGTAGTCTGAGAACACAAGCTAGGCTTAGTTTTTGGGGTGAGGGCACAGGAGGCACACTCTGCAGACCTGAATCAAGATCTCATGCACCTGAAGCCAGAGCGAATATCAGACGTTTGCTCAGGTTGGAGTTTCTGTCCATGATGGCCCCTTTATAAAGTGGAGAGTCTCAAGGGGCCATGAAGATTTTCCCACAATGGGAGTTGTGAGATGCACCAGACTGCAAAGATTCCTTCTGTGGGACCCTTGAGACCTGTTGGATGGCTCTAGGATGTCCCATATGGAACGACTCCAGAATAGGGTTCTAAGGATGGATGCCTGGGCAGCCTGCCTCCCATTCTAGTTGTCTCCTAGCAACAAGGCAGGTTTGATCTGCAGGGCCTGGGGGAGAAACCAAGGGGGATGAGTTGACATGGACTCTACCGAGGATAGATCATAATGTGGGTTTAAGTCCATGGAGACCTTGGAATGGGGCACTTGATCCGGGGCCCTGAAAGATTCTCCTAAACAGAGGATTTTATAGAGCTCCAAAGAGTACATTTCCTATGTGGAGACGAGATTTTTCTATGAGTGCCTCAGTAATCCCCCATATGCTGGTATTGGTAACCAGGCCTCTGAAGAGAGATGCCTGGAAACAAAAACAATGGATCTGATTAGGGCCTAAGTGCCTGTCCAGTTCAATCTTATTCTATGGGGATATCTGTCTCTGGGTCTGAGTGGAGGTAGTTTCCTAACTTGTGAAAGATCATCCCTGTTTGTCCTGGGCAGGCAACACTATTGGGATGGCCTCGGGGAGTTTGGAGGTTTCTCCTAATCTATAGGGTTGTGGCCAATGGAAATGGCAGAATTCCCCTGGAGAAGGAAGCCACAGTCCTCAGGTGTGGCTCCAGGGGCCCCAGCTTGGATGGTGTGTGGGCCAGGACTGTGGGGACAGAAGTCTGAAAACACAAACTCAGCTTAGGTTTGGGGATGTATGTATGAAGGCTCGATCTACAGACCGTGGGAATTTTCCGGGCTATGAACAATGGGCGAGTATGTGGCTGTTTGCTCAGGCTTTTGTCTCTTGATTTTGTGCCTACGGTGGCCGTGGAATGTCGGGGTTTCCTCAAGGGCCATGGACAAGTCTTTCTCTGGTGATTTGGCCTGATCCCAAGTGGTTGGGATCATTCTGTGGATGGGAAGAGTCCTTTCTGTATTTTTTTTTTTACCTCAGTTGTCCCACCAAAGAGGGATTCCAGAGCAGTGCCGTTAGTAGGGGTGACTAGACATCCCTAACTCTGGTTGAGATTGGGGGACTAGGGGCTTGGCAAGCCCCATATGTGGGCTGTTGTTCCAGTCACTAAGAGGCTTTACATGAGGATAGGGCTCACGCTGAGCGTCACAAGTGTCTTTGTGCAAATTGTAGCCCTCAGGGATAGGTGGGGCCTCATAGTCCATGCTTCTTTCTCCTACAATGAACGTTGGACCACATGCCAACCACAAGGTTTCTTGCCATGGCGAAGGAGAAGTTCTGATTCTTGTATCACGTTCACTCCCGAGCAGTGAGTGGAGATAAGGTCTAGGTTCTGAAGGTGAAAACTGAGGTTGGGTAGCGATGATGGACGAAAGCCATTGTGGGTTTGATATGCTCAGTGTACGGCCAGATGTCTGGGTGTTGGACTGGAGGTCTGCCTTCAGGCTTTGTCAGACAGGGCTTTAGTGCACAGGCTAGATTGTATAATTGGGGTATGGTCGAGTGGCATGCAGGTTGTTACTCATTTGGCGTTTCTGGTTAGCCCTATAGGGCAACATTTTTCTTCTGGAGGGCAGGCAGAGTGCTGCATTGTGTCTCCAGAATTGCCAAAATGGAGGGGTGTGGCCAGGATTGTGAAGACGGAAGTCTGAGAACACAAGTTAGGCTTAGGTTTCGGGGCAAGGGCACAGCAGGCACACTCTCAAGTGCTGAATCGAGATCTCGTGCTTCTGAATTCAGGGCGCGGATCAGACTTTGGCTTAGGATGGAGTTTCTGTCCATGATGGCCCATTTATGAAGGTGTGGAGCATCATGAGGAAATGGAGGTTTTCTCACAGTGGGATTGTGTGATGCTTCAAACCACAAGGATTCATTCTGCGAGACAGTCAAGACAGGTTGGTTGGATTCAAGACGTCCCATAAAGAAATTCTCCAGAGCAGGGTTCTAAGGATGGATGCCTGGGCAGCCCACCTCGCATTCCAACTGTCTCCTAGTGACCAGGGAGGTTTGATCTGCTGGCTCTGGGTGAGCAGCCGAGGGGGCTGATTTGGAATGGACTCTCCTGAGGATGGATCATAATGTAAGTTTGTGTCCTTGGAGACCTTGGAATTGGGCCATGGTGCCAGCGCCCTGAAGCATCCTCCTAACCTGAGGTATTGACACAGCTCCAAAGAGCAAGTTTCTCATGTGGAGATGAGATCTGTTCTGATTGTTTCCTTAGGAAACCCCCATATTCTGATATTGGAAACCAGGCCTCTGAGGAGAGATACATAGAAACCAAAGCAATGGATCAGAAGTTGGCTCAGGTTGGAGTTTCTGTCCATGATGGCCCCTTTATAAAGGGGAGCATCTCATGAGGCCATGTAGGTTTTCCCACGATAGGAGTTGTGAGATGCTCCAATCTGCAAGGATTCCTTCTGCAGGACAGTCAAGACCTGTTGGAAGGCTCCGAGGACATCCCATATGGAACGGCGCCAGAGCAGGATTCCAACGATGGATGCCTAGAGAGTCTGCTTTGCATTCAAGTTGTCTCCTAGCGACAAGGCAGGTTTGATATTCTGGCTCTGGGGGAGTAATCAACGGGGCTGAGTTGAAATGTACTCTCCTGCCGAATGGTCATAATGCGGGTTTGTGTCCATGGAGACCTTGGAATAGGGCGGTGGCTCCGGTTACCTGAAGGTTTCTCCTAAATGGAGGTTTTTACAGAGCTCCAAAGGATAAGTTTCCCATGTGGAGACAAGATTTGTTCTGATTGGTATCTCTGGAATCCCCCATATGCTGGTATTGGAAAACAGGCCTCTGAGGAGAGATGCTTAGAAACAAAAGCAATGGAACCAATTACGTTCTAGGGGCCTGTCCAGTTTAATACCTTTCTCTTGGGATATCTGTCTACGGGTGAGTTGAGGTCGTTGCTCAGCTTGTGACAGATCACCCCTCTTTGTACTGGGCGGCCTACACTATTGGAATGGCCTCTGGGACTTTGGAGGTTTCTCCTAATCTGTAGGGTTGTGGCCAATGGAATGGGAAGAATTTCCTTGGAGAAGGCAGGCACAGTCCTGAGGTGTGTCTCCAGGGGCCTCAGCCTGGAGGGGGTGTGGGACAGGGATATCAGGATAGAAGTCTGAAAACACGGTTTGGGGACGTAGGTATGGCAGGCCCGATCTACAGACTATGAGGAGAATTTTTTGGGCTATGACCTAAGGGTGAGGCTTATGTCTCTGGATTTTGTGTCAATAGTGGCCGTGGAATGTCGGGCTGGCCGCATGGGCCATGGAGGAGTCTTTCTCTCTGGGGATGGCCTGATCCCAAGTGATTGGGGTCATTCTGTGGGTAAGAGGAATCCTTTCTGTGTTTACTTACCTCAAATGTCCCACCAAAGAGGGATTCCAGAGCAGAGCCCTGAGTAGGGGTGACTAGATGTCTCTACCTCTGGTTAAGATTGGGTGACTTGGGGCATGGCAGGCCCCATATGTGGGCTCATGGTCCAACCACTGAGATGCTTTACTTGAAGACAGGGTTCAAACTGAGGGTCCCAAAGTGTGTTTGTGCCCACCGCAGCTCTTAAGCATGGGCAGGGCCTCAGGGACCCTACACTACCCCCAGGGGCCCTACTACTACTCCTGTAGGCCCTACAGGGGTCCTACACTGAAATTTGGATAAGATGCCAACCACAAGATTCTGGCGAGAGGGAAGGAGGTGTTATGATTTCTGCATCACGTTCACCCATGGGAAATGAGTAGAGATAAGGTCTAGGTTTCTGTAGCCTGAAAACCAGGTTGGAAAGAGATGGCAACCTAAGGCCATGGCGGTTCAGATGTTGTCAGTGTACGGCAAGCTGTCTGGGTGTCGGTTGAGAATTCAGGCCTCAGGTTGTGTCAGACAGGGCATTAGTGCACAGGCTAGACTATATAATTGGTGTACAGTTGAGTGGCATGCAGGTTTATCCTCATTTGAGGTTTCGGGGTAGAACCATAGGGCAACGTTTTTCTTCTAGAGGGCAGGCAGAGTGCAGCACTATATCATCGGAAATCCCAAAATGGAGGGCGTGTGGTCCAGGAGAGTGAGGACGGAAGTATGAGAACACTAGCTATGCTTAGGTTTTAGGGTGAGGGCACAGCAGGTGCACTCTGAAGAGCTTAATCAAGATCTCGTGCATTTGAATTCAAGGCGAAGATCAGCCGTTGGCTCAGGTTGGAGTTTCTTTCCATGATCCGACTTCATGATGATTGGGGGCATCATGTGACCTTGGAAGCTTTCCATGATATGAATTGTGAGGTGGTCCATGCACAAGGACTCCTGTGGGACAGTCGACACCTGTTGGACGGCTCAAGGATGTCCCATAAGGAACGACGCAAGAGCAGGGTTCTAAGGGTTCTAAGGATCTCTAAGGAGAGATGCCTGGAAACCAAAGCAATAGATCTGATAGGTGCCTATGGGCCTTTTCGTTCCTTTTTACCTCTGGGGACATCAATCTATGGGTCTGAGGGGCGGTAGGTGCTCAGATGGGCCCAGATGGCCCCTGCTTGTCCTGAGAAGCCACAAATATTGGGATGGCCTCAGGGACTTTGGTGGTTTATCCTATTAGTAGGGTTGTGGCCATTGGAATGGGCACATACAATTCCCTTGGAGAGGGCAAGCCCAGTCTTCATGTTTGGCTCCAGGGTCCTGAGCCTGTAGGGTGTGTAGGCCTGAAAACCGTGATTGAGAAGAGATGACGAACTAAGGCCATGACGGGTCCGATGTGCTCAGTGTGCGGCCAGTTGTCTGGGTGGGGCCTGGAGGTCAGGCTCAGGGTGTTTTAGAAAGGGCTTTAGTGCCCAGGTCAGCCTATATATTTGGGGTACAGCCGAATGGCATGCAGGTTGATGCTCATTTGGGTTTTCTGGGTAGCCCCAGAGGGCAATGTTTTTCTTCTGGAGGGCAGGAAGAGTGCTGCATGGTAGTTCTGGATTGCCAAACTGGAGGGCTTGTGGGTCAGTAGTCTGAGGACGGAAGTCTCAGAAACCAAGCTAGACCTAGGTTTCTGGGTGAGGATATGGCAGGCACAATCTACAGACCTGAATCGAGATCTCGTGCATCTGAAGTCAGGGCGAGGATCAGACGATCGCTCAGGTTGGACATTCTGTCCCTGATGGCCCCTTCTTGAAGGGGGGGGTGGATCATGAGGCCTTGGGGATTTTCCCACGATGGGAGTTGTGAGAAGCTCCCAACTGCAAAAATTCTTCTGCAGGACAATTGAGACCTGTTTGTTGGCTCCAGGAAAATGATTCTGAGCAGGGTTCTAAGGATGGATGGCTGGGTAGCACACCTCGCATTCCAATTGTCTCCAAGCAACAAGACAGGTTAGATCTGCTTGATCTGGGGGAGCAACCGAGGAGGATGAGTTCAGATGGACTCTCCCGTGGATGTGTCCTAATATGATTTTGTGTCTATGGAGACCTTGGAATGAAGCGGTGGCACTGGGGCCCTGAAGGGTTCTCCTAAAGAGAGGCTTTCACAAAGCTCCATCGTGCAAGTTTCCCATGTGTAGATGAGATTTGTTCTGATGGGTGAGTCAAGAAACAGCCATATGCTGTTATTGAAATCCAGGCCTCTGAGGAGAGATGCCTGGAAACCAATGCAATGGATCCGATAGGTGCCTAGAGGCCTGTTCCTTCCTTTTTACCTCTGGGGACATCAGTCTTCCGGTCTGAGAGCAGGTAGGTGCTCAGATGGGCCCAGATTGCCCCTGTTTGTCCTGAGAAGATACAAATATTGGGATGGCTTCAGGGAATTTGGAGGTTTATCGTATTAGTAGGGTTGTGGCCATTGGAGTGGGCACAAACAATTCCCTTGGAGAGGGCAAGCACAGTCGTCAGGTTTGGCTCCAGGGGCCTGAGCCTGTAGGGTGTGTAGGCCAGGGCTCTTTGGACAGTTGTCTGAAAACACAAACTCGGCTTATGTTTCGGGTCATAGGTATGGCAGGAGTGATCTACAGACCATTAGGAGAACACTTCGGGATATGAAAAAAGGGCGAGTGTGAGGCTCTTGCTCAAGTTTTTGTCTCTGGATATCGTGTCACTGATGGTCGTGAATTTTCTGGGTGATTTCATGGGAAATGGACGAGTCTTATTCTCTGGGGGTTTGGACCCATCCAAAGAGTTTGGGGTCATTCTGTGGGATGGAAGAAGTCCTTGCTCTGTTGTTGATTTGTTTTATTTTGTTTTTCAACCTCAGGTGTCCCACCAAATGAGGGATTCCAGAGTAGAGCCCTGGGGAGGAGCGACTAGACAACCAGAAATCTGGTTAAAAATTGGGGCCTAGGGACACGTCAAGCCCATTATGACAACTAATGGTCCAGCCACTGAGAGGACATACTAGAGGACAGGACTCAATCTGAGGGTCACAATGCGTGTTTATGCCCTTGTCGCTCTCAAGAATGGGCGGGGCCTCAGGCTGAATGCTGGTTTCTCCTACACTGAACGTTGGACAACATGCCAACCACAAGGATTCTTGCCATGGGTAAGGAAGAGTTCTGATTTCTGAATCACAGTCACCCCTGGGCAGTGATTGGAGATAAGGTCTAGGTTCTGAAGCCTGAAAACTGAGGTAGGGAAGAGATGATGACCTAAGGCCATGGCGGGTCTGATGTGCTCAGTGTGCGGTCAGCTGTCTGGGTGTTGGTCATGAGGTCCGGTCTCAGGTTGTCAGACAGTGCATTAGTGCCCATGCTAGACTATATATTTTGGGTGCATTCGAGTGCCGTGTAAGTTCTTATCTGAAGAAATCTTCAGGATATGAAGAATGAGCGAGTCTGAGGCGCGTGCTCATGCTTTTGTCTCTGGATTTTGTATCAGCGATGGACGTGGTATGTTGCAGAGGCCTCATGGGCCATGGACGAATCTTGCTCTCTGTGGACTTGGCCCGATCCCAATTGTTTTTCGTCAATCTGTGGGATGGGAGGACTCCTTTCAGGTTTGTTACCTCAGGTGTCCCACTGAAAGAGGAATTCCAAAGCAGAGCCCTGTGGAAGAGTGAAGGGACAACCCGAACTATGGTTAAAAATTGGGGCCTAGGGGCATGGCAAGCCCAATATGCTGTCTATCCATCCAGCCACTGAGAGGCCTTACCTGGGGACTGGGCTCAGTCTGAGGGTCACAATGTGTGTTTGTGACCAATGTGGCCCTTAAGCATGGGCGGGGCCTCATGGGCCACACTGGTTTCAACTACACTGAATCTTGGACAACATGCCAACCACATGGTTTCCTGCCATGGGGAAAGAGTTCTGATTTCTGCATCATTTTCCAACCCGGGCCGTGATTGGAGATAAGGTCTAGGTTCTGAAGCCTGAAAACCGAGGTTGAGAAGAGATGACGACCTAAGGCCATGGCGGGTCCGATATGCTCAGTGTGCGTCCAGCTGTCTGGGTGGGGCCAGGAGGTCCCGTCTCAGGCTGTGTCAGAAAGGGCTTTAGTGCCCAGGACAGCCTATATATTAGGGGTACAGCCGAATGGCATGCAGGTTGATCCTCATTTGGGGTTTCTGGGTACCCCAGAGGGCAATGTTTTTTTCTGGAGTGCAGGCAGAGTGCTGCATTGTAGTTCTGGATTGCCAAACTGGAGGGCTGTGGGCCAGTAGTCTGAGGACGGAAGTCTGAGAAGCCAAGCTATGCCTAGGTTTCTGGGTGAGGATATGGCAGGAACAATCTACAGACCTGAATCGAGATCTCGTGCTTCTGAAGTCAGGGCAAGGATCAGATGATCGCTCAGGTTGGACATTCTGTCCATGATGGCCCCTTCTTGAAGGGGGGGTGGATCTCAAGGCCATGGCGGTTTTCCCACGATGGGAGTTGTGAGAAGTTCCCAACTGTAAAGATTCTTCTGCAGGACAATTGAGACCTGTTGGTTGGATCCAGGACAATGATTCCGAGCAGGGTTCTAAGGATGGATGGCTGGGTAGCCCACCTCGCTTTCCAATTGTCTGCAAGCAACAAGACAGGTTAGATCTGCTGGATCTGGGGGAGCAATCGAGGAGGCTGAATTGAAATGGACTCTCCCGTGGATGTGTCCTAATTTGATTTTGTGTCCTTGGAGACCTTGGAATGAAGCGGTGGCACTGGGGCCCTGAAGGGTTCTCCTAAAGAGAGGCTTTCACATAGCTCCATCGTGCAAGGTTCCCATGTGTAGATGAGATTTGTTCTGATGGGTGAGTCAAGAAACAGCCATATGCTGGTACTGAAATCCAGGCCTCTGAGGAGAGATGCCTGGAAACCAAAGCAATGGATGCGATTAGGGCCTAAGGGCCTGTTAGTTCCTTTTTACCTCTGGGGATATCAGTCTACAAGTCTGAGTGCAGGTAGGATCTCAGATGGGCTCAGATTGCTCCTGTTTGTCCTGGGAAGCCACCACTATTGGGATGGCCTCAGGGACTTTGGAGGTTTATCCTATTAGTAGCGTTGTGGCCATTGGAATGGGCACACAGAATTCCCTTGGAGAGGGCAAGTACAGTCCTCAGCTTGGCTGCAGGGGCCTAAGCCTGTAGGCTGTGTAGGCCAGGGCTCTTTGGACAGTTGTCTGAAAACACAAACTCGGCTTATGTTTTGGGTCATAGGTATGGCAGGACTGATCTACAGACCATGAGGAGAACTCTTTGGGATATGAAAAAAGGGCGAGGGTGAGGCTCTTGCTCAAGTTTTTGTCTCTGGATATCGTGTCACGCATGGTCGTGAAATTTCCGGGTGACTTCATGGGAAATGGACGAGTCTTACTCTCTGGGTGTTTGGCCCCGTCCATAGAGTTTGGGGTCATTCTGTGGGATGGAAGAAGTCCGTTGTTCTGTTGTTATTGATTTGTTTTGTTTTGTTTTTCAACCTCAGGTGTCCCTCAAATGAGGGATTCCAGAATAGAGCCATGGGGAGGGGCGACTGGACAACCAGAAATCTGGTTAAAAATTGGGGCCTAGGGATATGTCAAGCCCATTATGACATCTAATGGTCAAGCCACTGAGAGGACGTACAAGAGGACAGGACTCACGCTGAGGGTCACAATGTGTGTTTATGCCATCGTCGCACTCAAGACCTTATCTCCAATCACGGCCCGGGTTTGATAATGATGCAGAAATAAGAACTCTTTCCCCATGGCAAGAAACCTTGTTGTTGGCATGTTGTCCAAGGTTCAGTGTACTTGAAACCAGTGTGGCCCATGAGGCCCCGCCCATGCTTTGGGGCCACATTGGTCACAAACACACATTGTGACCTTCAGCCTGAGCCCAGTCCTCAGGTAAGGCCTTCAGTGGCTGGATGAAGAGACAGCATATTGGGCTTGCCATGCCCCTAGGCCCCAATTTTTAACCATAGTTCGGGTTGTCCCTTCACTCTTCCCCAGGGCTCTGCTTTGGAATTCCTCTTTTGATGGGACAACTGATGTAACAACCCTGAAAGGAGTCCTCCATCCAACAGGTTGACGAAAAACAATTGGGATCGGGCCAAATCCACAGAGAGCAAGATTCGTCCATGGCCCATGAGGCCTCCTCAACTTTCCACGGCCATTGCTGAAACAAAATCCAGAGACAAAAGTGAGCAAGCACCTCAGACTCGCACTTTCTTCATATCCTGATGATGTCTTCTCATGGTTTGTAGATCGGGCCTGCCATACCTACGTCCCCAAACATAAGCTGAGTTTGTGTTTTCAGACTTCTGTCCTCAAAGTCCTGGGCCACACACCATCCAGGCTGGGGACCCTGGAGCCACACAATAGGTCTGTGCCTACCGAATCCATGGTAATTCAGCCCATTCCATTGTCCAAAATCGTACAAATTAGGAGAACCCTCCAAAGTCCCTGAAGCCATCCCAATAGCATAGGTCGCCCGGGACAAAAAAGTTCAGTCTGACACCAGCTGAGCATCTACCTCTTCTCATACCCTTGATGGATGTCCCCAGAGAAGAAGATTGAACCAGACAGGACCCTAGGCCAAAATCGGATTCATAGCTTTGGTTTACAGGCATGTCTCCTCAAAACCCTGGTTTCCAATACCAGCATTGGGGTTTTCCTGAGGCACCCATCAGAACCAAACTCGTCTCCACAAGGAAACTTGTGCATGGGAGCTATGTCAAAAGCTGAGGAGAATACTTCAGGGTACCGGTGCCACCGCCCCATTCCAAGTCCCTCATGGACACAAACACACATTAGGCCCATCCTCAGGAAAGTTCATTTCAACTCAGCCACCCCGGTTGCTCCCGCAGAGCCATCAGATCTAAACTGTCTTGTCCCTAGGAGACAATTGGAATGCGAGGTGGGCTTCCCAGGCATCCATCCTCGAACGTTGGTCTGGACTCATCCATATGGGATGTCCTGGAGCTGTCCAACAGGTCTCAATTTTCACGCAGAAGGAATCCTTGGAGGGGGCATCCCACCACTCCCAACGTGGGAAAACCTCCACGCTCGATTCCTCTCCCTTCATGAAGGAGCCGTCATGAACAGAAAATCCAAGCTGAGCCAACGTCTGATCCTCGCTCTGATTTCAGAAGCATGACATATTGCTTCAGATCTTCAGGGGGTACGTGCCGTGCCCTCGCCCTGAAACCCAAGTCTAGCTTGTGTTCTCAGACTTCCATCCTCACACTCCTGGCCCCGAAGCCTACAAGTTTGGCAATTCCGGACCATCATTGCAGCACTCTGCCTGCCCTCTAGAAAAAATATATTGCCTAATGAGCTGCCCGGGCACATTAAATGAGAATAAACCTACACGGCACTCGAATGTACCAAAATTATATAGTCTAACCTGGGCAGTAATGCACTGTCTGACACAACCTGAGCCAGGACCTCCTGAGCAACACCCAGACAGCTGAACGCACACTGAGCACATCAGACCCGCCATGGCCTTAGGTCATCATCTCTGCCCTACCTCAGTTTTCAGGCTTCAGAACCTAGACCTTATCTCCAATCACTGCCCAGGGGTGACTGTGATGCAGAAATCAGAAATCCTGCTTACCCAAGGCAAGAAACCTTGTGGTTGCCATGTTGTCCTACGTTCAATGTAGGAGAAACCAGCATTCACCCTGAGGTCACGCCCATTCTTTTCGTGCAAACGAGGGCATAAACACGCATTGTGACCCTCAGCGTGAGTCCAATCCTCTAGTACGTCCTCTCAGTGGCTGGACCATTAGATTTCATAATGGGCTTGACATGTCCCTAGGCCCCAATTTTTAACCAGATTTCTGGTTGTCCAGTCACAACTCCCCAGAGCTGTACTCTGGTATCCCTCATTTGGTAGAACACCTGAGGTTGAAAAACAAAACAAATCAAATCAACAACAACAACAAAAAAAAAAAACGGACTTCTTCCATCCCACAGAGTGACCCCAAACTCCTTGGACGGGGCCAAACCCCAGAGAGTAAGACTCGTTCATTTCCTATGAAGTCACCCGGAAATTTCACGATCATGAGTGACACAATATCTGGAGACAAAAACGTGAGCAAGAGCCTCACACTCGCCCATTTTTCATATCCAAAAGTGTTCTCCTCATGGTCTGAAGATCAGTCCTGCCATACCTATGACCTGAAACATAAGCCGAGTTTGTGTTTTTTCAGACAACTGTCCCAACAGCTCTGGCCTACACACCCTACAGGCTCAGGCCCCTGAGGCCAAACCTGAAGACTGTGCTTGCCCTTTCCAAGGGAATTGTATGTGCCCATTCCAATGGCCACAACCCTACTTAGAGGATAAACCGCCAAAATTCCTGATGCCATCCCAATAGTGGTGGCTTCCCTGGACAAAAAGGGGCAATCTGTGCCCATCTGAGCACCTACCTGCACTCAGACCCGTAGACTGATATCCCTAGAGGTAATAAGGAACGAACAGGCCCCTAGGCACCTATCGGATCCATTGCTTTGGTTTCGAGGCATCTCTCCTCAGAGGCCTGGATTTCAATAACAGCATATGGCTGTTTCTTGACTCACCATCAGAACAAATCTCATCTACACATGGGAAACTTGCACGATGGAGCTGTGTGAAAGCCTCTATTTAGGAGAACCCTTCAGGGCCCCAGTGCCACCGCTTCATTCCAAGGTCTCCATAGACACAAAATCATATTAGGACACATCCACGGTAGAGTACATTTCAACTCAGCCTCCTCGGTTGCTCCCCCAGATCCAGGAGATCTGACCTGTCTTGTTGCTTGGAGACAATTGGAATGCGAGGTGGGGTACCCGGCCATCCATCCTTAGAACCCTGAATGGAAACGTTGTCCTGGAGCCAACCACCAGGTCTCAATTGTCCTGCAGAAGAATCTTTGCAATTGGGACCTTCTCACAACTCCCATCGTCGGAAAACCCCCCATGGCCTCGAGAACACCCCCTTCAAGTAGGGGCCCTCAGGGACAGAATGTCCAACCTGAGCGATGGTCTGATCCTCGCCCTGACTTCAGATGCACGAGATCTAGATTCAGGACTGTAGATTGTGCCTGCCATATCCTCACCCACAAACCTAGGCCTAGCTTGGCTTCTCAGACTTCCGTCCTCAGACTACTGGCCCACAAGACCTCGAATTTGGCAATTCAGAACTACAATGCAGCACTTTGCCTGCCCTCCAGAAGAAAAACATTGCCCTCTGGGGCTACCCAGAAACCCCAAATGAGGATCAACCTGCACGCCATTCGGCAGTACCCCAAATATATAGGCTGACCTGGGCCTTAATGCCCTTTCTGACGCAGCCTGAGCCTGGATCTCCTGGCCCCACCCAGACAGCTGGCCGCACACTGAGCACATCGGAACCGCCATGGCCTTAGGACGTCATCTCTTCTCAACCTCGGTTTTCAGGCTTCAGAACCTAGACCTTATCTCCAATCACGGCCCGGGTTTGAAAATGATGCAGAAATCAGAACTCTTTCCCCATGGCAAGAAACCTTGTAGTTGGCATGTTGTCCAAGAATCAGTGTAGTTGAAACCAGTGTGGCCCATAAGGCCCCATCCATGCTTGCGGGCCATATTGGTCACAAACACACATTGTGACCCTCAGCCTGACCCAGTCCTCAGGTAAGGCCTCTCAGTGGCTGGATGGAGAGACAACATATTGGGCTTGCCATGCCCCTAGGCCCCAATTTTTTACCGTAGTTGGGGTTGTCCCTTCACTCTTCCCCAGGTCTATGCTTCCGAATTCCTCTTTTGGTGGGACACCTGAGGTAACAAACCTGAAAGGAGTCCTCCCATCCCACAGATTGACGAAAAACAATTGGGATCGGGCCAAATCCACAGAGAGCAAGATTCTTCCATGGCCCATGAGGCTTCCCCAACATTCCACGGCCATCGCTGATACAAAATCCAGAGACAAAATCCTGAGCACGCGCCTCAGACTCGCTCATTCTTCATATCCTGAAGAGTTCTTCAGATAAGAACCTACACGGCACTCGAATGCATCCAAAATGTATAGTCTAACTTGGACACTAATGCACTGTCTCAAAACCTGAGCCCGATATCGTGGTCAACTCCCAAAGAGCTGACCGCACACTGAGCTCATGAGACCCGACAAGGCATTAGGTCATCATCTCTTCCCTATCTCAGATTTCAGGCTTCAGAACCTAGACCTTATCTCCAATCACTGCCCAGGGGTGACTGTGATGCAGAAATCAGTACTCTTCCTTACCCATGGCAAGAAACCTTGTGGTTGGCATGTTGTCCAACGTTCAGTGTAGGAGAAACCAACATTAACCCTGAGGCCCCACCCATTCTTCAGTGCGACGAGGGCATAAACACGCATGGTGACCCTCAGCGTGAGTCCTGTCCTCTAGTACGTCCTCTCAGTGGCTGGACCATTAGATGTCATAATGGGCTTGACATGTCCCTAGGCCCCAATTTTTAACCAGATTTCTGGTTGTCCAGGCGCCCCTCCCCAGGGGCTCTACTCTGGAATACCTCATTTGGTGGGACACCTGAGGTTGAAAAACAAAACAAAACAAATCAACAACAACAACAGAACAACGGACTTCTTCCATCCCACAGAATGACCCCAAACTCTTTGGACGGGGCCAAACCCCCAGAGAGTAAGACTCGTGATTTCCCATGAAGTCACCAGGAAATTTCACGACCATGAGTGACAGGATATCCAGAGAGAAAAACTTGAGCAAGTGCCTCACACTCGCCCTTTTTTCATATCGCGATGAATTCTCCTCATGGTATGTAGAAAGTCCTGCCATACCTAAGACCCGAAACATAAGCCGAGTTTGTGTTTTCAGACAACTGTCCAAAGAGCCCTGGCCTACACACCCTACAGGCTCAGGGCCCTGGAGCCAAATCTGACGAATGTGCTTGCCCTCTACAAGGGAATTGTATAAGCCCATTCCAATGGCCACAACCCTACTAAGAGTATAATCCTCCAAAGTCCCTGAGGCCATCCCAATATTTGTGTCTTCCCAGGACAAACAGGGGCAATCTCGGCCCATCTGAGCACCTACCTCCTCTCAGACCGTAGACTGATGTCCCCAGAGGTAAAAAGGAGCGAACAGGTCCCTAGGCACCTATCGGATCCATTGGTTTGGCTTCCAGGCATCTCTACTCAGAGGCCTGGATTTCAATAACAGCATAAGGCTGTTTCTTGACTCACCCATCAGAACAAATCTCATATACACATGGGAAACTTGCACGATGGAGCTGTGTGAAAGCCTCTCTTTAGGAGAACCCTTCAGGGCCCCAGTGCCACCGCTTCATTCCAAGGTCTCCTTAGACACAAAATCATATTAGGACACATCCACGGGTGAGTCCATTTCAACTCATCCTCCTCATTAGCTCCCCCAGATTCAGCAGATCTAACATATCTTGTTGCTTGGAGACAATTGGAATGCGAGGTGGGCTACCCAGCCATCCATCATTAGAACCCTGCTCAGAATCGTTGTTCAAGAGCCAACGAACAGGTGTCAATTGTCCTGCAGAAGAATCTTTGCAGTTGGGAGCTTCTCACAACTCCCATCGTGGGAAAACCGCCATGGCCTCGCGATCCACCCCCCCCTTCAAGAAGGGGCCATCAGGGACAGAATGTCCAACCTGAGCGATCGTCTGATTCTCGCCCTGACTTCAGAATCATGAGATCTCGATTAGGTCTGTAGATTGTGCCTGCCATATCCTCACTCAGAAACCTAGGCATAGCTTGGGTTCTCAGACTTCTGTCCTCAGACTACTGAACCACAAACCCTCCAATTTGGCAATCCAGAACTACAATGCAGCACTTTGCATGCCCTCCAGAAGAAAATCATTGCCCTCTGGGGATACCAAGAAACCCCAAATGGGGATCAAACTTAACGACATTCAGCTGTACCCCAAATATATAGGCTGACCTGGGCACTAATGCCCTTTCTGACAAAGCCTGATCCTGGACCTCCTGGCCCCACCCAGACTTCTCAATCTAGGTTTTCAGGCTTCAGAACCTAGACCTTATCTCCAATCACGGCCCGGGTTTGAAAATGATGCAGAAATCAGAACTCTTTCCCCATGGCAAGAAACCTTGTGGTTGGCATGTTGTCCAAGGTTCAGTGTACCTGAAACCAGTGTGGCCCATGAGGCCCCGCCCATGCTTTGGTGCCACATTGGTCACAAACACACATTGTGACCTCCATCCTGAGCCCAGTCCTCAGGTAAGGTCTCTCAGTGGCTGGATGGAGAGACAGCATATTGGTCTTGCCATGCCCCTAGGCCCCAATTTTTTACCATAGCTCGGGTTGTCCCTTCACTTATCCCCAGGGCTCTGCTTTGGAATTCCTCTTTTGGTGGGACTCCTGAGGTAAGAAACCTGAAAAGAGTCCTCCCATCCCACAGATTGACGAAAAACAATTGGGATCGGGGCAAATCCACAGAGAGCGAGATTCGTCCATGGCCCATGAGGCCTCCCCAACATTCCATGGCCATCGCTGATACAAAATCCAGAGACAATAGCCTGAGCACGCACCTCAGACTCGCTCATTCTTCATATCCTGAAGAGTTCTTCAGATAAGAACCTACACGGCACTCGAAGGTACCCAAAATATATAGTCTAACCTGGCCACTAAAGCACTGTCTGACAACCTGAGCCCGGACCTCGTGATCAACACCCAGACAGCTGACCGCACACTGAGCACATCTGACCCGCCATGGCCTTATGTCATCATCCTTCCCTACCTCAGTTTTCAGGCTTCAGAACCTAGACCTTATCTCCAATCACTGCCCAGGGGTGACTGTGATGCAGAAATCAGAACTCTTCCTTACCTATGGCAAGAAACCTTGTGGTTGGCCTGTTGTCCAACGTTCAGTGTAGGAGAAACCAGCATTCACCCTGAGGCCCCGCCCATTCTTGAGTGCGACGAGGGCATATACTCGCATTGTGATCCTCAGCGTGAGTCCTGTCCTCTAGTACGTCCTCTCAGTGGCTGGACCATTAGATATCATAATGGGCTTGACATGTCCCTAGGCCCCAATTTATAACCAGATTTCTGGTTGTCCAGTCACATCTACCCAGGGCTCTACTCTGGAATCCCTCATTGGGTGGGACACCTGAGGTAGAAATACAAAACAAAACAAATCAACAACAACAAAAATAACGGACTTCTTCCATCCCACAGAGTGACCCCAAACTCCTTTGACGGGGCCAAACCCCCCAGAGAGTAAGACTCGTCCATTTCCCATGAAGTCACCCGGAAATTTCACGACCATGAGTGACACAATATCTAGAGACAAAAACGTGAGCAAGAGCCTCACACTCGCCCATTTTTCATATCCCAAAGTGTTCTCCTCATGGTCTGTAGATCAGTCCTGCCATACCTATGACCTGAAACATAAGCCGAGTTTCTGTTTTCAGACAACTGTCCCAACAGCTCTGGCCTACACACCCTACAGGCTCAGGGCCCTGAGGCCAAACCTGAAGACTGTGCTTGCCCTATCCAAGGGAATTGTATGTGCCCATTCCAATGGCCACAACCATACTAAGAGTATAATCCTCCAAAGTCCCTGAGGCCATCACAATATTTGTGGGTTCCCAGGAAAAACAGGGGCAATCTGGGCCCATCTGAGCACCTACCTGCTCTCAGACCGTAGACTGATGTAACTAGAGGTAAAAAGGAACGAACAGGCAGGCCCTAGGAACCTATCGGATCCATTGGTTTGGCTTCCAGGCATCTCTCCTCAAAGGCCTGGATTTCAATAACAGCATATGGCTGTTTCTGGACTCACCATCAGAACAAATCTCATCTACACATGGGAAACTTGCACGATGGAGCTGTGTGAAAGCCTCTCTTTAGGAGAACCCTTCAGGTCCCCAGTGCCACCGCTTCATTCCAAGGTCTCCTTAGACACAAAATCATATTAGGACACATCCACTGGAGAGTCCATTTCAACTCAGCCTCCTCATTTGCTCCCCCAGATCCAGCAGATTTAACCTCTCTTTTGCTTGGAGACAATTGGAATGCGAGGTGGACTACCCAGCCATCCATCCTTAGAACCCTGCTCAGAATCGTTGTTCTGGAGCCAACCACCAGGTGTCAATTGTCCTGCAGAAGAATCTTTGCAGTTGGGAGCTTCTCACAACTCCCATCGTGGGAAAACCGCCATGGCCTCGCGATCCACCTACCCCTTCAAGAAGGGGCCATCAGGGACAGAATGTCCAACCTGAGCGATCGTCTGATTCTCACCCTGACTTCAGAAGCATGAGATCTCGATTCAGGTGTGTAGATTGTGCCTGCCATATCCTCACCCAGAAACCTAGCCCTAGCTTGGTTTCTCAGACTTCCGTTCTCAGACATCTGAACCACAAACCTTCCAGTGTGGCAATCCAGAACTACAATGCAGCACTCCGCCTGCCCTCCAGAAGAAAAACATTGCCTTCTGGGGCTACCCAGAAACCCCAAATTAGGATCAACATGAACGCCATTCGGCTGTACCCACAAATATATAGGCTGACCTGGGCACTAATGCCCTTTCTGACACAGCCTGAGCCTACACCTCCTGGCCCCACCCAGACTGCTGGCCGCACACTGAGCACATCGGACCCCGCCATGGCCTTAGGTCGTCATCTCTTCTCAATCTCGGTTTTCAGGCTTCAGATCCTAGACCTTATCTCCAATCACGGCCCCGGTTTGAAAATGATGCAGAAATAAGAACTCTTTCCCCATGGCAAGAAACCTTGTGGTTGGCATGTTGTCCAAGGTTCAGTGTACTTGAAACCAGTGGGGCCCATGAGGCCCCACCCATGATTGGGGGCCACATTGGTCACAAACACACATTTTGACCCTCAGCCTGAGCCCAGTCCTCAGGTAAGGCCTCTCAGTGGCTGGATGGAGAGACAGAATATTGGGCTTGCCATTCCCCTAGGCCCCAATTTTTAACCATAGTTCGGGTTGTCCCTTCACTCTTCCACAGGGCTCTGCTTTGGAATTCCTCTTTTGGTGGGACTCCTGAGTTAAGAAACCTGAAAGGAGTCCTCCCATCCCACAGATTGACGAAAAAAAAACAATTGGGATCGGGCCAAATCCACAGAGAGCGAGATTCGTCCATGGCCCATGAGACCTCCCCAACATTCCACGGCCATCGCTGATACAATATCCAGAGACAAAAGCATGAGCATGCGCCTCAGACTCGCTCATTCTTCATATCCTGAAGAGTTCTTCAGATAAGAACCTACACGGCACTCGAATGCACCCAAAATATATAGTCTAACCTGGGCACTAATGCACACTCTGAAAACCTGAGCCCGGACCTCGTGACCAACACCCAGACAGCTGACTGCACACTGAGCACATCTGACCCGCCATGGCCTTAGGTCATCATCTCTTCCCTACCTCAGTTTTCAGGCCTCAGAACCTAGACCTTATCTCCAATCACTCCCCAGGGGTGACTGTGATGCAGAAATCAGAACTCTTCCTTACCTATGGCAAGAAACCTTGTGGTTGGCCTGTTGTCCAACGTTCATTGTAGGAGAAACCAGCAGCATTCACCCTGAGGCCCCTCCAATTCTTGAGTGCGACGAGGGCATAAACACGCATTGTGACCCTCAGCGTGAGTCCTGTTCTCTAGTACGTCCTCTCAGTGGCTGGATTATTAGATGTCATAATGGGCTTGACATGTCCCTAGGCCCCAATTTTTAACCAGATTTTTGGTTGTCCAGTCACAACTCCCCAGGGCTCTACTCTGGAATCTCTCATTTAGTGGGACACCTGAGGTAGAAAAACAAAACAAAACAAATCAACAACAACAAAAATGGGACTTCTTCCATCCCACAGAATGACCCCAAACTCTTTGGACGGGGCCAAAGCCCCAGAGAGTAAGACTCGTCCATTTCCCAAGAATTCACCCGGAAATATCACGACCATGAGTGACACGATATCCAGAGACAAAAACTTGAGCAAGAGTCTCACTCTCGCCCTTTTTTCATATCCCGAAGAGTTCTCTTCATGGTCTGTAGATCAGTCCTGCCATACCTATGACCCGAAACATAAGCCGAGTTTATGTTTTCAGACAACTGTCCCAACAGCTCTGGCCTACACACCCTACAGGCTCAGGTCCCTGAGGCCAAACCTGAAGACTGTGCTTGCCCTATCCAAGGGAATTGTATGTGCCCATTCCAATGGCCACAACCCTACTAAGAGTATAATCCTCCAAAGTCCCTGAGGCCATCACAATATTTGTGGCTTCCCAGGACAAACTGGGGCAATCTGGCCCCATCTGAGCACCTACCTGCTCTCAGACCGTAGACTGATGTCCCCTGAGGTAAAAAGGAACGAACAGGCCCCTAGGCACCTATCGGATCCATTGGTTTGATTCCAGGCATCTCTCCTCAGAGGCCTGGATTTCAATAACAGCATATGGCTCTTTCTTGATTCACCATCAGAACAAATCTCATCTACACATGGGAAACTTGCACAATGGAGCTGTGTGAAAGCCTCTCTTTAGGAGAACCCTTCAGGGCCCCAGTGCCACCGCTTCATTCCAAGGTCTCCTTAGACACAAAATCATATTAGGACACATCCACGGGAGAGTCCATTTCAACTCAGCCTCCTCATTTGCTCCCCCAGATCCAGCAGATCTGTCCAGTCTTGTTGCTTGGAGACAATTGGAATGCGAGGTGGGCTACCCAGCCATCCATCCTTAGAACCCTCTCGGAATCGTTGTCCTGGAGCCAACCAACAGGTCTTAATAGTCCTGCAGAAGAATCTTTGCAGTTGGGATCTTCTCACAACTCCCATCGTTGAAAACCCCCATGGCCTCACGATCCACATTGGTCACAAACACACATTGTGACCCTCAGCCTGAGCCCAGTCCTTAAGTAAGGCCTCTCAGTGGCTGGTTGGAGAGACAGCATAATGGTCTTGCCATGCCCCTAGGCCCCAATTTTTAACCATTGTTCGGGTTTTCCCTTCAATATTCCCCAGGGCTCTGCTTTGGAATTCCTATTTTGGTGGGACTCCTGAGGTAAAAAACCTGAAAGGAGTCCTCCCATCCCACAGATTGATGAAAAACAATTGGGATTGGGCCAAATCCACAGAGAGCGAGATTCGTCCATGGCCCATGAGGCCTCCCCAACTTTCCACTGCCATCGCTGATACAAAATCCAGAGACAAAAGCCTGAGCACGCGCATCAGATTCGCTCATTCTTCAGATCCTGAAGAGTTCTTCAGATAAGAACCTACACGGCACTCGAATGCACCCAAAATATATAGTCTAACCTGGGCACTAATGCACTGTCTGACAACCTGAGCCCAGACCTCGTGACCAACACCCAGACAGCTGACTGCACACTGAGCACATCAGAACCACCATGGCCTTAGTTCATCATCTATTCCCTACCTCAGTTTTCAGGCTTCAGAACCTAGACCTTATCTCCAATCACTGCCCAGGGGTGACTGTGATGTAGAAATCAGAACTCTTCCTTAACAATGGCAAGAAACCTTGTGGTTGACATGTTGTCCAACGTTTAGTGTAGGAGAAACCAGCATTCACTCTGAGGCCCTGCCCATTCTTGAGTGCCACGCGGGCATAAACACACATTGTGACCCTCAGCGTGAGTCCTGTCCTCTAGTACGTCCTCTCAGTGGCTGGATCATTAGATGTCATAATGGGCTTGACATGTGCCTAGGCCCCAATATTTAACCAGATTTCTGGTTGTCCAGGCGCCCCTCCCCAGGGCTCTACTCTGGAATCCCTCATTTGGTGGGACACCTGAGGTTGAAAAACAAAACAAAACAAATCAACAACAAAAGAACAACGGACTTCTTCCATCCCACAGAATGACCCCAAACTCTTTGGACGGGGCCAAACCCCCAGAGAGTAAGAGTCGTCCATTTCCCAAGAAGTCACCCTGGATTTTCACGAACATGAGTGACACGATATCCAGAGACTAAAACTGTAGCAAGAGCCTCACACTCGCCCTTTTTTTATATCCCGAAGATTTCTCCTCATGGTCTTTAAATCAGTCCTGCCATACCTATGACACGAAACATAAGCCGAGTTTGTGTTTTCAGACAACTGTCCAAACAACCCTGACCTACACACCCTAAAGGCTCAGGTATCTGGAGCCCAACCTGACTACTGTTTTTTTTTGCCCTCTCCAAGGGAATTCTGTGTGCCCATTCCAAAGGCCACAACCCTACTAATAGGATAAACCTCCAACGTCCTTGAGGCCATCCCAATATTTGTGGCTTCCCATGACAAACAGGGCATCTGGGCCCATCTGAGCACCTACCGGCACTCAGACCCGTAGACTGATGTCCCCTGAGGTAAAAGGAACGAACAGGCCCCTAGGCACCTATCGGATCCATTGCTTTGGTTTCCAGGCATCTCTCCTCAGAGGCCTGGGTTTCAGTAACAGCATATGGCTGTTTCTTGACTCACCCATCAGAACAAATCTCATCTACACATGGGAAACTTGCACGATGGAGCTGTGTGAAAGCCTCTCTTTTGGGAGAACCCTTCAGTGCCCCAGTGCCACCGCTATATTCCAAGATCTCCATCACACAAAATCATATAAGGTCACATCCACGGGAGAGTCCATTTCAACTCAGCATCCTCGGTTGCTCCCCCAGAACCAGCAGATCTGACCTGTCTTGATGCTTGGAAACAATTGGAATGCGAGGTGGGCTACCCAGCCATCCATCCTTAGAACCCTGCTCGGAATCGTTGTCCTGGAGCCTACCCACAGGTCTCAATTGTCCTGCAGAAGAATCTTTGCAGTTGGGAGCTTCTCACAACTCCCATCGTGGGAAAACACCCATGGCCTCGTGATCCACCCCACCTTCAAGTGGAGCCTCAGGGACAGAATGTCCAAACTGAGCGATCGTCTGATCCTCGCCCTGACTTCAGACGCACGACATCTCGATTCAGGTATGTAGATTGTGTCTCCCATGTCCTCACCCAGAATTCTAGGACTAGCTTGGGTTCTCAGACTTCCGTCCTCAGACTACTGAGCCACAAAACCTCCAGTTTGGCAATCCAGGACTACAATGCAGCACTCTGCCTGCCCTCCAGAAGAAAAACATTGCCCTCTGGGGCTACCCAGAAACCCCCAATAAGTATCTACCTGCACGGCATTCGGATGTACCCCAAAAAAATATAGGCTGACCTGGGCACAAATGCCTTTTCTGACACAGCCTGAGCCTGGACCTCCTGGCCCCACCCAGACAGCTGGCCGCACACTGAGCACATCGGACCCCTCATGGCCTTAGGTCGTCCTCTCTTCTCAACCCTCGGTTTTCAGGCTTCAGAACCAAGACCTTATCTCCAATCACGGCCCGGGTTTGAAAATGATGCAGAAATCAGAACTCTTTCCCCATGGCAAGAAACCTTGTGGTTGGCATGTTGTCCAAGGTTCAGTGTCGTTGAAACCAGTGTGGCCCATGAGGCCCCGCCCATGCTTGCGGGCCACATTGGTCACAAAACACACATTGTGACCCTCAGCCTGAGCCCAGTCCTCAGGTAAGGTCTCTCAGTGGCTGGATGGAGAGACAGCATATTGGTCTTGCCATGCCCCTAGACCCCAATTATTAACCGTAGTTCAGGTTGTGTCTTCACTCTTCCCCAGGGCTGTGCTTTGGAATTCCTCTTTCGGTGGGACACCTGAGGTAACAAACCTGAAAGGAGTCCTCCCTTCCCTCAGATTGACGAAAAACAATTGGGATCGTGCCAAATCCACAGAGAGCAAGATTCCTCCATGGCCCATGAGGCCTCCCCAACATTCCACGGCCATCGCTGATACAAAATCCAGAGACAAAAGACTGAGCACTTACCTCTGACTCACTCATTCTTCATATCTTGAAGAGTTCTTCAAATAAGAACCTACACTGCTCTCTAATGCACACAAAATATTTAGTCTAACCTGGGCACCAATGCACTGTCTGACAACCTGAGCCCGGACCTCGTGACTAACACCCAGTCAGCTGACCGCACACTGAGCACTTCAGACCCGCCATGGCCTTAGGTCATCATCTCTTCCCTACCCTCAGTTTTCAGGCTTCAGAACCTAGACCTTATCTCCAATCACTGCCCAGGGGTGACTGTGATGCAGAAATCAGAACTCTTCCTTACCCATGGCAAGAAACCTTGTGGTTGGCATGTTGTCCAACGTTCAGTGTAGGAGAAAACAGCATTCACCCTGAGTCCCCACCAATTCTTAGTGCGACAAGGGCATAAACACGCATTGTGACCCTCCGCGTGAGTCCTTTCCTCTAGTACGTCCTCTCAGTGGCTGGACCATTAGATGTCATAATGGGCTTGACATGTCCCTAGGCCCCAATTTTTAACCAGATTTCTGGTTGTCCAGTCGCCCCCTCCCCAGGGCTCTATTCTGGAATCCATCATTTGGTGGGACACCTGAGGTTGAAAAACAGAACAAAAAAACAAATCAACAACAACAGAACAGGGGACTTCTTCCATCCCACAGAATGACCCCAAACTCTTTGGACGGGGCCAAACCCCCAGAGAGTAAGACTCGTCCATTTCCCATTGAAGTCACCCGGAAATTTCACGACCATGTGTGACACGATATTCACAGACAAAGACTTGAGCAAGAGACTCACACTCGCCCTTTTTTCATATCCCAAAGAGTTCTCCTCATGGTCTGTAGATCAGTCCTGCCATACCTATGAACCGAAACATAAGCCGAGTAAGTGTTTTCAGACAACTGTCCAAACAGCCCATGCATACAAACCCAACAGGCTCAGGCCCCTGGAGCCAAACCTTACGACTGTGCTTGCCCTCTCCAAGGGAATTGAATGTCCCCACTCCAATGGCCACAACCCTACTAATATGATAAACCTCCAACGTTCCTGAGGCCTTCCCAATATTTGTGGCTTCCCAGGACAAACAGGGGCAGTCTGGGCCCATCTGAGCACCTACCTGCACTCAGACCCGTAGACTGATGTCCCCAGAGGTAAAAAAGGAACGAACAGGCCCATAGGCACCTATCGGATCTATTGCTTTGGTATCCAGGCATCTCTCCTTAGACATCCTTAGAACCCTTAGAACCCTGCTCTTGCGTCTTTCCTTATGGGACATCCTTGAGCCATCCAACAGGTGTCGACTGTCCCACAGGAGTCCTTGTTCATGACCACCTCACAACTCATATCATGGAAAGCTTCCAAGGTCACATCATGCCCCCAATCTTCATGAAGTCGGATCATGGAAAGAAACTCAAACCTGAGCCAAAGGCTGATCTTCGCCTTGACTTCAGATGCACGAGATCTTGATTAAGCTATTCAGAGTGCTCCTGCTGTGCCCTCACCCCAAAACCTAAGCATAGCTAGTGTTTTCAGACTTCCGTCCTCACTCTCCTGGACCACACGCCCTCCATTTTGGGATTTCCGATGACACAGTGCTGCACTCTGCCTGCCCTCTAGAAGAAAAACGTTGCCCTATGGGTCTACCCAGAAACCTCAAATGAGGATAAACCTGCATGCCACTCACTGTACACCAATTATATAGTCTAGCCTGTGCACTAATGCCCTGTCTGACACAACCTGAGGCCTGAATTCCCAACCGACACCCAGACACCTTGCCGTAGACAGAGAACATCTGAACCGCCATGGCCTTAGGTTGCCATCTCTTTCCAAACTGGTTTTCAGGCTACAGAAACTTAGACCTTATCTCTACTCATTTCCCATGGGTGAACGTGATGCAGAAATCATAACTCCTCCTTCCCTCACGCCAGAATCTTGTGGTTGGCATCTTATCCAAAGTTCAGTGTAGGACCCCTGTAGGGCCTACAGGAGTAGTAGTAGGGCCCCTGAGGGTATTGTAGGGTCCCTGAGACCCTGCCCATGCTTAAGAGCTGCGGTGGGCACAAACACACATTGGGACCCTCAGTTTGAGCCCTGTCCTCAAGTAAAGCCTCTCAGTGGCTGGACCATGAGCCCACATATGGGGCCTGCCATGCCCCAAGTCACCCAATCTTAACCAGAGGTAGAGACATCTAGTCACCCCTACTCAGGGCTCTGTTCTGGAATCCCTCTTTGGTGGGACTTTTGAGGTAAGTAAACACGGAAAGGATTCCTCCCACCCACAGAATGACCCCAATCACTTGGGATCAGGCCATCCCCAGAGAGAAAGACTCCTCCACGGCCACTATTGTCACAAAATCCAGAGACATAAGCCTCACCCTTAGGTCATAGCCCAAAAAATTCTCCTCATAGTCTGTAGATCGGGCCTGCCATACCTACGTCCCCAAACCGTGTTTCAGACTTCTATCCTGACATCCCTGTCCCACACACCCTCCAGGCTGAGGCCCCTGGAGCCACACCTCAGGACTGTGCCTGTCCTCTCCAAGGAAATTCTTCCCATTCCATTGGCCACATCCCTACAGATTAGGAGAAACCTCCAAAGTCCCAGAGGCCATTCCAATAGTGTAGGCCGCCCAGTACAAAGAGGGGTGATCTGTCAAAAGCTGAGCAACGACCTCAACTCACCCGTAGACAGATATCCCAAGAGAAAGGTATTAAACTGGACAGGCCCCTAGAACGTAATTGGTTCCATTGCTTTTGTTTCTAAGCATCTCTCCTCAGAGGCCTGTTTTCCAATACCAGCATATGGGGGATTCCAGAGATACCAATCAGAACAAATCTTGTCTCCACATGGGAAACTTATCCTTTGGAGCTCTGTAAAAACCTCCAGTTAGGAGAAACCTTCAGGTAACCGGAGCCACCGCCCTATTCCAAGGTCTCCATGGACACAAACCCGCATTATGACCATTCGGCAGGAGAGTACATTTCAACTCAGCCCCGTTGATTACTCCCCCAGAGCCAGAATATCAAACCTGCCTTGTCGCTAGGAGACAACTTGAATGCAAAGCAGACTCTCTAGGCATCCATTGTTGGAATCCTGCTCTGGCGCCGTTCCATATGGGATGTCCTGGGAGCCTTCCAACAGGTCTTGACTGTCCTGCAGAAGGAATACTTGCAGATTGGAGCATCTCACAACTCCTATCGTGGGAAAACCTACATGGCATCATGAGATGCTCCCCTTTATAAAGGGGCCATCATGGACAGAAACTCCAACCTGAGCCAACTTCTGATCCATTGCTTTGGTTTCTATGTATCTCTCCTCAGAGGCCTGGTTTCCAATATCAGAATATGGGGGTTTCCTAAGGAAACAATCAGAACAGATCTCATCTCCTCATGAGAAACTTGCTCTTTGGAGCTATGTCAATACCTCAGGTTAGGAGGATCCTTCAGGGCGCTGGCACCATGGCCCAATTCCAAGGTCTCCAAGGACACAAACTTACATTATGATCCATCCTCAGGAGAGTCCATTTCAAATCAGCCCCCTCGGCTGCTCACCCAGAGCCAGCAGATCAAACCTGCCTTGTAACTAGGAGACAGTTGGAATGCGAGGTGGGCTGCCCAGGCATCCATCCTTAGAACCCTGCTCTGGAGAATTTCTTTATGGGACGTCTTGAATCCAACCAACCTGTCTTGACTGTCTCGCAGAATGAATCCTTGTGGTTTGAAGCATCACACAATCCCACTGTGAGAAAACCTCCATTTCCTCATGATGCCCCAAACCTTCATAAATGGGCCATCAAGGACAGAACTCCATCCTAAGCCAAAGTCTGATCTGCGCCCTGAATTCAGAAGCACGAGATCTCGATTCAGCACTTGAGAGTGTGCCTGCTGTGCCCTCGCCCCGAAACCTAAGCCTAACTTGTGTTCTCAGACTTCCGTCTTCACAATCCTGGCCACACCCCTCCAGTTTGGCAATTCTGGAGACCCAATGCAGCACTCTGCCTGCCCTCCAGAAGAAAAATGTTGCCCTATAGGGCTAACCAGAAATGCCAAATGAGTAACAACCTGCATGCCACTCGACCATACCCCAATTATAAAATCTAGCCTGTGCACTAAAGCCCTGTCTGACACAGCCTGAAGGCAGACCTCCAGTCCAACACCCAGACAGCTGGCCGTACACTGAGCATATCAAACCCACAATGGCTTTCGGCCATCATCTCTACCCAACCTCAGTTTTCACCTTCAGAACCTAGACCTTATCTCCACTCACTGCTCAGGAGTGAACGTGATACAAGAATCAGAACTTCTCCTTCGCCATGGCAAGAAATCTTGTGGTTGGCATGTGGTCCAACGTCGATTGTAGGAGAAAGCACCATGGACTATGAGGCCCCACCTATCCCTGAGGGCTACAGTTTGCACAAACACACATTGTGACCCTCAGCGTGAGCCCTATCCTCATGTAAAGCCTCTTAGTGACTGGAACAACAGCCCACATATGGGGCTTGCCAAGCCCCTAGTCCCCCAATCTCAACCAGAGTTAGAGATGTCTAGTCACCCCTACTCAGGGCACTGCTCTGGAATCCCACTTTGGTGGGACACCTGAGGTAAAATAAAAAAAATACAGAAAGGACTCTTCCCATCCACAGAATGAACCCAACCACTTGGGATCAGGCCAAATCACCAGAGAAAGACTTGTCCATGGCCCTTGAGGACACCCCGACATTCCACAGCCACCGTAGGCACAAAATCCAGAGAAAAAAGCCTGAGCAAACGCCACATACTCGCCCTTTGTTCATAGCCCGGAAAATTCTCACGGTCTGTAGATCGAGCCTTCATACATATATCCCCAAACCTAAGCTGAGTTTGTGTTTTCAGACTTCTGTCCCCACAGTCCTGGCCCACACACCATCCAAGCTGGGGCTCCTGGAGCCACACCTGAGGACTGTGGCTTCCTTCTCCAGGGGAATTCTGCCATTTCCATTGGCCACAACCCAATAGATTAGGAGAAACCTCCAAACTCCCCGAGACCATCCCAATAGTGTTGGCTGCCCAGGAGAAACAGGGATGACCTTTCACAAGTTAGGAAACTACCTGCACTCAGGCCCAGAGACAGATATCCCCATAGAATAAGATTGAACTGGACAGGCACTTAGGCCCTAATCAGATCCATTGCTTTTGTTTCCAGGCATCTCTCCTCAGAGGCCTGGTTACCAATACCAGCATATGGGGGATTACTGTGGCACTCATAGAAAAATCTCGTCTCCACATAGGAAATGTACTCTTTGGAGCTCTATAAAAACCTCTGTTTAGGAGAATCTTTCAGGGCCCCGGAACAAGCGCCCCATTCCAAGGTCTCCATGGACTTAAACCCACATTATGATCTATCCTTGGTAGAGTCCATGTCAACTCATCCCCCTTGGTTTCTCCCCCAGGGCCTGCACATCAAACCTGCCTTGTTGCTAGGAGACAACTAGAATGGGAGGCGGGCTGCCCAGGCATCCATCCTTAGAACCCTACTCTGGAGTCGTTCCATATGGGACATCCAAGAGCCATCCAACAGGTCTCAAGTGTCCCACAGAAGGAATCTTTGCAGTCTGGTGCATCTCACAACTCCCATTGTGGGAAAATCTTCATGGCCTCTTGAGACGCTCCACTTTATAAAGGGGCCATCATGGACAGAAACTCCAACCTGAGCAAACGTCTGATATTCGCCCTGGCTTCAGGTGCATGAGATCTCGATTCAGGTCTGCAGAGTGTGCCTTCTGTGCCCTCACCCCAAAAATTAAGCCTAGCTTGTGTTCTCAGACTACCGTCCTCACACCCCTGGCCCAAAAGCCCTACAGTTTGGCAATACTGGGGCCACAATGCAGCACTCTGCCTGCCCTCCAGAAGAAAAACGTTGCCTTATGGAGCTACCTAGAAACCCGAATGAGGATCAACTGAACGCCACTCGACTGCACCCCAAATATACAGTCTACCCTGTCTAATGCCCTGTCTGACACAGCATGAGCCCACACATCCAGACCTACGCTCAACAGCTAGCCACATACTGAGCTCATTGTACCCATCAGGTCCTTAGGTCTTCATCTCTTCCCAACCTCGGTTTTCGGGTTTCAGAACCTAGACCTAAACTCCAATCACTGTCCAGGGGTGAACGTGATGCAGAAATCACAACTCTTCCTTCGCCATGGCCGGAAAACTTGTGGTTGGCATATTCTCCAACGTTCAGTGTAGGAGAATCCAGCGTGGCCCATGAGGCCCTTCCCATGCTTGAGGGCCTTGTTGGGCACAAATAGGCATTGTGACCCTCAGCATGAGCCCTGTCCTCAAGGAAGACCTCTCAGTGTCTGAATCAAGAGCCCACATATTGGACTTGCCATGCCCCTAGGCCCCCAAACATAAACAGAGGTGGGGTTATCCAGTTGTCCCTACCAAGGACTCTGCTCTGGAATCCCTCTTTTATTGGCACACATGAGGTACATAAAATAAAATAAAAAAACAGAAAGGACACCTCCCATCCCACAGAATGTACCCAAACTCTTGGGATTAGGTCTAATCCTCAGAGAAGGAAAGCCGTCCACAACCCATGAGGCCACGCCAGCATTCGACCCACATTGTTGACACAAATCCAGAGACAAAACCTGAGCAAACACCTCAAACTCACCCTTTTTCATATCCCGAAGTGTTATCACGGTCTGTAGATTGGGCGTGCCATACCTATGTCCCCAATCCTAAGCGGAATTTGTGTTTTCAGACTTCTGTCCCCACAGGCCTGGCCCACACACCCTCAAGGCTGTGCCCCTAGAGCCAAACTCAGAACTGTGCCTGCCCTCTCCAGGGGATTTCTGCCCATTCCATTGGCCACAACCCTATAGATTAGGAGAAACTCCAAAATCCCGAGGCCATTCCCAATATTATAGGCTGACCAGGACAAACAGGGCCGATCTGACACAAGCCGAGCAACTACCTCCCCTCAGATCCATAGACACGTATCCCCAGGAAAGAGATTGAAACGGACAAGCACCTAGGCCCTAATCATATCCATTGCTTTTGTTTCCAGGCATCTCTCCTCATAGGCCTGGTTTCCAATACCAGCATATGGGAGATTCCTTAGGCACTCATCAAAACAATTCTCTTCTCTACATAGGAAACGTACTCTTTAGAGCTCCATCAAATCCTCCGGTTATGAACATCCCTCAAGGTCCCGGATCAAGCACCCCATTCCAAGGTCTCCATGGACACAAATGCACATTATGACCCATCCTCAACTCACCCAATTCAAGACACCCGCCTCGGTTACTCCCCTAGATTCAGCAGATCGAACTTGCCTTGGCGCTATGAGACACCTGGAATGGGAGGCAGGCTGCCCAGGCATCCATCCTTAGAACCCTGCTCTGGATAACTTCCTTATGGGATGTCCTGGGGCCATCCAGCAGGTCTCGACTTGCCCACGGAAGGAATCATTGCGGTTTGGAGCATCTCACAATTCCCATCGTGGGAAAACCTCCATGGCCTCGTGACACCCTCCCCTTCATGAAGGGGCCGTCATGGACAGAAACTCCAACCTGAGCCAACGTCTGATCCTAGCTCTGTCTTCAGGTACACGGGATCTCGAATCATCTCTGCAGAGGGTTCCTGCCGTCCCCTCACCCCGAAATCTAAGTCTGGCTTGTGTTCTCAGAATTTTTTCCTCACACTCCTGGCCCACAAGCCTTCCAGTTTGGGAATTCTGGAGCCACTATGTGGCACTGTGTCTTCCTTCCAGAAGAAAAACGTTGCCCTCTGGGGCTGCCCGGTAACCACAAATGAGTACCAACCTGCACGAAACTCGACTGCACCCCAATGATACAGTCTAGCCTGGGCACTAATTCCCTGTCTGCCACAGCCTGAGCCTGCACCCCCCAACCCACACTCAACAGCTGGCCGAACACTGAGCACATCAGTCACACCATGGCCTTAGGTCTTCATCTCTTCCCAACCTCAGTTTTCAGGCTTCAGAACCTAGACCTTAAATCCAATCACAGTCCAGGAGTGAAAGTGTTGCAGAAATTAGAACTCCTTCTTCCCCATGGCCAGAAAACTTGTGGTTGCCATATTGTGCAACGTTCAGTGTAGGAGAAACCAGCATGGTACATTAGGCCACGCCCTGACTTGAGGGGCACCTTGGGCACAAAAACACATTGTGAAACTCAATGTGAACCCTATGCTCAAGGAAGGCCTCTCAGTGTATGCACCAAGAGCCCACATATGGGGCTTGCCATGTTCTTAGGTCCCAATATTAACCAGAGTTCTGGTTGTCCAGTCGCCCCTCCCCAGGACTCTGCTGTGGAATCCCTCTTTTGGTGGTCCACCTGAGGTAAAAAAAACAAACAAACAAACAAAAAAAAACAGAAAGGCCTCCTCCCTTCCCACAGAATAACCCCAAACTCTTGGGATTGGGTCAAATCCCCAGAAAGGGAGCCTCATCGATGGCCCATGAGGACACCCAGACATTCCATGGCAATCGGTGACACATATCCAGAAAAAAATAAGCATGAGCAAGCACCTCACTTTCGCCCTTTGTTCATATCCCGAAGAGTTCTCCTCAAGGTCTATATATCGGGCCGGCCATACCTACAGACCCAAACCTAAGTGGAGTTTGTGTTTTCAGACTTTTGTCCAAATAGCCCTGGACCACACACGCTCCACACTTGGGTCCCTGGAGCCACACCTCAGGACTGTGCTTCCCTTTCAAGAGAATTCTTCCCATTCCATTGGCCACAACCCTGCAAATTAGGAAAAACCTCCAAAGTTACCGAGGCCATCCCAATAGTGTAGGCCGCCCAGGACAAACAGGTGTGATCTCAAACCAGCTGAGCAACTACCTCCACTCAGACAAAAGATGTCCCCAGAGAAGAATATTGAACCGGACAGGCCCCTAGGCCCTAATCAGATCCATTGCTTTGGTTTCCAGGCATCTCTCCTCAGAGGCCTCATTTCCAATACCAGCAAATGGTGGGTTCCTGAGGCACCAATAAGTACAAATCTCGTCTCCCCATGGAAAACTTGCTCATTGGAGCTTTGTTATCACCTCTGGTTAGGAGAATCCTTCAGGGCCCTGGTGCCACTGCCCCATACCAAGGTCTCAATGGACTCAAACCAACATAAAGACCATCCTCAGGAAAGTCCATGTCAACTCATTTAGGACCATCCTCAGGAAAGTCCATTCCAACTCAGCCCCCTCTGATGCTACCCCAAGCCAGCAGATCAATCGTTTCTTGTTGCTAGGAGACAATTGGAATTGAGGCTGTCTGCCCAGGCATCCATACTTAGAACCCTGTTCTGGAAAAATACCTTATGAGACGTCCTGGAGCCATCCAACAAATCTTAATTGTCCCACAGAAGGAATCCTTGCGGTTTGGAGCATCTCACAACTCTAATAGTGGGAAAACCCCCATGGCCTCATAATGCCCCCCCCCCCTTCATAAAGGGGCCAACATGGACAGAAACTCCAACCTGAGCCAAAGTCTGATCCTCGACCTGACTTCAGACTCATGAGATCTCAATTCAGCTCTGCAGAGTGTGCCTCCCATGTCCATTCCCCGAAACCTAAGCCTAGCTTGCGTTCTCAGACTTCCGTCCTCACTCTGCTGGCCCACAAGCCCTCCAGTTTGGGAATTCCGAAGCCACAATGCAGCACTCTGCCTGCCCTCCAGAAGAAAAACTTTGCCCTATGCTGCTAATAAGAAACCCCAAATGATTATCTAATGCATGCCACTCGACTGTAAAGCAATTATACAGCCTACCCTGAATGCGAATGCCCTGTCTGGCACAGCCTGAGACAAGACATCCCAAACGACACCTAGACAGCTGGCTCCAACCTGGACACAAGGGACCCGCTATGGCTGTAGTTCGTCATCTCTTCCCAACCTCGTTTTTCAGGCTTCAGAACCTAGCCCTATCTCCAATCACTGCCCAGGGCTGAACGTGATGCAGAAATTAGAATTCCTCCTTCCCCATGGCCAGAAACCTTGTGGATAGCATGTTGTCCAACGTTCAAAGTGGGAAAACCTGCATTGTCGGCAAGGCCACGCCAGTGCTTGTGGGCCGCCTAGGGCACAGACATGCATTGTGACCTGTAGCGTGAGTCCCGTATTAAAGTAACGCCTCTCAGTGGCTGGACCAAGATCCTGCATATGGGGCTTGTCATATCCATAGGCCCCCAGGCTTAACCAGAGAGCGAGTATTCCAGTTGTCAGTACCCACTGCTATGCTCCAGAATCCCTCTACTGAGGGGACACATGAAGCAGAAAACAGGACTCTTCCCTTCCCACAGAATGACCCCAAACTCTTGGGGGCTGGACAAACTACCAGAGTTGGAGACTTCTACGACCCATGAGGCAACTCCTACCTTAAACGGACATTGTGGACAAAATATCCAGAGACAAAAGACTGAGCGACTGCCTCCCTCTCACCCTTCTTTCATATCCAGAGGAGCTCCCCTCACGGACTGTAGATCAGGCCTGCCATAACCTCGGCCCAAAACCTAAGCTGAGTTTGGGTTTTTGGATGTCTGTCTGCACAGCCGTGGCCCACACCGCCTCCAGGCTGGGGTCTCTGGAGCCACACCACAGAACTGTGCCTGCTCTCTCCTAAGAAACTGCCCGTTCCATTGGCCACAACTCTACAAAATAGTAGAAACCTCAAGGTCCCCAAGGACATCCCACCGCCTCAAGCCGCACTGGACAAACAGGGGCATTATGACACCAGCTGAGCAACTACTACCTCCATGCAGACACACAGACTGATATCTGCAGAGACAATAGATTGAACCAGGCAGGACCGTAGGCCCTATTATGAACTCTTGCTTTGGTGTCCAGGTATCACTCCTCAGAGGCCTGGGTTCGAAGACCAGCATATGGGGCTATCCTGAGGCACCAGACAGAACACCTCTCATCTCCACATGGAAAGCTTCCTTGTTGGAGTTGTGTCTAACCCTACGGGTTGGACAATCCTGCAGAGTCCCTTAGCTACTGCCAAATTCCAAGGTCTCCATGGCCACCAACCCACATTATGACTCATCCTCAGGAAAGTCCATTTAAACTCAGCCTTCTGGGTAGCTCACCCAAGAGCCCACAGATTGAGCGTGCCTTGTCTCGACCAGGAAATGGGAAGGTGAGTTGGCATTTCTCAGCATCCATGCTTAGGCCCCTGCTCTCGAGTCTTTCTGTATGGGGCATCCTGGAACCATCAAATAGTACTCGACTATCCTGAAGAAGGAAACTTTGAAGTTTGGAGCAGCTCACAAATCCCAGCGTAGGGAAACCTCCCTGGCCTCATGACGCCCCCACCCCCTTCAGGAAGGGGCCGTCATGGACACAAACTCCAGCTTGAGGCAACATCTGATACTCGCCCTGACCTCAGATGCAGGAGATCTCGATTCAGCCTCTGCACAGTGTGCCCAAACCTCATGCTACCTTGTGTTTTCAGACTTCCTTCCTCACACTCCTGGCAAACATGTCCTCAAGACTTGGAATTCTGGAACCAAAATGCAGCCCTATGCTGGCCCTCCAGAAGAAAAACGTTGCTCTATGGGGATCTCCATAAACCCCAACTGAGGATCAACCTGCTCGGTTCTCGACCTCACCCCAATCGGATTATTCGGGTTGTCCATTCATCCCTCCCCAGAGCTCTGCTTTGGAATCCCTCTTTTGGTGGGACACCTGAGGTAACAAAACTAAAAGGACTCCTCCCATCCTTCAGATTGACCCCAAACAATTGGGATTGGACCAAATTCACAGAGAGGAAGTCTCGTCCATGACCCATGAGGCCTCCCCGAGATTCCACAGCCATCGTTGACAACAAATCCAGAGACAAAAGTCTGAGCATGCGCCTCACACTCGCTCTTTTGTCGTATCCCGAAGACTTCTCCTCATGGTCTGTAAATCGGGCCTGCCATACCTACTTCTCAAACCTAAGCCGAGTTTGTGTTTTCAGACTTCTGTCCCCAATTCCTGGCCCACAGACCCTTCAGGCTGGGGCTGGAGCCACACATCAGGACTGTGCCTGTCCATACCACAGGAACTTTGCCCATTCTATTGTCCACAATCGTACAAATTAGGAAAAACCTCCAGTGTGCCCAAGGACATCCCAATAATGTAGGCCGCCCAGGACAAACAAGGGTCATCTGAAATCAGCTGAGCATCTACCTCTACTCAGCGTAGATGGATGTCCCCAGAGAAGAAGATTGAATCAGACAGGCCCCTAGGCCTGAATCAGATTCACTGCTTTCGGTTACAGGTATCTCTCCTCAGAGGCCTGGTTTCCAATATAAGCATATGGGGATTTCATGAGGCAGCAATCAGAACAAATCTCTTCTCCACATGGGAAAATTATCCTTTGAAGATGTCTCAAAACCTCCAGTTAGGAGAATCCTTCAGGGCCTGTGTGCCACTGCCCCATTACAAGGTCTCCATAGACACAAAAACACATTAGGACCCATGCACAGGAGAGTCCATTTCAACTGAGCGTATTCGGTTGCTCCGCGAGATCCAGAAGATCTAACTTGTCTTGTTGCTAGGAGACAATTGGAATGTGAGGTGGCCTACCCCGCCTTCCATCCTTAAAACCCTGCTCGGAATCGTTGGCCTGGAGCCAACCAACAGGTCTCAATTGTCCTGCAAGGAATCTTTGCAGTTGGGAGCTTCTCAGAACACCCATTGTGAGAGAACCCCCATGGCCACATGATCCCCCCTCTTCATAAAGGGGCCATCAGGGACATAAGGTCCAACCTGAGCGATCGTCTGATCCTCACCCTGACTTCAGATGCACGAGATCTCGGTTCAGGTCTGTATATTGTGCCTGCCATGTCCTCACCCAGAAACCTAAGCCTAGCTTGTTCCTGAGACTTCTGTCCACAGACTCCTGGCTCACAAGCCCTCCAGTTTGGCAATCCAGAACTACAATGCAGCACTCTACCTGCCCTGCAGAAGAAATACATTGCCCTCTGGGGCTACCTAGAAACCCCAAATGAAGATCAACCTGCACGACACTTGGCTATACCCAAAATATATAGGATGACCTGGGCAATAATGCCCTTTCTGACACAGCCTGAGCCTGGACCTCCTAGGCCCACCCAGACAGCTGGCTACAAACTGAGAACTTCAGACCCCCCATGGCCTTAGGTCGTTATCCCTTCCCAACCTCAGTTTTCAGGATTCAGAACCTAGACCTTATCTCCAATCACTGCCCAGGTTTGCAAATGATGCAGAAATCAGAACTCCTTCCCGATGGCAGGAAAACTTGTGGTTGGCTTGTTGTCCAACGTTCAGTGTAGTGGAAACCAGTGTGTCCCGTGAGGCCCCGCCATTGCTCGCGGTCCAGATAGGTAGCAAACACACATTGTGACGCTCAGCCTTAGCCCAGTCCTCAGGTAAGGCCTCTCAGTGGCTGGATGAAGAGACAGCATATTGGGCTTGCCATGTCCCTAGGCCCCAATTTTTAAACATAGTTCGTGTTGTCCCTTCACTCTTCCCCAGGGCTCTGCTTTGGAATTCCTCTTTTGGTGGGACACCTGATGTAACAACCCTGAAAGGAGTCCTCCATCCAACAGATTGACGAAAAACAATTGGGATCGGGCCAAATCCACAGAGAGCAAGATTCGTCCATGGCCCATGAGGCCTCCTCGACATTCCACGGCCATCGCTGAAACAAAATCCAGAGACAAAAGCCTGAGCAAGCGCCTCAGACTCGCACTATCTTCATATCCTGAAGATGTCTTCTCATGGTTTGTAGATCGGGCCTGCCATACCTACGTCCCCAAACATAAGCTGAGTTTGTGTTTTCAGACTTCTGTCCTCAAAGTCCTGGGCCACATACCCTCCTGGCTGGGGACCCTGGAGCCACACATTAGGACTGTGCCTACCCAATCCATGGGAATTCTGCCCATTCCATTGTCCAAAATCGTACAAATTAGGAGAACCCTCCAAAGTCCCTGAGGCCATCCCAATAGTAGAGGTCGCCCGGGACAAAAAAAGGCCGTCTGACACCAGCTGAGCATCTACTTCCACTCATACCCTAGATGGATGTCCCCAGAGAAGAAGATTGAACCAGACAGGACCTAGGCCAAAATTGGATCCATTGCTTTGGTTTACAGGCATGTCTCCTCAAAACCCTGGATTCCAATACCAGCATTGGGGTTTTCCTGAGGCACCCATCAGAACAAACCTCGTCTCCACAAGGAAACTTGTGCATGGGAGCTATGTCAAAAGCTTAGGAGAATACTTCAGGGTCCCGGTGCCAAAGCCCCATTCCAAGGCCCTCATGGACACAAACACACATTAGACCCATCCTCAGGAAAGTCCATTTCAACTCAGCCACCCCGGTTCCTTCCGCAGAGCCATCAGATCTAAACTGTCTTGTCCCTAGGAGACAATTGGAATGCGAGGCGGGCTTCCCAGGCATCCATCCTCGAACTTTGGTCTGGACTCATCCATATGGGATGTCCTGGAGCTGTCCAACAGGTCTCAATTGTCCCGCAGAAGGAATCCTTGGTGGGGGCATCCCACCACTCCCAAAGTGGGAAAACCTACACGGCCTCGAGATTCGGCTCCCTTTATGAAGGGGCCGTCATGAACAGAAAATCCAAGCTGAGCCAACGTCTGATCCTCGCTCTGACTTCAGATGCATGAGATATTGCTTCAGAACTTCAGGGGGGACATGTCGTGCCCTCGCCCTGAAACTGAAGTCTAGCTGTCCCCAGGACCCAATTTTAACCAGATTTCTGGTTGTCCAATCGCCCCTCCCCAGGGCTCTACTCTGTAATCCCTCATTTGGTGGGACCCCTGAGTTTGAAAAACAAAACAAAACAAAACAACAACAACAACAACAAAAAACCGATTTCTTCCGTCCCACAGAATGACCCCAAACTCTTTGGATTGGGCCAAAACCCCAGGGAGTAAGACTCGTCCATTTCCCATGAAGTCACCCGGAAATTTCATGACCATGAATGGCATGATATCCAGAGATAAATACTTGAGCAAGAGCCTCACACTCACCCTTTTTTCATATCCCAAAGAGTTCTCCTCATGGTCTGTAGATCAGACCTGCCATACCTATGACCCGAAACATAATCCGAGTTTGTGTTTTCAGACAACTGTCCAAACAGCCCTGGCCTACACAGCCTACAGGCTTAGGCCCCTGCAGCCAAGCTGAGGACTGTACTTGCCCTCTCCAAGGGAATTCTGTGTGCCCATTCCAATGGCCACAACGCTACTAATAGGATAAACCTCCAAAGTCCCTGAGGCCATCCCAATAGTGGTGGCTTCCCAGGACAAACAGGAGCAATCTGAGCCCATCTGTGAACGTACCTTCACTCAGACTTGTAGACTGATATTCCCAGAGGTAAAAAGGAACGAACAGGCCCCTAGGCCCTAATCGGATCCATTGCTTTAGTTTCCAGGCATCTCTTCTAAGAGGCCTGGATTTCAGTACCAGCATATGGCTGTTTCTTGACTCACCCACCAGAACAAATCTCATATACACATGGGAAACTTGCACGTGGGAGTGATGTCAAAGCCTCTGTTTAGGAGAACCCTTAATTGCCCCAGTGCCACCGCGTCATTCCAAGGTATCCATAGACACAAAAACACATTAGGGCCCATCTACAGGAGAGTCCATTTCAACTGAGCGTATTCGGTTGCTCCGCGAGATCCAGCAGATCTAACTTGTCTTGTTGCTAGGAGACAATTGGAATGTGAGTTGGGCTACCCAGCCATCGATTCTTAGAACCCTGCTCGAAATCGTTAGCCCGGAGCCTCCCAACAGGTCTAAATTGTCCTGCAGAAGAATCTTTGAAGTTGGGAGCTTATCACAACTCCCATCGTGAGAAAACACCCATGGCCTCGTGATCCCCCCCCTTCATGAAGCGGCCTTCAGGGACATAAGGTCCAACCTGAGCGATCGTCTGATCCTCACCCTGACTTCAGATGCACGAGATCTCGGTTCAGGTCTGTATATTGTGCCTGCCATATCCTCACCCAGAAACCTAAGCCTAGCTTGTATCCTCAGACATCCGTCCTCAGACTAATGGCCCACAAGCCCTCCAGTTTGGCAATCCAGAATTACAATGCAGCACACTGCTTGCGCTCCAAAAGAAAAACATTGCCCTCTGGCGCTACCCAGAAACCCCAAATGAAGATCAACCTGCACGCCACTTGGCTGTACCCAAAATATATAGGCTGACCTGGGCAATAATGCCCTTTCTGACAGAGCCTGAGCCTGGACCTCCTGGCCCCAGCCAGACAGCTTGCCGCTCACCGAATACATCGGACCAGCCATTGCCTTAGGTCGTTATCTCTTCCTAACCTAGGTTTTCAGGATTCAGATCCTAGACCTTATCTCCAATCACTGCCCAGTTTTGAAAAATGATGCAGAAATCAGAGTTCCTGCCCAAATGCAAGAACCTTGTGGTTGGCTTGTTGTCCAACGTTCAGTGTAGTGGAAACCTGTTTGTACGATGAAGCCTCGCCTTGCTCGCGGGCCACATAGGTGGCAAACTCACATTGTGACCCTCAGCCTTAGCCCAGTCCTCAGGTAAGGCCTCTCAGTGGCTGGATGAAGAGACAGCATATTGGGCTTGCCATGCCCATAGGCCCCAATTTTTAACCATAGTTCGGGTTGTCCCTACACTCTTCCCCAGGGCTCTGCTTTGGAATTCCGCTTTTGGTGGGACACCTGAGGTAACAACCCTGAAAGGAGTCCTCCATCCAACAGAGCAACGGACTTCTTCCATCCCACCGAATGACCCCAAAATCTTTGGACGGGGCCAAACCCCCAGAGAGTAAGACTCACCCATTTCCCATGAAGTCACCCGGAAATTTCACGACCATGAGTGACACGATATCCAGCGACAAAAACTTGAGCAAGAGCCTCACACTCGCCCTTTTTTCATATCCCGAAGAGTACTCCTCATGGTCTGTAGATCAGTCCTGCCATACCTATGACCCGAAAGATAAGTCGAGTTAGTGTTTTTCAGACAACTGAACAAACAGCCCTTGCCTACACACCCTACAGGCTCAGGCCCCTGGAGCCAAACCTGACGACGGTGCTTACCCTCTCCAAGGAATTGTCTGTGCCCATTCCAATGGCCACAACCCTACTAATAGGATAATCCTCCAAAGTCCCTGAGGCATTCCCAATATTTGTGGCTTCCCAGGACAAATGGGGCAATCTGGGCCATCTGAGCGCCTACCGGCACTCAGACCCGTAGACTGATGTCCCCGGGGTAAAAAGGAACGAACAGGCCCCTAGGCACCTATCGGATCTATTGCTTTGTTTTCCAGGCATCTCTCCTCAGAGGCCTGGATTTCAATAACAGCATATGGCTGTTTCTTGACTCACCCATCAGAACAAATCTCATTTACACATGGGAAATTTGCACGATGGAGCTGTGTGAAAGCCTCTCTTTAGGAGAACCCTTCAAGGCCCCAGTGCCACCGCTTCATTCCAAGGTCTCCATAGACTCAACATCATATTAGGACACATCCACGGGAGAGTCCATTTCAACTCAGCCTCCTCGGTTGCTCCCCCAGATCCAGTAGATCTAACCTGTCTTGTTGCTTGGAGACAATTGGAATGCGGGGTGGGATACCCAGCCATCCATCCTTAGAACCCTGCTCGGAATCGTTGACCTGGAGCCAACCAACAGGTCTCAATTGTCCTGTAGAAGAATCTTTGCAGTAAGGAGCTTCTCACAACTCCCATCGTGGGAAAACCCCCATGGCCTCGTGATCCACCCCCCCTTCAAGAAGGGTCCATCAGGGGCAGACTGTCCAACCTGAGCGATCATCTGATCCTCGCCCTGACTTCCGATGCACGAGATCTCCATTCAGGTCTGTAGATTGTGCCTGCCATATCCTCACCCAGAAACCTAGGCCTAGCTTGGGTTCTCAGACTTCCGTCCTCAGACTACTGGCCCAAAATCCCTCTAGTTTCGCAATCCAGAACTACAATGCAGCACTCGGCCTGCCCCTCCAGAAGAAAAACATTGCCCTCTGGGGCTATCCAGAAACCCCAAATGAGGATCAACCTGCACGCCATTCGGCTGTACCCCAAATATATATGCTGACCTGGGCACTCATGCCCTTTCTGACACAGCCTGTGCCTGGACCTCCTGGCCCCACCCAGACAGCTGGCCGCACACTGAGCACCTCGGACCCTGTCGCTCTTGGCCCGCAAAAGGACCCGCAGACGAGGTGAGTGGCAAGCTTCTTTTATGAGTAATGGCGGCCGCGCCGCACCAAGCACTTACAGCAGTATTTATTCACGAAGTTCACCCGTTCTCGCCTCCCTATTTTGCCAATCATAACGCCGTGCACGCAGTGTCCTTGTGGACCCTTATGTAACCATACAGGACTCTATTGTTCTCTAGCGGTGATCATGCGTTTATCTCTTGGCTCCTGGTGCTGTGTGCGTCAGCCACGAGCGCACCCACATCCTCCTAAACCAATCATTCTCAGTTCCTCAATCTTCAGGCACTCCCGTCTACGTGACTCCTTGCATCTGCTGGATGGATCTCCACAGCTCCCCCTTTTTTTATTGTTTATATGGCAGGGATCGTACCTGTCTTAGGTTGCCAATCCTCAGCACACAGGCTTACCCGTCATCGGGTACTCCCCCTGGCCGAGGAGCCCCTGTCTTAAGTTGCTATGGTGAGGGATCAGTCTTACCCGTCTTTGGGTACCGACCCAGCATACTAAGCCATATTTGGGGGGGGAGGTGCCAGCCTCCAGAGCCATCATGGCTTAGACCAAAGCCTGTTGCTGTAGCCGTTGTTGTCGCGCGATGCATTGTAGAAGGAGCACTTGAGCCAGAATCATCATCATAATCAGGGCTCCTATGCCTGCCCAGTTTTTGAGGAATGAGACTGATTGTTTATAACATACTAACCAATTCGCTGACGGAGCCAAGAGATACCTGGGTGGCGTTCAAGGTGACATTCTGAGCCCACAGCGGTTGATTAGTTGATGGTTACGTATGATGGCTCTTATTTTACAAACTTCTGCGAGTATAATTTTAACCGCACAAGGCAAGAGGCACATGAAAAGAACAATTACCACTAGCACTCCTATAATTGTTCCTACAACATACCATGCATGCGTCAGGGAAGGAAAGTGAGAAATCAAGGAGCTTACAAAGTTTTCAGCAAGCTGAGCAACAGTTAACTTGGCATGAGGAGCTTCTTCAATATCTAATATTTCTTGATGTAATTGCAACAGATCAAGGGATAGATTAGAGTTAGACCATACCCCCTCGAGATGGCGTTGTACTCGGTCCCACGAAGTCTCAGAGGCATTATATTTTTTAGAGGTTATGCAAATCCAGTGATAATCGCTATGACACCGGATCCTGGTGCGCAATTTTAAGCTCTGAATTTCCTCCCCTAGAAATCTAACAGTATCATATAGTGCATTTAACCGGGTTTCAACCCTTTTATCTATATCTTTCTGAATTCCCAGCATGGCAGAAGTGTTATGTGCGAGCTGATCCACAGTATCAGCAGTATGCACAGCCTGAGCAAGGGACACAGATGCTGTGGTAGCTGTTGCAATTAGGGTGATTAAGGAGACTATCCCGAGTAACAACAATCCTAGCTCTCGTCGGGGTCGGCTTAGGGCAGCCTGTACACGCTCCCACAACTCTAAGCCTGGGTTAGAATAGCATGGTTTGGAGATATTAACTGGGATCATAACAAATGGGGGCTGTTTTACCACTAATAATACATCGCCTGGCAGCACTCCTCAAATACAATTGGTTAGGGTACAGTCATAACAAGAGAAATGATAAGTGGCATTTTCCTTTTTTACTGTAAGGTTTCCTACAACTAGCATGAATGGATGGGGCACGCAGGCTTGGGGGTATCTGAGTATTTGTCCAATATTCTCATATCCAAATATGGTCTTAGCGTTACTGGTTTGCGGGACAAGGAGGGTGGCGCCTCCAAAGGCGGCAATAAGTTTCCAAATCTCAGTTTGCACCGGATAGCCACGTTGAGGAGTGAGAATTGGGGGTATTTTCGGACGGCATTCAGGACATCCGGAAGATATTATAGACCCCCAATCCCAAAGCTCATATCTATCCTCTAGTGAGTACTTAGTAGCTTTTTGTCCCTAGGCAGAGCCTCCAGGGTACTCCAATCCCCTTAGCTATACTTAAGTTAGCTGCACAAAGTGGAATATCCCGTGGGGCTATACCAGAAGTCACTATGGTGCTATAGGTAGTGTCAAGGCCAGCTATACTCACACCACTATAACCAGATCGCGGGGAAACACTTAAACAGCGTGGTATTGTGCGCTTCATCGCAAAGCATATGGGATATACATCAGAATAGCCCTTGTAAGATATGGCAGCCTGCTGTGGCCGGAGATGAACAGAAGAGGGAGGGCCTAGCAAGACAGTATCATTAACATATACAGGAATAGAACTCACATCCCAACCCACGGGCTGTAACAGGGGTGGATCGGGGACATATGCCCAATATAATGAGCCCTGGGCTGCCAACACCCGTTGCATAAAAATAAGCGTCAGTAGCAAACATGAGTTCGGGTGAGAAGAATGCACTCTATGCTGAGCCATTTGAAGAAGGGCCTGAAGCTGGGCAGTCTCTTGTCTCGGCCACAGTTGGACTGGCTCCGCCTTCATGGGAACAGGCTGCAGGACAGTCGTCGTCGCTATCATCATCATCACCAGCATCCTCCACAGGTTCCACGGCCACCAGCCTGGTGAGGCGTTCCGGCACCCAGAGTGGAGCAGGCGCATCCTGTGGGAAAACACAAAGGGAACCTCGGTGCCACCGAAGCACCGGGTCAGGTCCCTTCCATAAGCCAGTAAGGACATCCTTCCATTTCACCATTGACTGCTGCATTTTCTGTTGGCCCCAATGACGTTCCGCGGCCGAAGTGCCGTCCTTGTCAACCGTGAGAAAATTTAAAATAAAGGTGACCAGATTGGTGAGGTCATTGGGTGTACGATACTCCTCTCCAATTCCCCCTTTTAGTATTTTTTGCAAGGTAGTTTTATTAAAGGTCAGGTGCGCGCGTTCCACAATGCCCTGGCCTCGAGGATTATATGGTATGCCTGTAACATGCTGGATATTGTAGCAGCAGGCCATGAAGCTGCGAAAGCCTGCAGAAGTGTAAGCAGGGGCATTGTCTGTTTTCAAGTGCTTTGGCACTCCCCAGCGGGCAAAGCTGCACCGGCAATGGGACATCACATTTTTGACATTTTCCCCTCGCAAGGGGGTCGCGCTAACAATCCCCGAGCAAGTGTCTACACTTAAATGGACGTATCTTTGTTGTCCGAAGGAAGGAACATGTGTTACATCCATTTGCCATAGGTGGTTAGGTAAGAGCCCTTTGGGATTTACCCCTAGGGAGGGCATAGGCAAATGTGTTACACAATTACCACAAGACTTCACGATGTCTCGTGCATCAGCTCTTGAGATGTTAAAACGCATATTTAAAGTTTGGGCATTGACATGCCACCTTTTATGATAGGTTCTCGCGTCTTCCAAGGCGCTACAGACATGAAAGCGTGCGGCCGTGTCAGCTATTCGGTTTCCCTTAGCCATAGGCCCTGGGAGGTCCGAGTGTGCTCTGAGATGTCCGATATAAAAAGGGGCACCATGAGAGAGAATGAGGTCTTGCAATTCAATCAGCAGGGAGGAAATTTCTGATTGACTGGCTGAGATAATGGCAGTCTCAACAGATCTGGTAGCTACAACTGCATATTTACTGTCTGAAATAATATTGATAGGCTGATTTTGAAACCTTTGTAAAACACACATAATTACCAACAATTCAGTTCTTTGAGCTGAGGTTGATGGCACAACAACCGGAACTACCTCTCCTTCCACCACGTAGGCACCAGTTCCAGATTTGCTACCATCTGTAAACACCGTGAGGGCATCAAACAATGGCTCTAATCGGCAGGATTTAGGCCATATGAGGGGTGTATTTTTGTAAAATCCAATTAGGGGGTGTGAGGGATAATGATTATCAAATGTGACAGGATAAGCGATCGTCAAAATGGCCCAATCATCATTTTCATGTGTTAGAATGTTCGCTTGGGTTTTGTCATAAGGGACTATACACGCATCGGGCAGTCTCCCGAGGACCTGTATGCTAGCTTTGAATATTTTGCTTGCTATCATAGCTACAGCTGTAGCATACGGGGTGATGACACACGGCTAAGATTATGGGGCAGGTAAATCCATAACAGGGGTCCTCCCTGCCATAGTGCTCCTGTGGGTGATCCAGGGGATGGGATAACTACGGCATTTATAGGCTTTTCCAGGTCACATCTATCTATCTGCTGCAGTTAAGGCTAGTCTGCTTTCAACCAACTGTAATGATCTAATGGCAGCTGGGGTAAGAGTTCTTGGGGAGTCTAATTTAGAATCTCCAGGCAGGATATCAAATAAGGGTTTCAATTCTGCTGTAGTGATTTTTATATATGGTCGGATCCAATTAATGTCTCCTAGAAGTTTCTGGAAGTCATTCAATGTGTGCAGGTGATCCCTACGGATCTGGACCAATTGAGGTTTTACTGTTGCGTTAGAGAGCTGCATACCAAGGTATTTCTGTAGGTTACCTGCGTGGATCTTTTCAGGGGATATAGTTAGTCCCCACTCTGCCAATTGCTTCTGTAGGAAGGTTAGAGCCGAGGGCAGAGACCTCTCATCTGGCCCACAGATCAGGATGTCATCCATATAGTGATAACAAAGTAGGTTTGGAAATGCTTTTCGAAAAGGTTCCAATGCTCGACTCACATACAACTGACATAAGGTGGGGCTATTAGCCATCCCTTGAGGGAGTACTCTCCATTCATATCTTAGATCTGGCTCAGCATGATTAATGGATGGCAGAGTAAAGGCAAAGCGCTCCATATCCACAGGGTGTAAAGGAATGGAGAAGAAACAGTCTTTGATATCTATTATGATAGAGGGCCAATTTTTGGGTAACGCTGTCATGACTGGGAGCCCCAACTGAAGGGGTCCCATGACCTGCATTTGACCATTAATTTGTCGCAGGTCATGTAACAATCGCCATTTGCCTGATTTCTTTTTTATCACAAATATGGGAGTATTCCACGGGGACGTGGATTCTTGAATGTGTCCTGCTTTGAGTTGCTCTTGGACTAATTCTCTTGCCGCTCGTACCTTGTCTTTTGTTAAAGGCCACTGAGGCACCCAGCGCGGCTCCTGTTGTTTTTCCAAGTTATTCGAATTGCCTCAGTGGCCGCTAGGAAAAACCCTGACCTCCCATGGAAGGGGGATCGGGATCTCCCTGGCCCTTGGCTCCAAGGCCCTGGCCAGGCTTATATCCCATGTTCCTCATTATGGTTTGGGAGGCCCCACTATACAGTTTTTCAGTAGTAAGTCTAATATCCATCTGCTCCAGCACATCGCATCGCCACAGAGAAACGGGGGTGGCACAAACATACGGTTGGAAAATGCCTTTATGACCCTCCTCATCTTCCCAATCTAAGGATGCGGCACTAATATCTGGGCTGGTAGCTACCCCTAATCCTCGGAGGGTTTGATTAGCCTTAATCAGGGCCCAGGCCTTTGGCCAATCTAGATGATTTATAATACTTTTGTCTGCTCCTGTATCTAGGAGCCCCCAGAATGGTCTTCCTCTGATCCTTAATTTAAGCATGGGCCTCTCTTTCATGCCCATGGTAAGGCACGCGAGGGAAGATCCTGTGGATCCTAGGCCACCTTTCCTCGCCTGGCCTGTGGATGGATATTTTTCGTGATGGCGGGGCAAAATTAAGAGCTGTGCGACCCTATCCCCTGGATTTATAATGTTAATACTCCTCGGAGATGAAATCAGAATTTTAACCTCCCCTTCAAAATCGGGATCAATGACTCCCAGGTGGACCTGAAGTACCCGCATAGTGGAGGAGCTCCTACCAAGGAGGAGCCCCACCGTTCCTTTTGGAGGCCCTCCATGCAGGTCAGATGGCACGGCCTGCACTCCCATTTCAGGTGTTAGGACCATTCGGGTGGTGGCACAGACGTCAAGTCCGGCGGAACCTGTTGTGGCTCTCCTGGGCCCTGCGTGGATTGACTCCCCTGATCGGAGGGTGGGAAAAACCCATCGCGGCTTGGTAGGTAGGGACATTGCCACCCCGTACATTTGATTCGGGCCCCGGGGGGGGGGCCCTGCCTCCCGTTTTTTGAATTCCCCCAGTTGTTAGGAGGCAACGGGTTCCCCTCAGTGTCCTCCATGGAGCGACATTCATGTGCCCAGTGATTTCCCTTCCTACATCGCGGGCAACGCCGAGGCCTTAAGCCTTCTGGCGGTACTTTTGGGTGCGCTCTTCCTGCCTGGGTTCCACGCTGCAGGCAATTCCTCTTAACGTGTCCTTCCTGGCCACATTGAAAGCATCCTTTGGGGCGGACTACTTCCTGGCCGTACATGGCTTGTGTGAATGCCGCTGCCATAACCTGTCCCTGAATTATAGGCCCCGTTATATCTCTACAGACTTTGATGTAGGCTGATAAGTCCTTTGATCTCCAGGGTCTGATAGCCTCTCTACACCATTTATTGGCATTCTCATAGGCTAACTGCTTGATAAGTGGCATTGCTGTATCAACATCCCCGAACATTCTACCTGTGGTCTGTATCAACCTGTCCACAAAATCAGCATAGGGCTCGTTAGGCCCTTGCAATACTTTGGATAATTGGCCTTGCAAGTCTCCTGCCCCTCTCAAAGTCTTCCAAGCCTTGAGGGCTGCCGTAGCTACCTGTTGATACACCGCAGGGGGGTATGTACTGTGCACATGGGCCCCAAGGTATGGCCCCGTGCCCGTCAGCATTTCCAAACTCCATTGTGGGTTACCTGCAGCCGCATTTCTCCGAGCTGTGTCCTGACAATTGTCCTGATTTTGGATTTTTCATTCTAGATATTGTCCTCCACTTAATACCGCTCTGGTCAAGTTAGCCCAATCCTCAGGAGCGAGGTAAAGTGTTCCCAGCGACTCCACAAGGGAGACAGTGAAAGCTGCCTTGGGTCCATAGGCGCTGACTGCCTCCTTAAGCTGCTTTACCAACTTGAAATCTAGTGGCTGGTGGTACCTCTGCTGATTCTGATCTTCTAACTAACACTGGAAAAAAGCCTTTTCCTGGGCCAAGGACCTCTCTCCAATTTTCCGCGGTACAGCCCGAACAATAGCACGTCTTGGCGCAGCTGGGCCTATAAGGCGGGGGCCACTCAAGGGGTGGCGCCATGGGCCTAGAATGCGGAAGCGGTGTAACTTCCGTTTTTTTTATTTGGACTGCGCCACAACTGCGGCTTCCGCCCCTGTTTTCAGCTGCGCCATTACTTCTCCCTGCACTCTTAATTCTCCTAATGCCTTTTGCAATTCCGCCTTCTTTTCCTCAAGTTGCTGCCTCACGGTCTCCAAGTCTGTCTGGAGACCGGGAGATTCCCTTTTCTTGTTATTTGCCTCTATTTTTCCTAGCTCCTGTAACTCGCGTTCGGACATCCCTTCTGAGCTTTCGCTTTCGGATTCAGAATCTCGGGAGGAGCCCTTACGGGACTCTTCCTTCATTTGCTCAAAGACTTTGCCCCCCTGTCGTACAGCTCGCTGCAAGGGCCCTCGGGGGGATTTGCAAACATACCTTCACCAAGGACCACACAGCTAGAGTCCCCGGGGATGTAGAGGGGCAGCGTTTTAAGTCCTCACCCAGGTTTTCCCACTGTGGCACATTTAGGAGCCCTTCTTCAATAAACCAGGGGGCAATCTCTTCTACTTCTTTCAAAAAGGCCCTCGCTGTTTTGGCCTTTAAGAGGGTACCGTTCGTCTTGAGGACATCTTTAAAGGAGTCCTCCAAGCGAGAAAGATCGTTCCCCATTCCGAGGAAACTTTACCTTATCGTCCCCGTAGAACTTCACAAACACCCTAACGTCTTATCGTCTACGGGGAACTTTCTTATCGTCCCTGAAGAACTTCATAAACAGCCTTACGTCCGATCGTCTTCAGGGAACTTCCCTGTCAATAGACAGAAATAGGTGCACTCTTTACCTTATCGTTGCTCTTATCTCGATCCTCGTTCTGTGTCTGGAGATAGGGATGCCGGGTTTCGGCACCAGTTATCGCTCTCGGGCCCGCAAAAACGACCCGCAGATGAGGTGAGTGGCAAGCTTATTTTATGAGTAATGGCGGCCGCGCCGCACCAAGCACTTACAGCAGTATTTATTCACGAAGTTCACCCGTTCTCGCCTCCCTATTTGGCCAATCATAACGCCGTGCACGCAGTGTCCTTGTGGACCCTTATGTAACCATACAGGACTCTATTGTTCTCTAGCGGTGATCATGCGTTTATCTCTTGGCTCCTGGTGCTGTGTGCGTCAGCCACGAGCGCACCCACATCCTCCTAAACCAATCATTCTCAGTTCCTCAATCGTCAGGCACTCCCGTCTACGTGACTCCTTGCATCTGCTGGATGGCTCTCCACAGGACCCGACATGGCCTTAGGTCGTCATCTCTTCTCAACCTCGGTTTTCAGGCTTCAGAACCTAGACCTTATCTCCAATTAAGGCCCGGGTTTGAAAATGATGCAGAAATCAGAACTCTTTCCCCATGGCAAGAAACCTTGTGGTTGGCATGGTTTCCAAGGTTCAGTGTAGTTGAAACAAGTGTGGCCCATGAGGACCCGCCCAAGCTTGCGGGCAACATTGGTCACAGACACACATTGTGACCCTCAGCCTGAGCCCAGTCCTCAGGTAAGGCCTCTCAGTGGCTGGATGGAGAGACAGCATATTGGGCTTGCCATGCCCCCAGTCCCCAATTTTTAACCATAGTTCGTTTTGTCCCTTCACTCTTACCCAGGGCTCTGCTTTGGAATTCCTCTTTTACTGGGACACCTGAGGTAATAAACCTGAAAGGAGTCGTCGCATCCCAAGATTGACGAAAAACAATTGGGATCGGGCCAAGTCCACAGAGACCAAGATTCGTCCATGGCCCATCAGGCTTTCAGGCTTCCCCAACATTCCACGGCCATCGCTGTTACAAAAACCAGAGACAAAAGCCTGAGCACACGCCTCATACTCGCTCATTCTTCATATCCTGAAGAGTTCTTCAGATAAGAACCTACACGGCACTCCAATGCACCCAAAATATATAGTCTAACCTGGGCACTAATGCAATATCTGACAACCTGAGCCCAGACCTCGTGACCAACACCCAGACAGCTGACCGCACACTGAGCACAACAGACCCGACAAGGCCTTAGGTCATCATCTCTTCCCTACCTCAGTTTTCAGGCTTCAGAACCTAGACCTTATCTCCAATCACTGCCCAGGGGTGACTGTGATGCAGAAATCAGAACTCTTCCTTACCCATGGCAAGAAACCTTGTGGTTGGCATGTTATCCAACGTTCAGTGTAGGAGAAACCAGCATTCACCCTGAGGCCCCGCCCATTCTTGAGTGCGACGAGGGCATAAACACGCATTGTGACCCTCAGCGTGACTCCTGTCCTCTAGTACGTCCTCTCAGTGACTGGACCATTAGATTTCATAATGGGCTTGACATGTCCCTAGGCCCCAATTTTTAACCAGATTTCTGGTTGTCCAGTCGCCCCTACCCAGGGCTCTACTCCGGAAATCCCTCATTTGGTGGGACACCTGAGGTTGAAAAACAAAACAAAACAAATCAAGAACAACAGAACAACGGACTTCTTCCATCCCACAGAATGACCCCAAACTCTTTGGACGGGGCCAAAACCCCAGAGAGTAAGACTCGTCCATTTCCCATTAAGTCACCCGGAAAATTTCACGATCATGAGTGACACGATATCTAGAGACAAAAACTTGATCAAGAGCCTCACACTCGCCCTTTTTTCAAATCCCTAAGTGTTCTCCTCATGTCTGTAGATCAGTCCTGCCATACATATGACTCGAAACATAAGCCGAGTTTGTGTTTTCAGACAACTGTCCAAACAGCCCTGGCCTACAACCCTACAGGCTCAGGCCCCTGGAGCCAAACCTAACGACTGTGCTTGCCCTCTCCAAGGGAATTGTGTGAGCCCATTCCAATGGCCACAACCCTATTATTAGGATAAACCTCCAAAGTCCCTGAGGCCATCCCAATATTTGTGGCTTCCCAGTACAAACAGGGGCAATCTGGGCCCATCTGAGCACCTACCGGCACTCAGACCCTTAGACTGATGTCCCCAGAGTTAAAAAGGAAAGAATAGGCCCCTAGGCATCTATCAGATCCATTGCTTTGGTTTCCAGGCATCTCTCCTCAGAGGCCTGGATTTCAATAACAGCATATGGCTGTTTCTTGACTCACCCATCAGAACAAATCTCATCTACACATGGGAAACTTGCACGATGGAGCTGTGTGAAAGCCCCTCTTTAGTAGAACCCGTCAGGGCCCCAGTGCCACCGCTTCATTCCAAGGTATCCATAGACACAAAATCATATTAGAACACATCCACGGGAGAGTCCATTTCAACTCATCCTCCTCGGTTGCTTCCCCAGATCCAGCAGATCTAACCTGTAATGTTGCTTGGAGACAATTGGAATGCGAGGTGGGCTACCCAGCCATCCATCCTTAGAACCCTGCTCGGAATCGTTGTCCTGGAGCCAACCAACAGGTCCTCAATTGTCCTGCAGAAGAATCTTTGCAGTTGGGAGCTTCTCACAACTCCCATTGGGAGAAGCCCCATGGCCTCGTGTTCCCCCCCCCCCCCCCCCATTCAGGAACATTCCACGGCCAACGCTGATTCAAAATCCAGAGACAAAAGCCTGAGCACACGCCTCAGACTCGCTCATTCTTCATATCCTGAGGAGTTCTTAAGATAAGAACCTACACGGCACTCGAATGCACCCAAAATATATACTATAACCTGGGCACTAATGCACTGTCTGACAACCTGAGCCCGGACCTGGAGACCAACACCCAGACAGCTGACCGCACACTGAGCACATCAGACCAGCCATGGCCTTAGGTCATCATCTCTTCCCTACCTCAGTTTTCAGGCTTCAGAACCTAGACCTTATCTCCAATCACTGCCCAGTGGTGACTGTGTTGTAGAAATCAGAACTCCCATGATGGCCCCTTTTTGAAGGGGGGGTGGATCACGAGGCCATGGGTGTTTTTTCCCACGATGGGAGTTGTGAGAAGCTCCCAACTGCAAAGATTCTTCTGCAGGACAATTGAGACCCTTTGGTTGCTCCAGGACAACGATTCTGAGCAGGGTTCTCAGGATGGATGGCTGGGTAGCCCACCTCGCATTCCAATTGTCTCCAAGAAACAAGACAGGTTAGATCTGCTGGATCTGGGGGAGCAATCGAGGAGGCTGAATTGAAATGGACTCTCCCGTGGATGTGTCCTAATATGATTTTGTGTCTATGGAGACCTTGGAATGAAGCAGTGGCACTGGGGCCCTGAAGGGTTCTCCTAAAGAGAGGCTTACACACAGCTCCATCGTGCAAGTTTCCCATGTGTAGATGAGATTTGTTCTGATGGGTGAGTGAAGAACAGCCATATGCTGTTATTGAAATCCAGGCCTCTGAGGACAGATGCCTCGAAATCAAAGCAATGGATCCGATAGGTGCCTAGGGGCCTGTTCGTTCCTTTTTACCTCTGGGGACATCAGTCTATAACGGGTCTGAGTGCCGGTATGTGCTCACATGGGCCAAAATTGCCCCTGTTTGTCCTGGGAAGCCACAAATATTGGGATGGCTTCAGGGAATTTGGAGGTTTATCCTATTAATAGGGTTGTGGCCATTGGAATGGGCACACACAATTCCCTTGGAGAGGGCAAGCACAGTCGTCAGGTTTGGCTCCAGGGGCCTGAGCCTGTGGGGTGTGTAGGCCAGGGCTGTTTGGACAGTTGTCTGAAAACACAACCTCGGCTTATGTTTCGGGTCATAGGTATGGCAGGACTGATCTACAGACCATGAGGAGAACTCTTCGGGATATGAAAAAAGGGCGAGTGTGAGGCTCTTGCTCAACTTTCTGTCTCTGGATATCGTGTCACTCATGGTCGTGAAATTTCCGGGTGACTTCATGGGAAATGGACGAGTCTTACTCTCTAGGAGTTTGGCCCCCGTCCAAAGAGTTTGGGGTCGTTCTGTGGGATGGAAGAAGTCCGTTGTTCTGTTGTTGTTGATTTGTTTTGTTTTGTTTTTCAACCTCAGGTTTCCCACCAAATGAGTGATTCCTGAGTAGAGCCCTGGGTAGGGGGACTGGACAACCAGAAATCTGGATAAAATTGGGGCCTAGGGACATGTCAAGCCCATTATGACATCTAATGGTCGAGCCACTGAGAGGACGTACTAGAGGACAGGACTCACGCTCAGGGTCAAAATGCGTGTTTATGCCCTAGTCGCACTCAAGAATGGGCAGGGCCTCAGGGTGAATGCTGGTTTCTCCTACACTGAACGTTGGACAACATGCCGACCACAAGGTTTCTTGCCTTGAGTAAGGAAGAGTTCTGATTTCTGTATCACAGTCACCCCTGGGCAGTGATTGGAGATAAGGTCTAGGTTCTGAAGCCTGAAAACTGAGGTAGGGAAGAGATGATGATATTACGCCATGGCGGGTCTGATGTGCTCAGTGTGCGGTCAGCTGTCTGGGTGTTGGTCACGAGGTCCGGGCTCAGGTTGTCAGACAGTGCATTAGTGCCCAGGTTAGACTATATATTTCGGGTGCATTCGAGTGCCGTGTAGGTTCTTATCTGAAGAACTCCTCAGGATATTAAAAATGAGCCAGTCTGAGGCGCGTGCTCAGCCTTTTGTCCTTGGATTTCGTATCAGCGATGGCCGTGGAATGTTGGGAAGGCCTCATGGGCCGTGGACGAATCTTGCTCTCTGTGGACTTGGCCCGATCCCAATTGTTTTTCGTCAATCTGTGGGATGGGAGGACTCCTTTCAGGTTTGTTACCTCAGGTGTCCCACCAAAAGAGGAATTCCAAAGCAGAGCCCTGGGAAGAGTGAAGGGACAACCCGAACTATGGTTAAAAATGGGGGCCTAGGGGCATGGAAAGCCCAATATGCTGTCTCTCCATCCAGCCACTGAGAGGCCTTACCTGAGGACTGGGCTCAGGCTGAGGGTCACAATGTGTGTTTGTGAACAATGTGGGCCGCAAGCATGTGTGGGGCCTCTTGGGCCACACTGGTTTCAACGACACTGAACCTTGGACAACATGCCAACCACAAGGTTTCTTGCCATGGGGAAAGAGTTCTGATTTCTGCACATTTTCAAACCCGGGCCGTGATTGGAGATAAGGTCTAAGTTCTGAAGCCTGAAAATCGAGGTTGAGAAGAGATGACCACCTAAGGCCATGGTGGGTCCGATGTGCTCATTGTGCGGTCAGCTGCCTGGGTGGGGCCAGGAAGTACAGGCTCAGGCCGTGTCAGAAAGAGCATTAGGTCCCAGGTCAGCCTATATATTTGGGGTACAGCCGAATGCCGTGCAGGTTCATCCTCATTTGTGGTTTCTGGGTAGCCCAGAGGGCAATGTTTTTCTTCTGGAAGGCAGGCAGAGTGCTGCATTGTAGTTCTGGATTGCCAAACTGGAGGGCTTGTGGGCCAGAAGTCTGAGGACGGAAATCCGAGGACCCAAGCTAGGCCTAGGTTTCTGGGTGAGGATATGGCAGGCACAGTCTACAGACCTGATCGAGATATCGTGCATCTGCAGTCAGGGCGAGGAACAGACGATCGCTCAGGTTTGAAATTCTGTCGCTGATGGCCCCTACTTGAAGGGGGGGGTGGATCACGAGGCCATGAGTGTTTTCCCACGATGGAGGTTGTGAGAAGCTTCCAACTGCAAAGATGGTTCTTCAGGACAATTGAGACCTGTTGGTTGGCTCCATGACAACGAATCCGAGCAGGGTTTAAGGATGGATTGCTGGGTAGCCCACCTCGCATTCCAATTGTCTCCAAGCAACAAGTCAGGTTAGATCTGCTGGATCTGAGGGAGCAACCGAGGAGGCTGAGTTGAAATGGACACTCTGATGGGTGAGACAAGAAACAGCCATAAGCTGTTATTGAAATCTAGGGCTCTGAGGAGAGATGCCTGGAAACCAAAGCAATGGAACCGATAGGTGCCTAGGGGCCTGTTCGTTCCTTTTTACCTCTGGGGACATCAGTCTACGGGTCTCAGTGCCGGTATGTGCTCAGATGAGCCCAGATTACCCCATTTGTCCTGGGAAGCCACAAATATTGGGATGGCCTCAGGGACTTTGGAGGTTTATACTCTTAGGTGGGTTGTGGCCATTGGAATGGGCAGATACAATTCCCTTGAGAGAGGGCAATCACATTCGTCAGGTTTGGCTCCAGGGGCCTGAGACTGTAGGGTGTGTAGGCCAGGGCTGTTTGGACAGTTGCCTGAAAACACAAACTCGGCTTATGTTTCGGGTCATAGGTATGGCAGGACTGATCTACAGACCATGAGGAGAACTCTTCGGGATATGAAAAAAGGGTGAGTGTGAGGCACTGCTCAACTTTTGTCTCTGGATATCGTGTCAATCATGGTTGTGAAATTTCCGGGTGACTTCATGGGAAATGGGTGAGTCTTACTCTCTGGGGGTTTGGCCCCGTCCAAAGAGTTTGGGGTCATTCTGTGGGATGGAAGAAGTCCGTTGCTCTGTTGTTGTTGATTTGTTTTGTTTTGTTTTTCAAACACAGGTGTCCCACAAAATGAGGGATTCCAGAGTAGAGCCCAGGGGAGGGGCGACTGGACAACCAGTAATCTGGTTAAAAATTGGGGCCTAGGGACATGTGAAGCCCATTATGACATCTAATGGTCCAGCCACTGAGAGGACGTACTAGAGGACAGGACTCACGCCGAGGGACACAATGCGTGTTTATGCCCTCGTCGCACTCAAAAATGGGCGGGGCCTAAGGGTGAATGCTGGTTTCTCCTACACTGAACGTTGGACAGCATGCCAACCACAAGGTTTCTTGCCATGGGTAAGGAAGAGTTCTGATTTCTGCATCATAGTCACCCCTGGGCAGTGATTGGAGATAAGGTCTAGGTTTTGAAAACTGAAAACTGAGGTAGGTAAGAGATGATGACCTAAGGCCATGGCGGGTCTGATGTGCTCAGTGTGCGGTCAGCTGTCTGGGTGTTGGTCACGAGGTCCGGGCCCAGGTTGTCAGACAGTGCATTAGTGCCCAGGTTAGACTATATATATTGGGTGCATTCGAGTGCCGTGTAGGTTCTTATCTGAAGAACTCTTCAGGATATGAAGAATGAGCGAGTCTGAGTCGCGTGTTCAGGCTTTTGTCTCTGGATTTTGTATCAGCGATGGCCGTGGAATGTTGGAGCGGCCTCTACGGCCATGGACGAATCTTGCTCTCTGTGGACTTGGCCCGATCCCAATTGTTTTTCGTCAATCTGTGGGATGGGAGGATTCCTTTCAGGTTTGTTTCCTCAGGTGTCTCACCAAAGAGGAATTCCAAAGCAGAGCTTTGGGGAAGAGTGAAGGGACAACCCGAACTATGGTTAAAAATTGGGGCCTAGGGGCATGGCAAGCCCAATATGCTGTCTCTCCATCCAGCCGCTCAGAGGCCTTACCTGAGGACTGGGCTCAGGCTGACGGTCACAATGTGTTTTTGTGACCAATGTGTGCCGCAAGCATGGGCGGGTCCTCAGGGGGGCACACTGGTTTCAAGTACACTGAACCTTGGACAACATGCCAACCACAAGATTTCTTGCCATGGGGAAAGAGTTCTGATGTCTGCATCATTTTCAAACCCGGGCCGTGATTGGGGATAAGGTCTAGGTTCTGAAGCCTGAAAACCGAGGTTGAGAAGAGATGACGACCTAAGGCCATGGCGGGTCCGATGTGCTCAGTGTGCGGCCAGCTGTCTGGGTGGGGCCAGGATGTCCAGGCTCACGCTGTGTCAGAAAGGGCATTAGTGCCCAGGTCAGCCTATATATTTGGGGTAGAGCCGAATTGCGTGCAGGTTGATCCTCATTTGGGGATTCTGGGTAGCCCCAGAGGGCAATGTTTTTCTTCTGGAGGGCAGGCAGAATGCTGCATTGTAGTTCTGGATTGCCAAACTGGAGGGCTTGTGGGCCAGTAGTCTGATGACGGTAGTATGAGAACCCAAGCTAGGCCTAGGTTTCTGGGTGAGGATTTGGCAGGCACAATCTACAGACCTGAATCGAGGTCTCGTGCATCTGAAGTCAGGGCGAGGATCAGATGATCGCTCAGGTTGGACATTCTGTCCCTGATGGCCCCTTCTTGAAGGGGCGGTCGATCACGTGGCCATGGGGGTTTTCCCACGATGGGACTTGTGAGAAGCTGCCAACTGCAAAGATTCTTCTGCACGACAATTGAGACCTGTTAATTGGCTCCAGGCCAACGATTCCGAGCAGGCTTCTAAGGCTGGATGGCTGGGTAGCCCACTTCGCATTCCAATTGTCTCCAAGCAACAAGAGAGGTTAGACCTGCTGGATCTGGGGGAGCAACAGTGGAGGCTTAGTTTTAATGGACTCTCCCGTGGTTGTGTCCTAATATGATTTTGTGTCTATGGAGACCTTGGAATGAACCGGTGGCACTGTGGCCCTGAAGGGTTCTCCTAAACAGAGGCTTTCACACAGCTCCAACGTGCAAGTTTCCCATGTGTACATGAGATTTTTTCTGATGGGTGAGTCAAGAAACAGCCATATGCTGGTTTTGAAATCCAAGCCTCTGAGGAGAGATGCCTGCAAACCAAAACAATGGATCCGAAAGCTGCCTAGGTGCCTGTTCACTCCTTATTACCTCTGGGGACATCAGTCTACGGGACTGAGTGCAGGTAGGTGCTCAGATGGCTTCAGATTGCCCTCTTTGTCCTGGGAAGCCACAACTATTGGGATGGCCTCAGGAATTATGGAGGTTTATCTTAATAGTAGGGTTGTGGCCATTGGAATGACATATACAAATCCCATGGAGAGGGCAAGCACAGTCGTCAGGTTTGGCCTCATGGGCCTGAGCCTGTAGGGCGTGTAGGCCAGTGCTGTTGAGATAGTTGTCTGAAAACACAAACTCGGCTTATGTTTCGGGTCATAGGTATGGCAGGACTGATCTAAAGACCATTAGGAGAACTCTTTGGGATATGAAAAATGGGCGAGTGTGTGGCTCTTGCTCAAGTTTTTGTCTCTAAATATCATGTCACTCATGGTCCTGAAATTTCCGGGTGACTTCATGGGAAATGGACGAGTCTACTCTCTAGGGGTTTGGCCCCGTCCAAGGATTTTGGCCTCACTCTGTGGGATGGAAGAAGTCCGTTTTTTTGTTGTTGTTGATTTGTTTTGTTTTGGTTTTCAACCTCAGATGTCCCACTAAATGAGGGATTCCAGAGTAGAGCCCTGGGTAGGGGCGATGGACCACCAGAAATCTGGATAAATTTGGGGCCGAGGGACATGTCAAGCCCATTATGACATCTAGTGGTCCAGCCACTGAGAGGACGTACTAGAGGACAGGAATCATGCTGAGGTTCACAATGCGTTTTTATGCCCTCGTCGCACACAAGAATGGGCGGGGCCTCAGTGTGAATACTGGTTTCTCCTACACTGAATGTAGGACAACATGGCAACCAAAAGGTTTCTTGCCATGGGTAAGCTGGAGTCTGATTTCTGCATCACAGTTACCCCTGGGCAGTGATTGGAGATATGGTCTAGGTTCTGAAGCCTGAAAACTGAGGTAGGGCAGAGATGATGAACTTAGGCCATGGCGGGTCTGATGTGCTCAGTGTGCGGTCAGCTGTCTGGGTGTTTATCAGGAGGTTCTGGCTCACGTTGTGTCAGACAGTGCATTACTGCCCAGTTTAGACTCTATAATTTGGGTACATACGAGTGCCTTGTAGGTTTATTCTCATTTCAGCTGCCTGGGCAGCTCATTAGGCAATATATTTTTTCTAGAGGGCATGCAGAGTGCTGGATGCCTGGGAAGCCCGCCTCGCATTCCAATTGTCTCCTAGCGACAAGACAGTTTAGATCTGATGGCTCTGCGGGAGCAACCAGGGAGGCTGAGTTGAAATGGACTTTCCTGAGGATGGGTCTAATGTGTGTTTGTGTCCATGAGGGCCTTGGAATGTTGCGGTGGCACCGGGACCCTGAAGTATTCTCCTCAGCTTTTGACATAGCTCCCATGCACAAGTTTCCTTGAGGAGACGAGTTTGGTTCTGATGGGTGCCTCAGGAAAACCCCAATGCTTGTATTGGAACCCAGGGTTTTGAGGAGACATGCCTGTAAACCAAAGCAATGGATCTGATTTTGGCCTAGGGTCCTGTCTGGTTCAATCTTCTTCTCTGGGGACATCCATCTAGGGTATAAGTGGAGGTAGATGCTCAGCTGGTGTCAGACTAACCTTTTTTGTCCCTGGCGACCTAAACTATGGGATGGCCTCAGGGACTTTGGAGGGTTCTCCTAATTTGTACGATTTTGGACAATGGAATGGGGAGAATTCCCATGGATTGGGTAGGCACAGTCCTAATGTGTGGCTCCAGGGTCCCCAGCCTGGATGGTGTGTGGCCCAGGACTTTGAGGACAGAAGTCTGAAAACACAAACTCAGCTTATGTTTGGGGACGTAGGTATGGCAAGCCCGATCTACAAACCATGAGAAGACATCTTCAGGATATGAAGATAGTGCGAGTCTGAGGTGCTTGCTCAGGCTTTTGTCTCTGGATTTTGTTTCCGCGATGGCCGAGGAATATCGAGGGGGCCTCATGGGCCATGGACGAATTTTCCTCTCAGTGGATTTGGCCCAATCCCAATTGTTTTTCGTCAATCTGTTGGATGGAGTACTCCTTTCAGGGTTGTTACATCAGGTGTCCCACCAAAAGCGGAATTCCAAAGCAGAACCCTGCGGAAGAGTGTAGGGACAACCCGAACTATGGTTAAAAATTGGGGCCTAAAATAATTCTAAAATTTATATGAACCAGAAAAGACCTCGAATAGCCAAAGGGATATTGAAAAAGAAAGCCAACGTTGGTGGCATCACAATTCCGGACTTCAGGCTCTATTACAAAGCTGTCATCATCAAGACAGCATGGTACTGGCACAAAAACAGACACATAGATCAATGGAACAGAATAGAGAGCCCAGAAATAGACCCTCAAATCTATGGTCAACTAATCTTCGACCAAGCAGGAAAGAATGTCCAATGGAAAAAAGACAGCCTTTTCAATAAATGGTGCTGGGAAAATTGGACAGCCACATGCAGAAAAATGAAATTGGACCATTCCCTTACACCACACACAAAAATAGACTCAAAATGGATGAAGGACCTCAATGTACGAAAGGAATCCATCAAAATCCTTGAGCAGAACACGGGCAGCAACCTCTTCGACCTCTGCCGCAGCAACATCTTCCTAGGAACAACACAAAAGGCAAGGGAAGCAAGGGAAAAAATGAACTACTGGGATTTCATCAAGATCAAAAGCTTTTGCACAGCAAAGGAAAGAGTTAACAAAATCAAAAGACAACTGACAGAATGGGAGAAGATATTTGCAAACGACCTATCAGATAAAGGACTAGTGTCCAGAATCTATAAAGAACTTAGCAAACTCAACACCCAAAGAACAAATAATCCAATCAAGAAATGGGCAGAGGACATGAACAGACATTTCTGCAAAGAAGACATCCAGATGGCGAACAGACACATGAAAAAGTGCTCCATATCACTCGGCATCAGGGAAATACAAATCAAAACCACAATGAGATATCACCTCACACCAGTCAGAATGGCTAAAATCAACAAGTCAGGAAATGACAGATGCTGGCGAGGATGCGGAGAAAGGGGAACCCTCCTACACTGTTGGTGGGAATGCAAGCTGGTGCAGCCACTCTGGAAAACAGCATGGAGGTTCCTCAAAATGTTGAAAATAGAACTGCCCTATGACCCAGCAATTGCACTATTGGGTATTTACCCTAAAGATACAAATGTAGTGATCCAAAGGGGCACATGCACCCGAATGTTTATAGCAGCAATGTCCACAATAGCCAAACTATGGAAAGAACCTAGATGTCCATCAACAGATGAATGGATCAAGAAGATGTGGTATATATACACAATGGAATACTATGCAGCCATCAAAAGAAATGAAATCTTGCCATTTGCAACAACGTGGATGGAACTAGAGCGTATCATGCTTAGCGAAATAAGACAAGCAGAGAAAGTCAACTATCATATGATCTCCCTGATATGAGGAAGTGGTGATACAACATGGAGGCTTAAGTGGGTAGAAGAAGAATCAATGAAACAAGATGGGATTGGGAGGGAGAAAAACCATAAGTGACTCTTAATCTCACAAAACAAACTGAGGGTTGCTGGGGGGAGGGGATTTGGGAGAAGGGGGTGGGATTTTGGACATTGGGGAGGGTATGTGATTTGGTGAGTGCTGTGAAGTGTGTAAACCTGGTGATTCACAGACCTGTACACCGGGGGATAAAAATATATGTTTATCAAAATAAAAAATTAAAAAAAAAAAGAATGCTGCATTGTAGTTCTGCATTGCCAAACAGGAGGGCTTGTGGGCCAGTAGTCTGAGGACGGAAGTCTGAGAACCCAAGCTAGGCTGAGTTTTCTGGGTGAGGATATGGCAGGCACAATCTACAGACCTGAATCGAGATCTCGTGCATGTGAAGTCAGGGCGAGGAACATTCGATCGCTCAGGTTGGACATTCGGTCCCTTATGGCCCCTTCTTGAAGGGGGGGTGGATCTCGAGGCATTGGGGGTTTTCCCACGATGGGAGTTGTGAGAAGCTGCCAACTGCAAAGATTCTTCTGCAGGACAATTGATACCTGTTGGTTGGCTCCAGGACAACGATTCCGAGCAGGGTTCTAAGGATGATGGCTGGGTAGCCCACCTCGCAGTCCAATTGTTTCCAAGCAACAAGACAGGTTAGATCTGCTGGATCTGGGGGAGCAACCGAGGAGCCTGAGTTGAAATGGACTCTCCCGTGGATGTGTCCTAATATGATTTTGTGTCTATGGAGACCTTGGAATGAAGCGGTGGCACTGGGGCCCTGAAGGGTTCTCCGAAAGAGCGGCTTTCACACAGCTCCATCGTGCAAGTTTCCCATGTGTAGATGAGATTTGTTCTTATGGGTGAGTCAAGAAACAGCCATATGCTTTTATTGAAATCCAGGCCTCTGAGGAGAGATGCCTGGAAACCAAAGCAATGGATCCGTTAGGTGCCTAGTCCTGTACGTTCCTTTTTACCTCTGGGGACGTCAGTCTACTGGTCTGAGAGCCGATAGGTCCTCAGATGGGCCCAGATTGCCCCTGTTTGTCCTGGGAAGCCACAAATATTGGGATCGCCGCAGGGACTTTGGAGGTTTATCCTATTAGTTGGGTTGTGGCCATTGGAAAGGGCACATACAATTCCCTTGGAGAGGGCAAGCACAGTCGTCAGGTTTGGCTCCAGGGGCATGAGCCTGTAGGGTGTAGGCCAGGGCTGTTTGGACAGTTGTCTGAAAATAATACTCGGCTTATGTTTCGGGTCATAGGTGTGGCACACTGATCAACAGACCATGAGGAGAACTCTTCGGGATAAGAAAAAAGGGCGAGTGTGAGGCGTTGCTCAAGTTTTTGTCTCTGGATATCGTGTCACTCATGGTCGTGAAATTTCCGGGTGAATTCATGGGAAATGGTGAGTCTTACTCTCTCGGGGTTTGACCCGTCTAAGATTTTGGGGTCATTCTGTGGGATGGAAGAAGTCCATTGTTCGGTTGTTGTTGATTTCTTTTGTTTTGTTTTTCAACCTCAGGGGTCCCACCAAATGAGGGATTCCAGAGTAGAGCCCTTGGGAGGGGCGACTGGACAACCAGAATTCTGGTTAAAAATTGGGGCCTAAGGACATGTCCAGCCCATTATGATATCTAATGGTCCAGCCACTGAGAGGACGTACTAGAGGACAGGACTCTCGCTGAGGGTCACAATGCGTGTTTATGCCCTCGTCGCACTCAAGAATGGGCGGGTCTTCAGGGTGAAAACTGGTTTCTCCTTCACTAAACGTTGGACAACATGCCAACCACAAGGTTTCTTGCCATGGGTAAGGAAGAGTTCTGATTTCTGCATCACAGTGACTCTTGGGCAGTTATTGGAGATAAGGTCTGGTTTCTGAAGCCTGAAAACTGAGGTAGGGACGAGATATGACAAAATGCCATGGCGGGTCTGATGTGCTCAGTGTGCGGTCAGCTGTCTGGGTGTTGGTCACGAGGTCCGGGCTCAGGTTGTCAGAGAGTGCATCAGTGCCCAGGTTAGACTATATATTTTGGGTGCCTTCGAGTTCCGTGTAGGTTCTTATATGAAGAACTCTTCAGGATATGAAGAATGAGCGAGTCTGAGGCGCGTGCTCAGGCTTTTGTCTCTGGATTTTGTATCAGCGATGGCCGTGGAATGTTGGGGAGGCCTCATGGGCCATGGACGAATCTTGCTCTCTGTGGATTTGGCCCGATCCCATTTGTTTTTCATCAATCTGTGGGATGGGAGGACTCCTTTCAGGTTTGTTACCTCAGGTGTCCCACCAAAAGAGGAATTCCAAAGCAGAGCCCTGGTGAAGAGTGTAGGGACAACTCGAACTATGGTTAAAAATTTGGGGCCTAGGGGCATGGCAAGCCCAGTATGCTGTCTCTCCATTCAGCCAATCAGAGGCCTTACCTGAGGACTGCGCTCAGGCTGAGGGTCACAATGTGTGTTTGTGACGAATGTGGCTCGCAAGCATGGGCGGACCCTCATGGGCCACACTGGTTTCAACGACACTGAACCTTGGACAACATGCCAACCACAAGGTTTCTTGCCATGGGGAAAGAGTTCTGATTTCTGCATCATTTTCAAACCCGGGCTTTGATTGGAGATAAGGTCTAGGTTCTGAAGCCTGAAAACCGAGGTTGAGAAGAGATGACGACCTAAGGCCTTGGCGGGTCCGATGTGCTCAGTGTGCGGCCAGCTGTCTGGGTGGGGCCCGGAGGTCCAGGATCAGGCTGTGTTAGAAAGGGCATTAGTGCCCAGGTCAGCCTATATATTTGGGGTACAGCCGAATGGCGTGCAGGTTGATACTCATTTTGGCGTTCTGGGTAGCCCCAGAGGGCAATGTTTTTCTTCTGGAGGGCAGGCTGAGTGCTGCATTGTAGTTCTGGATTGCCAAACTGGAGGGCTTGTGGGCCAGTAGTCTGAGGACGGAAGTCTGAGAACCCAAGCCAGGCCTAGGTTTCTGGGTGAGGATATGGCAGGCACAATCTACAGACCTGAATCGAGATATCATGCATCTCATGTCAGGCCGAGGATCAGACGATCGCTCTCGTGGGGTATTCTGTCCCTGATGGCCCCTTCTTGAAGGGGGGGGTGGATCACGAGGCCAAGGGGGTTTTCCCACGATGGGAGTTGTGAGAAGCTGCCAACTGCAAGATTCACCTACAGGACAATTGAGACCACTTGGTTGGCTCCAGGACAATGATTCCGAGCAGGGTTCTAAGGATGGATGGCTGGGAAGCCTACATCGCATTCCAATTGTCTCCAAGCAAGAAAACAGGTTAGATCTTCTGGATCTGGGGGAGCAACCGAGGAGGCCGAGTTGAAATGGACTCTCCCTTGTATGTGTCCTAATATGATTTTGTGTGTGGAGACCTTGGAATGAAGCAGTGGCACTGGGGCCCTGAAGGGTTCTCCTAAAGAGAGGCTTTCACAGAGCTCCATCGTGCAATTTTCCCATGTGTAAATGAGATTTGTTCTGATGGGTGAGTCAAGAAACAGCCATATGCTGTTATTGAAAAACAGGCCTCTGAGGAGAGATGCCTGGAAACCAAAGCAATGGATGCGATAGGTGCCTAGGGGCCTGTTCATTCCTTTTTACCTCTGGGCACATCAGTCTAAGGGTCTGAGGGCAGATGGGCCCAGAATGCCCCATTTGTCCTGGGAAGCCGCAATATTGGGATGGCCTCAAGCACTTTGGAGGTTTATACTCTTAGGAGGGTTGTGGCCATTGGAATGGGCACATACAATTCCCTTGGAGAGGGCAATCACAGTCGTCAGGTTTGGCTCCAGGGGCATGAGCCTGTAGGGTGTGTAGGCCAGGGCTGTTTGGAAAGTTGTCTGAAAACACAAACTCGGCTTAAGTTTTGGGTCATAGGTATGGCAGGACTGATCTACAGACCATGAGGAGAACACTTTGGGATATGAAAAAAGGGCGAGTGTGAGGCACTTGCTCACGTCTTTGTCTGTGAATATCGTGTCACACACTTCATGTTAAATGGACGAGTCTTACTCTCTGGGGGGATGGCACCATCCAAAGAGTTTGGGGTCATTCTGTGGCATGGAAAATGTCCGTGTTCTGTTGTTGTTGATTTGTTTTGTTTTGTTTTTCAACCTCAGGTGTCCCACCAAATGAGGGATTCCAGAGTAGGGCCCTTGGGTGGGGCGAATGGACAACCAGAAATCTGGTTAAATATTGGGGCATAGGGACATGTCAAGTCCATTATGACATCTAATGATCCAGCCACTGAGAGGACGTTCTAGAGGACAGGAATCACGCTGAGGGTCACAATGCATGTTTATGCCCTCGTTGCACTCTACCATGGGCGGGGCTTCAGGGTGAATGCTGGTTTCTCCTACACTGAACGTTGGACAACATACCAACCACAAGGTTTCTTGCCATGGGTAAGGAAGAGTTCTGATTTCTGCATCACAGTCACCCCTGGGCAGTGATTGGAGATAAGGTCTAGGTTCTGAAGCCTGAAAACTGAGGTAGGGGAGAGATGATGACCTAAGGCTATGGCGGGTCTGATGAGCTCAGTGTACGGTCAGCTGTCTGGGTGTTGGTCACGATGTCCGGGCTCAGGTTGTCAGACAGTGCATTAGTGCCCAGTTAGACTATATATTTTGGGTGCATTCGAGTGCCGTGTAAGTTCTTATCTGAAGAACTCTTCAGGATATGAAGAATGCGCGAGTCTGAAGCACGGGCTCAGGCTTTTGTCTCTGGATTTTGTATCAGAGATGGCCGTGGAATGTTGGGGAGGCCTCACGGGCCATGGACGAATCTTGCTCTCTGTGGACTTGGCCCGATCCCAATTGTTTTTCGTCATTCTGTGGGATGGGAGGACTCCTTTCAGGTTTGTTACCTCAGGTGTCCCACCAAAAGAGGAATTCCAAAGCAGAGCCCTGTGGAAGAATGAAGGGACAAACCGAACTATGTTTAAAACTTGCGGCCTAGGGGCATGGCAAGCCCAACATGCTTTCCCTCCATCCAGCCACTGAGAGGCCTTACATGAGTACTGGGCTCAGTCTGAGGATCACAATGTATGTTTGTGACCAATGTGGCCCGCAAGCATGGGCGGGGCCTCATGGGACACACTGCTTTCAACTACACTGAACTTTGGACAACATGCCAACCACAAGATTTCTTGTCATGGGGAAAGAGTTCTGATTCCTGCATCATTTTCAAACCCGGGCGGTGATTGGAGATAAGTTCTAGGTTCTGAAGCCTGAAACCGAGGTTTGGAAGAGATGACGAACTAAGGCCATGACGGGTCCGATGTGCTCCGTGTGCGGCCAGCTGTCTGGGTGGGGCCTGGAGTTCCAGTCTCAGGCTGTGTCAGAAAGGGCATTAGTGCCCAGGTCAGCCTGTATATTTGGGGTACAGGCAAAGGCATGCAGGTTGATCCTCATTTGTGGTTTCTGGGTAGCCCCAGAGTGCTATGTTTTTCTTCTGGAGGTCATGCAGAATGCTGCATTGTAGTTCTGGATTGCCAAACTGGAGGGCTTGTGGGCCAGTAGTCTGAGGACGGAAGTCTGAGAACCCATGCTAGGCCTAGGTTTCTGGGTGAGGATATGGCAGGCACAATCTACAGACCTGATTCGAGATCTCGTGCATCTAATGTCAGGCCAAGGATCAGACGATCGCTCTCGTGGGGCATTCGGTCCCTGATGGCCCCTTCTTGAAGGGGGGGTGGATCACGAGGCCTTGGGGGTTTTCCCACGATGGGAGTTGTGAGAGGCTCCCAACTGCAAAGTTTCTTCTGCAGGAAAATTAGGACCTGTTGGTTGGCCTCAGGAAACGATTCCGAGCAGGGTTCTAAGGATGGATGGCTTCGTAGTCCACCTCACATTCCAATTGTCTCCAGGCAACAAGAGAGGTTTGATCTGCTGGATCTCGTGGAACAACTGAAGAGGCTGAGTTGAAATGAACTCTCCCGTGGATGTGTCCTAATATGATTTTGTGTCTATGGAGACCTTGGAATGAAGTGGTGGCACAGGGGCTCTGAATTGTTCTCCTAAAGAGAGGCTTTCACACAGCTCCATCGTGCAAGTTTCCCATGTGGAGATGAGATTTGTTCTGATGGATGAGACAATAAACAGCCATATGCTGTTATTGAAATCCAGGCCTCTGAGGAGAGATGCCTGGAAAACAAAGCAATGGATCGGATAGGTGCCGACGGGCCTGTTCGTTCCTTTTTACCTCTGGGGACATCAGTCTACAGGTCTGAGTGCCGGTAGGTGCTCAGATGGGCCCAGATTGCCCCTGTTTGTCCTGGGAAGCCACAAATATTGGGATGGCCTCAGGGACTTTGGAGGTTTATCCTCTTCGTAGGGTTGTGGCCATTGTAATGGGCACATACAATTCCCTTGGAGAGGGCAAGCACAGTCGTCAGGTTTGGCTCCTGGAGCCTGAGCCTGTAGGGTGGGTAGGCCAGGGCAGTTTGGACAGTTGTCTGAAAACACAAACTCGGCTTATGTTTCGCGTCATAGGTATGGCAGGACTGATCTACAGACCATGAGGAGAACTCTTCGGGATATGAAAAAAGGGCGAGTGTGAGGCTCTTGCTCAAGTTTTTGTCTCTGGATATCGTGTCACTCATGGTCGTGAAATTTCCGGGTGACTTCATGGGAAATGGACGAGTCTTACTCTCTGGGGGTTTGACCCCGTCCAAAGAGTTTGGGGTCATTCTGTGGGAAGGAAGAAATCCGTTGTTCTGTTGTTGTTGATTTGTTTTGTTTTGTTTTTGAACCTCAGGTGTCCCACAAAATGAGGGATTCCAGAGTAGAGCCCTGGGGAGGGGCGACTGGACAACCAGAAATCTGGTTAAAAATTGGGGCCTAGGAACATCTCCAGCCCATTATGAAATCTAATGGGCCAGCCCCTGAGTGGACATACTAGTGGACAGGACTCACGCTGAGGGTCACAATGCGTGTTTATGCCCTCGTCGCACTCAAAAATGGGCGGGGCCTCAGGGTGAAGGCTGGTTTCTCTTACACTGAATGTTTGACATCATGCCAACCACAAGGTTTCTTGACATGGATAAGGAAGAGTTCTGATTTCTGCATCACATTCACCCCTGGGCAGTGATTGGAGATAAGGTCTAGGTTCTGAAGCCTGAAAACTGAGGTAGGGAAGAGATGATGACCTAAGGCTATGGCAGTTCTGATGTGTTCAGTGTGCGGTCAGCTGTCTGGGTGTTGGTCACGAGGTCCGGCCTCAGGTTGTCAGACAGAGCATTAGTGCCCAGGTTAGACTATATATTTTGGGTGCTTTCGAGTGCCGTGTAGGTTCTCATCTGAAGAACTCTTCAGGATATTAAGAATAATCGAGTCTGAGGCGAGTGCTTAGGCTTTTATCTCTGGATTTTGATTCAGCGATGGCCGTGGAATGTTGGGGAGGCCTCATGGGCCATGGACGAATCTTGCTCTCTGTGGATTTGGCCCGATCCCAATTGTTTTCCAGCAATCTGTGGGATGGGAGGACGCCTTTTTCATGTTTGTTACCCCAGGTGTCCCACCAAAAGAGGAATTCCAAAGCAGAGACCTGGGGAAGAGTGAAGGGACAACCCGAACTATGGTTAAAAATTGGGGCCTAGGGGCATGGCGAGCCCAATATGCTGTCTCTCCATCCAGCCACTGAGAGGCCTTACCTGAGGACTGGGCTCAGGCTGGGGGTCACAATGTGTGTTTGTGACCAATGTGGCCCGCAAGAATGGGCGGGGCCTCATCTGCCACACTGGTTTCATCTACACTGAAACTTGGACAACATGCCAACCACAAGGTTACTTGCCATGGGGAAAGAGTTTGGATTTCTGCATCATTTTCCTCACCCAGAAACCTAGGCCTAGCTTGGGTTCTCAGACTTCCGTCCTCAGACTACTGGCCAAGAAGCCCTCCAGCTTGGCAATATAGAAATGCAATGCAGCACTCTGCCTACCCTCCAGAAGAAAAACATTGCCCTCTGGGCCTACCCAGAAACCCCCACTGAGGATAAACCTGCTGCACCCCAAATATATAGGCTGACTTGGGCACTAATGCCCATTCTGACAAGGCTGAGCCTGACTTCCTGGACCCACCCAGACAGCTGGCCGCACACTGAGCACATTGGATCCGCCATGGCCTTAGGTCGTCATCTCTTCTCAACTTCGGTTTTCAGGCTTCAGAAACTAGACCTTATCTCCAATCACTGCCCAGGGGTGACTGTGATGAAGAAATCAGAACTCTTCCTTACCCATGGCAAGAAACCTTGTGGTTGGCATGTTGTCCAATGTTCAGTGTAGGAGAAACCAGCATTCACCCTGAGGCCCCGCCCATTCTTGTGTGCGACGAGGGCATAAACACGCATTGTGACCCTCAGCGTGAGTCCTGACGTCTAGTACGTCCTCTCAGTGGCTGGACCATTTGATGTCATAATGGGCTTGACATGTCCCTAGGCCCCAATTTTTAACCAGATTTCTGGTTGTCCAGTCGCCCCTCCCCAGGGCTCTACTCTGGAATCCCTCATCGGTGGGACACCTGAGGTTGAAAAAAAAAACAAAACAGAACAACGGATTTCTTCAATCCCACAGAATGACCCCAAACTCTTTGGACGAGGCCAAACCCCCAGAGAGTAAGACTCGTCCTTTTCCCATGAAGTCACCCGGAAATTTCAAGACCATGAGTGACACGATGTCCAGAGAGAAAAACATGAGCAAGAGCCTCACACTCGCCTTTTTTTATATCCCGAGGAGTTCCTCTCATCGTCTGTAGATCCGTCCTGCCATACCTATGACCGGAAACATAAGCCTAGTTTGTGTTTCCAGACAACTGTCCAAACAGCCGTGGCCTAAACACCCTACAGGCTCAGGGCCCTGGAGCCAAACCTGACGACTGTGCTTGCCCTCTCCAAGGGAATTGTATGTGCCCATTCCAATGGCCACAACCCTACGAAGAGGATAAACCTCCAAAGTCCCTGAGGCCATCCCAATATTTGTGGCTTCCCAGGACAAACAGGGGCAATCTGGGCCCTTCTGAGCACCTACCTGCACTCAGACCCGTAGACTGATGTCCCCAGAGGAAAAAAGGAAGGAACAGGCTCCTCTGCACCTATCGGATCCATTGATTTGTTTTCCAGGCATCTCTCCACAGAGGCCTGGATTTCAATAACAGCATATGGCTGTTTCTTGACTCACCCATCGAAACAAATCTCATCTACACATGGGAAACTTGCACGATGGAGCTGTGTGAAAGCCTCTCTTTAGGAGAACCCTTCAGGGCCCCAGTGCCACCGCTTCATTCCAAGGTCTCCATAGACACAAAATCATATTAGGACACATCGACGGGAGAGTCCATTTCAACTCAGCCTCCTCGGTTGCTCCCCCAGATCCAGCAGATCTAACCTGTCTTGTTGCTTGGAGACAATTGGAATGCGAGGTGGGCTACCCAGCCATCGATCCTTAGAACCCTGCTCGGAATCATTGTCCTGGAGCCAACCAACAGGTCACAATTGTCCTACAGAAGAATCTTTGCAGCTGGAAGCTTCTCACAACTCCCATCGTGGGAAAACCCCCATGGCCTCGTGATCCACCCCCCCTTCAAGAAGGGGCCATCAGGCACAGAATGTCCAACCTGAGTGATCGTCTGATCCTCGCCCAGACTTCAGATGCACGAGATCTCGATTCAGGTCTGTAGATTTTGCCTGCCATATCCTCACCCAGAAACCTAGGCCTAGCTTGGGTTCTCAGACTTCCGTCCTCAGACTACTGGCCCAGAAGCCCTCCAGTTTGGCAATATAGAAATGCAATGCAGCACTCTGCCTACCGTCCAGAAGAAAAACATTGCCCTCTGGGACTACCCAGAAACCCCCAATGAGGATCAACCTGCTGCACCCCAAATATATAGGCTGACTTGGGCACTAATGCCCATTCTGATAAGGCTGAGCCTGGACTTCCTGGTCCCACCCAGACAGCTGGCCGCACACTGAGCACATCGGATCCGCCATGGCCTTAGGTCGTCATCTCTTCTCAACTTCGGTTTTCAGGCTTCAGAAACCAGACCTTATCTCCAATCACTGCCCAGGGGTGACTGTGATGAAGAAATCAGAACTCTTCCTTACCCATGGCAAGAAACCTTGTGGTTGGCATGTTGTCCAACGTTCAGTGTAGGAGAAACCAGCATTCACCCTGAGGCCCCGCCCATTCTTGTGTGCGACGAGGGCATAAACACGCATTGTGACCCTCAGCGTGAGTCCTGACGTCTAGTACGTCCTCTCAGTGGCTGGACCATTTGATGTCATAATGGGCTTGACATGTCCCTAGGCCCCAATTTTTAACCAGATTTCTGGTTGTCCAGTCGCCCCTCCCCAGGGCTCTACTCTGGAATCCCTCATCGGTGGGACACCTGAGGTTGAAAAAAAAAAAACAAAACAGAACAACGGATTTCTTCAATCCCACAGAATGACCCCAAACTCTTTGGACGAGGCCAAACCCCCAGAGAGTAAGACTCGTCCTTTTCCCATGAAGTCACCCGGAAATTTCAAGACCATGAGTGACACGATGTCCAGAGAGAAAAAAAAACATGAGCAAGAGCCTCACACTCGCCTTTTTTTATATCCCGAGGAGTTCCTCTCATCGTCTGTAGATCCGTCCTGCCATACCTATGACCGGAAACATAAGCCTAGTTTGTGTTTCCAGACAACTGTCCAAACAGCCGTGGCCTAAACACCCTACAGGCTCAGGGCCCTGGAGCCAAACCTGACGACTGTGCTTGCCCTCTCCAAGGGAATTGTATGTGCCCATTCCAATGGCCACAACCCTACGAAGAGGATAAACCTCCAAAGTCCCTGAGGCCATCCCAATATTTGTGGCTTCCCAGGACAAACAGGGGCAATCTGGGCCCATCTGAGCACCTACCTGCACTCAGACCCGTAGACTGATGTCCCCAGAGGAAAAAAGGAAGGAACAGGCTCCTCTGCACCTATCGGATCCATTGATTTGTTTTCCAGGCATCTCTCCACAGAGGCCTGGATTTCAATAACAGCATATGGCTGTTTCTTGACTCACCCATCGAAACAAATCTCATCTACACATGGGAAACTTGCATGATGGAGCTGTGTGAAAGCCTCTCTTTAGGAGAACCCTTCAGGGCCCCAGTGCCACCGCTTCATTCCAAGGTCTCCATAGACACAAAATCATATTAGGACACATCCACGGGAGAGTCCATTTCAACTCAGCCTCCTCGGTTGCTCCCCCAGATCCAGCGGATCTAACTGTTTTGTTGATTGGAGACAATTGGAATGCGAGGTGGGCTACCCAGCCATCCATCCTTAGAACCCTGCTCGGAATCATTGTCCTGGAGCCAACCAACAGGTCTCAATTGTCCTGCAGAAGAATCTTTGCAGTTGGGAGCTTCTCACAACTCCCATCGTGGGAAAAACCCCATGGCCTCATGATCCACCCCCCCTTCAAGAAGGGGCCATCAGGGACAGAATGTCCAACCTGAGCGATCGTCTGATCCTCGCCCTGACTTCAGATGCAGGAGACATCGATTCAGGTCTGTAGATTGTGCCTGCCATATCCTCAACCAGAATCCTAGGCCTAGCTTGGGTTCTCAGACTTCCATCCTCAGACTACTGGCCCACAAGCCCCTCCAGTTTGGCAATCCTGACTACAATGCAGCACTCTGCCTGCCCTCCAGAAGTAAAAACATTGCCCACTGGGCTTACCCAGACACCCCCCCAATGAGGATCAACCTGCACGGAATTCGGCTGTACCCCAAATATATAGGCTGACCTGGGCACTAATGCCCTTTCTGACACAGCTGAGCCTGGTCCTCCTGGCCCCACCCAGACAGCTGGTCGCACACTGAGCACATCGGACCCGTCATGGCCTTAGGTCGTCATCTCTTCTCAACCTCGGTTTTCAGGCTTCAGAACCTAGACCTTATCTCCAATCATGGCCCGGGTTTGAAAATGATGCAGAAATCCGAACTCTTTCCCCATTGCAAGAAACCTTGTGGTTGGCATGTTGTCCAAGTTTCTCTGTAGTTGAAATCAGTGTGGCACATGAGGCAACGCCCATGCTTGCGGGCCACCTTGGTCACAAACACACATTGTGACCCTCAGCCTGAGCCCAGTCCTCACGTAAGGCCTCTCAGTGGCTGGATGGAGAGACAGCACATTGGGCTTGCCATGCCCTTAGGCCCCGATTTTTAACCATAGTTCGGGTTGTCCCTTCACTCTTCCCCAGGGCTCTGCTTAGGAATTCCTCTTTTGGTGGGACACCTGAGGTAACAACATGAAAGGAGTCCTCCCATCCCACAGATTGACGAAAAACAATTGGGATCGGGCCAAATCCACAGAGAGCAAGATTCGTACATGGCCCATGAGGCCTCCCAAACATTCCACGGCCATAGCTGATACAAAATCCAGAGACAAAATCCTGATCACGCGCCTCAGACTCGATCATTCTTGATATCCTGAAGAGTTCTTCAGATAAGAACGTACACGACACTCGAATTCACCCAAAATATATAGTCTAACCTGGGCACTAATGCACTGTCTGACAACCTGAGCCCGGACCTCGGACCAACACCCAGACAGCTGACCGCACACTGAGCACATCAGACCCGCCATGGCCTTAGGTCATCATCTCTTCCCTACCTCAGTTTTCAGGCTTCAGAATCTAGACCGTATTTCCAGTCACTGCCCAGGGGTGACTGTGATGCAGAAATCAGAACTCTTCCTTACCCATGGCAAGAAACCTTGTGGTTGGCATGTTGTCCAACGTTCAGTGTAGGAGAAAGCAGCATTCACCCTGAGGCCCCGCCCATTCTTGTGTGCGACGAGGGCATAAACACGCATTGTGACCCTCAGCGTGAGTCCTCTCCTCTATTACGTCCTCTCAGTGGCTGGAACATTAGATGTCATAATGGGCTTGACATGTCCCAAGGCCCCAATTTTTAAGCAGATTTCTGGTTATCCCGTCGCCCCTCCCCAGGGCTCTACTCTGGAATCCCTCATTTGGTTTGACAACTGACTTTGAAAATCAAAAGATAACAAATCAACAACAACAGAGCAACGGACTTCTTCCATCCCACAGAATGACCCCAAACTCTTTGGACGGGGCCAAACCCTCAGAGAGTAAGACTCGTCCAGTTCCCATGAAGTCACCCGGAAATTTCACGACCATGACTGACATGATATCCAGAGACAAAAACTTGAGCAAAAGCCTCACACTCGCCCTTTTTTCATATCCCGACGAGTTCTCCTCATGGTCTGTAGATCAGTCCTGCCATACCTATGACCCGAAACATAAGCCGAGTTTGTGTTTTCAGACAAAATTCCAAACAGCCGTGGCCTACACATCCTACAGGCTCAGTCCCCTTTAACCAAACCTGACGACTGTACTTGCCCTCTCCAAGGGAATTGTATGTGCCCATTCCAATGGCCACAACCCTACGAAGAGGATAAACCTCCAAAGTCCCTGAGGCCATCCCAATATTTGTGGCTTCCCAGGACAAACAGGGGCAATCTGGGCCCCTCTGAGCACATACCTGCACTCAGACCCGTAGACTGATGTCCCCAGAGGTAAAAAGGAACGAACAGGCCCCTAGGCACCTATCGGATCCATTGCTTTGGTTTCCAGGCATCTCTCCTCAGAGGCCTGGATTTCAGTACCAGCATATGGCTGTTTCTTGACTCACCCATCAGAACAAATCTCATCTACACATGGGGAACTTGCACGATGGAGCTGTGTGAAAGCCTCTCTTTAGGAGAACCCTTCAGGGCCCCAGTGCCACCGCTTCATTCCAAGGTCTCCATAGACACAAAATCATATTAGGACACATCCACGGGAGAGTCCATTTCAACTCAGCCTCCTCGGTTGCTCCCCCAGATCCAGCAGATCTAACCTGTCTTGTTGCTTGGAGACAATTGGAATGCGAGGTGGGCTACCCAGCCATCGATCCTTAGAACCTTGCTCGGAATCATTGTCCTGGAGCCAACCAACAGGTCACAATTGTCCTACAGAAGAATCTTTGCAGCTGGGAGCTTCTCACAACTCCCATCGTGGGAAAACCCCCATGGCCTCGTGATCCACCCCCCCTTCAAGAAGGGGCCATCAGGCACAGAATGTCCAACCTGAGTGATCGTGTGATCCTCGCCCTGAATTCAGATGCATGAGATCTCGATTCAGGTCTGTAATTTTGCCTGCCATATCCTCACCCAGATCCTAGGCCTAGCTTGGGTTCTCAGACTTCCGTCTTCAGACTACTGGCCCACAAGCCCTCTAGTTTTCAATCCAGAACTACAATGCAGCACTCTGCCTGCCCTCCAAAAGAAAATCATTGCCTTCTGCGGCTACCCAGTAACCCCAAATGAGGATCAACTGGGAAAGCATTTCGGCTGTACCCCAATATAGGCTGACCTGGGCACTAATGCCCTTTCTGACACAGCCTGAGCCTGGACCTCCGGGCCCCACCCAGACAGCTGGCCGCACACTGAAAACATCGGACCCACCATGGCCTTAGGTCGTCATCTCTTCTCAACCTCGGTTTTCAGGCTTCAGAACCTAGACCTTATCTACAATCACGGCCCGGGTTTGAAAATGATGCAGAAATCAGAACTCTTTCCCCATGGCAAGAAACCTTGTGGTTGGCATGTTGTCGAAGGTTCATTGTAGTTGAAACCAGTGTGGCCCATGAGGCCCCGCCCATGCTTTCGGGCCACATTGGTCACAAACACACATTGTGACCCTCAGCCTGAGCCCAGTCGTCAGGTAAGGCCTCTCAGTGGCTGGATGGAGAGACAGCATATTGGTCTTTCCATGCCCCTAGGCTCCAATTTTTAACCATAGTTCGGGTTTTCCCTTCACTCTTCCCCAGGGCTCTGCTTTGGAATTCCTCTTTTGGTGGGACACCTGAGGTAACAAACCTGAAAGAAGTCCTCCCATCCCTAAGATTGACGAAAAACAATTGGGATCGGGCCAAATCCACAGAGAGCAAGATTCGTCCATGGCCCATGAGGCCTCCCCAACATTCCACGGCCATCGCTGATACAAAATCCAGAGACAAAAGCGTGAGCACACGCTTCAGACTCGCTCATTCTTCATATCCTGAAGAGTTCTTCAGAAAAGAACCTACACGGCACTCGAAGGCACCCAAAATATATAGTCTAACCTGGGTATTAATGCACTGTCTGACAACCTGAGCCCGGACCTCGTGACCAACACCCAGACAGCTGACCGAACACTGAGCACATCAGACCCGCCATGGCCTTAGGTCATCATCTCTTCCCTACCTCAGTTTTCAGGCTTCAGAACCTAGACCTTATCTCCAATCACTGCGCAGGGGTGACTGTGATGCAGAAATCAGAACGTTTCCTTACCCATGGCAAGAAACCTTGTGGTTGGCATGTTGTCCAACATTCAGTGTAGGAGATACCAGCATTCAGCCTGAGGTCCCGCCCATTCTTGAGTGCGACGAGGGCATAAACACGTATTGTGACCCTCAGCGTGAGTCTGTCCTCTAATACGTCATCTCAGTGGCTGGACCATTAGATGTCATAATGGGCTTGACATGTCCCTAGGCCCCAAATTTTAACCAGATCTCTGGTTGTCCAGTTGCCCATCCCCAGGGCTCTACTCTGGAATCCCTCATTTGGTGGGACACCTGAGGTTGAAAAACAACACAAAACAAAAAACAAAAACAGAACAACGGACTTCTTCCATCCCACAGAATGACCCCAAACTCTTTGGACGGGGCCAAAACTCCAGAGATTAAGACTCGTCCATTTCCCATGAAGTCACCCGGAAATTTCACGACCATAAGTGACACGATATCCAGAGACAAAAACTTGAGCAACAGCCTCACGCTCGCCCTTTTTTCATATCCCGAAGAGTTCTCCTCATGGTCTGTAGATAAGTCCTGCCATACCTATGACTCGAAACATAAGCCGAGTTTGTGTATTCAGACAACTGTTCAAACAGCCCTGGCCTATACACCCTACAGGCTCAGGCCCCTGGAGCCAAACTTGACTACTGTGCTTGCCCTCTCCAAGGGAATTGTATGTGCCCACTCCAATGGCCACAGCCCTACGAAGAGGATAAACCTCCAAAGTCCCAGAGGGCATCCCAAAATTTGTGGCTTCCCAAGACAAACAGCGGCAATCTGGGACCATCTGAGCACCTACCAGCACTCAGACCCGTAGACTGATGTCCCCAGAGGAAAAAAGGAATGAACAGGCCCCTAGGCACCTAAAAGATCCATTGCATTGGTTTCCTGGCATCTCTCCTCAGAGGCCTGGATTTTAATAACAGCATATGGCTGTTTCTTGACTCACCCATCAGAACAAATCTCATCTACACATGGGAAAATTGCACGATGGACCTGTGTGCAAGCCTCCCTTTAGGAGAACCCTTCAGGGCAACAGTGCCACCGCTTCATTCCAAGGTCTCCATAGACACAAAATCATATTAGGACTTATCCACAGGAGAGTCCATTTACTCAGCCTCCTCTGTTGCTCCCCCAGGTCCAGCAGTTCTAACCTGTCTTGTTGCTTGGAGACAATTGGAATGCGAGGTGGGCTACCCAGCCATCCATCCTTAGAACCCTGCTCGGAATCGTTGTCCTGGAGCCAACCATCAGGTCTCAATTGTCCTGCAGAAGAATCTTTGCAGTTGGGAGCTTCTCACAACTCCCATCGTGGGAAAACCCCCATGGCCTCATGATCCACCCCCATTTCAAGAAGGGGACATCAGGAACAGCATGTCCACCCGGAGCGATCGTCTGATCCTCGCCCTGACTTCAGATGCACGAAATCTCGATTCAGGTCTGTAGATTGTGCCTGCCATACATTCACCAAGAATCCTAGGCCGAGCTTGGGTTCTCAGACTTCCGTCCTCAGACTACTGGCCCACAAGCCCTCCATTTTGGCAATGCAGACTACAATGCAGCAGTCTGCCTGCAGTCCAGAAGAAAAATATTGCCCTCGGGGGTTACCCAGAAACCCCAAATGAGAATCAGCCTGCATGCCATTCGGCTGTACCCCAAATATAGAGGCTGACCTGGGCACTAATGCCCTTTTTGACACAGCCTGTGCCTGGTCCTCCTAGCCCAACCCAGAGAGCTGGCCGCACACTGATCACATCGTACCCGCCATGGCCTTAGGTCGTTATCTCTTCTCAACCTCAGTTTTCAGGCTTCAGAACCTAGGCCTTATCTCCAATCATGGCCCGGGTTTGTAAAGGATGCAGAAATCAGAACTCTTTCCCCATTGCAAAAACCTTGTGGTTTGCATGTTGTCCAAAGTTCAGTGTAGTTGAAATCAGTGTGGCCCATGATGCCCCGCCCATGCTTGCTGGCCACATTGGTCTCAAACACACATTGTGACCCTCAGCCTGAGCCCAGTCCTCAGGTAAGGCCTCTCAGTGGCTGGATGGAGAGACAGCATATTGGGCTTTCCATGCCCTTAGGCCCCAATTTTTAACCATTGTTCGGGTTGTCCCTTCACTCTTCCCCAGGGCTCTGTTTTGCAATTCCTCTTTTGGTGGGACACCTGAGGTAACAAACCTGAATGGAGTCCTCCCATCCCACAGATTGACGAAAAACAATTGGGATCAGGCCAAATCCACAGAGAGCAAGATTCGTCCATGGCCCATGAGGCCTCCCCAACATTCCACGGCCATAGCTGATACAAAATCCAGAGACAAAAGCCTGAGCACGCGCCTCAGCCTCGATCATTCTTCATATCCTGAAGAGTTCTTCAGATAAGAACGTACACGACACTCGAATGCACCCAAAATATATAGTCTAACCTGGGCACTAATGCACTGTCTGACAACCTGAGCCCGGACCTCGTGACCAACACCCATACAGCTGACTGCACACTGAGCACATCAGACCCGCCATGGCCTTAGGTCATCATCTCTTCCCTACCTCATTTTCAGGCTTCAGAACCTAGACCGTATTTCCAGTCACTGCCCAGGGGTGACTGTGATGCAGAAATCAGAACTCTTCCTTACCCATAGCAATAAACCTTGTGGTTGGCATGTTGTCCAACGTTCAGTGTAGGAGAAAGCAGCATTCACCCTGAGGCCGCGCCCATTCTTGTGTGCGACGAGGGCATAAACACGCATTGTGACCCTCAGCGTGAGTACTCTCCTCTAGTACGTCCTCTCAGTGGCTGGACATTAGATGTCATAATGGGCTTGACATGTCCCAAGGCCCCAATTTTTAACCAGATTTCTGGTTATCCAGTCGCCCCTCCCCAGGGCTCTACTCTGTAATCCCACATTTGGTTTGACACCTGAGTTTGAAAATCAAAAGAAAACAAATCAACAACAGAGCAACGGACTTCTTCCATCGCACAGAATGACCCCAAACTCTTTGGACGGGGCCAAACGCCCAGAGAGTAAGAATCGTCCATTTCCCATGAAGTCACCCGGAAATTTCACGACCATGAGTGACACGATATCCAGAGACAAAAACATGAGCAAGAGCCTCACACTCGCCCTTTTTTCATATCCCAAAGAGTTCTCCTCATAGTCTGTAGATCAGTCATGCCATATCTATGACCCGAAACATAAGCCGAGTTTGTGTTTTCAGACAACTGTCCAAACAGCCGTGGCCTACACATCTGACAGTCTCTGGCCCCTGTCGCCAAACCTGACGACTGTGCTTGTCCTCTCCAAGGGAATTGTATGTGCGCATTCGAATGGCCACAACCCTACTAATAGGATAAACCTCCAAAGTCCCTGAGGCCATCCCAATATTTTTGGCTTCCCTGGACAAACAGGGGCAATCTGTGCCCATCTGAGCACATACCGGCACTCAGACCCGTAGACTGATGTCCCCAGAGGTAAAAAGGAACGAAGAGGCACCTAGGCACCTACCGGATCCATTGGTTTTGCTTCCAGGCATCTCTCCTCAGAGGCCTGGATTTCAATAACAGCATATGCCTGTTTCTTGACTCACCCATCAGAACAAATCTCATCTACACATGGGAAACTTGCAGGACGGAGCTGTGTGAAAGCCTCTCTTTAAGAGAACCCTTCAGGGCCGCAGTGCCACCGCTTCATTCCAAGGTCTCCATAGACACAAAATCATATTAGGACACATCCACGGGAGAGTCCATTTCAACTCAGCCTCCTCGGTTGCTCCCCCAGATCCAGCAGATCTTACCTGTCTTGTTGCTTGGAGACAATTGGAATGCGAGGTGTGCTACCCAGTCATCCATCCTTAGAACCCTGCTCGGTATCATTGTCCCGGATCCGACCTAAAGGTTTCAATTGTCCTGCAGAAGAATCATTGCAGTTGGGAGCCTCTCACAACTCCCATCGTGGGAAAACACCCATGGCCTCGTGATCCACCCCCCCTTCAAGTAGGGGCCATCAGGGACAGAATGTCCAACGTGAGCGATCGTCTGATCCTCGCCCTGACTTCCGATGCACGAGATCTCCATTCAGGTCTGTAGATTGTGCCTGCCACACATTCACCCAGAATCCTAAGCCTAGCTTGGGTTCTCAGACTTCCGTCCTCAGACTACGGGCCCACAAGCTCTCCATTTTGGCAATCCAGACTATAATGCAGCACTCTGCCTGCCCTCCAGAAGAAAAACATTGCCCTCGGGGGCTACCCAGAAACCCCAAATGAGGATCAGCCTGCACGCCATTCGGCTGTACCCCAAATATATAGGCTGACCTGGGCACTAATGCCCTTTCTGACACAGACTAAGCCTGGACCTCCTGGCCCCACACAGACAGCTGGCCGCACACTGAGCACATCGGACCCGCCATGGCCTTAGGACGTCATATCTTCTCAATCTCGTTTTTTAGGCTTCAGAACCTAGAGCTTATCTCCAATCATGGCCGGGGTTTGAAAATGATGCAGAAACAGAACTTTTTCCCAATGGCAAGAAACCTTTTGGTTGGCATGTTTTCCAAGGTTCAGTGTAGTTGAAACCAGTGTGGCCCATGAAGCCACACCCATGCTTGCGGGCCACATTAGTCACAAACACACATTGTGACCCTCAGACTGAGCCCAGTCCTGAGGTAAGGCCTCTCAGTGGCCAGATGGAGAGACAGCATATTGAGCTTGCCATGCCCCTAGGCCCAAATTTTTAAACCATATTTCGGGTTGTCCCTTCAATCTTCCGCAGGGCTCTGCATGGGAATTCCTATTTTGGTGGGACACCTGAGTTAACAAACCTGAAAGGAGTCCTCCCAACCCACAGATTGACATAAAACAATTGGGATCGGGCCAAATCCACAGAGAGCAAGATTCGTCCATGGCCCATGAGGCCTCCCCAACATTCCACGGCCATCGCTGATACAAAATCCAGAGACAAAAGCCTGAGCACGCGCCTCACTCGCTCATTCTTCATATCCTGAAGAGTTCTTCAGATAAGAACCTACACGGCACTCGAATGCACCCAAAATATATAGTCTAACCTGGGCACTAGTGATCTGTCTGACAACCTGAGGCCGGACCTCGTGACCAACACCCAGACAGCTGACCGCACACTGAGCACATCAGAACCGCCATGGCCTTAGGTCATCATCTCTTCCCTACCTCAGTTTTCAGGTTTCAGAACCCTGAACTTATCTCCAATCCCTGCACAGGGGTGACTGTGATGCAGAAATCAGAACTCTTCCTTACCCATGGAAAGAAACCTTGTGGTTGGCATGTTGTCCAACGTTCAGTGTAGGAGAAACCAGCATTCACCCTGAGGCCCCGCCCATTCTTGAGTGCGACGAGGGCAAAAACACGCATTGTGACCCTCTGCGTGATCCTGTCCTCTAGTACGTCCTCTCAGTGGCTGTACCATTAGATGTCATAATGGGTTTACATGTCCCTAGGCCCCAATTTTAACCAGATTTCTGATTATCCAGTCGCCCCTCCCCAGGGCTCTACTCTGGAATCCCTCATTTGGTGGGACACCTGAGGTTGAAAAACAAAACAAAACAAATCATCAACAACAGAACAACGGACTTCTTCCATCCCACAGAATGACCCCAAACACTTTGGACGGGGCAAAACCCCAGAGAGTAAGACTCATCCATGTCCCATGAAGTCACCCGGAAATTTCACGACCATGACTGACACGATATCCAGAGACAAAACCTTAAGCAAGAGCCTCACACTCGCCCTTTATTCATATCCCGAAGAGTTCTCCTCATGGTCTGTAGATCAGTCCTGCCATACCAAAGACCCGAAACATAAGCCGAGTTTGTGTTTTCAGACAACTGTCCAAACAACCCTGGCCTACACACCCTACAGGCTCAGGCCCCTGGAGCCAAACCTGACGAATTTGTCTTGCCCACTCCATGGGAATCGTATGTGCCCATTCCAATGGCCACAACCCTACTAAGAGGATAAACCTCCAAAACTCCTGAGGCCATCCCAATAGTTGTGGTTCCTAGGACAAACAGGGGCAATCTGGGCCCATCTGAGCACCTACCGGCACTCAGACCCGTAGACTGATGTCCCCAGAAGTAAAAAGGAACAAATAGGCCCCTAGGCACCTATCGGATCCATTGCTTTGGTTTCCAGGCATCTCTCCTCAGAGGCCTGGATTTCAATAACAGCATATGGCTATTTCTTGACTCACCCATCAGAACAAATCTCATCTACACACGGGAAACTTGCACGATGGAGCTGTGTGAAAGCCTCTCTTTCGGAGAACCCTTCAGGGCCCCAGTGCCACTGCTTCATTCCAAGGTGTCCATAGATACAAATTCATATTAGGACACATCCACGGGAAGGTCCATCTCAACTCATCCTCCTCGGTTGCTCCCCCAGATCCAGCAGATCTGACCTGTCTTGTTGCTTGGAGACCATTAGAATGCGAGGTGTGCTACCCAGCCATCCATCCTTAGAACCCCGCTCGGAATCGTTGTCCTGGAGCCAACCAACAGGTCTCAATTGTCCTGCAGAAGAATCTTTGCAGTTGGGAGCTTCTCACAACTCCCATCGTGGGAAAACCAGCATGGCATCGTGATCCACGCCCCCCTTCAAGAAGGGGTCATCAGGGACAGAATGTCCAACCTGAGCGATCGTCTGATCCTCGCCCTGACTTCAGATGCACGAGATCTCGATTCAGGTCTGTAGATTGTGCCTGCCATATCCTCACCCAGAAACCTAGGCCTAGCTTGGGTTCTCAGACTTCCATCCTCAGACTACTGTCTCACAAGCCCTCCAGTTTGGCAATCCAGAACTAATAATGCATCACTCTGCCTGCCCTCCAGAAAAAAACATTGCCTTCTGGGGCACCCAAAAACCCCAAATGTGGATCAACCTGCACGCCATTCGGCTGTACCCCAAAATTATAGGCTGACATTGGCACTAATGCCCTTTCTGACACAGCCTGAGCCTGGACCTCATGGCCCCACCCAGACAGCTGGCCGCACACTGAGCACATCGGACCCATCATGGTCTTAGTTCGTCATCTCTTCTCAACCTCGGTTTTCAGGCTTCAGAACCTAGAACTTATCTCCAATCACGGCCCGGGTTTGAAAATGATGCAGACATCAGAACTCTTTCCCCATGGCAGAAAACTTGTGGATGGCATGTTGTCCAAGGTTCAGTGTAGTGGAAACCAGTGTTGCCCATGAGGCCCCGCCCTTGCTTGCGGGCCACATTGCTCACAAACTCACATTGTGTCCCTCAGCCTGAGCCCAGTCGTCAGGTAAGGCCTCGCAGTGCCTGGATGGAGAGACAGCATATTCTGCTTGCCTTACCCCTAGGCCCCAATTTTTTTTTTTAAAGATTTTATTTATTTATTTGACAGAGATCACAAGCAGGCAGAGAGAAAGGCAGAGAGAGAGGAGGAAGCAGGCTCCCTGCTGAGCAGGGAGCCCGATGTGGGGCTCGATCCCAGGACCCTGGGATCATGACCTGAGCCGAAGGCAGCGGCTTAACCCACTGAGCCACCCAGGCGCCCGATTTTTTTTTTTTTAAGATTTTATTTATTTATTTGACAGAGAGAGATCACAAGTAGGCAGAGAGGCAGGCAGAGAGAGAGACGAAGGGAAGCAGGCTCCCTGCTGAGCAGAGAGCCCGATGCGGGACTCGATCCCAGGACCCTGAGATCATGACCTGAGCCGAAGGCAGCGGCTTAACCCACTGAGCCACCCAGGCGCCCTCTAGGCCCCAATTTTTAACCATAGTTCGGGTTGTCCCTTCACTCTTCCCCAGGGCTCTGCTTTGGAATTCCTCTTTCGGTGGGACACCTGAGGTAACAAACCTGAAAGGAGTCCTCCCATCCCACAGATTGACAAAAAACAATTGGGATAGGACCAAATCCACAGAGAGCAAGATTCGGCCATGGCCCTTGAGACCTCCCCAACATTCCACGGCCATCACTGATACAAAATCCAGAGACAAAAGCCTGAGCACGCGCCTCAGACTCGCTCATTCTTCATATCCTGAAGAGTTCTTCAGATAAGAACATACACGGCACTCGAATGCACCCAAAATATGTAGTCCAACCTGGGCATTAATGCACTGTCTGACAACCTGAGCCTGGACCTAGTGACCAACACCCAGACAGCTGACCGCACACTGAGCATATCAGACCCGCCATGGCCTTAGGTCATCATCTCTTCCCTACCTTAGTTTTCAGGCTTCAGAACCTAGACCTTATCTCCAATCACTGCCCAGGGGTGAGTGTGATGCAGAAATCAGAACTCTTCCTTACCCATGGCAAGAAACCTTGTGGTTGGCATGTTGTCCAACGTTCAGTGTAGGAGAAAGCAGCATTCACCCTGAGGCCCCGCCCATTCTTGTGTGCGACGAGGGCACAAACACGTATTGTGAACCTCAGCGTGAGTCCTGTCCCCTAGTACGTCCTCTTATTGGCTAGACCATTAGATGCCATAATGGCTTGACATGACCCTAGGCCCCAAATATAACCAGATTTCTGGTTATCCAATCTCACCTCCCCAGGGTTCTACTCTGGAATCCCTCATTTGGTGGGGTTTGAAAAACAATACAAAACAACAACAACAAAAACGGACTTCTTCCATCCCACAGAATGACCCCAAACTCTTTGGACGGGGCCAAACCCCCAGAGAGGAAGACTCATCCATTTCCCATGAAGTCACCCGGATATTTCATGACCATGAACGGCACGATATCCAGAGATAAAAACATGAGCAAGAGCCTCACACTCGCCCTTTTTTCATACCGCGAAGAGTTCTCCTCATGGTCTGTAGATCAGTCCTGCCATACCTATGACCCGAAACATAAGCCGAGTTTCTGTTTTAAGACAACCATCCAAACAGCCCAGGCCTACACACCCTACAGGCTCAGGCCCCTGGAGCCAACCTGAGGACTGTACTTGCCCTCTCCAAGGGAATTCTGTGTGCCCATTCCAATGCCAAAACCCTACTAATAGAATAAACCTCCAAATTCCCTGAGGCCATCCCAATAGTGGTGGCTTCCCAGGACAAACAGGAGCAATCTGAGCCCATCTGAGAACCTACCTGCACTCAGACTCGTAGACTGATATCCCCAGAGGTAAAAAGGAATGAACAGGCCCCTAGGGCTAATCGGATCCATTGCTTTGGTTTCCAGGCATCTTCCTCAGAGGCCTGGATTTCAGTACCAGCATATGGCTGTTTCTTGACTCACCCACCAGAACAAATCTCATCTACACATGGGAAACTTGCACGTGGGAGTTGTGTCAAAGCCGCTTTTTAGGAGAACCCTTCATGGCCACAGTGCTAACGCTTCATTCCAAGGTCTTCATAGACACAAAATCATACTAGGACACATGCACAGGAGAGTCCAATTCAACTCAGCATATTCAGTTGCTCTGCGAGATCCAGCAGATCTAACTTGTCTTGTTGCTAGGAGACAATTGGAATGCGAGGTGGCCTACCCCGCCATCCATCCTTAGAACCCTGAACAGAATCATTGATCTGTAGCCAACCAACAGGTCTCAATTTTCCTGCAGAAAAATATTTGCAGTTGGGAGCTTCTCACAACTCCCATCGTGGGAAAACCCCCATGGCTTCGTGATGCACTCCCCCCTTCAAAAATGGGCCATCAGGGACAGAATGTCCAACCCGAGTGATCGTCTGATCCTCGCCCTGACTTCAGATGAACGAGTTCTCGATTCAGGTCTGTAGATTGTGCCTGCTATATCCTCACCCAGAAACCTAGGCCTAGCTTGGGTTCTCAGACTTCCATCCTCAGACTACTGGCCCACAACCCCTCCAGTTTGGCAATCCAGAACTACAATGCAGCACTCTGCCTGCCCTCCAGAAGAAAATCATTGCCCTCTGGGGCACCCAGAAACCCCAAATGAGGATCAACCTGCACGCTATCCGGCTGTACCCCAAATATATAGGCTGACCTGGGCACTAATGCCCTTTCTGACACAGCCTGAGCCTGGACCTCCTGGCCACACCTAGACAGCTGGCCGCACACTGAACACATCGGACCCGTCCTGGCCTTAGTTCGTCATCTCTTCTCAACCTCGGTTTTCAGGCTTCAGAACCTAGACCTTTTCTCCAATCACGGCCCGGGTTTGAAAATGATGCCGACATCAGAACTCTTTCCCCATGGCAAGAAACCTTGTGGATGGCATGTTTTCCAAGGTTCAGTGTAGTTGAAACCAGAGTGGCCCATGAGGCCCCGCCCATGCTTGCGGGCCACATTGGTCACAAACACACATTGTGACCCTCAGCATGAACCCAGTCCTCAGGTAAGGCCTCTCATTGGCTGGATGGAGAGACAGCATATTGGGCTTGCCATGGCCCTAGGCCCCAATTTTTAACCGTAGTTCGGGTTGTCCCTTCACTCTTCCCCAGGGCTCTGCTTTGGAATTCCTCTTTTGGTGGGACACCTGAGGCAAGAAACCTGAAAGGAGTCTTCCCATCCCACAGATTGACGAAAAACAATTGGGATCGGGCCAAATCCACAGAGAGCAAGATTCGTCCATGGCACATGAGGCCACCCCAACATTCCACGGCCATCGCTGATACAAAATCCAGAGACAAAAGCCTGAGCACGCGCCTCAGACTCGCTCATTCTTCACATCCTGAAGAGTTCTTCAGATAAGAACCTACACGGCACTCTAAGGCACCCAAAATATATAGTCTAACGTGTGCACTAATGCACTGTCTGACAACCTGAGTCCGGACCTCGTGACCAACACCCAGACAGCTGACCCGCCATGGCCTTAGGTCATCATCTCTTCCGTACCTCAGTTTTCAGGCTTCAGAAACTAGACCTTATCTCCAATCACTGCCAATGGGTGACTGTGATGCAGAAATCAGAACTCTTCCTTACCCATGCCACCTTGTGGTTGGCATGTTGTCCAACGTTCAGTGTAGGAGACACCAGCATTCATCCTGAGGCCCCGCCCATTCTTGAGTGTGATGAGGGCATAAACGTGCATTGTGACCCTCAGCATGAGTCTTGTCCTCTAGTATGTCCTCACAGTGGCTGGACCATTAGATGTCATAATGGGCTTGACATGTCCCTAGGCCCCAATTTTTTACCAGATTTCTGGTTGTCCAGTCGCCCCTCCCCAGGGCTCTACTCTGGAATCCCTCATTTGGTGGGGCACCTGAGGTTGAAAAACAAAACAAAACAAATCAACAACAACAAAACAACGGACTTCTTCCATCCCACAGAATGACCCCAAACTCTTTGGAAGGGGCCAAACCCCCAGAGAGTAAGACTCGTCCATTGCCAATGAAGTCACCCGGAAATTTCACGACCATGAGTGACACGATATCCAGAGACAAAAACTGAGCAAGTGCCTCACACTCGCCCTTTCTTCATATCCCGAAGAGTTCTCCTCATGGTCTGTAGATCAGTCCTGCCATACCTATGACCCGAAACATAAGCCGAGTTTCTGTTTTCAGACAACTGTCCAAGCAGCCCTGGCCTACACAGCCTACAGGCTTAGGCCCCTGGAGCCAAGCTGAGGACTGTACTTATCCTCTCCAAGGGAATTCTGTGTGCCCATTCCAATGGCCACAACGCTACTAATAGGATAAACCTCCAAAGTCCCTGAGGCCATCCCAATAGTGGTGGCTTCCCAGGACAAACAGGAGCAATCTGAGCCCATCTGAGAACCTACCTGCACTCAGACTTGTAGACTGATATCCCCAGAGATAAAAAGGAACGAACAGGCCCCTAGGCCCTAATAGGATCCATTGCTTTGGATTCCAGGCATCTCTCCTCAGAGGCCTGGATTTCAGTACCAGCATATGGCTGTTTCTTGACTCACACACCAGAACAAATCTCATCTACACATGGGAAACTTGCACGTAAGAGTTATGTCAAAGCATCTTTTTAGGAGAACCCTTCATGGCCCCAGTGCACCGCGTCATTCCAAGGTCTCCATAGACACAAAAAACACATTAGGACCCATCCACAGGAGAGTCCATTTCAACTCAGCGTATTCGGTTGCTCCGCGAGATCCAGCAGATCTAACTTTGTCTTGTTACTAGGAGACAATTGGAATGCGAGGTGGGCTACCCAGCCATCCATCCTTAGAACCCTGCACGGAATCGTCAGCCTGGAGCCAACCAACAGGTCTCAATTGTCCTGCAGAAGATTCTCTGAAGTTGGGAGCTTCTCACAACTCCCATCGTGAGAAAACACCCATGGCCTCGTGATCCCCCCCCCTTCATGAAGTGGCCCTCAGGGACATAAGGTCCAACCTGAGCGATCGTCTGATCCTCACCCTGACTTCAGATGCACGAGATCTCGGTTCAGATCTGTAGATTGTGCCTGCCATGTCTCCAACAGAAACCTAAGCCTAGCTTGTGTCCTCAGACTTCCATCCTCAGACTAATGCCCCACAAGCCCTCGAGTTTGGCAAGCCAGAAATATAATGCAGCACTCTGCTTACCCTCCAGAAGAAAAACATTGCCCTCTGGGGCAACCCAGAAACCCCAAATGAAGATCAACCTACACGCCAATTGGCTGTACCCAAAATATATAGGCTGACCTGAGCAATAATGCCCTTTCTGACACAGCCTGAGCCTGGAACTCCTGGCCCCACCCAGACAGCTTGCGACTCACTGAGCACATCGGACCCGCCATGGTCTTAGGTGGTCATCTTTTCTCAACCTCGGTTTTCAGTCTTCAGAACCTAGACCATATCTCCAATCACTGCCCGGGTTTGAAAATGATGCAGAAATCAGAACTCTTTCCCCATGGCAAGAAACCTTGTGGTTGGCATGTTGTCCAAGATCAGTGTTGAAACCAGTGTGGCCCGTAAGGCCCCGCCCATGCTTGCGGCCCACATTGGTCACAAACACACATTGTGACCCTTAGCCTGAGCCCAGTACTCAGGTAAGGCCTCTCAGTGGCGGAATGTAGAGACAGCATATTGGGCTTGCCATGCCCCTAGGCCCCAAATTTTAAATATTGTTCGGGTTGTCCCTTCACTCTTCCCCAGGGCTCTGCTTTGGAATTCCTCTTTTGGTTGGACTCCTGAGGTAACAAACCTGAAAGGAGTCCTCCCATCCCACAGATTGACGAAAAACAATTGGGATCGGGCCAAATTCACAGAGAGCAAGATTCGTCCATGGCCCATGAGGCCTCGCCAACATTACACGGCCATCGCTGATACAAAATCCAGAGACAAAAGCCTGAGCACTCGCCTCAGACTCGCTCATTCTTCAAATCCTGAATAGTTAATCAGATAAGAACCTACACGGCACGGCAATGCACCCAAAATATATAGTCTACCCTGGGCACTAATGCACTGTCTGACAACCTGAGCCCGGACCTCGTGACCAACACCCAGACAACTGACCGCACACTGAGCACATCTGACCCGCCATGGCCTTAGGTCATCATCTCTGCCCTACCTCAGTTTTCAGTCTTCAGAACCTAGACCTTATATCCAATCATGTCCAGGTGTGACTGTGATGCAGAAATCAGAACTCTACCTTACCCATGGCAAGAAACCTTGTGTTTGGCATGTTGTCCAACGTTTATTGTAGGAGAAACCAGCATTCACCCTGAGGCCCCGCCCATTCTTGAGTGCGACGAGGGCATAAACACGCATTGTGACCCTCAGCGTGAGTCCTGTCCTCTAGTACGTCCTCTCAGGAAAAACAGGGGCAATCTGGGACCATCTGAGCACCTACCGGCACTCAGAACCATAGACTGATGTCCCCAGAGGTAAAAAGGAATGAACAGGCCCTCAGGCACCTATCGGATCCATTGGTTTGGCTTCCAGGCATCTCTCCTCAGAGACCTGGATTTCAGTACCAGCATATGGCTGTTTCTTGACTCACCCATCAGAAAAATATCATCTACACATGGGAAACTTGCACGATGGAGCTGTGTGAAAGCCTCTCTTTAGGAGAAACCTTCAGGGCCCCGTGCCACCGCTTCATTCCAAGGTCTCCATAGACACAAAATCATATTAGGACACATCCACGGGAGAGTCCATTAAAACTCAGCCTCCTCGGTTGCTCCCCCAGATCCAGCAGATCTAACCTGTCTTGTTGCTGGGAGACAATTGGAATGCGATGTGGGCTACCCATCCATCCATTCTTAGAACCCTGCTCGGAAACGTTGTCCTGGAGCCAACGAACAGGTCTCAATTGTCCTGCAGAAGAATCTTTGCAGTTGGGAGCTTCTCACAACTCCTATCGTGGGAAAAAACCCATGGCCTCGTGATCCATCCCCCCGTCAAGAAGGGATCATCAGGGACAGAATGTCCAACCTGAGGGATAGTCTGATCCTCGCCCTTACTTCAGATGCTCGAGTTCTCGATTCAGTTCTGTAGATTTTGCCTGCCATATCCTCACCCAGAAACCTAGGCTAGCTTGGGTTCTCAGACTTCCGTCCTCAGACTACTGGTCCACAAGCCCTCCAGTTTGGCAATCCAGTACTACAGTGCAGCACTCTGCCTGCCCTCCAGAAGAAAAACATTGCCCTCTGGGGCTACCCAGAAACCCCAATGAGGTTCAACCTGCACGGCATTAGGCTGTACCCCAAATCTATAGGCTGACCTGGGCACTAATACCCTTTCTGACACAGCCTGAGCCTGGACCTCCTGGTCCCACCCAGACAGCTGGCCGCACACTGAGCACATCGGACCCGCCATGGTCTTAGGTCGTCATCTCTTTCTCAACCTCGGTTTTCAGGCTTCAGAACCTAGACCTTATCTCCAATCTCTGCCCTGGTTTGAAAATGATGCAGAAATAAGAACTCTTTCCCCATGGCAAAAAACCTTGATGTTGGCATATTGTCCAAGTTTCAGTGTAGTTGAAACCAGTCTGGCCCATGAGGGCCCGCGCATGCTGGCAGGCCACATTGGTCACAAACACACATTGTGACCCTCAGCCTGAGACCAGTCCTCAGGTAAGGCCTCTCAGTGGCTGGATGGAGAGACAGCATATTGGGCTTGCCATGCCCCTAAGGCCCAATTTTAACTGTAGTTCGGATTGTCCCTTCACTCTTCCCCAGGGCTCTGCTTTGGAATTCCTCTTTTGGTGGGACACCTGAGGTAACAAACCTGAAAGGAGTCCACCCATCCCAAAGATTGACGAAAAACAATTGGGTTCTGGCAAAACCGACAGAGAGCAAGATTCGTCCATGGCCCATGAGGCCTCCCCAACATTCCACGGCCATCGCTGATACAAAATCCAGAGACAAAAGCCTGATCACACGCCTCAGACTTGTTCATTCTTCATATCCTCAAGAGTTCTTCAGATATGAACCTACACGGCACTCGAATGCACCCAAAATACATAGTCTAACCTGGGCACTAATGCACTGTCTGACAACCTGAGCCCGGACCTCGTGACCAACACCCAGACAGCTGACCGCACACTGAGCACATCAGACCCGCCATGACCTTAGGTCATCATCTCTTCCCTACCTCTGTTTTCAGGCTTCAGAACCTAGACCTTATCTCCAATCACTGCCCAGGGGTGACTGTGATGCAGAAATCAGAACTCTTCCTTACCCATGGCAAGAAACCTTGTGGTTGGCATGTTGTCCAACGTTTATTGTAGGAGAAACCAGCATTCACCCTGAGGCCCCGCCCGTTCTTGAGTGCGACGAGGGCATAAACACGCATTGTGACCCTCAGCGTGAGTCCTGTCCTCTAGTACGTCCTCTCAGTGGCTGGACCATTAGATGTCATAATGGGATTGACATGTCCCTAGGACCCAATTTTTAACCAGATTTCTGGTTGTCAAGTCGCCCCTCCCCAGAGCTTTACTCTGGAATCCCTCATTTGGTGGAACACCTGCAGTTAAAAAACAAAGCAAAACAAAACAACAACAACAACAACAAAAACGGACTTCTTCCATCCCACAGAATGTCCTCATACACTTTGGACAAGGCCAAACCCCAGAGAATAAGACTCATCCATTTCCCATGAAGTCACCCGGAAATTTCACGACCATGAGTGACACGATATCCAGAGACAAAAACTTGAGCAAGAGCCTCACACTCGCCCTTTTTTCATATCCCGAAGAGTTCTCCTCATGGTCTGTAGATCGGTCCTGCCATACCTATGACCCGAAACATAAGCCGAGGTTGTGTTTTCAGACAACTGTCCAAACAGCCCTGGCCTACACACCCTACAGGCTCAGGCCCCTGGAGCCAAACCAGACGACTGTGTTTGCCCTCTCCAAGGGAATTGTATGTGCACATTCCAATGGCCACAACCCTACTAATAGAATAAACCTCCAAAGTCCCTGAGGCCATCCCAATATTTGCGGCTTCCCAGGACAAACAGGGGCAATCTGGGACCATCTGAGCACCTACCGGCACTCAGAACCGTAGACTGATGTCCCCAGAGGTAAAAAGGAATGAACAGGCCCTCAGGCACCTATCGGATCCATTGGTTTGGCTTCCAGGCATCTCTCCTCAGAGACCTGGATTTCAGTACCAGCATATGGCTGTTTCTTGACTCACCCATCAGAAAAATCTCATCTACACATGGGAAACTTGCACGATGGAGCTGTGTGAAAGCCTCTCTTTAGGAGAAACCTTCAGGGCCCCGTGCCACCGCTTCATTCCAAGGTCTCCATAGACACAAAATCATATTAGGACACATCCACGGGAGAGTCCATTAAAACTCAGCCTCCTCGGTTGCTCCCCCAGATCCAGCAGATCTAACCTGTCTTGTTGCTGGGAGACAATTGGAATGCGATGTGGGCTACCCATCCATCCATTCTTAGAACCCTGCTCGGAAACGTTGTCCTGGAGCCAACGAACAGGTCTCAATTGTCCTGCAGAAGAATCTTTGCAGTTGGGAGCTTCTCACAACTCCTATCGTGGGAAAAAAACCATGGCCTCGTGATCCATCCCCCCGTCAAGAAGGGATCATCAGGGACAGAATGTCCAAACTGAGGGATAGTCTGATCCTCGCCCTTACTTCAGATGCTCGAGTTCTCGATTCAGTTCTGTAGATTTTGCCTGCCATATCCTCACCCAGAAACCTAGGCTAGCTTGGGTTCTCAGACTTCCGTCCTCAGACTACTGGCCCACAAGCCCTCCAGTTTGGCAATCCAGTACTACAGTGCAGCACTCTGCCTGCCCTCCAGAAGAAAAACATTGCCCTCTGGGGCTACCCAGAAACCCCAATGAGGTTCAACCTGCACGGCATTAGGCTGTACCCCAAATCTATAGGCTGACCTGGGCACTAATACCCTTTCTGACACAGCCTGAGCCTGGACCTCCTGGTCCCACCCAGACAGCTGGCCGCACACTGAGCACATCGGACCCGCCATGGTCTTAGGTCGTCATCTCTTTCTCAACCTCGGTTTTCAGGCTTCAGAACCTAGACCTTATCTCCAATCTCTGCCCTGGTTTGAAAATGATGCAGAAATAAGAACTCTTTCCCCATGGCAAAAAACCTTGATGTTGGCATATTGTCCAAGTTTCAGTGTAGTTGAAACCAGTCTGGCCCATGAGGGCCCGCGCATGCTGGCAGGCCACATTGGTCACAAACACACATTGTGACCCTCAGCCTGAGACCAGTCCTCAGGTAAGGCCTCTCAGTGGCTGGATGGAGAGACAGCATATTGGGCTTGCCATGCCCCTAAGGCCCAATTTTAACTGTAGTTCGGATTGTCCCTTCACTCTTCCCCAGGGCTCTGCTTTGGAATTCCTCTTTTGGTGGGACACCTGAGGTAACAAACCTGAAAGGAGTCCACCCATCCCAAAGATTGACGAAAAACAATTGGGTTCTGGCAAAACCGACAGAGAGCAAGATTCGTCCATGGCCCATGAGGCCTCCCCAAAATTCCACGGCCATCGCTGATACAAAATCCAGAGACAAAAGCTGAGCACGCGCCTAAGACTCGCTCAATCTCCATATCCTGAAGAGTTCTTCAATAAGGACCTACACGGCACTCGAATGCACCCAAAATAAATAGTCTTACCTGGGCACAAATGCACTGTCTGACATCCTGAGGCCAGACCTCGTGACCAACACCCAGAAAGCTGACCGCACACTGAGCCCATCAGACCTGCCATGGCCTTAGGTCAACATCTCTTCCCTACCTCAGTTTTCAGGCTTCAGAACCTAGACCTTATCTCCAATCACTGCTCATGGGTGACTGTGATGCAGAAATCAGAACTCTTCCTTACCCATGGCAAGAAACCTTGTGGTTGGCATGTTGTCCAACGATCAGTGAAGGAGAAACCAGCATTCAGCCTGAGGCCGCGTCCATTCTTGAGTTCGACGAGGGCATAAACACGCATTGTGACCCTCACTGTGAGTCCTGTATTCTAGTACGTCCTCTCAGTTGGTGGAACATTAGATGTCATAATGGGCTTGACATGTCCATAGGCCCCAATTTTTAACGAGGTTTCTGGTTGTCCAGTCGCCCCTCCCCAGGGCTATACTCTGGAATCCCTCATTTGGTGGGACACCTGAGGTTGAAAAACAAAACAAAATGAATCAACAACAACAAAACAACGGACTACTTCCATCCCACAGAATAACCCGAAAATCTTTGGACGGGGCCCAAACCCCAGAGAGTAAGACTCGTCCATTTCCAATGAAGTCACCCGGAAACTTCACGACCATGAGTGACACGATATCCAGAGACAAAAACTTGAGCAAGAGCCTCACACTCGCCCTTTTTTCATATCGCGAAGAGTTCTCCTCATGGTCTCTAGATCAGTCCTGCCATACCTATCACCCGAAATATAAGCCGAGTTTGTGTTTTCAGACAACTGTCCAAACAGCCCTGGCCTACACACGCTACAGGCTCAGGCCCCTGAGCCAAAGCCTACGACTGTGCTTGCCCTCTCCAAGGGAATTGTATGTGCCCATTCCAATGGCCACAACCATACTAAGAGGATAAACCTCCAACGTCCCTGAGGCCATCCCAATATTTGTGGATTCCCAGGACAAACCGGGCAATCTGGGCCCATCTGAACACCTACCTGCACTCAGACCCGTAGACTGATGTCCCCAGAGGTAAAAAGGAAAGAACAGGCCCCTAGGCACCTATCGGATCCATTGCTTTGGTTTCCAGGCATCTCTCCTCTGAGGCCTGGATTTCAATAACAGCATATGGCTCTTTCTTGACTCACCCATCAGAACAAATCTCATCTACACATGGGAAACTTGAACGATGGAGGTGTGTGAAAACCTCTCTTTAGGAGAACCCTTCAGGGCCCCAGTTCTACCGCTTCATTCAAAGGTCTCCATAGACACAAAATCATATTAGGACACATCCACGGGAGAGTCCATTTCAACCGAGCCTCCTCGGTTGCTCCCCCAGATCCAGCAGATCTAACCTGTCTTGTTGCTTGGAGACAATTGGAATGCGAAGTGGGCTACCCAGCCATCCATCCTTAGAACCCTGCTCGGAATCGTTGTCCTGGATCCAACCAACAGGTCTCAATTGTCCTGCAGAGAATCTTTGCAGTTGGGAGATTCTCAAACTCCCATCGTGGGAAAACCCCCATGGCCTCGTGATCCACCCCCCCTTCAAGAAGGGGCCATCAGGCACAGAATGTACAACCTGAGCGATCGTCTGATCCTCGCGCTGACTTCAGATGCACGAGATCTCGATTCAGGTCTCACCCAGAAACCTAGGCCTAGCTTGGGTTCTCAGACTTCCGTCCTCAGACTACTGGACCACAAGCCATCCAGTGTGGCAATCCAGAACTACAATGCAGCACTCTGCCTGTTCTCCAGAAGAAAAAACTTGCCTTCTGGGCCTACCCTGATTCCCCAAATGAGGATGAACCTGCACTCCATTCGGCTGTACCCCACATATATAGGCTGCCTTGGCACTAATGCCCTTTCTGTCACAGCCTGAGCCTGGACCTCCTGGCCCCACCCAGACAGCTGGCCGCACACTGAGCACAACGGACCGGCCATGGCCTTAGGTCGTCATCTTTTCTCAATCTCGGTTTTCAGGCTTCAGAAGCTAGACCTTATCTCCGATCACGGCCCGTGTTTGAAAATGAGGCAGAAATCAGAACTATTTCCCCATGGCAAGAAACCTTGTTGTTGGCATGTTGTCCAAGGTTCAGGGTACTTGAAACCAGTGTGGTCCATGAGGCCCCGCCCATGCTAGCGGGCCACATTGGTCACAAAATCACATTGTGACCCTCAGCCTGAACCCAGTCCTCATGTAAGGCCTCTCAGTGGCTGGATGGAGATACAGCATATTGGGCTTGCCATGCCCCTAGGCCCCAATTTTTAACCATAGTTCGGGTTGTCCCTTCATTCTTCCCAGGGCTCTGCTTTGGAATTCCTCTTTTGGTGGGACCCCTGAGGTTACAAACCTGAAAGGAGTCCTCCCATCCCACAGATTGACGAAAAACAATTGGGATCGGGCCAAATCCACAGAGAGCAAGATTCGTCCATGGCCCATGAGGCCTCCGCAACATTCAACGTCCATCGCTGATACAAAATCCAGAGACAAAAGCCTGATCACACGCCTCAGACTTGTTCATTCTTCATATCCTCAAGAGTTCTTCAGATATGAACCTACACGGCACTCGAATGCACCCAAAATACATAGTCTAACCTGGGCACTAATGCACTGTCTGACAACCTGAGCCCGGACCTCGTGACCAACACCCAGACAGCTGACCGCACACTGAGCACATCAGACCCGCCATGACCTTAGGTCATCATCTCTTCCCTACCTCTGTTTTCAGGCTTCAGAACCTAGACCTTATCTCCAATCACTGCCCAGGGGTGACTGTGATGCAGAAATCAGAACTCTTCCTTACTCATGGAAAGAAACCTTGTGGTTGGCATGTTGTCCAACGTTCAGTGTAGGAGAAACCAGCATTCACACTGAGGCCCCGCCCATTCTTGAGTGCGAGGAGGGCATAAACACGCATTGTGACCCTCAGCGTGAGTCCTGTCCTCTAGTACGTCCTCTCAGTGGCTGGAATATTAGATATCGTAATGGGCTTGACATGTCCCAAGGCCCCAATTTTTAACCAGATTTCTGGTTGTCCAGTCGCCCCTTCCCAGGGCTCTACTCTGGAATCCCTCATTTGGTGGGACACCTGAGGTTGAAAAACAAAACATAACAAATCAACAAAAACAGAACAACGGACTTCTTCCATCCCACAGAATGACCCCAAAATCTTTGGACGGGGCCAAACCCCCAGAGAGTAAGACTCGTCCATTTCACATGAAGTCACCCGGAAACTTCAAGACCATGAGTGACACGATATCCAGAGACAAAATCTTGAGCAAGAGCCTCACACTCGCCCTTTTTTCATATCCCGAAGAGTTCTCCTCATGGTCTGTAGATCGGTCCTGCCACCCTTATGACCCGAAACATAAGCCGAGTATGTGTTTTTAGACAACTGTCCAAACAGTCCTGGCCTACACACCCTACAGGCTCAGGCCCCTGGATCCAAACCTGACGACTGTGCTTGCCCTCTCCAAGGGAATTGTGTGTGCCCATTCCAATGGCCACAACCCTACTAATAGGATAAACCTCCAAAGTCCCTGAGGCCTTCCCAGGACAAACAGGGGAAATCTGGGCCCATCTGAGCACCTACCGGCACTCAGACCCGTAGAATGATGTTCCCAGAGGTAAAAAGGCACGAACATGCCCCTAGGCACCTATCGGAAATATTGCTTTGGTTTCCAGGCATCTCTCCTCAGAGGCCTGGATTTTAATAACAGCATATGGCTGTTTCTTGACTCACCCATCAGAACAAATCTCATCTACACCTCGGAAACTTGCACAAGGAGGTTTGTGAAAGCCTCTCTTTAGAGGAACCCTTCAGGGCCCCAGGGCCACCGCTTCATTCCAAGGTCTCCATAGACACAAAATCATATTAGGACACATCCACGGGAGAGTCCATTTCAACTCAGCCACCTCGGTTGCTCCCCCAGATCCAAGAGATCTAACCTGTCTTGTTGCTTGGAGACAATTGGAATGCGTGGTGGGCTACCCAGCCATCCATCCTTAGAACCCTGCTCGGAATCGTTGTCCTGGAGCCAACCAAAAGGTCTCAATTGTCCTGCAGAAGAATCTTTGCAGTTGGGAGCTTCTCACAACTCCCATCGTGGGAAAATACCCATGCCCTAGTGATCCACCCCCCCTTCAAGAAGGGGTCATCAGGGACAGAATGTCCAACCTGAGCGATCGTCTGATCCTCGCCCTGACTTCAGATGCTCGAGATCTCGATTCAGGTCTCACCCAGAAACCTAGGCCTAGCTTGGGTTCTCAGACTTCCGTCCTCAGACTACTGGCCTACAAGCCCTCCAGTTTGGCAATCCAGAACTACAATGCAGCACTCTGCCTGTACTCCAGAAGGAAAACATTGCCCTCTGGGCCTACCCAGAATCCCCAAATGAGGATGAACCTGCACGCCATTCGGCTCTACCCCACATATATAGGTTGACATGGGCACTAATGCCCTTTCTGACACAGCCTGAGCCTGGACCTCCTGGCCCCACCCAGACAGCTGGCCGCACACTGAGCACAAGGGACGCGCCATGGCCTTAGGTCGTCATCTCTTCTCAATCTCGGTTTTCAGGCTTCAGAACCGAGACCTTATCTCCAATCACGGCCTGTTTTTGAAAATGATGCAGAAATCAGAACTCTTTCCCCATGGCAAGAAACCTTGTTGTTGGCATGTTGTCCAAGGTTTAGGGTACTTGAAACCAGTGTGGCCCATGAGGCCCCGCCCATGCTAGCGGGCCACATTGGTCACAAACACACATTGTGACCCTCAGCCTGAGCCCAGTCCTCATGGAAGGCCTCTCAGTGGCTGAATGGAGAGACAGCATATTGGGCTTGCTAAGCCCCTAGGCCCCAATTTTTAAACATAGTTCGGGTTGTCCCTTCACTCTTCCGCAGGACTCTGCATTGGAATTCCTCTTTTGGTGGGACCCCTGAGGTAATAAACCAGAAAGGAGTCCTCCCATCCCACAGATTGACGAAAAACAATTGGGTTCGGGGCAAATCCACAGAGAGCAAGATTCGTCCATGCCCCATGAGGCCTCCGCAACATTCCATGGCCATCGCTGATACAAAATCCAGAGAGAAAAGTCTGAGCATGCGCCTCAGACTCGCTCATTCTTCATATCCTGAAGAGTTCTTCAGATAAAAAAAAACTACACGGCACTCGAATGAACCCAAAATATATAGTTTAACCTGGGCTCTAATTCACTGTCTGACAACCTGAGCCCGGACCTCGTGACCAACACCCAGACAGCTGACCGCACACTGAGCACATCAGACCCGCCATGGCCTTAGGTCATCATCTCTTCCCTACCTCTGTTTTCAGGCTTCAGAACCTAGACCTTATCTCCAATCACTGCCCAGGGGTGACTGTGATGCAGAAATCAGAACTCTTCCTTTCCCATGGCAAGAAACCTTGTGGTTGGCATGTTGTCCAACGTTCTGTGTAGGAGAAACCAGCATTCACCCTGAGGCCCCGCCCATTCTTGAGTGCGACGAGGGCATAAACACGCATTGTGACCCTCAGCGTGAGTCCTGTCCTCTAGTACGTCCTATCAGTGGCTGGACCATTAGATGTCATAATGGGCTTGACATGTCCCAAGGCCCCAATTTTTAACCAGATTTCTGGTTGTCCAGTCGCCCCTCCCCAGGGCTCTACTCTGGAATCCCTCATTTGGTGGGACACCTGAGGTTGAACTACAAAAAAAAAAAAAAAAACAAATGAACAACTACAGAACAACGGACTTCTTCCATCCCACAGAATGACCCCATTCTCTTTGGACGGGGCCAAACCCCCAGAGAGTAAGACTCGTCCATTTCCCATGAAGTCACCCGGAAATTTCATGCCCATGTGTGACACGATATCCAGAGACAAATACATGAGCAAGAGCCTCACACTCGCCCTTTTTTTATATCCCGAAGAGTTCTCCTCATGGTCTGTAGACCAGTCCTGCCATACCTATGACCCGCAACATAAGCCGAGTTGTGTTTTTAGACAACTGTCCAAACAGTCATGGCCTACACACCCTACAGGCTCAGGCCCATGCAGCCAAACCTGACGACTGTGCTTGCCCTCTCCAAGGGAATTGTGTGTGCCCATTCCAATGGCAACAACCCTACTAATAGGATAAACCTCCAAAGTCCCTGAAGCAATCCCAATATTTTTGGCTTCCCAGGACAAACAGGGGAAATCTGGGCCCATCTGAGCACCTACCGGCACTCAGACCCGTAGACTGATGTCCCCAGAGGTAAAAGGCACGAACATGCACCTAAGCACATATCGGATCCATTGCTTTGGTTTCCAGGCATCTCTCCTCAGAGGAATGGATTTCAATAACAGCATATGGCTGTTTCTTGACTCACCCATCAGAACAAATCTCATCTACACATGGGAAACTTGAACAATGGAGCTCTGTGAAAGCCTCTCCTTAGGAGAACCCTTCAGGGCCCCAGTTCTACCGCTTCATTCCAAGGTCTCCATAGACACAAAATCATATTAGGACACATCCACGGGAGAGTCCATTACAACTGAGACTCCTCGGTTGCTCCTCCAGATCCAGCAGATCTAACCTGTCTTGTTGCTTGCAGACAATTGGAATGCGAAGTGGGCTACCCAGCCATCCATCCTTAGAACCCTGCTCGGAATCGCTGTCCTGGAGCAAACCAACAGGTCTCAATTGTCCTGCAGAAGAATCTTTGCAGTTGGGAGCTTCTCAGAACTCCCATCGTGGGAAAACCCCCATGGCCTCGTGATCCACCCACCCTTCAAGAAGGGGCCATCAGGGACAGAATGTCCAACCTGAGCGATCGTCTGATCCTCGCCCAGACTTCAAATGCTCGAGATCTCGATTCAGGTCTCACCCAGAAACCTAGGCCTAGCTTGGGTTCTCAGACTTCCGTCCTCAGACTACTGGCCCACAAGCCCTCCAGTTTGGCAATCCAGAACTACAATGCAGCACTCTGCCTGCACTCCAGAAGAAAAACATTGCCCTCTGGCGCTAACCAGAAACCCCAAATGACGATCAATGGGGCACGCCATTCGGCTGTACCCCAAATATATAGGCTGACCTGGGCACTATTGCCCTTTCTGACATAGCCTGAGCCTGGACCTCCTGGCCCCACCCAGACAGCTGCCCTCACATTGAGCACATCGGACCCGCCATGGCCTTAGGTCGCCATCTCTTCTCAACCTCGGTTTTCAGGCTTCAGAACCTAGACCTTATCTCCAATCACGGCCCGGGTTTGAAAATGATGCAGACATCAGAACTCTTTCCCCATGGCAAGAAACCTTGTGGTTGGCATGTTGTTCAATGTTCAGTGAACTTGAAAACAGTGTGGCCCATGAGGCCCCGCCCATGCTTGCTGGCCACATTGGTCACAAACACACATTGTGACCCTCAGCCTGAGCCTAGTCCTCAGGTAAGGCCTCTCAGTGGCTGGATGGAGAGACAGCATATTGGGCATGCCATGCCCCTAGGCCCCAATTTTTAACCATAGTTCGGGTTGTCCCTTCACTCTTCCCCAGGGCTCTGCTTTGGAATTCCTCTTTTGGTGGGACACCTGAGGTTACAAACCTGAAAGGAGTCCTCCCAACCCACAGATTGACGAAAAACAATTGGGATCTGGCCAAGTCCACAGAGAGCAAGATTCGTCCATGGCCCATGAGGCCTCCGCAACATTCAACGTCCATCGCTGATACAAAATCCAGAGACAAAAGCCTGAGCACGCGCCTCAGACTCGCTCATTCTTCATATCCTGAAGAGTTCTTCAGATAAGAACCTACACGGCACTCGAATGCACCCAAAATATATAGTCTAACCTGGGCACTAATGCACTGTCTGACAACCTGAGCCCGGTCCTCGTGACCAACACCCAGACAGCTGACCGCACACTGAGCACATCAGAACCGCCATGGCCTTAGGTCATCATCTCTTCCCTACCTCAGTTTTCAGGCTTCAGAACCTAGACCTTAACTCCAATCACTGCCCAGGGGTGACTGTGATGCAGAAATAGGAACTCTTCCTTACCCATGGCAAGAAACCTTGTGGTTGGCATGTTGTCCAATGTTCAGTGTAGGAGAAACCAGCTTTCACCCTGAGGCCCCACCCATTCGTGAGTGTGACGAGGGCATAAACACGCATTGTGACCCTCAGCGTGAGTCCTGTCCTCTAGTACGTCCTCTCAGTGGCTGGACCATTAGATGTCATAATGGGCTTGACATGTCCCTAGGCCCCAATTTTTAACCAGATTTCAGGTTGTCCAGTCGCCCCTCCCCAGGGCTCTACTCTGGAATCCCTCATTTGGTGGGACAACTGAGGATGAAAAACAAAATAACACAAATCAACACCAGAACAACGGACTTCTCCCATCCCGCAAAATGACCCCAAACTCTTTGGACGGGGCCAAACATCCCAGAGAGTAAGACTCGTCCATTTCCCATGATGTCACCCGGAAAATTCACGACCATGAGTGACACGATATCCAGAGTCAAAAACTTGAGCAAGAGCCTCACACTCGCCCTTTTTTTTTCATATCCCGAAGTGTTCTCCTCATGGTCTGTAGATCAGTCCTGCCATACCTATGACCTGAAACATAAGCCGAGTTTGTGTTTTCAGACAAATGTCCAAACAGCCGTGGCCTACACACCCTACAGGCTCAGGCCCCGGAGCCAAACCTGACAACTGTGCTTCCCCTCTCCAAGGGAATTGTATGTGCCCACTCCAAGGGCCACAACCCTACTCATACGATAAACCTCCAAATTACCTGAAGTCATACCAATATTTGTGTCTTCCCAGGACAAAGAGGGGCAATCTGGGCCCATCTGAGCACCTACCTTCTCTCAGACCGGAAGACTGATATCCCCAGAGGTAAAAAGGAATGAAAAGGCCCCTAGGCACCGATCGGATCCATTGCTTTGGTTTCCAGGTATCTCTCCTCAGAGGCCTGGTTTTCAATAACAGCATATGGCTGTTTCTTGACTCACCCATCAGAACAAATTTCATCTACACATGGGAAACTTGAACAATGGAGCTCTGTGAAACCCTCTCCTTAGGAGAACCCTTCAGGGCCCCAGTGCCACCGCTTTATTCCAAGGTCTCCATAGACACAAAATCATATTAGGACACATCCACGGGAGAGTCCATTTCAACTGAGCCACCTCGGTTGCTCCCCCAGATCCAGCAGATCTAACCTGTCTTGTTGCTTGGAGACAATTGGAATGCGAGGTGTGCTACCCAGCCATCCATCCTTAGAACCCTGCTCAGAATCATTGTCCTGGAGCCAACCAACAGGTCTCAATTGTCCTGCAGAATAATCTTTGCAGTTGGAAACTTCTCACAACTCCCATCGTGGGAAAACGCCCAGGGCCTCGTGATTCACCCCCCCCCTTCAAGAAGGGGGCATCAGGGACAGAATGTCCAACCTGAGTGATCGTTTGATCCTCGCCCTGACGTCAGATGCACAAGATCTCGATTCAGGTCTGTAGATTGTGCCAGCCATATCCTCACCCAGAAACCTAGGTCTAGCTTGGCTTCTCAGACTTCCGTCCTCAGACTACTGGCCCACAAGCTCTCCAGTTTGGCAAACCAGAACTACAATGCAGCACTCTGCCTGCCCCTCCAGAAGAAAAAATTTGCCCTCTGGGGCTACCCAGAAAACCCAAATGAGCATCAACCTGCACGTCATTCGGTTGTACCCCCAATATATAGGCTGACCTGGGCACTAAAGCCCTTTGTGGCACACCCTGAGCCTGGACCTCCAGGTCCCACCCAAACACTTGGCCGCACACATAGAACATCGGACACGTCATGGCCTTAGTTCGTCATCTCTTCTCAACCACGGTTTTCAGGCCTACACACCTACAGGCTCAAGCCCCTGGAGCCAAACATGAAGACTGGGCTTGCCCTCTCCAAGGGAATTGTATGTGCCCATTCCAATGGCCACAACCCTACTAATAGGATAAAACTCCAAAGTCCCTGAGGCCATCCCAATATTTGTGGCTTCCCAGGACAAACAGGGGCAATCTGGGCCCATCTGAGCACCTACCGCCACTCAGACTCGTAGACTGATGTCCCCAGAGGTCAAAAGGAACGAACAGGCCCACAGGCACCTATCGGATCTATTGCTTTGGTTTCCAGGCATCTCTCCTTAGAGATCCTTAGAACCCTTAGAACCCTGCTCTTGTGTCGTTCCTTATGGGACATCCTTGAGCCATCCAACAGGTGTAGACTGTCCCACAGGATTCCTTGTCTATGGACCACCTCACAACTCATATCATGGAAAGCTTCCAAGGTCACATGATGCCCCCAATCTTCATGAAGTCGGATCACGGAAAGAAACTCCAACCTGAGCCAACGGATGATCTTCGCCTAGACTTCAGATGCACGAGATCTTGATTAAGCTCTTCAGAGTGCACCTGCTGTGCCCTCACTCCAAACCCTAAGCATAGCTAGTGTTCTCACACTTCCGTCCTCACTCTCCTGGACCACACGCCCTCCATTTTGGGATTTCCGATGACACAGTGCTGCACTCTGCCTGCACTCTAGAAGAAAAACGTTGCCCTATGGGTCTACCCAGAAACCTCAAATGAGGATAAACCTGCATGCCACTCAACTGTACACCAATTATATAGTCTAGCCTGTGCACTAATGCCCTGTCTGACACAACCTGAGGCCTGAATTCCCAACCGACACCCAGACAGCTTGCCGTACACTGAGAACATCTGAACTGCCATGGCCTTAGGTTGCCATCTCTTTCCAACCTGGTTTTCAGGCTACAGAAACCTAGACCTTATCTCTACTCATTTCCCATGGGTGAACGTGATGCAGAAATCATAACTCCTCCTTCCCTCTCGCCAGAATCTTGTGGTTGGCATCTTATCCAAAGTTCAGTGTAGGACCCCTGTTGGGACCTACAGGAGTAGTAGTAGGGCCCCTGAGGGTAATGTAGGGTCCCCGAGGCCCTGCCCATGCTTAAGAGCTGCGGTGGGCACAAACACACATTGGGACCCTCAGTTTGAACCCTGTCCTCAAGGAAAGCCTCTCAGTGGCTGGACCATGAGCCCACATATGAGGCCTGCCATGCCCCAAGTCACCCAATCTTAACCAGAGGTAGAGACATCTAGTCACCCCTACTCAGGGCTCTGCTCTGGAATCCCTCTTTGGTGGGACATTTGAGGTAAGTAAACACAGAAAGGATTCCTCCCACCCACAAAATGTCCCCAATCACTTGGGATCAGAGAGAAAGACTCCTCCATGGCCCATGAGGCTAGCCCGACATTCCACGGCCACTATTGACACAAAATCCAGAGACATAAGCCTCACCCTTAGGTCATAGCCCAAAAAATTCTCCTTATACTCTGTAGATCGGGCCTGCCATACCTACGTCCCCAAACCGTGTTTTCAGACTTCTATCCTGACATCCCTGTCCCACACACCCTCCAGGCTGAGGCCCCTGGAGCCACACCTCAGGACTGTGCCTGCCCTCTCCAAGGAAATTCTTCCCATTCCATTGGCCACAACCCTACAGATTAGGAGAAACCTCCAAAGTCCCAGAGGCCATTCCAATACTGTAGGCCTCCCAGTACAAATAGGGGTGATCTGCACATGCTGAGCAACGACCTCAACTCACCCGTAGACAGATATCCCAAGAGAAAGGTATTAAACTGGACAGGCCCCTAGAACGTAATTGGTTCCATTTCTTTTGTTTCTAAGCATCTCTCCTCAGAGGCCTGTTTTCCAATACCAGCATATGGGGGATTCCAGAGATACCAATCAGAACAAATCTTGTCTCCACATGGGAAACTTATCCTTTGGAGCTCTGTAAAAACCTCCAGTTAGGAGAAACCTTTAGGTAACCGGAGCCACCGCCCTATTCCAAGGTCTCCATGGGCACAAACCCGCATTATGACCATTCGGCAGGAGAGTACATTTCAACTCAGCCCCGTAGATTACTCCCCCAGAGCCAGAATATCAAACCTGCCTTGTCGCTAGGAGACAACTGGAATGCAAAGCAGACTCTCTAGGCATCCATCGTTGGAATCCTGCTCGGGCGCCGTTCCATATGGGATGTCCTGGGAGCCTTCCAACAGGTCTTGACTGTCCTGCAGAAGGAATCCTTGCAGATTGGAGCATCTCACAACTCCTATCGTGGGAAAACCTACATGGCCTCATGAGATGCTCCCCTTTATAAAGGGGCCATCATGTACGGAAACTCCAACCTGAGCCAACTTCTGATCCATTGCTTTGGTTTCTATGTATCTCTCCTCAGAGGCCTGGTTTCCAATATCAGAATATGGGGGTTTCCTAAGGAAACAATCAGAACAGATCTCATCTCCACATGAGAAACTTGCTCTTTGGAGCTGTGTCAATACCTCAGGTTAGGAGGATCCTTCAGGGCGCTGGCAACGTGGCCCAATTCCAAGGTCTCCAAGGACACAAACTTACATTATGATCCATCCTCAGGAGAGTCCATTTCAAATCAGCCCCCTCGGCTGCTCACCCAGAGCCAGCAGATCAAACATGCCTTGTCACTAGGAGACTGTTGGAATGCGAGGTGGGCTGCCCAGGCATCCATCCTTAGAACCCTGCTCTGGAGAATTTCTTTATGGGACGTCTTGAATCCAACCAACCTGTCTTGACTGTCTCGCAGAATGAATCCTTGTGGTTTGAAGCATCACACAATCCCACTGTGAGAAAACCTCCATTTCCTCATGATGCCCCACACCTTCATAAATGGGCCATCATGGACAGAAACTCCATCCTAAGCCAAAGACTGATCCGCGCCCTGAATTCAGAATCATGAGATCTCGATTCAGCACTTGAGAGTGTGCCTGCTGTGCCCTCGCCCCGAAACCTTAGCCTAACTTGTGTTCTCAGACTTCCGTCTTCACAATCCTGGCCACACCCCTCCAGTTTGGCAATTCTGGAGACACAATGCAGCACTCTGCCTGCCCTCCAGAAGTACAATGTTGCCCTATAGGGCTAACCAAAAACGCCAAATGAGTAACAACCTGCATGCCACTCGACCATACCCCAATTATACAATCTAGCCTGTGCACTAAAGCCCTGTCTGACACAGCCTGAAGGCAGACCTCCAGTCCAACACCCAGACAGCTGGCCGTACACTGAGCATATCAAACCCAAAATGGCTTTCGGCCATCATCTCTACCCAACCTCAGTTTTCACCTTCAGAACCTAGACCTTATCTCCACTCACTGCTCAGGAGTGAACGTGATACAAGAATCAGAACTTCTCCTTCGCCATGGCAAGAAACCTTGTGGTTGGCATGTGGTCCAACGTTCATTGTAGGAGAAAGCAGCATGGACTATGAGGCCCCACCTATCCCTGAGGGCTACAATTTGCACAAACACACATTGTTACCCTCAGCGTGAGCCCTATCCTCATGTAAAGCCTCTTAGTGACTGGAACAACAGCCCACATATGGGGCTTGCCAAGCCTCTAGTCCCCCAATCTCAACCAGAGTTAGAGATGTCTAGTCACCCCTACTCAGGGCACTGCTCTGGAATCCCTCTTTGGTGGGACACCTGAGGTAAAAAAAAAAAAAAATACAGAAAGGACTCTTCCCATTCACAGAATGATCCCAACCACTTGGGATCAGGCCAAATCACCAGAGAAAAAGACTTGTCCATGGCCCTTGAGGACACCCCGACATTCCACGGCCACCGTAGGCACAAAATCCAGAGACAAAAGCCTGAGCAAACGCCACATACTCGCCCTTTGTTCATAGCCCGGAAAATTCTCACAGTCTGTAGATCGAGCCTTCATACATGCATCCCCAAACCTAAGCTGAGTTTGTGTTTTCAAACTTCTGTCCCCACAGTCCTGGCCCACACACACCATCCAAGCTGGGGCCCCTGGAGCCACACCTGAGGACTGTGGCTTCCCTCTCCAGGGGAATTCTGCCATTTCCATTGGACACAACCCTATAGATTAGGAGAAACCTCCAAACTCCCCGAGGCCATCCCAATAGTGTTGGCTGCCCAGGACAAACAGGGATGATCTTTCACAAGTTAGGAAACTACCTCCACTCAGACCCAGAGACAGATCCCCATAGAATAAGATTGAACTGGACAGGCACTTAGGCCCTAATCAGATCCATTGCTTTTGTTTCCAGGCATCTCTCCTCAGAGGCCTGGTTACCAATACCAGCATATGGGGGATTACTGAGGCACTCATAGAAAAATCTCGTCTCCACATAGGAAATGTACTCTTTGGAGCTCTATAAAAACCTCTGTTTAGGAGAATCTTTCAGGGCCCCGGATCAAGCGCCCCATTCCAAGGTCTCCATGAACTTAAACCCACATTATGATCTATCCTCGGTAGAGTCCATGTCAACTCATCCCCCTTGGTTTCTCCCCCAGGGCCTGCAGATCAAACCTGCCTTGTTGCTAGGAGACAACTAGAATGGGAGGGGGGCTGCCCAGGCATCCATCCTTAGAACCCTACTCTGGAGTCGTTCCATATGGGACATCCTAGAGCCATCCAACAGGTCTCAAGTGTCCCACAGAAGGAATCTTTGCAGTCTGGTGCATCTCACAACTCCCATTGTGGGAAAATCTTCATGGCCTCTTGAGACGCTCCACTTTATAAAGGGGCCATCATGGACAGAAACTCCAACCTGAGCAAACGTCTGATATTCGCCCTGGCGTCAGGTGCATGAGATCTTGATTCAGCTCTGCAGAGTGTGCCTTCTGTGCCCTCACCCCAAAAACTAAGCTTAGCTTGTGTTCTCAGACTACCATCCTCACACCCCTGGCCCAAAAGCCCTACAGTTTGGCAATAATGGGGCCACAATGCAGCACTCTGCCTGCCCTCCAGAAGAAAAACGTTGCCTTATGGAGCTACCTAGAAACCCGAATGAGGATCAACTGAACACCACTCGACTGCACCCCAAATATACAGTCTACCCTGTCTAATGCCCTGTCTGCCCACACCTCCAGACCTACGCTCAACAGCTAGCCACACACTGAGTTCATTGTACCCATCAGGTCCTTACGTCTTCATCTCTTCCCAACCTCGGTTTTCGGGTTTCAGAACCTAGACCTAAACTCCAATCACTGTCCAGGGGTGAACGTGATGCAGAAATCACAACTCTTCCTTCGCCATGGCCGGAAACCTTGTGGTTGGCATATTCTCCAACGTTCAGTGTAGGAGAATCCAGCGTGGCCCATGAGGCCCTTCCCATGCTTGAGGGCCTTGTTGGGCACAAATAGGCATTGTGACCCTCAGCATGAGCCCTGACCTCAAGGAAGACCTCTCAGTGTCTCAATCAAGAGCCCACATATTGGACTTGCCATGCCCCTAGGCCCCCAAACTTAAACAGAAGAGGGGTTATCCAGTTGTCCCTACCGAGGACTCTTTTATTGGCACACATGAGGTACATAAAATAAAATAAAAAACAGAAAGGACTCCTCCCATCCAACAGAATGTTCCCAAACTCTTGGGATTGGGTCAAATCCTCAGAGAAGGAAAGCCGTCCACAACCCATGAGGCCACGCCAGCATTCGACCCACATTGTTGACACAAATCCAGAGACAAAACCTGAGCAAGCACCTCAAACTCACCCTTTTACATATCCCGAAGTGTTATCACGGTCTGTAGATTGGGCGTGCCATACCTATGTCCCCAATCCTAAGCGGAGTTTGTGTTTTCAGACTTCTGTCCCCAGAGGCCTGGCCCACACACCCTCAAGGTTGGGCCCCTAGAGCCAAACTCAGAACTGTGCCTGCGCTCTCCAGGGGATTTCTACCCATTCCATTGGCCAAAACCCTAAAGATTAGGAGAAACTCCAAAGTCCCGAGGCCATTCCCAATATTATAGGCTGACCAGGACAAACAGGGGCGATCTCTGACACAAGCCGAGCAACTACCTCCCCTCAGATCCATAGACACGTATCCCCAGGAAAGAGATTGAACCGGACAGGCACCTAGGCCCTAATCATATCCATTGCTTTTGTTTCCAGGCATCTCTCCTCAGAGGCCTGGTTTCCAATACCAGCATATGGGAGATTCCTTAGGCACTCATCAAAACAATTCTCTTCTCTACATAGGAAACGTACTCTTTAGAGCTCCATCAAAACCTCCGGTTATGAACATCCCTCAAGGCCCCGGATCAAGCACCCCATTCCAAGGTCTCCATGGACACAAATGCACATTCTGACCCATCCTCAACTCACCCATTTCAACACACCCGCCTCTCGGTTACTCCCCTAGATCCAGCAGATCGAACTTGCCTTGGCGCTATGAGACACCTGGAATGGGAGGCAGGCTGCCCAGGCATCCATCCTTAGAACCCTGCTCTGGATAACTTCCTTATGGGATGTCCTGGAGCCATCCAGCAGGTCTCGACTGTCCCACGGAAGGAATCATTGCGGTTTGGAGCATCTCACAATTCCCATCGTGGGAAAACCTCCATGGCCTCGTGACACCCTCCCCTTCATGAAGGGGCCGTCATGGACAGAAACTCCTACCTGAGCCAACGTCTGATCCTAGCTCTGTCTTCAGTTACACGCGATCTCGAATCATCTCTGCAGAGGGTTCCTGCCGTCCCCTCACCCCGAAATCTAAGTCTGGCTTGTGTTCTCAGAATTTTTTCCTCACACTCCTGGCCCACAACCTTCCAGTTTGGGAATTCTGGAGCCACTATGTGGCACTGTGTCTTCCTTCCAGAAGAAAAACGTTGCGCTCTGGGGCTACCCAGTAACCACAAATGAGTACCAACCTGCACGAAACTCGACAGCATCCCAATGATACAGTAAGGCTGGGCACTAATTCCCTGTGTGCCACAGCCTGAGCCTGCACCTCCCAAGCCACACTCAACAGCTGGCCGAACACTGAGCACATCAGTCACACCATGGCCTTAGGTCTTCATCTCTTCCCAACCTCAGTTTTCAGGCTTCAGAACCTAGACCTTAAATCCAATCAGAGTCCAGGAGTGAAAGTGTTGCAGAAATTAGAACTCCTTCTTCCCCATGGCCAGAAAACTTGTGGTTGCCATATTGTACAACGTTCCGTGTAGTAGAAACCAGCATGGTACATTAGGCCATGCCCTGACTTGAGGGGCTCCTTGGGCACAAAAACACATTGTGAAACTCAATGTGAGCCCTATGCTCAAGGAAGGCCTCTCAGTGTCTGGACCAAGAGCCCACATATGGGGCTTGCCATGTTCTTAGGTCCCAATGTTAACCAGAGTTCTAGTTGTCCAGTCGCCCCTCCCCAGGACTCTGCTGTGGAATCCCTCTTTTGGTGGTCCACCTGAGGTAAAAAAAAAAAAAAAAAAAAAAAAAAAAAAAAAAACCAGAAAGGCCTCCTCCCTTCCCACAGAATGACCCCAAACTCTTGGGATTGGGTCAAATCCCCATAAAGGGAGCCTCATCGATGGCTCATGAGGACACCTGGACATTCCATGCAATCGGTGACACATATCCAGAAAAAAATAAGCATGAGCAAGCACCTCACTTTCGCCCTTTGTTCATATCCCGAAGAGTTCTCCTCACGGTCTATATATCGGGCCGGCCATACCTACAGACCCAAACCTAAGTGGAGTTTGTGTTTTCAGACTTTTGTCCAAATAGCCCTGGACCACACACGCTCCACACTTGGGTCCCTGGAGCCACACCTCAGGACTGTGCTTCCCTTTCAAGAAAATTTCTTTCCCACTCCATTGGCCACAACCTTGCAAATTAGGAAAAACCTCCAAAGTTACCGAGGCCATCCCAATAGTGTAGGCCGCCCAGGACAAACAGGTGTGATCTCAAACCAGCTGAGCAACTACCTCCACTCAGACAAAAGATGTCCCCAGAGAAGAATATTGAACCGGACAGGCCCCTAGGCCCTAATCAGATCCATTGCTTTGGTTTCCAGGCATCTCTCCTCAGAGGCCTCATTTCCAATACCAGCAAATGGTGGTTTCCTGAGGCACCAATAAGAACAAATCTCGTCTCCCCATGGAAAACTTGCTCATTGGAGCTTTGTTATCACCTCTGGTTAGGAGAATCCTTCAGGGCCCTGGTACCACTGCCCCATACCAAGGTCTCAATGGACTCAAACCAACATTAAGACCATCCTCAGGAAAGTCCATTTCAACTCATTTAAGACCATCCTCAGGAAAGTCCATTCCAACTCAGCCCCCTCTGATGCTACCCCAAGCCAGCAGATCAAACGTTTCTTGTTGCTAGGAGACAATTGGAATTGAGGCTTTCTGCCCAGGCATCCATACTTAGAACCCTGTTCTGGAAAAATACCTTAGGAGACGTCCTGGAGCCATCCAACAAATCTTAATTGTCCCACAGAAGGAATCCTTGCGGTTTGGAGCATCTCACAACTCTAATAGTGGGAAAACCCCCATGGCCTCATAATGCCCCCCCCCCCTCATGAAGGGGCCAACATGGACAGAAACTCCAACCTGAGCCAAAGTCTGATCCTCGACCTGACTTCAGACTCATGAGATCTCAATTCAGCTCTGCAGAGTGTGCCTGCCATGTCCATTCCCTGAAACCTAAGCCTAGCTTGTGTTCTCAGATTTCCGTCCTCACTCTCCTGGCCCACAAGCCCTCCAGTTTGGGAATTCCGAAGCCACAATGCAGCACTCTGCCTGCCCTCCAGAAGAAAAACTTTGCCCTATGCTGCTAATAAGAAACCCCAAATGATTATCTAATGCATGCCACTCGACTGTAAAGCAATTATACAGCCTACCCTGAATACGAATGCCCTGTCTGGCACAGCCTGAGACAAGACATCCCAAACGACACCTAGACAGCTGGCTCCAACCTGGACACAAGGGACCCGCTATGGCTGTAGTTCGTCATCTCTTCCCAACCTCGGTTTTCAGGCTTCAGAACCGAGACCTTATCTCCAATCACTGCCCAGGGGTGAACGTGATGCAGAAATTAGAATTCCTCCTTCCCCATGGCCAGAAACCTTGTGGTTGGCATGTTGTCCAACGTTCAATGTGGGAAAACCTGCATTGTAGGAAAGGCCACGCCAGTGCTTGAGGGCCGCCTAGGGCACAGACATGCATTGTGACCTGTAGCGTGAGTCCCGTATTAAAGTAACGCCTCTCAGTGGCTGGACCAAGATCCTGCATATGGGGCTTGTCATATCCATAGGCCCCCAGGATTAACCAGAGAGCGGGTATTCCAGTTGTCAGTACCCACTGCTATGCTCCAGAATCCCTCTACTAGGGGGACACATGAGGCAGAAAACAGGACTCTTCCCTTCCCACAGAATGACCCCAAACTCTTGGGGGCTGGACAACCTACCAGAGAGGGAGACTTCTACGACCCATGAGGCAACTCCTACATTAAACGGCCATTGTGGACAAAATATCCAGAGACAAAAGACTGAGCGACTGCCTCCCTCTCACCCTTCTTTCATATCCAGAGGAGCTCCCCTCACGGACTGTAGATCAGGCCTACCATAACCTCGGCCCCAAACCTGAGCTGAGTTTGGGTTTTTGGATGTCTGTCTGCACAGCCGTGGCCCACACCGCCTCCAGGCTGGGGTCTCTGGAGCCACACCACAGAACTGTGCCTGCTCTCTCCTAAGAAACTGCCCGTTCCATTGGCCACAACTCTACAAAATAGTAGAAACCTCAAGGTCCCCAAGGACATCCCACTACCGCAAGCCGCACTGGACAAACAGGGGCATTATGACACCAGCTGAGCAACTACTACCTCCATGCAGACACACAGACTGATATATCCGCAGAGACAGAAGATTGAACCAGACAGGCCCCTAGGCCCTATTATGAACTCTTGCTTTGGTGTCCAGGTATCACTCCTCAGTGGCCTGTGTTCGAAGACCAGCATATGGGGCTATCCGGAGGCACCAGACAGAACACACCTCTCATCTCCGCATGGAAAGCTTCCTTGTTGGAGTTGTGTCAAACCCTTCGGGTTGGAGAATCCTGCAGAGTCCCTTAGCTACTGCCACATTCCAAGGTCTCCATGGCCACCAACCCACATTATGACTCATCCTCAGGAAAGTCCATTTAAACTCAGCCTTCTGGGTAGCTCACCCAAGAGCCCGCAGATTGAGCGTGCCTTGTCTCGACCAGGCAATGGGAAGGTGAGTTGGCGTTTCTCGGCATCCATGCTTAGGCCCCTGCTCTCGAGTCTTTCTGTATGGGGCCTCCTGGAACCATCCAATAGTACTCGACAGTCCTGAAGAAGGAAACTTTGAAGTTTGGAGCAGCTCACAACTCCCAGCGTAGGGAAACCTCCCTGGCCTCATGACGCCCCCACCCCCTTCAGGAAGGGGCCGTCATGGACACAAACTCCAGCTTGAGGCAACATCTGATACTCGCCCTGACCTCAGATGCAGGAGATCTCGATTCAGCCTCTGCACAGTGGGCCCAAACCTCGTGCTACCTTGTGTTTTCAGACTTCCTTCCTCACACTCCTGGCAAACATGTCCTCAAGACTTGGAATTCTGGAACCAAAATGCAGCCCTATGCTGGCCCTCCAGAAGAAAAACGTTGCTCTATGGGGATCTCCATAAACCCCAAATGAGGATCAACCTGCTCGGTTCTCGACCTCACCCCAATTGGATTGTTGGGGTTGTCCATTCATCCCTCCCCAGAGCTCTGCTTTGGAATCCCTCTTTTGGTGGGACACCTGAGGTAACAAAACTAAAAGGACTCCTCCCATCCTTCAGATTGACCCCAAACAATTGGGATTGGACCAAATTCACAGAGAGGAAGTCTCGTCCATGGCCCATGAGGCCTCCCCGAGATTCCACAGCCATCGTTGATAACAAATCCAGAGACAAAAGTCTGAGCAAGCGCCTCACACTCGCTCTTTTGTTGTATCCCGAAGAGTTCTCCTCACGGTCTGTAGATCGGGCCTGCCATTCCTACTTCCCAAACCTAAGCCGAGTTTGTGTTTTCAGACTTCTGTCCCCACATTCCTGGCCCACAGACCCTTCAGGCTGGGGCCCCTGGAGCCACACATCAGGACTGTGCCTGTCCATACCACGGGAATTCTGCCCATTCCATTGTCCACAATCGTACAAATTAGGAAAAACCTCCAGAGTCCCCAAGGACATCCCAATAATGTAGGCCGCCCAGGACAAACAAGGGTCATCTGCAACCAGCTGAGCATCTACCTCTACTCAGCGTAGATGGATGTCCCCAGAGAAGAAGATTGAATCAGACAGGCCCCTAGGCCTGAATCAGATTCATTGCTTTCGGTTACAGGTATCTGTTCTCAGAGGCCTGGTTTCCAATATTAGCATATGGGGATTTCATGAGGTAGCAATCAGAACAAATCTCTTCTCCACATGGGAAAATTATCCTTTGAAGATGTCTCAAACCTCCAGTTAGGAGAATCCTTCAGGGCCTGTGTGCCACTGCCCCATTACAAGGTCTCCATAGACACAAAAACACATTAGGACCCATCCACAGGAGAGTCCATTTCAACTGAGCGTATTCGGTTGCTCCGCGAGATCCAGCAGATCTAACTTGTCTTGTTGCCAGGAGACAATTGGAATGTGAGGTGGCCTACCCCGCCATCCACCCTTAAAACCCTGCTCGGAATCATTGGCCTGGAGCCAACCAACAGGTCTCAATTGTCCTGCAGAAGAATCTTTGCAGTTGGGAGTTTCTCACAAATCCCATCATGAGAGAACCCCCATGGCCACATGATCCCCCCCCCCTTCATAAAGGGGCCATCAGGGACATAAGGTCCAACCTGAGCGATCGTCTGATCCTCACCCTGACTTCAGATGCACGAGATCTCGGTTCAGGTCTGTAGATTGTGCCTGCCATGTCATCACCCAGAAACCTAAGCCTAGCTTGTGTCCTCAGACTTCTGTACACAGACTACTGGCTCACAAGCCTTCCAGTTTGGCAATCCAGAACTACAATGCAGCACTCTACCTGCCCTGTAGAAGAAATACACTGCCCTCTGGGGCTACCTAGAAACCCCAAATGAAGATCAACCTGCACGCACTTGGCTATACGCAAAATATATAGGATGACCTGGGAAATAATGCCCTTTCTGACACAGCCTGAGCCTGGACCACCTGGGCCCACCCAGACAGCTGGCTACATACTGAGAACTTCAGACCCCCCATGGCCTTAGGTCGTTATCCCTTCCCAACCTCAGTTTTCAGGCTTCAGAACCTAGACCTTCTCTCCAATCACTGCCCAGGTTTCAAAATGATGCAGAAATCAGAACTCCTTCCCGATGGCAGGGAAACTTGTGGTTCGCTTGTTGTCCAACGTTCAGTGTAGTGGAAACCAGTGTGTCCCTTGAGGCCCCTCCATTGCTCACGGTCCAGATAGGTAGCAAACACACATTGTGACCCTCAGCCTTTGCCCAGTCCTCAGGTAAGGCCTCTCAGTGGCTGGATGAACAGACAGCATATTGGGCTTGCCAAGCCCCTAGGCCCCAATTTTTAACCATAATTCGTGTTGTCCCTTCACTCTTCCCCAGGGCTCTGCTTTGGAATTCCTCTTTTGGTGGGACACCTGATGTAACAACCCTGAAAGGAGTCCTCCATCCAACAGATTGACGAAAAACAATTGGGATCGGGCCAAATCCACAGAGAGCAAGATTCGTCCATGGCCCATGAGGCCTCCTCGACATTCCACGGCCATCGCTGATACAAAATCCAGAGACAAAAGCCTAAGCAAGCGCCTCAGACTCGCACTATCTTCAGATCCTGAAGATGTCTTCTCATGGTTTGTAGATTGGGCCTGCCATACCTACGTCCCCAAACACAAGCTGAGTTTGTGTTTTCAGACTTCTGTCCTCAAAGTCCTGGGCCACATACCCTCCAGGGTGGGGACCCTGGAGCCACACATTAGGACTGTGCCTACCCAATCCATGGGAATTCTGCCCATTCCACTGTCCAAAATCGTACATGTTAGAAGAACCCTCCAAAGTCCCTGAGGCCATCCCAATAGTATAGGTCGCCAGCAACAAAAAAGGACAGTCTGACACCAGCTGAGCATCTAACTCCACTCATACCCTAGAAGGATGTCCCCAGAGAAGAAGATTGAACCAGACAGGACCCTAGGCCAAAATCGGATCCATTGCTTTGGTTTACAGGCATGTCTCCTCAAAACCCTGGGTTCCAATACAAGCATTGGGGTTTTCCTGAGGCACCCATCAAAACAAACATCGTCTCCAAAAGGATACTTGTGCATGGGAGCTATGTCAAAAGCTTAGGAGAATACTTCAGGGTCCCGGTGCCACCGCCCCATTCCAAGGCCCTCATGGACACAAACACACATTAGACCCATCCAGGAAAGTCCATTTCAACTCAGCCACCCCGGTTGCTCCCGCAGAGCCATCAGATCTAAACTGTCTTGTCGCTAGGAGACAATTGGACTGTGAGGCGGGCTTCCCAGGCATCCATCCTCGAACGTTGGTCTGGACTCATCCATATGGGATGTCCTGGAGCTGTCCAACAGGTCTCAATTGTCCCGCAGAAGGAATCCTTGGAGGGGGCATCCCACCACTCCCAACGTGGGAATACCTCCACGGCCTCGAGATTCGGCTCCCTTTATGAAGGGGCCGTCATGAACAGAAAATCCAAGCTGAGCCAACGTCTGATCCTCGCTATGACTTCAGATGCATGAGATATTGCTTCAGATCTTCAAGAGGTACATGCCGTGCCCTCGCCCTGAATCCCAAGTCTAGCTTTTGTTCTCAGACTTCCGTCCTCACACTCCTGGCCCCGAAGCCCACAAGTTTGCCAATCCGGACCATCATTGCAGCACTCTGCCTGCCCTCGAGAAACTAAATATTGCCCAATGAGCTGCCCGGGCACATTAAATGAGAATAAACCTACACGGCACTCGAATGTACCCAAATTATATAGTCTAAACTGGGCAGTAATGCACTGTCTGACACACCCTGAGCCGGGACCTCCTGAGCAACACCCAGACAGCTGACCGCACCCTGAGCCCATAAGACCCGCCGTGGCCTTAGGTCATCATCTCTTCCCTACCTCAGTTTTCAGGCTTCAGAACCTAGACCTTATCTCCAATCACTGCCCAGGGGTGAGTGTGATGCAGAAATCAGAACTCTTCCTTACCCATGGCAAGAAACCTTATGGTTGGCATGTTGTCCAACGTTCAGTGTAGGGGAAACCAGCATTCACCCTGAGGCCCCGCCCATTCTTGAGAGCGACGAGGGCATAAACACACATTGTGACCCTCAGCGTGAGTCCTGTCCCCTAGTACATCCTCTCAGTGGCTAGAACATTAGATGCCATAATGGCTGGACATGTCCCTAGGCCCCAAATTTAAAGCAGATTTCTGGTTGTCCAATCGCCCCTCCCCAGGGCTCTACTCTGGAATCCCTCATATGGTGGGGTTTGAAAAACAAAACAAAACAACAACAACAACAACAAAAAAAAAAAACGGACTTCTTCCATCCCACAGAATGACCCCAAACTCTTTGGACGGGGCCAAACCCCCAGAAAGTATGACTCGTCCATTTCCCATGAAGTCACCCTGATATTTCATGAACATGAATGGCACGATATCCAGAGATAAAAACATAAGCAAGAGCCTCACACTCGCCCATTTTTCATATCCCGAAGAGTTCTCCTCATGGTCTGTAGATCAGTCTTGCCATACCTATGACCCGAAACATAATCCGAGTTTGTGTTTTCAGACAACTGTCCAAACAGCCCAGGCCTACACACCCTACAGGCTCAGGCCCCTGGAGCCAACCTGAGGACTGTACTTGCCCTCTCCAAGGGAATTCTGTGTGCCCATTCCAATGGCCACAACCCTACTAATAGAATAAACCTCCAAAGTCCCTGAGGCCATCCCAATAGTGGTGGCTTCCCACGACAAACAGGAGCAATCTGAGCCCATCTGAGAACCTACCTGCACTCAGACTCGTAGACTGATATCCCTAGAGGTAAAAAGGAATGAACAGGCCCCTAGGCCCTAATCGGATCCATTGCTTTGGTTTCCAGGCATCTCTCCTCAGAGGCCTGGATTTCAATAACAGCATATGGCTGTTTCTTGACTCACCCATCAGAGCAAAACTCATCTACACATAGGAAACTTGCACGTGGGAGGTGTGTCAAAGCCTCTTTTTAGGAGAACACTTCAGGGCCCCAGTGCCACCGCTTCATTCCAAGGTCTCCATAGACACAAAATCATATTAGAACACATCCACGGGAGAGTCCAATTCAACTCAGCATATTCAGTTGCTCCGCGAAATCCAGCAGATCTAACTTGTCTTGTTGCTAGGAGACAATTGGAATGCGAGGTGGGCTACCCCGCCATCCATCCTTAGAACCCTGCTCAGAATCATTGGCCTGGAGCCAACCAACAGGTCTCAATTGTCCTGCAGAAGAATCTTTGCAGTTGGGAGCTTCTCACAACTCCCATCGTGAGAAACCCCCATGGCCTCGTGATACCCCCCCCCCCTTCATGAAGGGGCCTTCAGGGACATAAGGTACAACCTGAGAAATAGTCTGATCCTCACCCTGACTTCAGATGCACGAGATCTCAATTCAGGTCTATATATTGTGCCTGCCATGTCCTCACCCAGAAACCTAAGCCTAGCTGGTGTCCTCAGACTTCCATTCTCACACTAATGGCCCACAAGCCCTCCAGTTTGGCCATCCAGAATTACAATGCAGCACTCTGCTTTCCCTCCTGAAGAAAAAAAACATTGCCCTCTGGGGCTACCCAGAAACCCCCCAAATGAAGATCAACCTGCACGCCAATTGGCTGTACCCAAAATATATAGGCTGACCTGGGCAATAATGCCCTTTCTGACAGAGGCTGAGCCTGGACCTCCTGGCCCCACCCAGACAGCTTGCCGCTCACTGAGCACATAGGTCCAGCCATTGCCTTAGTTCGTTATCTCTTCCCAACCTCGGTTTTCAGGATTCAGATCCTAGACCATATCTTCAATCACTGCCCAGGTTTGAAAATGATGCAGATATCAGAACTCCTTCCCAATGTCAAGAATCTTGTGGTTGGCTTGTTGTCCAACGTTCAGTGTAGTGGAAACCTGTTTGTCCGATGAGGCCCCACCATTGCTCGCGGGCCACATAGGTGGCAAACTCACATTGTGACCCACAGCCTTAGCCCAGTCCTCAGGTAAGGCCTCTCAGTGGCTGGATGAAGAAACAGCATATTGGGCTTGCCATGCCACTATGCCCCAATTTTTAACCATAGTTCGGGTTGTCCCTTCATTCTTCCCCAGGGCTCTGCTTTGGAATTCCTCTTTTGGTGGGACACCTGATGTAACAACCCTGAAAGGAGTCCTCCATCCAACAGATTGACGAAAAACAATTGGGATCGGGCCAAATCCACAGAGAGGAAGATTCGTCCATGGCCCGTGAGGCCTCCTCGACATTCCACGGCCATCGCTGAAACAAAATCCAGAGACAAAAGTTTGAGCAAGCGCCTCAGACTCGTACTTTCTTCATATCCTGAAGTTGTCTTCTCATGGTTTGTAGATCGGGCCTGCCATACCTACGTCCCCAAACATAAGCTGAGTTTGTGTTTTCAGACTTCTGTCCTCAAAGTCCTGGGCCACACACCATCCAGGCTGGGGACCCTGGAGCCACACATTAGGACTCTGCCTACCCAATCATGGGAATTCTGCCCATTCCATTGTCCAAAATCGTACAAGTTAGGAGAACCCTCCAAATCCCTGAGGCCATCCCAATAGTATAGGTCGCCCTGGACAAAAAGGTCAGTCTGACATCAGCTGAGCATCTACCTCGACTCATACCCTAGATGGATGTCCCCCCAGAAGAAGATAAACCAGACAGGACCCTAGGTCAAAATCGGATCCATTGCTTTGGTTTACAGGTATGTCTCCTCAAAACCCTGGTTTCCAATACCAGCATTGGGGTTTTCCTGAGGCACCCATCAGAACCAAACTCGTCTCCACAAGGAAACTTGTGCCTGGGATCTATGTCAAAAGCTGAGGAGAATACTACAGGGTCCCGGTGCCACCGCCTCATTCCAAGGCCCTCATGGACACAAACACACATTAGACCCCCATACTCAGGAAAGTCCATTTCAACTCAGCCACCCCGGTTGCTCCCGCAGAGCCATCAGATCTAAACTGCCTTGTCTCTAGGAGACAATTGGAATGCGAGGCGGGCTTCCCAGGCATCCATCCTCGAACGTTGGTCGGGACTCATCCATATGGGATGTCCTGGAGCTGTCCAACAGGTCTCAATTGTCCCGCAGAAGGAATCCTAGGAGGGGGCATCCCACCACTCCAAACGTGGGAAAACCTCCACGGCCTCGAGATTCGGCTCCCTTCATGAAGGGGCCGTCATGAACAGAAAATCCAAGCTGAGCCAACGACTGATCCTCGCTCTGCCTTCAGATGCATGAGATATTGCTTCAGATCTTCAGGAGGTACATGCCGTGCCCTCGCCCTGAATCCCAAATCTAGCTTGTGTTCTCAGACTTCCGTCTTCACATTCCTGGCACCGAAGCCCAGAAGTTTGGCAATTCCGGACCATCATTGCAGCACTCTGCCTGCCCTCGAGAAACAAAATATTGCCCAATGAGCTGCCCGGGCACATTAAATGAGAATAAACCTACACGGCACTCGAATGTACCCAAATTATATAGTCTAACCTGGGCAGTAATGCACTGTCTTAAACACCCTGAGCCAGGACCTCCTGAGCAACACCCAGACAGCTGACCGCACCCTGAGCCCATAAGACCCGCCGTGGCCTTAGGTCATCATCTCTTCCTACCTCAGTTTTCAGGCTTCAGAACCTAGACCTTATCTCCAATCACTGCCCAGGGGTGAGTGTGATGCAGAAATCAGAACTCCTGCTTACCCAAGGCAAGAATCCTTGTGGTGGCATGTTGTCCAACGTTCAGTGTAGTGTAGGGGAAACCAGCATTCACCCTGAGGTCACGCCCATTCTTGAGTGCGACGAGGGCATAAACACGCATTGTGACCCTCAGCGTGAATCCTGTCCTCTAGTACGTCCTCTCAGTGGCTGGACCATGAGATGTCATAATGGGCTTGACATGTCCCTAGGCCCCAAAATTAAACCAGATTTCTGGTTGTCCAATACCCCTCCCCAGGGCTCTACTCTGGAATACATCATTTGGTGGGGTTTGAAAAACAAAAAAAAACAAATCAACAACAACAAGAAAAACGGACTTCTTCCATCCCACAGAGTGACCCCAACTCCTTAGACGGGGCCAAACCCCCAGATAGTAAGACTCATCCATTTTCCATGAAGTCACCCGGAAATTTCACAACCATGAGTGAAAGAATATCTAGAGACAAAACGTGAGCAAGAGCCTCACAATCGCCCATTCTTCATATCCCAAAGTGTTCTCCTCATGGTCTGTATATCAGACCTGCCTTACCTATGACCTGAAACATAAGCCGAGTTTGTGTTTTCAGACAACTGTCCCAACAGCTATGGCCTACACACCCTACAGGCTCAGGCCCCTGAGGCCAAACCTGAAGACTGTGCTTGCCCTCTCCAAGGGAATTGTATGTGCCCATTCCAATGGCCACAATCCTACTAAGAGGATAAACCTGCAAAATTCCTGAGGCCATCCCAATAGTTGTGCCTTCCCAGGACAAACAGGGGCAATCTGAGCCCATCTGAGCACCTACCTGCACTCAGACCCGTAGACTGATATCCCCAGAGGTAATAAGGAACGAACAGGCCCCTAGGCACCTATCGGATCCATTGCTTTGGTTTCCAGGCATCTCTCCTCAGAGGCCTGGATTTCAAAAACAGCATATGGCTGTTTCTTGACTCACCCATCAGAACAAATTTCATCTACACATGGGAAACATGCACGATGGAGCTGTGTGAAAGCCTCTCTTTAGGAGAACCCTTCAGGGCCCCAGGGCCACCGCTTCATTCCAAGGTCTCCATAGACACAAAATCATATTAGGTCACATCCACGGGAGAGTCCATTTCAACTCAGCCTCTTCGGTTGCTCCCCCAGATCCAGCAGATCTGACCTGTCTTGTTGCTTGGAGACAATTGGAATGTGAGGTGGGCTACCCAGCCATCCATCCTTAGAACCCTGCTCGGAATCGTTGTCCTGGAGCCAACCAACAGGTCTCAATTGTCCTGCAGAAGAATCTTTGCAATTGGGACCTTCTCACAACTCCCATCTTCGGAAAACCCCCATGGACTCGTGATCCCCCCCCTTCAAGAAGGGGCCATCAGGGACAGAATGTCCAATCTGAGCGATCGTCTGATCCTCGCCCTGATTTCAGATGCATGAGATCTAGATTCAGGACTGTAGATTGTGCCTGCCATATCCTCACCCAGAAAAAACTAGGCCTAGCTTGGGTTCTCAGACTTCCGTCCTCAGACTACTGGCCCACAAGCCCTCCAATTTCGCAATTTAGAATTACAATGCAGCACTCTGCCTGCCCTCCAGAAGAAAAAAACATTGCCCTCTGGGGCTACCCAGAATCCCCAAATGAGGATCAACCTGTACGCCATTCGGCTGTACCCCAAATATATAGGCTTACCTGGCCACTAATACCATTTCTGACACAGCCTGAGCCTGGGCCACCTGGCCCCACTCAGACAGCTGGCCGCACACTAAACAAATCGGACCCGCCATGGCCTTAGTTCGTCATCTCTTCTCAATCTCGGTTTTCAGGCTTCAGAACCTAGACCTTATTCTCAATCACGGCCGGGTTTGAAAATGATGCAGAAATCAGAACTCTTTCCCCATGGCAAGAAACCTTGTGGTTGGCATGTTGTCCAAGGTTCATTGTAGTTGAAACCAGTGTGGCCCATGAGGCCCCGCCCATGCTTTCGGGCCACATTGGTCACAAACACACATTGTGACCCTCAGCCTCAGCCCAGTCCTCAGGTAAGGCCTCTCAGTGGCTGGATGGAGAGACAACATGTTGGGCTTGCCATGCACCTAGGCCCCAATTTTTTACCATAGTTCGGCTTATCCCCTCACTCTTCCCCAGGGCTCTGCTTTGGAATTCCTCTTTTGGTGGGACACCGGTGGTAACAAACCTGAAATGAATCCTCCCATCCCACAGATTGACGAAAAACAATTGGGATTGGGCCAAATCCACAGAGACCAAGATTCGTCCATGGCCCATGAGGCCTCACCAATATTCCACGGCCATCGCTGATACAAAATCCAGAGACAAAAGCCTGAGCACGCGCCTCAGACTTGTTCATTCTTCATATCCTCAAAAGTTCTTCAGATATGAACCTACACGGCACTCGAATGCATCCAAAATATATAGTCTAACCTGTGCACTAATGCACTGTCTGACAACCTGAGCCCGGACCTCGTGACCAACACCCAGACAGCAGACCGCTCACTGAGCACATCAGAACCGCCATGGCCTTAGGTCATCATCTCTTCCCTACCTCAGTTTTCAGGCTTCAGAACCTAGACCTTATCTCCAATCACTGCCCAGGGGTGACTGTGATGCAGAAATCAGAACTCTTTCTTAGCCATGGCAAGAAACCTTGTATTGGCATGTTGTCCAACGTTCAGTGTAGGAGAAACCAGCATTCACCCTGAGGTCCCGCCCATTATTGAGTGCAACGAGGGCATATACACCCATTGTGACCCTCAGCGTGAGTCCTGTCCTCTACTACGTCCTCTCAGTGGCTGGACCATTAGATATCATAATGGGCTTGACATGTCCCTAGGCCCCAATTTTTAACCAGATTTCTGGTTGTCCAGTCGCCCCTCCCCAGGGCTCTACTCTGGAATCCCTCATCGGTGGGACACATGAGTTTGATAAACAAAACAAAACAAATCAACAACAACAGAACAAGGGACTTCTTCCATCCCACAGAATGACCCCAAACTCTTTGGACGGGGCCAAACCCCCAGAGAGTAAGACTCTTCCATTTCCCATGAAGTCACCCGGGAAATTTCACGACCATGAGTGACACGATATCCAGAGAAAAAACTTGAGCAAGAGCCTCACACTCGCCCTTTTTTCATATCCCGAAGAGTTCTCCTCATGGTCTGTAGATCAGTACTGCCATACCTATGACCCGAAACATAAGCCGAGTTTGTGTTTTTTTAGACAACTGTCCAAACAGCCCTGGCCTACACACCCTACAGGCTAGGCCTCTGGAGCCAAACCTGACGACTGTGCTTGCCCTCTCCAAGGGAATTGTATGTGCCCACTCCAATGGCCACAACCCTACTAATAGGATAAACCTCCAAAGTCCCTGAGGCCATCCCAATATTTGTGGCTTCCCAGGAAAACAAGGGCAATCTGGGCCCATCTGAGCACCTACCGGCACTCAGGGCACTCAGACCCGTAGACTGATGTGCCCAGAGTTAAAAATGAACGAACAGGCCCCTAAGCATCTATTGGATCCATTGCTTTGGTTTCCAGGCATCTCTCTCCTCAGAGGCCTGGATATCAATATCAGCATATGGCTGTTTCTTGACTCACCCATCAGAACAAATCTCATCTACACATGGGAAACTTGCACGATGGAGCTGTGTGAAAGCCTCTCTTTAGGAGAACCCTTCAGGGCCCCAGTGCCACTGCTGCATTCCAAGGTCTCCATAGACACAAAATCATATTAGGACACATCCACAGGAGAGTCCATTTCAACTCAGTCTCCTCGGTTGCTCCCCCAGATCCAGCAGATCTAACCTGTCTTGTTGCTTGGAGACAATTGGAATGCGAGGTGGGCTACCCAGCCATCCATCCTTAGAACCCTGCTCGGAGTCGTTGTCCTGGAGCCACCCAACAGGTCTCAATTGTCCTGCAGAAGAATCTTTGCAGTTGGGAGCTTCTCACAACTCCCATCGTGGGAAAACGCCCATGGCCTCGTGATCCACACCCCCTTCAAGAAGGGGCCATCAGGGTCAGAATGTCCAACCTGAGCTATCGTCTGATCCTCGCCCTGACTTCAGATGCACGAGATCTCGATTCAGGTCTGTAGATTGTGCCTGCCATATCCTCACCCAGAATCCTAGACCTAGCATGGGTTCTCAGACTTCCATCCTCAGACTACTGGCCCATAAGCCATCCATTTGGCAATCCAGAACTACAATGCAGCACTCTGCCTGCCCTCCAGAAGAAAATCATTGCCCTCTTGGGCTACCCAGAAACCCTGAATGAGGATCAACGGGGCACGCCATTCGGCTGTACCCCAAATATATAGGCTGACCTGGGCACTAATACCATTTCTGACACAGCTTGAGACTGGACCTCCTGGCCCCACCCAGACAGCAGGACACACACTGAGCACATCGGACCCGCCATGGCCTGAGTTCGTCTTCTCTTCTCAACCTCGGTTTTCAGGCTTCAGAACCTAGACCTTATCTCCAATCACGGCCCGGGTTTGAAAATGATGCAGAAATCAGAACTCTTTCCCCATGGCAAGAAACCTTGTGGTTGGTATGTTGTACAAGGTCCTGTGTACTTGAAACCAGTCTGGATATGAGGCCCCGCCCATGCTTGCGGGACACATTGGTCACAAACACACATTGTGACCCTCAGCCTGAGCCCAGCCTCAGGTAAGGCCTCTCAGTGGCTGGATGGAGAGACAGCATATTGGGCTTGCCATGCCCCAGGCCCCAAATTTTAAACATGGTTCGGGTTTTCCCTTCAGTTTTCCCCATGGCTCTGCTTTGGAATTCCTTTTTTGGTGGGACACCTGTGGTAACAACCCTGAGGGGGGTCCTCCAATCCCACAGATTGACGAAAAACAATTGGGATCGGGCCAAATCCACAGAGAGCAAGATTAGTCCATGTCCCATGACGCCTACCCAACATTCCACGGCCATTGCTGATACAAAATCCAGAGACAAAAGCCGGAGCACGCGCCTCAGACTCGCTCATTCTTCATATCCTGAAGAGTTCTTCAGATTAGAACCTACACGACACTCAAAGGCACCCATAATATATAGTCTAACCTGTGCACTAATGCACTGTCTGACAACCTGAGCCCGGACCTCGTGACCAACACCCAGACAGCTGACCGCACACTGAGCACATCAGTCCCGCCATGGCCTTAGATCATCATCTCTTCCCTACCTCAGTTTTCAGGCTTCTGAACCTAGACCTTATCTCCAATCACTGCCCAGGGGTGACTGTGATGCAAAAAACAGAACTCTTCCTTACCCATGGCAAGAAACCTTGTGGCTGGCATGTTGTCCAACGTTCAGTGTAGGAGAAACCAGCATTCACCCTGAGGCCCTGCCCATTCTTGAGTGCGACGAGGGCATAAACACGCATTGTGACCCTCAGCGTGAGTCCTGTACTCTAGTACGTCCTCTCAGTGGCTGGACCATTAGATGTCATAATGGGCTTGACATGTCCCTAGGCCCCAATTTTTAACCAGATTTCTGGTTGTCCATTAGCCCGTCCCCAGGGCTCTACTCTGGAATCCCTCATTCGGTGGGACACCTGAGGTTGAAAAACAAAACAAAAACAAATCAACAACAACAGAACAACGGACTTCTTCCGTCCCACAGAATGACCCCAAACTCTTTGGACGGGGCCAAACCCCCAGAGAGTAAGACTCGTCCATTTCCCATTAAGTCACCCGGAAATTTCACCACCAAGTGTGACACGATATCCAGAGACAAATACATGAGCAAGAGCCTCACACTCGCCATTTTTTCATATCCAGAAGAGTTCTCCTCATGGTCTGTAGATCAGTCCTGCCATACCTATGACCCGAAACATAAGCCGAGTTTGTGTTTTCAGACAACTGTCCAAACAGCCCTGGCCTACACACCCTACAGGCTCAGGCCCCTGGAGCCAAACCTGACGACTCTGCTTGCCCTCTCCAAGGGAAATGTGAGTGCCCCTTCCAATGACCACAACCCTACTAATAGGATAAACCTCCAAAATCCCTGTGGCCATCCCAATATTTGTGGCTTCCCAGGACAAACAGGGGCAATCTGGGCCCATCTGAGAACCTACCGGCACTCAGACCCGTAGACTGATGTCCCCAGAGGTAAAAAGGAAAGAACAGGCCCCTAGGCACATATCTGATCCATTGCTTTGGTTTCCAGGCATCTCTCCTCAAAGGCCTGGATTTCAATAACAGCATATGGCTGTTTCTTGACTCACCCATCAGAACAAATCTCATCTACACATGGGAAATTTGCACAATGGAGCTATGTGAAAGCCTCTCTTTAGGAAAACCCTTCAGGGCCCCAGTGCCACCGCTTCATTCCAAGGTCTCCATAGACACAAAATCATATTAGGACACATCCATGGGAGAGTCCATTTCAACTCAGACTCCTCGGTTGCTCCCCCAGATCCAGCAGATCTAACCTGTCTTGATGCTTGCAGACAATTGTAATGCGAGGTGGGCTACCCAGGCATCCATCCTTAAAACCCTGCTCGGAATCGTTGTCCTGGAGCCAACAAACAGGTCTCAAATGTCCTGTAGAAGAATCTTTGCAGTTGGGAGCTTCTCACAACTCCCATCAGGGGAAAAAACATTGGCCTCGTGATCCACCCGCCCTTCAAGAAGGGGACATCAGTGACAGAATGTCCAACCAGAGTGATCCTCTGATCCTCGCCCTCACTTCAGATGCACGAGATCTCGATTCAGGTCTCACCCAGAAACCTAGGCCTAGCTTGTGTTCTCAGACTTCTGTCCTCAGTCTACTTGCCCACAAGCCCTCCATTTTGGCAATCCAGAACTACAATGCAGCACTCTGCCTGCCCTCCAGAAGAAAAACATTGCCCTCTGGGGCTACCCAGAAACCCCAAATGAGGATCAACCTGCACGCCATTCGGCTGTACCCCAAATATAGGCTGACCTGGGCACTAATGCCCTTACTGACACAGCCTGAGCCTGGACCTCGTGGCCCCACCCAGACAGCTGGCCGCATACTGAGCACATCGGAACCGCCATGCCCTTAGGTCGTCATCTCTTCCAAACCTCGATTTTCAGGCTTCAGAACGTAGACATTATCACCAATCACGGCCCGGGTTAGAAAATGATGCAGAAATCAGAACTCTTTCCCCATGGCAAGAGACCTTGGGGTTGGCATGTTGTCCAAGGTTCAGTGTACTTGAAACCAGTCTGAATATGAGGCCCCGCCCATGCTTGCGGGCCACATTGGTCACAAACACACATTGTGACCATCAGCCTGAGCCAAGTCCTCAGGTAATGCCTCTCAGTGGCTGGATGGAGAGACAGCATATAGGGCTTGCCATGCCCTAGGCCCCAATTTTTAAACATAGTTCGGGTTTTCCCTTCAGTTATCCCCATGGCTCTGCTTTGGAATTCCTCTTTTGGTGGGAAACCTGAGGTAACAAACGTGAAAAGAGTCCTCCCATCCCACAGATTGACGAAAAACAATTGTAATGAGCCAAATCCAGAGAGAGCAAGATTCATCCATGTACCATGAGGCCTCCCCAACATTCCACGACCATCGCTGATACAAAATCCAGAGACAAAAGCCTGAGCACGCGCCTCAGACTCGCTCATTCTTCATATCCTGAAGAGTTCTTCAGATAAGAACCTACACGGCACTCGAAGGCACCCAAAATATATAGTCTAACTTGTGCACTAATGCACTGTCTGACAACCTGAGCCCGGACCTCGTGACCAACACCCAGACAGCTGACCGCACACTGAGCACATCAGTCCCGCCATGGCCTTAGTTCATCATCTCTTCCCTACCTCAGTTTTCAGGCTTCTGAACCTAGACCTTATCTCCAATCACTGCCAGGGGTGACTGTGATGCAGAAATCGGAAATCTTCCTTACCCATGGCAAGAAACCCTGTGGTTGGCATGTTGTCCAACGTTCAGTGTAGGAGAAACCAGCATTCACCCTGAGGCCCCGCCCATTCTTGAGTGCGACGAGGGCATAAACACGCATTGTGACCCTCAGCCCGAGTCCTGTCCTCTAGTACGTCCTCTCAGTGGCTGGACCATTAGATGTCATAATGGGCTTGACATGTCCCTAGGCCCCAATTTTTAACCAGATTTCTGGTTGTCCATTAGCCCGTCCCCAGGGCTCTACTCTGGAATCCCTCATTCGGTGGGACACCTGAGGTTGAAAAACAAAACAAAAACAAATCAACAACAACAGAACAACGGACTTCTTCCATCCCACAGAATGACCCCAATCTCTTTGGACGGGGCCAAACCCCCAGAGAGTAAGACTCGTCCATTTCCCATGAAGTCACCCGGGAAATTTCACGACCATGAGTGACACGATATCCAGAGACAAAAACATGAGCAAGAGCCTCACACTCGCCCTTTTTTCATATCCCGAAGAGTTCTCCTCATGGTCTGTAGATCAGTCCTGCCATACCTATGACCCGAAACATAAGCCGAGTTTGTGTTTTCAGACAACTGTCCAAACAGCCCTGGCCTACTCACCCTACAGGCTAGGGCCCCTGGAGCCAAACCTGACGACTGTGCTTGCCCTCTCCAAGGGAATTGTGAGTGCCCCTTCCAATGGCCACAACCCTACTAATAGGATAATCCTCCAAAATCCCTGTGGCCATCCCAATATTTGTTGCTTCCCAGGACAAACAGGGGCAATCTGGGCCCATCTGAGCACCTACCGGCACTCAGACCCGTAGACTGATGTCCCCAGAGGTAAAAAGGAACGAACAGGCCCCTAGGCACATATCGGATCCATTGCTTTGGTTTCCAGGCATCTCTCCTCAAAGGACTGGATTTCAATAACAGCATATGGCTGTTTCTTGACTCACCCATCAGAACAAATCTCATCTACACATGGGAAATTTGCACAATGGAGCTGTGTGAAAGCCTCTCTTTAGGAAAACCCTTCAGGGCCCCAGTGCCACTGCTTCATTCCAAGGTCTCCATAGACACAAAATCATATTAGGACACATCAACGGGGAGAGTCCATTTCAACTCAGCCTCCTCGGTTGCTCCCCCAGATCCAGCAGATCTAACCTGTCTTCTTTGCTTGCAGACAATTGTAATGCGAGGTGGGCTACCCAGGCATCCATCCTTAAAACCCTGCTCGGAATCGTTGTCCTGGAGCCAACAAACAGGTCTCAAATGTCCTGTAGAAGAATCTTTGCAGTTGGGAGCTTCTCACAACTCCCATCATGGGAAAAAACATTGGCCTCGTGATCCACCCGCCCTTCAAGAAGGGGACATCAGTGACAGAATGTCCAACCAGAGTGATCCTCTGATCCTCGCCCTCACTTCAGATGCACGATCTCGATCGATCTCGATTCAGGTCTCACCCAGAAACCTAGGCCTAGCTTGTGTTCTCAGACTTCCGTCCTCAGTCTACTTGCCCACAAGCGCTCCATTTTGGCAATCCAGAACTACAATGCAGCACTCTGCCTGCCCTCCAGAAGAAAAAATTGCCCTCTGGGGCTACCCAGAAACCCCAAATGAGGATCAACCTGCACGCCATTCGGCTGTACCCCAAATATATAGGCTGACCTGGGCACTAATGCCCTTACTGACACAGCCTGAGCCTGGACCTCGTGGCCCCACCCAGACAGCTGGCCGCATACTGAGCACATCGGAACCGCCATGCCCTTAGGTCGTCATCTCTTCCAAACCTCGATTTTCAGGCTTCAGAACGTAGACATTATCACCAATCACGGCCCGGGTTAGAAAATGATGCAGAAATCAGAACTCTTTCCCCATGGCAAGAGACCTTGGGGTTGGCATGTTGTCCAAGGTTCAGTGTACTTGAAACCAGTCTGAATATGAGGCCCCGCCCATGCTTGCGGGCCACATTGGTCACAAACACACATTGTGACCATCAGCCTGAGCCAAGTCCTCAGGTAATGCCTCTCAGTGGCTGGATGGAGAGACAGCATATAGGGCTTGCCATGCCCTAGGCCCCAATTTTTAAACATAGTTCGGGTTTTCCCTTCACTCTTATCCCCATGGCTCTGCTTTGGAATTCCTCTTTTTGGGGTGGGAAACCTGAGGTAACAAACGTGAAAAGAGTCCTCCCATCCCACAGATTGACGAAAAAAACAATTGGGATGAGCCAAATCCACAGAGAGCAAGATTCGTCCATGTACCATGAGGCCTCCCCAAAATTCCACGACCATCGCTGATACAATATCCGGAGACAAAAGCCTGAGCACACGCCTCAGACTCGCTAATTCTTCATATCCTGAAGAGTTCTTCAGATAAGAACCTACACGGCACTCGAAGGCACCCAAAATATATAGTCTAACTTGTGCACTAATGCACTGTCTGACAACCTGAGCCCGGACCTCGTGACCAACACCCAGACAGCTGACCGCACACTGAGCACATCAGTCCCGCCATGGCCTTAGTTCATCATCTCTTCCCTACCTCAGTTTTCAGGCTTCTGAACCTAGACCTTATCTCCAATCACTGCCAGGGGTGACTGTGATGCAGAAATCGGAAATCTTCCTTACCCATGGCAAGAAACCCTGTGGTTGGCATGTTGTCCAACGTTCAGTGTAGGAGAAACCAGCATTCACCCTGAGGCCCCGCCCATTCTTGAGTGCGACGAGGGCATAAACACGCATTGTGACCCTCAGCCCGAGTCCTGTCCTCTAGTACGTCCTCTCAGTGGCTGGACCATTAGATGTCATAATGGGCTTGACATGTCCCTAGGCCCCAATTTTTAACCAGATTTCTGGTTGTCCATTAGCCCGTCCCCAGGGCTCTACTCTGGAATCCCTCATTCGGTGGGACACCTGAGGTTGAAAAACAAAACAAAAACAAATCAACAACAACAGAACAACGGACTTCTTCCATCCCACAGAATGACCCCAAACTCTTTGGACGGGGCCAAACCCCCAGAGAGTAAGACTCGTCCATTTCCCATGAAGTCACCCGGGAAATTTCACGACCATGAGTGACACGATATCCAGAGACAAAAACATGAGCAAGAGCCTCACACTCGCCATTTTTTCATATCCCGAAGAGTTCTCCTCATGGTCTGTAGATCAGTCCTGCCATACCTATGACCCAAAACATAAGCCGAGTTTGTGTTTTCAGACAACTGTCCAAAGAGCCCTGGCCTACTCACCCTACAGGCTCAGGCCCCTGGAGCCAAACCTGACGACTGTGCTTGCCCTCTCCAAGGGAATTGTGAGTGCCCCTTCCAATGGCCACAACCCTACTAATAGGATAATCCTCCAAAATCCCTGTGGCCATCCCAATATTTGTTGCTTCCCAGGACAAACAGGGGCAATCTGGGCCCATCTGAGCTCCTACCGGCACTCAGACACGTAGACTGATGTCCCCAGAGGTAAAAAGGAACGAACAGGCCCCTAGGCACATATCGGATCCATTGCTTTGGTTTCCAGGCATCTCTCCTCAAAGGACTGGATTTCAATAACAGCATATGGCTGTTTCTTGACTCACCCATCAGAACAAATCTCATCTACACATGGGAAATTTGCACAATGGAGCTATGTGAAAGCCTCTCTTTAGGAAAACCCTTCAGGGCCCCAGTGCCACCGCTTCATTCCAAGGTCTCCATAGACACAAAATCATATTAGGACACATCCATGGGAGAGTCCATTTCAACTCAGCCTCCTCGGTTGCTCCCCCAGATCCAGCAGATCTAACCTGTCTTGATGCTTGGAGACAATTGTAATGCGAGGTGGGCTACCCAGCCATCCATTTTAAAACCCTGCTCAGAATCGTTGTCTGGAGCCAACAAACAGGTCTCAAATGTCCTGTAGAAGAATCTGTGCAGTTGGGAGCTTCTCACAACTCCCTTCATGGGAAAAAACATTGGCCTCGTGATCCAGCCCCTCTTCAAGAAGGGGACATCAGTGACAGAATGTCCAACCTGAGCGATCCTCTGATCCTCGCCCTCACTTCAGATGCACGAGATCTCGATTCACGTCTCAACCAGAAATCTAGGCCTAGCTTGGGTTGTCAAACTTCCGTCCTCAGACTACTGGCCCACAAGCCCTCCAGTTTGGCAATCCAGAACTACAATGCAGCACTCTGCCTGCCCTCCAGAAGAAAAACATTGCTCTGTGGGGCTACCCAGAAACCCCCAATGAGGATCAACCAGCACGGCATTCGGCTGTACCCCAAATATATAGGCTGACCTGGGCACTAATGCCCTTTCTGAGACAGCCTGAGCCTGGACCTCCTGGCCCCACCCAGACAGCTGGCCACACACTGAGCTCATATGACCTGCCATGGCCTTAGGACTTCAGCTCTTCTCAATCTCGGGTTTCAGGCTTAAGAACCTAGACATTATCTCCAGTCACGGCCCGGGTTTGAAAATGATGCAGAAATCAGAACGCTTTCCCCATGGCAAGAAACCTTGTGGTTGGCATGTTGTCCAAGATTCAGTGTACTTGAAACCAGTGTGGCCCACGAGGCCCCGCCCATGCTTGCGGGCCACATTGGTCACAAACACACATTGTGACCCTCAGCCTGAGACCAGTCCTCAGGTAAGGCCTCTCAGTGGCTGGATGGAGAGACAGCATATTGGGCTTGCCATACACCTAGGCCCCAATTTTTAACCATAGTTCGGGTTGTCCCTTCACTCTTCCCCAGGGCTCTCATTTGCAATTCCTCTTTTGGTCGGACACCTGAGGTAACAAACCTGAAAGGAGTACTCCCATCCCACAGATTGACGAAAAGCAATTGGGTCGGGCCAAATGCACAGAGAGCAAGATTCGTTCATGGCCCATGAGGCATCCCCAACATTCCACGGCCATCGCTGATAAAAAAAATCCTGAGACAAAAAAAGCCTGAGCACGCGCCTCACACTCGCTCATTCTTCATATCCTGAATAGTTCTTCAGATAAGAACCTACACGGCACTCGAATGCACCCAAAATATACATTCTAACCTGGGCACTAATGCACTGTCTGACAACCTGAGCCCGGACCTCGTGACCCACACCCACACAGCTGACCGCACACTGAGCACATCAGACCCGCCATGACCTTAGGTCATCATCTCTTCCCTACCTCAGTTTTCAGGCTTCAGAACCTCGACCTTATCTCCAATGACTGCCCAGCGGTGACTGTGATGCAAAAATCAGAACTCTTCCTTACCCATGGCAAGAAACCCTGTGGTTGGCATGTTGTCCAACGTTCAGTGTAGGAGAAACCAGCATTCACCCTGAGGCCCCGCCCATTCTTGAGTGCGACGAGGGCATAAACACGCATTGTGACCCTCAGCGTGAGTCCTGTCCTCTAGTACGTCCTCCCAGTGTCTGGACCATTAGATGTCATAATGGGCTTGACATGTCCCTAGGCCCCAATTTTTATCCAGATTTCTGGTTGTCCAGTCGCCCCTCCCCAGGGCTCTATTCTGGAATCCCTCATTTGGTGGGACACCTGAGGTTGAAAAACAAAACAAAACAAATCAACAACAACAGAACAACGGACTTCTTCCATCCCACAAAATGACCCCAAACTCTTTGGACGGGGCCAAACCCCAGAGAACAAGACTCGTCCATTTCCCATGATGTCACCCGGAAATTTCACGACCATGAGTGACACGATATCCAGAGACAAAAACGTGAGCAAGAGCCTCACACTCGCCCTTTTTTCATATCCCGAAGAGTTCTCCTCATGGTCTGTAGATCAGTCTTGCCATTCCTATTACCCGAAACATAAGCCGAGTTTGTGTTTTCAGACAACTGTCCAAACAGCCCTGGCCTACACACCCTACAGACTCAGGCCCCTGGAGCCAAACTTGACGACTGTGCTTGCCCTCTCCAAGGGAATTGTATGTGCCCATTCCAATGGCCACAATCCTACTAAGAGGATAAACCTCCAAAGTCCCTGAGGCCATCCCAATATTTGTGGCTTCCCAGGGCAAACAGGGGCAATCTCGGCCCACCTGAGCACCTACCGGCACTCAGAACCGTAGACTGATGTCCACAGAGCTAAAAAGGAACGAACAGGCCCCTAGGAACCTATCGGATCCATTGCTTTGGTTTCCAGGCATCTCTCCTCAGAGGCCTGGATTTCAATAACAGCATATGGCTGTTTCTTGACTCACCCATCAGAACAAATCTCATCTACACATGGGAAACATGCACGATGGAGCTGTGTGAAAGCCTCTCTTTAGGAGAACCCTTCAGGGCCCCAGTGCCACCGCTTCATTCCAAGGTCTCCATAGACACAAAATCATATTAGGATACATCAACGGGAGAGTCCATTTCAACTCAGCCTACTAGGATGCTCCCCCAGATCCAGCAGATCTAACCTGTCTTCTTTATTGGAGACAATGGGAATGCGAGGTGGGCTACCCAGCCATCCATCCTTAGAACCCTGCTCGGAATCGTTGTCCTGGAGCCAACCAACAGGTCTCAATTGTCCTGCAGAAGAATCTTTGCAGTTGGGAGCTTCTCACAACTCCCATCGTGGGAAAAACCCCCATGGCCTCATGATCCTTCCCCCCTTCAAGAAGGGGCCATCAGGGACAGAATGTCCAAACTGAGCGATCGTCTGATCCTCGCCCTGACTTTAGATGCACGAGATCTCGATTCAGGTCTGTAGATTGTGCCTGCCATAACCTCACCCAGAAACCTAGGCCTAGCTTGGTTTCTCAGACTTCCGTCCTCAGACTATTGGCCCACAAGCGCTCCAGTTTGGCAATCCAGAACTACAATGCAGCACTCTGCCAGCCCTCCAGAAGAAAAAATTGCCCTCTGGGGCTACCCAGAATCCCCAAATGAGGATCAACCTGTACGCCATTCGGCTGTACCCCAAATATATAGGCTTACCTGGCCACTAATACCATTTCTGACACAGCCTGAGCCTGGGCCACCTGGCCCCACTCAACAACTGGCCGCACACTAAACAAATCGGACGTGCCATGTCCTTAGGTCGTTATCTCTTCTCAACCTCAGTTTTCAGGATTCAGAACCTAGACCTTATCTCCAATCATGGCCCGAGTTAGAAAAGGATGCAGAAATCAGAACTCTTTCCCCCCATGGCAAGAAACCTTGTGGTTGGCATGTTGTCCAAGGTTCAGTGTAGTTGAAATCAGTGTGGCCCATGAGGACCCGCCCATGCTTTCGGGCCACATTGGTCACAAACACACATTGTGACCTTCAGCCTGAGCCCAGTCCTCAGGTACGGCCTCTCAGTGGCTGGATGGAGAGACAGCATATTGGGCTTGCCATGCCCCTAGGCCCCAATTTTTAACCATAGTTCGGGTTGTCCCTTCACTCTTCCCCAGGGCTCTGCTTTGGAATTCCTCTTTTGGTGGGACACCTGATGTAACAAAACTGAAAGGAGTCCTCCCATCCCACAGATTGACAAAAAACAATTGGGATAGGGGGAAATCCACAGAGAGCAAGATTCGTCCATGGCCCATGAGGCCTTCCCAATATTCCACGGCCATTGCTGCTACAACACCCAGAGTCAAAAGCCTGAGCATTCGCCTCAGACTCGCTCATTCTTCATATCCTGAAGAGTTCTTCAGATAAGAACCTACACGGCACTCGAATGCACCCAAAATATATAGTCCAACCTGGGCACTAATGCAATGTCTCACAACCTGAGCCCGGACCTCGTGACCAACACCCAGACAGCTGACCGCACACTGAGCACATCAGACCCGCCATGGCCTTAGGTCATCTTCTCTTCCCTACCTCTGTTTTCAGGCTTCAGAACCTAGACCTTATCTCCAATCACTGCCCAGGGGTGACTGTGATGCAGAAATCAGAACTCTTCCTTACCCATGGCAAGAAACCTTGTGGTTGGCATGTTGTCCAACGTTCAGTGTAGGAGAAACCAGCATTCACCCTGAGGCCCCGCCCATTCTTGAGTGCGACAAGGGCATAAACACGCATTGTGACCCTCAGCGTGATTCCTGTCCTCTAGTACGTCCTCTCAGTGGCTGGACCATTAGATGTCATAATGGGCTTGACATGTCCCTAGGCCCCAATTTTTAACCAGATTTCTGGTTGTCCATTAGCCCGTCCCCCCAGGGCTCTACTCTGGAATCCCTCATTCGGTGGGACACCTGAGTTTGATAAACAAAACAAAAAAAACAACAACAACAGAACAACGGACTTCTTCGATCCCACAGAATGACCCCAAACTCTTTGGACGGGGCCAAACCCCCAGAGAGTAAGACTCGTCCATTTCCCATGAAGTCACCCGGAAATTTCAGACCATGTGTGACACGATATCCAGAGACAAAAACATGAGCCAGAGCCTCACACTTGCCATTTTTTCATATCCCAAAGAGTTCTCCTCATGGTCTGTAGTTCAGTCTTGCCATAACTATGACCCGAAACATACCCGAGTTTGTGTGTTCAGACAACTGTCCAAACAGCCCTGGCCTACACACCCTACAGTCTCAGGCCCCTGGAGCCAACCTGACGACTGTGCTTGCCCTCTCCAAGGGAATTGTATGTGCCCATTCCAATGGCCACAAACCCTACTAAGAGGATAAACCTCCAAAGTCCCAGAGGCCATCCCAATATTTGTGGCTTCCCAGGACAAACAGGGGCATACTGGGCCCATCTGAGCACCTACCTGCTCTCAGACCCGTAGACTGATGTCCCCAGAGGTAAAAAGGAACGTACAGGCCCCTAGGATTCTATCGGATCCATTGCTTTGGTTTCCAGGCATCTCTCCTCAGAGGCCTGGATTTCAATAACAGCATATGGCTGTTTCTTGACTCACCCATCAGAACAAATCTCATCTACACATGGGAAACTTGCACGATGGAGCTGTGTGAAAAAGCCTCTCTTTAGGAGAACACTTCAGGGCCCCAGTGCCACCGCTTCATTCCAAGGTCTCCATAGACACAAAATCATATTAGGACACATCCAAGGGAGAGTCCATTTCAACTCAGCCTCCTTGGTTGCTCTCCCAGATCCAGCAGATCTAATCTGTCTTGTTGCTTGGAGACAATTGGAATTCGAGGTGGGCTACCCTGCCATCCATCCTTAGAACCCTGCTCGGATCGTTGTCCTGGATCCAAACAACAGGCCTCAATTGTCCTGCAGAAGAATCTTTGCAGTTGGGATCTTCTCAGAACTCCCATCGTGGGAAAAACCCCCATGGCCTCATGATCCACCCCCCCCCCTTCAAGAAGGGGCCATCCTGAGCGATCGTCTGATCCTCGCCATGACTTCAGATGCACGAGATCTCGATTCAGGTTTGTAGATTGTGCCTGCCATATCCTCACCCAGAAACCTAGGCCTAGCTTGGGTTCTCAGACTTCCGTCCTCAGACTACTGGCCCACAAGCCCTCCAGTTTGGCAATCCAGAACTTCAATGCAGCACTCTGCCAGCCCTCCAGAAGAAAAACATTGCCCTCTGGGGCTACAATGAAACCCCAAATGAGGATCAACCTGCACGCCATTCGGCTGTACCCCAAATATATAGGCTGACCTGGGCACTAATGCCCTTTCTGACACAGCCAAAGCCTGGACCTCCTGGCCCCACCCAGACAGCTGGCCGCACACTGAGCACATCGGACACGCCATGGCCTTAGGTCGTCATCTCTTCTCAACCTCGGTTTTCAGGCTAAAGAACCTAGACCTAATCCCCAATCACGGCCCGGGTTTGAAAATGATGCAGAAATTAGAACTCTTTCCCCATGGCAAGAAACCTTGTGGTTGGCATGTTGTCCAAGGTTCATTGTACTTGAAACTAGTGTGGCCCATGAGGCCCCGCCTATGCCTTCGGACCACATTGGTCACAAACACACATTGTGACCCACAGCCAGAGCCTAGTACTCATGTAAGACCTCTCAGTGGCTGGATGGAGAGACAGCATATTGGGCTTGCCATCCCCCTAGGCCCCAGTTTTTAACCGTAGTTCAGGTTGTCCCTTCACTCTTCCCCAGGGATCTCCTTTGAAATTCCTCTTTTGGTGGGACTCCTGAGGCAACAAACCTGAAAGGAGTCCTCCCAAACCACAGATTGACGAAAAACAAATGGGATCGGGCCAAATCCACAGAGAGCAAGATTCGTCCATGGCCCATGAGGCCTCCCCAACATTCCACGGCCATCGCTGATACAAAATCCAGAGACAAAAGCCTTAGTTCGTGCTTCAGACTCGCTCATTCTTCATATCCTGAAGAGTTCTTCAGATAAGAACCTACACGGCACTCTAAGGCACCCAAAATATATAGTCTAACCTGGGCACTAATGCATTGTCTGACAACCAAACTGGAGGGCTTGTGGGCCAGTAGTCTGAGGACGGAAGTCTGAGAACCCAAGCTAGGCCTCAGTTTCTGGGTGAGGATATGGCAGGCACAATCTCCAGACCTGAATCGAGATCTCGTCTATCTGAAGTCAGGGCGAGGATCAGATTATCGCTCGGGTTGGACATTCTGTCCCTGATGGCCCCTTCTTGAGGGGGGGGGGTTGATAACGAGGCCATGGGGGTTTTCCCAAGATGGGAGATGTGTGAAGCTCCCAACTGCAAAGATTCTTCTGCAGGGCAATTGAGACCTGTTGGTTGGCTCCAGGACAACAATTCCGAGCAGGGTTCTAAGGATGGATGCCTGGGTAGCCCACCTCGCATTCCAATTGTCTACAAGCAACAAGACAGGTTAGATCTGCTGGATCTGGGGGAGCAACCGAGGAGGCTGAGTTGAAATGGACTCTCCCGTGGATGTGTCCTAATATGATTTTGTGTCTATGGAGACCTTGGAATGAAGCGGTGGCACTGGGGCCTGAAGTGTTCTCCTAAAGAGAGGCTATCACACAGCTCCATCCTGCAAGTTTCCCATGTGTAGATGAGATTTGTTCTGATGGGTGAGTCACGAAACAGCCATATGCTGTTATTGAAATCCAAGCCTCTGAGGAGAGATGCCTGGAAACCAAAGCAATGGATCCGATTGGTGCCTAGGGGCCTGTTCATTCCTTTTTACCTCTGGGGACATCAGTCTACGGGTCTGAGTTCCGGTAGGTGCTCAGATGGGCCCAGATTGCCCCTGTTTGTCCTGGGAAGCCACAAATATTGGGATGGCCTCAGGGACTTTGGAGATTTATCCTCTTAGTAGGGTTGTGGCCATTGGAATGGGCACATACAATTCCCTTGGAGAGGGCAAGCACAGTCGTCAGGTGTGGCTCCAGGGGCCTGAGCCTGTAGGGTGTGTAGGTCAGGGCTCTTTGGACAGTTGTCTGAAGACACAAACTCAGCTTATATTTCGGGTCATACGTATGGCAGGACTGACCTCCAGACCATGAGGAGAACTCTTCGGGATATGAAAAAAGGGCGAGTGTGAGGCTCTTGCTCACGTTTTTGTCTCTGGATATCGTGTCACTCATGGTTGTGAAATTTCCGGTGACTTCATGGGAAATGGACGAGTCTTACTCTGGGGCTTTGGCCCCATCCAAAATGTTTGGCGTCATTCTGTGGGATGGAAGAAGTCCGTTGTTCTGTTGTTGTTGATTTGTTTTGTTTTGTTTTTCAACCTCAGGTGTCCCACCAAATGAGGGATTCCAGAGTAGAGCCCTGGGGAGGGGCGACTGGACAACCAGAAATCTGGTTAAAAATTGGGGCCTAGGGACATGTCAAGCCCATTATGACAACTAATAGTCCAGCTTCTGAGAGGACGTTCTAGAGGACAGGACTCACGCTGAGGGTCACAGAGCGTGTTTATGCCCTCGTCGCATCAAGAATGTGCGGGGCCTCAGGGTGAATGCTGGTTTCTCCTACACAGAACGTTGGACAGCATGCCAACAACAAGGTTTCTTGCCATGGGTAAGGAAGAGTTCTGATTTCTGCATCATAGTCACCCCTGCGCAGTGATTGGAGATAAGGTCTAGGTTCTGAAGCCTGAAAACTGAGGTAGGGAAGAGATGATGACCTAAGGCCATGGCGGGTCTGATGTTCTCAGTGTGCGGTCAGCTGTCTGGGTTTTCGGCACGAGGTCCGGGCTCAGGTTGTCAGACAGTGCATTAGTGCCCAGATTAGACTATATTTTTGAGTGCATTCGTGTGCCGTTTAGGTTCTGATCTGAAGAACTCTTCAGGATATGAAGAATGAGCGAGTCTGAGGCGCGTGCTCAGGCTTTTGTCTCTGGAGTTTGTATCAGCGATGGCCGTGGAATGTTGGGGAGGCCTCATGGGCCATGGACGAATCTTGCTCTCTGTGGATTTGGCCCGATCCCAATTGTTTTTCGTCAATCTGTGGGATTGGAGGACTCCGTTCAGGTTTGTTACCTCAGGTGTCCCACCAAAAGAGGAATTACAAAGCAGAGCTCTGGGGAAGAGTGAAGGGACAACCCAAACCACGGTTAAAAATTGGGGCCTAGGGGCATGGCAAGCCCAAAAATGCTGTCTCTCATCCAGCCACTGAGAGGCCTTGCCTGAGGACTGGGCTCAGGCTGAGGGCTCACAATGTGTGTTTGTGACCATTGTGGCCCACAAGCATGGTCAGGGCCTCATGGGCCACACTGGTTTCCACTACACTGAACCTTGGACAACATGCCAACCAGAAGGTTTCTTGCCATGTGGAAAGAGTTCTGATTTCTGCATCATTTGAAACCCGGGCCATGATGGGGGATAAGGTCTAGGTTCTGAAGCCTGAAAACCGTGGTTGAGAAGAGATGACGACCTAAGGCCATGGCGGGTCCGATGTGCTCAGTGTGCGGCCAGCTGTCTGGGTGGGGCCTGGAGGTCCAGGCTCAGGCTGTGTCAGAAAGGGCATTAGTGACCAGGTCAGACTATATATTTGGGGTAGAGCCGAATGGCGTGCAGGTTGATCCTCTTTTGCGGTTTCTGGGTAGCCCGAGAGGGCAATGTTTTTCTTCTGGAGGGCAGGCAGAGTGCTGCATTGTAGTTCAGGATTGCCACACTGGAGGGCTTGTGGGCCAGTAGACTGAGCACGGAAGTCTGAGAACCCAAGCTAGGCTTAGGTTTCTGGGTGACCTGAATCGAGATCTCGTGCATCTGATTTCATGGTGAGGATCAGACGATCGCTCAGGTTGGACATTCTGTCCCTGATGGACCTTCTTGAAGTGGGGGTGGATCACGAGGGCATGGGGGTTTTCCCACGATGGGAGTTGTTAAAAGCTCCCAACTGCAAAGATTATTCTGCAGGACAATTGAGACCTGTTGGTTGGCTCCAGGAAACGATTCGGAGCAGGGTTCTAAGGATGGATGGCTGGGTAGCCCACCTCGTATTCCAATTGTCTCCAAGCAACAAGACAGGTTAGATCTGCTGGATCTGAGGGAGCAACCGAGGAGACTGAGAAGAAATGGACTCTCCTGTTGATGTGTCCTAATATGATTTTGTGTCTATAGAGACCTTGGAATTAAGCAGTGGCCCTGGGGCCCTGAAGGGTTCTCCTAAAGAGAGGCTTTCACATAGCTCCATTGTCCAAGTTTCCCAAGTGTAGATGAGATTTGTTCTGATGGGTGAGTCAAGAAACAGCCATATGCTGTTATTAAAACCCAGGCCTCTGAGGAGAGATGCCTGGAAACCAAAGCAATGGATCCGATAGGTGCCTAGGGGCCTGTTCATTCCATTTTACCTCTGGGCACATCAGTCTACGGGTCTGAGTGCCGGTAGGTGCTCAGATGGGGCCAGATTGCCCCATTTGTCCTGGGAAGCCACAAATATTGGGATGGCCTCAGGGACTTTGGAGGTTTATACTCTTAGTAGGGTTGTGGCCATTGGAATGGGCAGATACAATACCCTTGGAGAGGGCAATCACAGTCGTCAGGATTGGCTTCAGGGGCATGAGCCTGTAAGGTGTGTAGGCCACGGCTGTTTGGACAGTTGTCTGAAAACACAAACTCGGTTTATGTTTCGGGTCATAGGTATGGCAGGACTGATCTACAGACCATGAGGAGAACTCTTCAGGATATGAAAAATGAGCGAGTGTGAGGCTCTGCTTAAGTTTTTGTCTCTGGATATCGTGTCACTAATAGTTGTGAAATTTCCGGGTGACTTCATGGGAAATGGACGAGTCTTACTATCTGGAGGTTTGTCCCCGTCCAAAGAGTTTGGGGTCATTCTGTGGGATGGAAGAAGGCCGTTGCTCTGTGTTGTTGATTTGTTTTGTTTTGTTTTTCAAGCTCAGGTGTCCCAGCAAATGAGGGATTCCAGAGTAGAGCCCTGGGGAGGCGCGACTGGACAACCAGAAATCTGGTTAAAAATTGGGGCCTAGGGACATGTCAAGCCCATTATGACATCTAATGGTCCAGCCACTGAGAGGACTTACTAGAGGACAGGACTCATGCTGAGGGTCACAATGCGTGTTTATGCCCTCGTCGCACTCAAGAATGGGCGGGGCCTCAGGGTGAATGCTGGTTTCTTCTACACTGAACGTTGGACAATATGCCAACCGCTAGGTTTCTTGCCATGGGTAAGGATTAGATCTGATTTCTGCATCAAAGTCACCTCTGGGCAGTGAGTGGAGATACGGTCTAGGTTCAGAAGCCTGAAAACTGAGGTAGGGAAGAGATGATGACCTAAGGCCATGGCGGGTCTTATGTGCTCAGTGTGCGGTCAGCTGTCTGGGTGTTGGTCACGAGGTCCGGGCTCAGTTGTCAGACAGTGCTTAACTCAGGTGTCCCACCAAAAGAGGAATTCCAAAGCAGAGCCCTGGGGAAGAGTGAAGGGACAACTCGAACTATCCTTAAAAATTGGGGCCTAGGGGCATGGCAAGCCCAATATGCTGTCACTCCATCCAGCCACTGAGAGGCCTCACCGGAGGACTGGGCTCAGGCTGAAGGTCACAATGTGTGTTTGTGACCAATGTGGCCCACAAGCATGGCCGGGGCCTCATGGGCCACACTGGTTTCAAGTACACTGAATCTTGGACAACATGCCAACCACAAGGTTTCTTGCCATGGGGAAAGTGTTCTGATTTCTGCATCATTTTCAAACCCGGGCCGTGATTGGAGATAAGGCCTAGTTTCTGAAGCCTGAAAACCGAGATTTAGGGGAGATAACCACCTAAGGCCATGCGGGTACGAGGAGCTCAGTGTGCGGGCAGATGTCTGGGTGGAGCCAGGAGGTCTAGGCTCAGGCTCTGTCAGAAAGGGCATTAGTGCCCAGGTCAGCCCATGTATTTGGGGTACATCCGAATGGCGTGCAGGATGATCCTCATTTGGGGTTTCTGGGTAGCCCCAGAGAGCAATGTTTTTCTTCTGGAGGGCAGGCAGAGTGCTGCATTGTAGTTCTGGATTGCCAAACTGGAGGGCTTGTGGGCTAGTAGTCTGAGGACGGAGAACTGAGAACCCAAGCAGGCCTCGGTTTCTGGGTGAGGATATGGCAGGCACAATCTACAGACCTGAATCGAGATCTCGTGCATCTGAAGTCAGGGCGAAGATCAGACGATCGCTCAGGTTGGACATTCTGTCCCTGATGGCCCCTTCTTGAAAGGGGGGTGGATCACGAGGCCATGGGTGTTTTCCCACGATGGGAGTTGTGAGCAGCTCCCAACTGCAAAGATTCTTCTGCAGGACCATTGAGACCTGTTGGTTGGCTCCACGACAATGATTCCGAGCAGGGTTATAAGGATGGATGGCTGGGTAGCCCACCTCGCATTCCAATAGTCTCCAGCAACAGGACAAGATAGATCTGCTGTACCTGGGGGAGCAACCGAGGAGGCTGAGTTGAAATGGACTCTCCCGTTGATGTGTCCTAATAATATTTTTTGTGTCTATGGAGACCTTGGAATGAAGCGTTGTCACTGGGGCCCTGAAGGGTTCTCCTAAAGAGAGGATTTCACATAGCTCCGTCGAGCAAGTATCCCATGTGTAGATGAGATTTGTTCTGAAGAGAGATGCCTGGAAACCAAAGCAATGGATCCGATAGGTGCCTAGGGGCCTGTTCGTTCCTTTTTACTTCTGGGCATATCTGGGCATATCAGACTACGGGTCTGAATGCCGGTAGGTACTCAGATGGGCCGAGATTGCCCCATTTCTCCTGGGTATCCACAAATATTGGGATGGCCTCAGGGACTTTTGAGGTTTATACTCTTAGTAGGGTTGTGGCCGTTGGAATGGGCACATACAATTCCCTTGGAGAGGGCAATGACAGTCGTCAGGTTGGCTCCAGGGGCTGGAGCCTGTAGGGTGTGTAGGCCAGGGCTGTTTGGACAGTTGTCTGAAAACACAAACTCGCCTTATGTTTCGGGTCATAAGTATGGCAGGACTGATCTACAGACCATGAGGAGAACTCTTCGGGATATGAAAAAATGGCTAGTGTGAGGCTCTTGCTCAAGTATTTATCTCTGGATATCATGCCATTCATGGTCATGAAATTTCCGGGTGACTTCATGGGAAATGGACGAGTCTTACTCTCTGGGGGTTTGGCCCAATCCAAAGAGTTTGGGGTCATTCTGTGGGACGGAAGAAGTCCGTTTTTTTTGTTGTTGTTGTTTTGTTTTGTTTTGTTTTTCAAACTAGGGGACCCACCAAATGAGGGATTCCAGAGTAGAGCCCTTGGGAGGGGCGATTGGACAACCAGAAATCTGGTTAAAATTGGGTCCTAGTGACAGCTAGACTTGGGTTTCAGGGCGAGGGCACGGCATGTACCCCCTGAAGAACTGAAGTAATATCTCATGCATCTGAAGTCAGAGCGAGGATCAGACGTTGGCTCAGCTTGGATTTTCTGTTCATGACGGCCCCTTCATAAAGGGAGCTGAATCTTGAGGCCGTGGAGGTTTTCCCACGTTGCGAGTGGTGGGATGCCCCCTCCAAGGATTCCTTCTGCGGAACAATTGAGACCTGTTGGACAGCTCCAGGACATCCCATATGGATGAGTCCAGAACAACGTTCGAGGATGGATGCCTGGGAAGCCCGCCTCGCATTCCAATTGTCTCCTAGAGACAAGACAGTTTAGATCTGATGGCTCTGCGGGAGCAACCGGGGTGGCTGAGTTGAAATGGACTTTCCTGAGGATGGGTCTAATGTGTGTTTGTGTCGATGAGGGCCTTGGAATGGGGCGGTGGCACCAGGACCCTGAAGTATTCTCCTAAGCTATTGACATAGCTCCCATGCACAAGTTTCCTTGTGGAGACGAGGTTTGTTCTGATGGGTGCCTCAGGAAAACCCCAATGCTGGTATTGGAATCCAGGGTTTTGAGGAGATATGCCTGTAAACCAAAGCAATGGATCCGATTTTGGCCTAGGGTCCTGTCTGGTTCAATCTTCTTCTCTGGGGACATCCTTCTAGGGTATGAGTGGAGTTAGATGCTCAGCTGGTGTCAGACTGCCCTTTTTTGTCCCGGGCGACTTATAGTATTAGGTTGGCCTCAGGGACTTTGGAGGGTTCTCCTAATTTGTACGATTTTGGACAATGGAATGGGCAGAATTCCCATGGATTGGGTAGGCACAGTCCTAATGTGTGGCTCCAGGGTCCCCAGCCTGGAGGGTATGTGGCCCAGAACTTTGAGGACAGAAGTCTGAAAACACAAACTCAGCTTATGTTTGGGCACGTAGGTATGGCAGGCCCGATCTACAAACCGTGACAAGGCATCTTCAGGATATGAAGATAGTGCGAGTCTGAGGCGCTTGCTTAGGCTTTTTTCTCTGGATTTTGTATCATCGATGGCCGTGGAATGTCGAGGAGGCCTCATGGGCAATGGAGGAATCTTGCTCTCTGTGGATTTGGCCCGATCCCTATTGTTTTTCGTCAATCTGTTGGATGGAGGACTCCTTTCAGGGTTGTTACATCAGGTGTCCCACCAAAAGAGGAATTCCAAAGCAGAGCCCTGGGGAAGAGTGAAGGGACAACACGAACTATCGTTAAAAATTGGGGCCTAGTGGCATGGCAGGCCCAATATGCTGTCTCTTCATCCAGCCACTGAGAGGCCTTACCTGAGGACTGGGCTAAGGCTGAGGGTCACAATGTGTGTTTGCTAACTATCTGGACCGCGATCATTGGCGGGGCCTCAAGGGTCACACTGGTTTCCACTACACTGAACGTTGGACAACAAGCCAACCACAAGTTTTCTTGCCATCGGGAAGGAGTTCTAATCTGCAACATTTTCAAACCTGGGCAGTGATTGGAGATAAGGTCTAGGTTCTGAAGCCTGAAAACTGAGGTTGGGAAGGAATAACGACCTAAGGCCATGGGGGGTCTGAAGTTCTCAGTTTGTAGCCAGCTGTCTGGGTGGGCCTAGGATGTCCAGGCTCAGGCTGTGTCAGAAAGGGCATTATTGCCCAGGTCATCCTATATATTTTGGTATAGCCAAGTGTCGTGCAGGTTGATCTTCATTTGGGGTTTCTAGGTAGCCCCAGAGGGCAATGTATTTCTTCTACAGGGCAGGTAGAGTGCTGCATTGTAGTTCTGGATTGCCAAACTGGAGGGCTTGTGAGCCAGTAGTCTGTGGACAGAAGTCTGAGACACAAGCAAGTCTTAGGTTTCTGGGTGAGGACATGGCAGGCACAATCTACAGACCTGAACCGAGATCTCGAGCATGTGAAGTCAGGGTGAGGATCAGAGGATCACTCAGTTTGGACCTTATGTCACTGATGGCCCCTTTATGAAGTAGGGGGGGGGTCATGTGGCCATGGGGATTCTCTCACGATGGGAGTTCTGAGAAGCTCCCAACTGCAAAGATTCTTCTGCAGGACAATTGAGACCTGTTGGTTGGCTCCAGGCCAACGATTTCGAGCAGGGTTTTAAGGATGGATGGCGGGGTAGGCCACCTCACATTCCAATTGTCTCCTAGCAACAAGACAAGTTAGATCTGCTGGATATCGCGGAGCAACCGAATATGCTGAGTTGAATTGGACTCTCCCGTGCATGTGTCCTAATATGATTTTGTGTCTAAGGAGACCTGTAATGAAGCGGTGGCACTGGGGCCCTGAAGGGATCTCCTAAAAAGAGGCTTTGCCACCTCCCACGTGCAAGTTTCCCATGTTTAGATGAGTTTTGTTCTGATGGGTGAGTTAAGAAACAGCCATATGCTGGTACTGAAATCCAGGCCTCTGAGGAAGATGCCTGGAAACCAAAGCAATGGATCCGATTAGGGCCTAGGGGCCTGTCATTCCTTTTTACCTCTGGGATATCAGTCTAAGAGTGTGAGTGCAGGTAGGTTCTCAGATGGGCTCAGATTGCTCCTGTTTGTCCTGGGAAGCCACCACTATTGGGATGGCCTCAGGGACTTTGGAGGTTTATTCTATTAGTAGGGTTGTGGCCATTGGAATGGGCACACAGAATTCCCTTGGAGAGGGCAAGTACAGTCCTCAGGTTGGCTCCAGGGGCCTGAGCCTGTAGGGTGTGTAGGCCTGGGCTATTTGGACAGTTGTCTGAAAACACAAACTCGGATTATGTTTTGGGTCATAGGTATGGCAGGACTGATCTACAGACCATGAGGAGAACTCTTCAGGATATGAAAAAAGGGCGAGTGTGAGGCTCTTGCTCAAGTTTTTATCTCTGGATATCGTGCCATTCATGGTCATGAAATATCCGGGAGACTTCATGGGAAATGGACGACTCTTACTCTCTGGGGGTTTGGCCCCGTCCAAAGAGTTTGGGGTCATTCTGTGGGATCGAAGAAGTCCGTTTTTTTTTGTGTGTGTGTGTGTTGTTGTTGTTGTTGTTTTGTTTTGTTTTTCAAACCCCACCAAATTAGGGATTCCAGAGTAGAGCCCTGGGGAGGGGCGATTGGACAACGAGAAATCTGGTTAAAAATTGGGGCCTAGGGACATGTCAAGCCCATTATGACATCTAATGGTCCAGCCACTGAGAGGACGTACTCGAGGACAGGACTCATGCTGAGGGTCACAATGCGTGTTTATGCCCTCGTCGCACTAAGGAATGGGTGGGGCCTTAGGGTGAATGCTGGTTTCTCCTACACTAAACGTTGGACAACATGCCAACCACAAGGTTTCTTGCCATGGGTAAGGAAGAGTTCTGATTTCTGCATCACAGTCACCCCTGGGCAGTGATTGGAGATAAGGTCTAGGTTCTGAAGCCTGAAAACTGAGGTAGGGAAGAGATGATGACCTAAGGCCATGGCGGGTCTGATGCGCTCAGTGTGCGGTCAGCTGTCTGGGTGTTGGTCATGAGGACCGGGCTCACGTTGTCAGACAGTGCATTAGTGCCCAGGTTAGACTATATATTTTGGGTCCATTCGAGTGCTGTGTAGGTTCTTATCTGAAGAACTCTTCAGTATATGAAGAAAGAGCGAGTCTGAGGCGCATGCTCAGGCTTTTGTCTCTGGATTTTGCATCAGAAATGGCCGTGGAATGTTGGGGAGGCCCCAGGGGCCATGGACGAATCTTGCTCTCTGTGGACTTGGCACGATGCCAATTGTTTTTCGTCAATCTGTGGGATGGGAGGACTCCTTTCAGGTTTGTTACCTCATGTGTCCCACCAAAAGAGGAATTCCAAAGCAGAGCCCTGGGGAAGAGTTAAGGGACAACCCGAACTATGATTAAAAATGGGGCCTAGGAGCATGGCAAGCCCAATATGCTGTCTCTCCATCCAGCCACTGAGAGGCCTTTCCTGTGGACTGGGCTCAGGCTGATTGTCACAATGTTTGTTTGTGACCAATGTGGCCCGCAAGCATGGGCGGGGACTCATGGGCCACACTGGTTTCAACTACACTGAACCTTGGAAAACATGCCAACCACAAGGTCTCTTGCCATGGGGAAAGACTTCTGGGAAAGACTTCTGATTTCTGCATCATTTTCAAACCCGGGCCGTGCTTGGAGATAAGGTCTAGGTTCTGAAGCCTGAAAACCGAGATTGAGAAGAGATGACGACCTAAGGCCATGGCGGATCCGATGTGCTCAGTGTGCGGCCAGCTGTCTGGGTGGCGCCAGGAGGTCCACACTCAGGCTGTCGCAGAAAGGGCATTAGTGCCCAATCAGCCTATATATTTGGGGTACAGCCGAATGGCGTGCAGGTTGATCCTCATTTGGGGTTTCTGGGTAGCCCCAGAGGGCAATGTTTTTATTATGGAGAACAGGCAGAGTGCTGCATTGAAGTTCTGGATTGCCAAACTGTAGGGCTTGTGGGCCAGTAGTCTGAGGAGGACTGAAGTCTGAGAACCCAAGCTAGGCCTACGTTTCTGGGTGAGACCTGTATCGAGATCTCGTTCATCTGAAGTCAGGGCGAGGATCAGACGATCGCTCAGGTTGGACATTCTGTCCCTGATGGCCCCTTCTTGAAGGGGGGGGGGGTCGATCACGAGGCCACGGGGGTTTTTCCCACGATCGGAGTTCTGAGAAACTCCCAACTGCAAAGGTTCTTCTGCAGGACAATTGAGACTTGTTGGTTGGCTCCAGGACAACGATTCCGAGCAGGGTTCTAAGGATGGATGGCTGGGTAGCCCACCTCGCATTCCAATTGTCTCCAAGCAACAAGACAGGTTAGATCTGCTGGATCTGGGGGAGCAACCGAGGAGGCTGAGTTGAAATGGACTCTCCCGTGAATGTGTCCTAATATAATTTTGTGTCTATGGAGATCTTGGAATGAAGAGCTGGCACTGGGGCACTGAAGAGTTCTCCTAAAGAGAGGCTTTCACACAGCTCCATCATGCAAGTTTCCCATGTGTAGATGAGCTTTGTTCTGATGGGTGAGTCAGGAAACAGCCATATGCTGTTATTGAAACCCAGGTCTCTGAGGAGAGATGCCTCGAAACCAAAGCTATGGATCCGATAGGTGCCTAGGGGCCTGTTCATTCCTTTTTACTTCTGGGTACATCAGTCTACGGGTCTGAGTGCAGGTAGGTGCTCAGATGGGCCAAGATTGCCCCTGTTTGTCCTGGGAAGCCACAAATATTGGGATGGCCTCAGGGACTTTCGACGTTTATTCTATTAGTAGGGTTGTGGCCATTGGAATGGGCACACACAATTCCCTTGGAGAGGGCAAGCACAGTCGTCAGGTTTGGCTACAGGGGCCTGAGCCTGTAGGGTGTTAGGTAAGGGCTGTTTGGACAGTTGTCTGAAAACACAAACTCGGCTTATGTTTCGGGTCATAGGTATGGCAGGACTGATCTACAGACCATGAGGAGAACTCTTCGGGATATGAAAAAAGGGCGAGTGTGAGGCTCTTGCTCAAGTTTTTGTCTCTGGATATCGTGTCACTCATCGTCGTGAAATTTCCGGGTGACTTCATGGGAAATGGACGAGTCTTACTCTCTGGGGGTTTGGCCCTGTCCAAAGAGTTTGGGTTCATTTTGTGGGATGGAAGAAGTCCGTTGTTCTCTTGTTGTTGATTTGTTTTGTTTTGTTTTTCAACCTCAGGTGTCCCACCAAATGAGGGATTCCATAGTCGAGCCCTTGGGAGGGGCGACGGGACAACCAGAAATCTGGTTAAAAATTGGGTCCTAGGGACATGTCAAGCCCATTACGACATCTAATGGTCCAGCCACTGAGAGGACGTACAAGAGGACAGGACTCACGCTGAGGGTCACAATGCGTGTTTATGCCCTTGTCGCACTCAAGAATGGGCGGGGCCTCAGGATGAATGCTGCTTTCTCCTACACTGAACGTTGGACAACATGCCACCACAAGGTTTCTTGCCATGGGTAAGGAAGAGTTCTGATTTCTGCATCACAGTCACCCCTGGGCAGTGATTGGAGTTAAGGTCTAGGTTCTGAAGCCTGAAAACTGAGGTAGGGAATAGATGATGACCTAAGACCAAGGCGGGTCTGATGTGCTCAGTATGCGGTCAGCTGTCTGGGTCCTGGTCACGAGGTCCGGGCTCAGGTTGTGAGACAGTGCATTAGTGCCCAGGTTAGACTATATATTTTGGGTGCATTCGAGTGCCGTGTAAGTTCTTATCTGAACAACTCTTCAGGATATGAAGAATGAGCGAGTCTGAGGTGCGTGCTCAGGCTTTTGTCTCTGGATTTTTTATCAGCGATGGCCGTGGAATGTTGGGGAGGCCTCATGGGCCATGGACGAATCTTGCTCTCTGTGTACTTGGCCCGATCCCAATTGTTTTTCATCAATCTTTGGGATGGGAGGACTCCTTTCAGGTTTGTTACCTCAGGTATCCCACCAAAAGAGGAATTCCAAAGCAGAGCCCTGGGGAAGAGTGAAGGGAAAACCCGAACTAGGGTTAAAAATGGGGGACTAGGGGCATGGCAAGCCCAATATGCTGTTTCTCCTTCCAGCCACTGAGAGGCCTTACTGAGGACTGGGCTCAGGCTGAGGGTCACATTGTGTGTTTGTGACCAATGTGGCCCGCAAGCATGGGCGGGGCCTCATGGGCCACCTTGGTTACAACTACACTGAACCTTGGACATATGCCAACCACAAGTATTCTTGCCATGGGGAAAGAGTTCTGATTTCTGCATTATTTTCAAACCCGGGCCGTTATTGGAGATAAGGTCTAGGTTCTGAAGCCTGAAAACCGAGCTTGATAAGAGATGACAATCTAAGGCCATGGCGGGTCCGATGTGCTCAGTGTGCGGCCTACTGTCTCGGTGGGGCCAGGAGGTCCAGGCTCAGGCTATGTCCGAAAGGGCATTAGTGCCCAGGTCAGCCTATATATTTGGGGTACAGCCGAATGGCATGTCCTGTTGATCCTCATTTGCGGTTTCTGGGTAGCCCCAGAGGGCAATGATATTCTTCTGGAAGGCAGGCAGAGTGCTGCATTGTAGTTCTGGATTGCCAAATGGAGGGCTTGTGGGCCAGTAGTCTGAGGACGGATTTCTGAGAACCCAAGCTAGGCCTAGGATTCTGGGTTAGGATATGGCAGGCACAATCTCCAGACCTGAATCGAGATCTCGTGCATCTGAAGTCAGGGCGAGGATCAGACGATCGCTCAGGTTGGACATTCTGTCCCTGATGGCCCCTTCTTGAAGGGGGGGTCGATCACGAGGCCATTTCGGTTTTCCCACGATGGGAGTTGTGAGAAGCTCCGAATTGCAAAGATTCTTCTGCAGGACAATTGAGAACTGTTGGTTGGCTCCAGGACAACATTTCCGAGCATGGTTCTATGGATGGATGGCTGGGTAGCCCACCTCGCATTCCAATTGTCTACAAGGAACAAGACAGGTTAGATCTGCTGGATCAGCGGAGCAACCGAGGAGGCTCAGTTGAAATGGAGTCTCCCGTTGATGTGTCCTAATATGGTTTTGTGTCTATGGAGACCTTGGAATGAAGCGGTGGCACTGGAGCCCTGAAGGGTTCTCTTAAAGAGAGGATTTCAGGAGGAGGAGTCAAGATGGCCTAGAAGTAGCAAGCTGAGACTGCTTCAGCTAGCTGGAGATCAGCTAGATAGCTTATCTAAAGATTGCAATCACCTGAAAATCCATCGGCAGATCGTAGAGAAGAAGAACAGCAATTCTGGAAACAGAAAAACAACCACTTTCTGAAAGGTAGGACCGGCGGAGAAGTGAATACAAAGCGACTGGAAGATAGACCCCGGGGGGAGGGGCCGGCTCCCGGCAAGCGGCGGAGCAACCGCGCACAAAATCAGGACTTTTAAAAGTCTGTTCCGCTGAGGGACATCGCTCCAGAGGCTAAACCGGGGCGAAGCCCACGCGGGGTCAGCGTGGCCTCAGGTCCCGCAGGGTCACAGAAAGATCGGGGGTGTCTGGGTGTCGCAGAGTTTGCGGGTATTGGGACGGGAAAGACGGCTACAGAGACAGAGCCGACAGTAACCTCGCAGCTCCATGTTACCTTGAACAGGTCGCAGGCTCGGTGAGCTCCGAGCGCGGCCGGAGGTCAGGCAGACGGGAGTAACTGGGCGCTGTTCTCTGAGGGCGCACTGAGGAGTGGGGCCCTGGTCTCTCGGCTCCTCCGGGCCGGAGACCAGGAGGCCGCCATTTGTATTCCCGTCCTCTGGAACTCTAAGGAAAGCGCTCAGGTAACAAAAGCTCCTGAAAGCAAATCCGAGCGGATTACTCACCCAGGCCCCGGGTAAGGGCGGTGTAATTCCGCCTGGGGCAAAGACACTTGAGAATCACTACAACAGGCCCCTCCCCCAGAAGATCAACAAGAAATCCAGCCGAGACCAAGTTCACCTACCAAGGAGTGTGGTTTCAATACCAAGGAGAGCAGCAGAATTCCAGAGGAGGAGAAAGCCAAGCACGGAACTCATGGCTTTTTTCCTGTGATTTTTTTTAGTCTTGCAGTTAATTTAATTTTTTCTTTTTCATTTTTTTTTTCTTTTCTCGCCTTCGGGTAAAATTTTTTTTTTAACTGTTACCTTTTTCTTTTTTAACGATTTTTTACTAGTTTATCTAATATATATATATTTTTTTTTTACATTTTTCTTAGGTGTTTTCTTTTTTTAAAAATATTCTTTTCTTTTCTTTTCTTTTTTTTTTTCTTTTTTCTTTCTTCCTTTTTGAACCTTTTTTTATCCCCTTTCTCCCGACTCACGATTTTGGATCTCTTCTAATTTGGTTAAAGCATATTTTCCTGGGGTTGTTGCCACCCTTTTAGTATTTTACTTGCCCCTTCATTTACTCTTATCTGGACAAAATGACAAGACGTAAAAATTCAACACACAAAAAAAAGAACAAGAGGCAGTACCGAAGGCTAGGGACCAAATCAATACAGACATCGGTAATATGTCAGATCTAGAGTTCAGAATGACAATTCTCAAGGTTCTAGCCGGGCTCGAAAAAGGCATGGAAGATATTAGAGAAACCCTCTTGAGAGATATAAAAGCCCTTTCTGGAGAAATAAAAGAACTAAAATCTAACCAAGGTGAAATCAAAAAAGCTATTAATGAGGTGCAATCAAAAATGGAGGCTCTAACTGCTAGTATAAATGAGGCAGAAGAAAGAATTAGTGATATAGAAGACCAAATGACAGAGAATAAAGAAGCTGAGCAAAAGAGGGACAAACAGCTACTGGACCACGAGGGGAGAATTCGAGAGATAAGTGACACCATAAGACGAAACAACATTAGAATAATTGGGATTCCAGAAGAAGAAGAAAGTGAGAGGGGAGCAGAAGGTATCCTGGAGAGAATTATTGGGGAGAATTTCCCCAATATGGCAAAGGGAACGAGCATCAAAATTCAGGAGGTTCAGAGAATGCCCCTCAAAATCAATAAGAATAGGCCCACACCCCGTCACCTAATAGTAAAATTTACAAGTCTCAATGACAAAGAGAAAATCCTGAAAGCAGCCCGGGAAAAGAAGTCTGTAACATACAATGGGAAAAATATTAGATTGGCAGCTGACTTATCCACAGAGACCTGGCAGGCCAGAAAGAGCTGGCATGATATTTTCAGAGCACTAAACGAGAAAAACATGCAGCCAAGAATACTATATCCAGCTAGGCTATCATTGAAAATAGAAGGAGAGATTAAAAGCTTCCAGGACAAACAACAACTGAAAGAATTTGCAAATACCAAACCAGCTCTACAGGAAATATTGAAAGGGGTCCTCTAAGCAAAGAGAGAGCCTACAAGTGGTAGATCAGAAAGGAACAGAGACCATATACAGTAACAGTCACCTTAAATTCAATACAATGGCACTAAATGCATATCTCTCAATAGTTACCCTGAATGTGAATGGGCTAAATGCCCCTGTCAAAAGACACAGGGTATCAGAATGGATAAAAAAACAAAACCCATCTATATGTTACCTCCAAGAAACACATTTTAAGCCCGAAGACACCTCCAGATTTAAAGTGAGGGGGTGGAAAAGAATTTACCATGCTAATGGACATCAGAAGAAAGCAGGAGTGGCAATCCTTATATCAGATCAATTAGATTTTAAGCCAAAGGCTATAATAAGAGATGAGGAAGGACACTATATCATACTCAAAGGGTCTGTCCAACAAGAAGATTTAACAATTTTAAATATCTATGCCCCCAATGTGGGAGCAGCCAACTATATAAACCAATTAATAACAAAATCAAAGAAACACATCAACAATAATACAATAATAGTAGGGGATTTTAACACTCCCCTCACTGAAATGGACAGGTCATCCAAGCAAAAGATCAGCAAGGAAATAAAGGCCTTAAACGACACACTGGACCAGATGGACATCACTGATATATTCAGAATATTTCACCCCAAAGCAACAGAATACACATTCTTCTCTAGTGCACATGGAACATTCTCCAGAATAGATCACATCCTCGGTCCTAAATCAGGACTCAACCGGTATCAAAAGATTGGGATCATTCCCTGCATATTTTCAGACCACAATGCTCTAAAGCTAGAACTCAACCACAAAAGGAAGTTTGGAAAGAACCCCAATACATGGAGACTAAACAGTATCCTTCTAAAGAATGAATGGGTCAACCGGGAAATTAAAGAAGAATTGAAAAAAAATCGTGGAAACAAATGATAATGAAAATACAACGGTTCAAAATCTGTGGGACACAACAAAGGCAGTCCTGAGAGGAAAATATATAGCGCTACAAGCCTTTCTCAAGAAACAAGAAAGGTCTCAGGTACACAACCTAACCCTACACCTAAAGGAGCTGGAGAAAGAACAAGAAAGAAACCCTAAGCCCAGCAGGAGAAGAGAAATCATAAAGATCAGAGCAGAAATCAATGAAATAGAAACCAAAAAAACAATAGAACAAATCAACGAAACTAGGAGCTGGTTCTTTGAAAGAATTAATAAAATTGATAAACCCCTGGCCCGACTTATCAAAAAGAAAAGAGAAAGGACCCAAATAAATAAAATCATGAATGAAAGAGGAGAGATCACAACTAACACCAAAGAAATACAAACTATTATAAGAACATACTATGAGCAACTCTACGGCAATAAATTTGACAATCTGGAAGAAATGGATGCATTCCTAGAAACATATAAACTACCACAACTGAGCCAGGAAGAAATAGAAAGCCTGAACAGACCCATAACCAGTAAGGAGATTGAAACAGTCATTAAAAATCTCCAAACAAACAAAAGCCCAGGGCCAGACGGCTTCCCGGGGGAATTCTACCAAACATTTAAAGAAGAACTAATTCCTATTCTCCTGAAACTGTTCCAAAAAATAGAAATGGAAGGAAAACTTCCAAACTCATTTTATGAGGCCAGCATCACCTTGATCCCAAAACCAGACAAGGATCCCACCAAAAAAGAGAGCTATAGACCGATATCCTTGATGAACACAGATGCGAAAATACTCAACAAAATACTAGCCAATAGGATTCAACAGTACATTAAAAGGATTATTCACCACGACCAAGTGGGATTTATTCCAGGGCTGCAAGGTTGGTTTCAACATCCGCAAATCAGTCAATGTGATACAACACATCAATAAAAGAAAGAACAAGAACCATATGATACTCTCAATAGATGCTGAAAAAGCATTTGACAAAGTACAGCATCCCTTCCTGATCAAAACTCTTCAAAGTGTAGGGATAGAGGGCACATACCTCAATATCATCAAAGCCATCTATGAAAAAAACCCACCGCAAATATCATTCTCAATGGAGAAAAACTGAAAGCTTTTCCGCTAAGGTCAGGAACACGGCAGGGATGTCCATTATCACCACTGCTATTCAACATCGTACTAGAGGTCCTAGCCTCAGCAATCAGACAACAAAAGGAAATTAAAGGCATCCAAATCGGCAAAGAAGAAGTCAAATTAACACTCTTCGCAGATGATATGATACTATATGTGGAAAACCCAAAAGACTCCACTCCAAAACTGCTAGAACTTATACAGGAATTCAGTAAAAGTGTCAGGATATAAAATCAATGCACAGAAATCAGTTGCATTTCTCTACACCAACAGCAAGACAGAAGAAAGAGATATTAAGGAGTCAATCCCATTTACAATTGCATCCAAAACCATAAGATACCTAGGAATAAACCTAACCAAAGAGACACAGAATCTATACTCAGAAAACTATAAAGTACTCATGAAAGAAATTGAGGAAGACACAAAGAAATGGAAAAAAAATGTTCCATGCTCCTGGATTGGAAGAATAAATATTGTGAAAATGTCTATGCTACCTAAAGCAATCTACACATTTAATGCAATTCCTATCAAAGTACCATCCATCTTTTTCAAAGAAATGGAACAAATAATTCTAAAATTTATATGGAACCAGAAAAGACCTCGAATAGCCAAAGGGATATTGAAAAAGAAAGCCAACGTTGGTGGCATCACAATTCCGGACTTCAAGCTCTATTACAAAGCTGTCATCATCAAGACAGCATGGTACTGGCACAAAAACAGACACATAGATCAATGGAACAGAATAGAGAGCCCAGAAATAGACCCTCAAATCTATGGTCAACTAATCTTCGACAAAGCAGGAAAGAATGTCCAATGGAAAAAAGACAGCCTTTTCAATAAATGGTGCTGGGAAAAATTGGACAGCCACATGCAGAAAAATGAAATTGGACCATTTCCTTACACCACACACAAAAAATAGACTCAAAATGGATGAAGGACCTCAATGTACGAAAGGAATCCATCAAAATCCTTGAGGAGAACACGGGCAGCAACCACTTCCACCTCTGCCGCAGCAACATCTTCCTAGGAACAACGCAAAAGGCAAGGGAAGCAAGGGAAAAAAATGAACTACTGGGATTTCATCAAGATCAAAAGCTTTTGTACAGCAAAGGAAAGAGTTAAAAAAATCAAAAGACAACTGACAGAATGGGAGAAGATATTTGCAAACGACATATCAGATAAAGGACTAGTGTCCAGAATCTATAAAGAACTTAGCAAACTCAACACCCAAAGAACAAATAATCCAATCAAGAAATGGGCAGAAGACATGAACAGACATTTCTGCAAAGAAGACATCCAGATGGCCAACAGACACATGAAAAAAGTGCTCCATATCACTCGGCATCAGGGAAATACAAATCAAAACCACAATGAGATATCACCTCACACCAGTCAGAATGGCTAAAATCAACAAGTCAGGAAATGACAGATGCTGGCGAGGATGCGGAGAAAGGGGAACCCTCCTACACTGTTGGTGGGAATGCAAGCTGGTGCAGCCACTCTGGAAAACAGCATGGAGGTTCCTCAAAATGTTGAAAATAGAACTGCCCTATGACCCAGCAATTGCACTATTGGGTATTTACCCTAAAGATACAAATGTAGTGATCCAAAGGGACACATGCACCCGAATGTTTATAGCAGCAATGTCCACAATAGCCAAACTATGGAAAGAACCTAGATGTCCATCAACAGATGAATGGATCAAGAAGATGTGGTATATATACACAATGGAATACTATGCAGCCATCAAAAGAAATGAAATCTTGCCATTTGCAACAACATGGATGGAACTAGAGAGTATCATGCTTAGCGAAATAAGTCAAGCAGAGAAAGACAACTATCATATGATCTCCCTGATATGAGGAAGTGGTGATGCAACATGGAGGCTTAAGTGGGTAGAAGAGTAATAAATGAAACAAGATGGGATTGGGAGGGAGACAAAACCATAAGTGACTCTTAATCTCACAAAACAAACTGAGGGTTGCCGGGGGGAGGGGGTTTGGGAGAAGGGGGGGGGGGATTATGGACATTGGGGAGGGTATGTGATTTGGTGAGTGCTGTGAAGTGTGTAAACCTGGTGATTCCCAGACCTGTACCCCTGGGGATAAAAATATATGTGTATAAAAAATAAAAAATAAAAAAAAAAAGAGAGAGGCTTTCACACAGCTCCATCGTGCAAGTTTCCCATGTGTAGATGAGTTTTGTTCTGATGGGTGACTCAAGAAACAGCCATATGCTGTTATTGAAATCCAGGCCTCTGAGGAGAGATGCCTGGAAGGCAAACCAAAGGATCTGATAGGTGCCTATGGGCCTGTTCGTTCCTTTTTACCTCTGGGGACATCAGTCTACGGGTCTGAGTGCCGGTAGGTGCTCAGATGGGCCCAGATTGCCCCTGTTTGTCCTGGGAAGCCACAAATATTGGGATGGCCTCAGGGACTTTGGAGCTTTATCCTATTAGTAGGGTTGTGGCCATTGGAATGGGCACATACAATTCCCTTGGAGAGGGCAAGCACAGTCGTCAGGTTTGGCTCCAGGGGCCTGAGCCTGTAGGATGTGTAGGTCACGGCTGTGTGGACAGTTGTCTGAAAACACACAAACTCGGCTTATGTTTCGGGTCATATGTATCGCAGGACTGATCTACAGACCATGAGGAGAACTCTTCGGGATATGAAAAAAGGGCGAGTGTGAGGCTCTTGCTCAAGTTTTTGTCTCTGGATATCGTGTCACTCATGGTCGAGAAATTTCCGGGTGACTTCATGGGAAATGGACGAGTCTTACTCTCTGGGGGTTTGGCCCCGACCAAAGAGTTTGGAGTCATTCTGTGGGATGGAAGAAGTCCGTTGTTCTGTTGTTGATTTCTTTTGTTTTGTTTTTCAACCTCAGGTGTCCCACCAATTGAGGGATTCCAGAGTAGAGCCCTGGGGAGGGGCGACTGGACAACCAGAATTCTGGTTAAAAATTGGGGCCTAGGGACATGTCAAGCCCATGATGACATCTAATGGTCCAGCCACTGAGAGGACGTACTAGAGGACAGGACTCACGCTGAGGGTCACAATGCGTGTTTATGCCTTCGTCGCACTCAAGAATGGGCGGGGGGCCTCAGGGTGAATGCTGGTTTTTTCCTACACTGAACGTTGGACAACATGCCCACCAGAAGGTTTCTTGCCATGGGTAAGGAAGAGTTCTGATTTCTGCATCACAGTCAGCCCTGGGCAGTGATTAGAGATAAGGTCTAGGTTCTGAATCCTGAAAACTGAGGTAGGGAAGAGATGATGACCTAAGGCCATGGCGTGTCTGATGTGCTCAGTGTGCGGTCAGCTGTCTGGCTGTTGGTCACGAAGACCGGGCTCAGGTTGTCAGACAGTGCATTAGTGCCCAGGTTAGACTATATATTTTGGGTGCATTCGAGTATCTTGTAGGTTCTAATCTGAAGAACTCTTCAGGATATGAAGAATGATCGAGTCTGAGGCGCGTGCTCAGGCTTTTGTCTCTGGATTTTGTATCAGCGATGGCCGTGGAATGTTGGGGAGGCATCATGGGCCATGGACGAATCTTGCTCTCTGTGGATTTGGCCCGATCCCAATTGTTTTTCGTCAATCTGTGGGATGGGAGGACTCCTTTCATGTTTGATACATCAGGTGTCCCCCCAAAAGAGGAATTCCAATGCAGAGCCCTGGGGAACAGTGAAGACACAACCCGAACTATGGTTAAAAATTGGGGCCTAGGGGAATGGCAAGCCCAATATGCTGTCTCTCCATCCAGCCACTGAGAGGCCTTACCTGAGGACTTGGCCTAGGCTGACAATCAAAATGTGTGTTTGTGACCAATATGGCCCGCAAGCATGGGCGGGGGCCTCATGGGCCACACTGGTTTCAACAACACTGAACCTTGGACAACATGCCAACCACAAGGTTTCTTGCCATGGGGAAAGAGTTCTGATTTCTGCATCATTTTCAAACCCAGGCCATGATTGGAGACAAGGTCTAGGTTCTGAAGCCTGAAAACCGAGGCTGAGAAAGTTGACGACCTAAGGCAATGGCAGGTCCGATGTGCTCAGTGTGCGGACAGCTGTCTGGGTGGGGCCAGGAGGTCCAGGATCAGGCTGTGTCAGAAGGGCATTAGTGCCCAGTTTAGCCTATATATTTGGGGTATAACCGAATGATGTGCCCGGTTGATCCCCATTTGGGGTTTCTGGGTAGCTCCAGAGGGCAATGTTTTATTTCTGGAGGGCAGGCAGAGTGCTGCATTGTAGTTCTGGATTGCCAAACTGGAGAGCTTGTGGGCCAGTAGTTTGAGGACGGAGGTCTGAGAACCCAAGCTAGGCCTAGGTTTCTGGGTGAGGATATGGCAGGCACAATCTACAGACCTGAAAGAGATCTCGTGCATCTGAAGTCAGAGCGAGGTTCAGACGATCGCTCAGGTTGGACATTCTGTCCCTGATGGCCCCTTCTTGAAAGGGGGCTGCATCACGATGCCATGGGGGTTTTCCCACGATGGGAGATGTGAGAAGCTCCCTACTGCAAAGATTCTTCTGCAGGACAATTGAGACCTGTTGGTTGGCTCCAGGACGATTCCGAGCAGGGTTCTAAGGATGGATGGGCTCGGTAGCCCACCTCGCATTCCAATTCTCTCCAAGCAACAAGACAGGTTAGATCTGCTGGATCTGGGGGAGCAACCGAGGAGGCTAAATTGAAATGGACTCTCCCGTGGATGTGTCCTAATATGATTTTGTGTCTATGGAGACCTTGGAATAAAGCGGTGGCACTGGGTCCCTGAAGATTTCTCCTAAAGAGAGGCTTTCACACAGCTCCATCGTGCAAGTTTCCCATGTGTAGATGAGATTTGTTCTGATGGGTGAGTCTAGAAACAGCCATATGCTGTTATTGAAATCCAGGCCTCTGAGGAGAGATGCCTGGAAAACAAAGCATTGGATCCGATAGGTGCCTAGGGGGCTGTTCATTCCTTTTTACCTCTGGGGACATCAGTCTACGTGTCTGAGTGCCGGTAGGTGCTCAGATGGGCCCAGATTGCCCCTGTTTTGTCCTGGGAAGCCACAAATATTGGGATGGCCTCAGGTACTTTGGAGGTTTATCCTCTTAGTAGTGTTGTGGCCATTGGAATGGGCACATAGAATTGCCTTGGACTCGGCAATCACAGTCGTCAGGTTTGGCTCCAGGTTCCTGAGCCTGTAGAGTGTGTAGGCCAGGGCTGTTTGGACAGTTGTCTGAAAATACGAAATCGGCTTATGTTTCGGGTCATAGGTATGGCAGGACTGATCTACAGACCATGAGGAGAACTCTTTGGGATATGAAAAAAGGGCGAGTGTGAGGCTCTTTCTCAAGTTTTTGTCTCTGTATATCGTGTCACTCATGGTCGTGAAAGTTCCGGGTGACTTCATGGGAAATGGACGAGGCTTACTCTCTGGGGGTTTGGCCCAGTCCAAGGAGTTGGGGTCATTCTGTGGGATGGAAGAAGTCCGTTGTTCTGTTGTTGTTGTGTCTTTTGTTTTGTTTTTCAACCTCAGGTTTCCCAACAATTGGGGGATTCCAGAGTAGAGCCCTTGGTAGGGGCGACTGGACAACCAGATCTGGTTAAAAAAAATTGGGGCCTAGGGACATGTCAAGCCCATTATGACATCTAATGGTCCAGCCACTGAGAGGACATACTAGAGGACAGGACTCACGCTGAGGGTCCCAATGCGTGTTTATGCCCTCGTCGCACTCAAGGTTGGGCGGGACCTCAGCGTGAATGCTGGTTTCTCCTACACTGAACGTTGGACAACATGCCAATCACAAGGTTTCTTGCCATGGGAAAGAAGAGTTCTGATTTCTGCATCACAGTCACCCGTGGGCAGTGATTGGAGATAAGGTCTAGGTTCTGAAGGCTGAAAACAGAGGTAGGGAAGAGATGTTGACCTAAGGCCATGGCGGGTCTGATGTGCTCAGTGTGCGGTCAGCTGTCTGGGTGTTGGTCACGAGTTCCGGGCTCAGGTTGTCAGACAGTGCATTAGTGCCCAGGGTAGACTATATATTTTGGGTGCCTTCGAGTGCCGTGTAGGTTCTAATCTGAAGAACTCTTCAGGATATGTAGAATGAGCGAGTCTGAGGCGCGTGCTCAGGCTTTTGTCTCTGGAGTTTGTATAAGCGATGGCTGTGGAATGTTGGGGGGGCCTCATGGGCCATGGACGAATCTTGCTCTCTGTGGTCTCTTGGCCCGATCCCCATTGTTTTTTTCCTCAATCTGTTGGATGGGAGGACTCCTTTAAGGTTTGTTACTTCAGGTGTCCCACCAAAAGAGGAATTCCAATGCAGAGCCCTGGGGAAGAGTGAAGGGACAACCCGAACTATGGTTAAAAATTGGGGCCTAGGGGCATGGCAAGCCCAATATGCTGTCTCTCCATCCAGCCACTGAGAGGCCTTACCTGAGGACTGGGCTCAGGTGAGGGGTCACAATGTGGGTTTGTGACCAATGTGGCCCGCAAGCATGGGCGGGGCCTCATGGGCCACACTGGTTTCAACTACACTGAACCTTGGACAACATGCCAACCACAAGGTTTCTTGCCATGGGGAAAGAGTTTTGATTTCTGCATCATTGTCAAACCCGGGGCGTGATTGGAGATAAGGTCTAGGTTCTGAAGCCTGAAAACCGCGATTGAGAAGAGATCACGACCTAAGGCCATGGCAGGTCATATGAGCTCAGTGTGCGGCCAATTGTCTGGGTGAGGCCAGGAGGTCCAGACTCAGGCTGTCTCTGAAAGGGCATTAGAGATCAGGTCAGCCTATATATTTGCGGTACAGCCGAATGGCATGCAGGTTGAATCTCAATTTGGGTTTTCTGGGTAGCCCCAGACGGCAATGTTTTTCTTCTGGAGGGCAGGCAGAGTGCTGCATTGTAGTTCTCGATTGCCAAACTGGAGGGCTTGTGGGCCAGTAGTCTGAGGACGGAAGTCTGAGAACCCAAGGTAGGCCTCGGTTTCTGGGTGAGACCTGAATCGAGATCTCGTGCATCTGAAATAGGGCGAGGATCAGACGATCGCTCAGGTTGGACATTCTGTCCCTGATGGCCCCTTCTTTAAGGGGGGGGCGTGGATCACGAGGCCATGGGGGTTTTTCCCACGATGGGAGTTGTGAGAAGCTCCCAACTGCAAAGATTCTTCTGCAGGATAATTGAGACCTGTTGGTTGGCTCCAGGACAACGATTCCGAGCAGGGTTCTAAGGATGGATGGCTGGGTAGCCCACTTCGCATTCCAATTGTCTGCAAGCAACAAGACAGGTTAGATCTGCTGCATCTGGGGGAGCAACCGAGGAGGCTGAGTTGAAATGGACTCTCCCGTGGATATGTCCTAATATGATTATGTGTCTATTGAGACCTTTAATGAAGCGGTGGCCCTGGGGCCCTAAAGGGTTCTCCTAAAGAGAGGCTTTCACACAGCTCCATCGTGCAAGTCCCATGTGTAGATGAGATTTGTTCTGATGGGTGAGTCAGGAAACAGCCATATGCTGTTATTGAAATCCATTCCTCTGAGGAGAGATGCCTGGAAACCAAAGCAATGGATCGGATATGTGCCTAGGGGCCTGTTCATTCCTTTTTTTACCTCTGGGGACATCAGTCTACGGGTCTGAGTGCCAGTAGGTGCTCAGATGGGCCCAGATTGCCCCTGTTTTTCCTGGGAAGCCACAAATATTGGTTTGGCCTCTGCGACTTTGGAGGTTTATCCTCTTAGTTGGATTGTGGCCATTGGAATGGGCACACACAATTCCCTTGGAGAGGGCAAGCACAGTCGTCAGGTTTGGCTCCAGGGACCTGAGCCTGTAGGGTGTGTAGGCCAGGGCTATTTGGACAGTTGTCTGAAAACACAAACTCGGCTTATGTTTCGGGTCATAGGTATGGCAGTGATGAAGTTCTAGAACCTAGGTGAGGTTTGGTGGGCTGAGGTCCGGAGCCGATGACCAAGAAAGAATTCTTGAGACATCTTTGGTGCAAAATGGTGGTTTATTAAAGCACGGGGACAGGACCCGTGGGCAGGAAGAGCTGCTGCCACCCCCGGTTGTGAGGGGTGGTTGGTTATATACGCAGGAGTTGGGTAGGTGAGGACAAAGGGTTATTGGGGCAAAGAATACTATCAGGATATTGAAGGCTTTGTTACTATTAAGTAAAGACAATTGAGGGTCTCCTGGTGGAATGTTACATTCCTGCCATCAAACATCCTTGTTAATGAGATTTAGGTTTAGAAGAAATTTAACTTTATTTGCTTTTCCTTCTACCTCCGCCTCCTTCGGTTTTTTATGGAGGGGAGGATGACATTTAGGCTTGAGAAACTGAGTTCTGTGTCTTTGGAATTTGGGCTATTGATAAGGTAACTTCTTTGTTTGTAAATCTCAAGGATATTTGCAAACCAAGGGAGACTCCTGTCTTGTAGGATTGTGATCTTAGCAAGTTAACTATTTATCATTTTATGGCAGTCAGGGGTGCCTGAGGAATGCTACACCTATGGAGGGGAGCGGATGAAGGGGGGGGTGCAAGGCGCCAGCTTTTGCTTTGTCCTCAGCCAGCCTCCTGCTCCCTCATCATTCCCCCCTGAACAATTTTTTGACCCTTAAATCTTTAAGGTGGTTGAAGGTGGAAGGTCTCATCTTCTGTAACTTCTTCGTGCTGAATAGGGGCGTAGTGCTGTCCCTACCTGCTCGGGTCAATATTGATCAGGGTAGGAACGTATAGGGGAGTTACAAAGGTGGAGGCAGCTGAATCCAGCGCTGACAGTGAAGAGGCGTCCTCGCGCGCAACAAGGATCGTCTGCTGTGGTGTAGTCATTGTAGCAATGGAGTCTCGGCACCAAGTAGAGAAACATGGAACAAAGCAACATATTAGGATTAATAAGGCGATAAGAATAAGAAGCCCGAAAAGGAGATTTGGCCATAGCCCTCCTTCAAAACAGGAACTTAGCGATAAAGAGGGTTTTGTAACTTAGGCCCATATTTGATTAGGGAGTTAAGGCTTGACAGCAATCTCCTTTCCTTCCAAATAGCTCCAAGGGCATGTAGTACCAGGAAAGCATATTTGGAGTCAGTATAAATGTTAATTCTTAGACTTTGGCAATTGCAAAGTGCTAGTGAGCACTATGGCACACCTAGCTTTTCTTATTTTTTTCTATGAAAACTACTGTCATCAGAAAACCAACTGTCATTCATATTTTTAACAGGGGCATCTTAAATCTGGACAAATAGAGTAAGCAAGATCAATAACCTTTTTTGCTCTATAGAGAAAGAAGTACAGTGGTCAGGTTCAGGCATACAGGTAACTAGGTTTAAAGTTTGACAAGTTTTATTTCTGGCATATCTGTTAATGTAGCCCAGTATTTAATAAGTGGGCCTCCATCATCCATTGGTGGTCTTTGACTTCTAAGACAAATCTGGACCTGATGTGACATCATCACAGTCAAGGACTGTCCCATAGTGAGCTTTGAGGCTCTTTTATTAGGGCTGTTCTATGCTTAGCTAAAGCATCTGTTTGCAATCGCACCTAAACAGAGGTGGCCTCTAGGATAAATATGACTAAGGGATGAAACCAATAAGACGACCTTTGAGTGGTCCCAGCCTTAACAATATCCTGATTACAGAGGATCATTGGCAAGTGAGAAAACTTGTCAAGAGATAAGGGGAGTCCCCCATGGATCATCCAATCCACTCATAAAGAAAGTGGGGTCATCCATTATCTCCACAAGTCCATAGTTAATCCTATGGAGTGCAATAGGCTGGCTTTTAGGCAATTTCATTATCCCAGCCACACATAAGTTGTTAGTTAAGTTATACAATTGTAGGGGAATCAATCCCATTTTTCCAGTTGTTTAATCATGTGCCGTGGGGTCTGCTAATATCCCCACAAAATAAAAAGCAAGAAGATCAAGTAAATGAGCTATTGTGTAACTTCTCTGAAGTTTACCTCAAATTGTTTAGCATAGGTAAACAAACATTTAAAGACAATCAAATCTAGAATTTAACATCCATAAAGGTGTGTTACTAAAACAATTTTTCTCTCTAAAATAACCCTCATTTACAGAGATAGCCAAATCAGGACTAATTCACTTGTGAAACAAGTCCAGTTTTAACAAACTTGGCCTATTATTTACATAAGCTCAGCAAGAACAGTGAGTGTGATCAATAGATCTTTTAGAATCTGCTTTGCTGGAACTTTGTATAAGGAATCTCTAGGTTGAACTTTTAGTAGCCTCTCCGGGCCAGAAGCCAAGCCCTGTACTTGCCATCAGGCATGCCTGCAATACCTGTTGATTTGGGCTAGTTCCTCTTCCTGAGACTGCACCTACCAAGGAGTGACATTCTTTACTCACCTGGTGAGGCTGCTGGGAACTCTGTAAGCAAGGTATCAGGCCAACAGTCCCAAGGGGCTTTATGGCTCCAGGTTTCATAAAGTCAACCTTAGTTCCTTAAAGCTGTCTGGTCATATCTGAGTCTTTTCAAATATGACATCCCAGTCAAAGCCTTGGTAAAATACCGTGTTTCCAATTATTTCCTGTTACAAGGAGAACAGATTCTTATTGAACTTATGCAAATGACTGATTGCCATGGAAGAAAGAAAGAATACTTACTGAGACCTTTTGGTTTCAGAGGGTTCAGATAGAGAGAAAATTTGAATGCTTTGATTTGTTTGCAAATCAATACTTTTACATCTCTGTAAGTTACAGATAACTTAAGGAAAAAGTATCCCTAGTCTGGAAGAGCAAACATTAGAGAGAACCAGCAATGTTTAAAGTAAGATAAAACATTAAGAGACACAACACTATAATCTTTTAGTTCATTTAGTCCCATGTTACTAATTCTGGTGAATGCGGCTTTAGTCCGTTTTGGAAATTCTTACCCATTTCAGTTTTAGGATTTTCAAGTATATCAAATATCTGTATTTGTCCTGAAAGTCCTTTATAGGAATCTTCTTGAAGATAAAACTCATTTTACAAGAGAATTAAAACAATTATAAATGACAAAACTCAGAATGGATATGGTTAGAGCTAAAGAGGGGAGTTTACAATTTAGCTGCAAGGAAATCAGGTTATTTCTGTGATACATAACATTTCCATAATTACAGTATCAAGCGATGATCTCTCAAAACGTTAAAACTTTAGGAAGTGCGTAGAATCTCTAGAATAGTTATAGTATTTTCCCAAATGTAATCCAAGGTTTATCATTGGTTCAGTACTACTTCATGAGCAACTTCACATACCAAGGAAAAGCCTGAGTTAAAGAGATTTACGATTTAAATCTTGCCAACATTTGCTAAAATCTTAGAAAGTTTTAAAGCACATGCCTAAATATAATTAGGGATGTTAAACACCTGATAAAACAAAACATTCTGGGCTGGCAAAGAGAAAACCATTTACATTTTCTTAACAGCAGATCAATTGATCTAAGAAAACATTGTCCTTTTGAACAGAGACAATTTCAGTCTTGTACCAATGTACCTTTAAAACCCATTCATTTCGATCTTAATCCATTCTTGACCATAGCTAAAATTCCTTTTCTGAAGATTTCCCTTCACAAACCTTCCACAACTTTCCTTTGCATTCAGGTTTTGTCCCAAGCCATTTCCTTCTAAACAACCATCTCATTTAGGACAAAATTACCTTCCTTTACCTTCAACAAAATGTATTCCCATTCCTTAAGTCTTTCTTACATATCTCCTACTTTCCTACATACAGTTTCCCTTTATTTCCATCAGTCTTAGTTACACTAAGCAGAACTTTGTATTCTTAGAAACACCTTTAGTTATTAACCAATTGTGAACTGTTACAACAGAATTCTTCAGGTGGCAATTTATGAATCAGTTAAGTGGCAAACAAGTTTACCAACAGATTTAAATACTCTTAGTTTCTTTGCAGTAAGAAGTCAAAAGCACAAACCTACATTCAGTAATTAACGACTTAGCATTTTATCCTGTTTGGTTAAGATCTAGATGTCCACAATTTAATTCCATTTGTCATCCAAGCAAAACTTTAAAACTTTCAGGTTACCAAAGACTTTGAAAGTTACTTCAGCAATTACCCATTAGAACTTTGAGACAGACAATTAACCATCAGTTTAGTTATTTCTTTGCTAACAAATTTTAATAAATAACACAAGCTTATTTGACCTTCAGTAAACTTCGATGCTTCACATTACTGCTGAGAACTTAAAAGACACGTCTTTCTTAATTAAACCAACAAACTTAACTTAGTTCCAATAGTGATTTATGTTCCACCTGGGCCCACTCCACTTTGAATGTTTACCTGAGACATGCGTGGGAAGATCTGGAGTGGGGAGTGTTAGGTCCAGGGGTGCTTTTCTTGCTCCTTTACAGTGGAGAGAGAAGGAGCCGTGGTGCATGATCTAGAAGCTAGTCATGCAGGCTGCACACGCGTTGGTACAGAAACACGTAAGGGGGAAACAGAAGAAAAACAAAGTGCTGCCAGGAGGCAGAGAAAAGATTCCCAGTTTCAGAGCTCATAAGCCCCAACAGAGGAGCAGACGCCATGCTTTCCCACCAGCAAGGGGGGAGGGGTTAGGCAGTCCAAGTCAGGCCAGAGAACACAGGGAAACTTCCCCGAAACAAAGAGAGTTTTGGCAGCTGCTTGGGAATATTCCTTATAGTCTCTGTCTCGAGTTAGACCAACCCCAGTTGGCTCCAGTTATAGCCATTAACACGGGACGTGAGTGAGGGAGAAGCCCCCACATCTGTTAGGAGAAACAGAGAGAAATAAAGCCAGAATCCCCTTTGCTAGGGATGGCCCAGCAACCTGGGTTTACTAGAAGAAGGCTTATTTACGTAATTACCATCCAATATGTCAGGAGAAAGTTTACTAGCTGACTCATTTGGGCAAACACATTCCGCAAAAGCCCCTTAGTCTGGGGTCCTGGTGTAGAGCAATGAAGGCCTAGGTATGAGCGGTGAAGGTATCCTAGGTCCATTTGCCCTGTTTCCTGCAGAGGAGATCTGATAGATCCCACTGAGGCCATGCAGTGTTACAGGAGCTCAGTCCTTTCCTAAGTTTTGCAATCCAAATTATTTCCAGTGGGTTAAAAGGCACCCCAAGGTAGAGTCCTTGGGAACTTAAGAAGCCTACTGAGGCCATGCTTCCATAAAAGTAAAGAAGGTCCATTACCAAATCCCCCCTGACTCCTGAGTAGCGTCCCACGCAGGATATGTCAGAGGTTCCTGTGTGTCAAAAGCGACCAGAGGCGTCCCTCAAGATATCGCTATTGATTACCATCCTGCCTTCCCTGGGGAAGACATTCCTGCCATAAAAGGCCCTGGAGGGGTGCCGGCGTCCCTCCACTTCCCCATCGCATCCTAGGCTGCTGATGGGTGCCTGGTGAATGGACTAAAACGCTTGTGCCATGCTATTGTATGTCCTGAAGACTGCATACTGTTTTGCCATATTAACCCACAAAAAACGCTAGAGAAGTTTTGGCAAGGGAAATTACTCAATTTCATAGCTTTAGGCGGTTTGCAGAAGACACTGACGAGAAACAGTAAAGTCTGAAATCCATCATGGTCTATGCGACATTCCAACACATGTGGCCCTTGCAGCCAACTTCCCTAGGAAAACGGTCCCCGGTTGCGTTTTAATTCAATCGGGTACTGGTTTCGGCCGGCTCCCAGTGGAGGTCCCGCGGCCAGAAGTGGCTAGACCGGGCATGTGGAGGGGATCACATTAGATCAATCAGGAGGAAAAACCTCACACGGGAGTCTTAAGATTGGCAGCCGTCCTGGTGACTTAGTTGGCTGTCCCGTGCCCAAGAGAGACAACTTTCTATAAGAACAGGAATAAAGAGAGGCCATCAAGTTTCTGGGTCTTATTGCCATTCTGGCCAGGGTACTAACTTACAGCCAAAAGGCAGACGCTCTCCTCCCCGTGGAGTAGCCACGGGCTAGAGGATTACAGCCTGAGCAATTGACATGCAAGTGTTCCAATAAGCCCATACTCCTTGAAAAAGCCCCTGAAATCAGAGTAAATGGAGAGAAAGTACTCACCAATTTTGCACCGAAGCTCAGAGTCCAAATGTAAAGACTCACAGCCCCACGTTGGGCGCCATATGATGAAGTTCTAGAACCTAGGTGAGGTTTGGTGGGCTCAGGTCCGGAGCCGATGACCAAGAAAGAAATCTTGAGACATCTTTGGTGCAAAATGGTGGTTTATTAAAGCACGGGGACAGGACCCGTGGGCAGGAAGAGCTGCTGCCACCCCGGGTTGTGAGGGGTGGTTGGTTATATACGCAGGAGTTGGGTAGGTGAGGACAAAGGGTTATTGGGGCAAAGAATACTATCAGGATATTGAAGGCTTAGTTACTATTAAGTAAAGACAATTGAGGGTCTCCTGGTGGAATGTTACATTCCTGCCATCAAACATCCTTGTTAATGAGATTTAGGTTTAGAAGAAATTTAACTTTATTTGCTTTTCCTTCTACCTCCGCCTCCTTCGGTTTTTATGGAGGGGAGGATGACATTTAGGCTTGAGAAACTGAGTTCTGTGTCTTTGGAATTTGGGCTATTGATAAGGTAACTTCTTTGTTTGTAAATCTCAAGGATATTTGCAAACCAAGGGAGACTCCTGTCTTGTAGGATTGTGATCTTAGCAAGTTAACTATTTATCATTTTATGGCAGTCAGGGGTGCCTGAGGAATGCTACACCTATGGAGGGGAGCGGATGAAGGGGGGGGGTGCAAGGCGCCAGCTTTTGCTTTGTCCTCAGCCAGCCTCCTGCGCCCTCATCAGCAGGACTGATCTACAGACCATGAGGAGAACTCTTCGGGATATGAAAATAGGGCAAGTGTGAGGCTCTTGCTCAAGTTTTTATCTCTGGATATCGTGTCACTCATGGTCGTGAAATTTCCGGGTGACATCATGGGAAATGGACGAGTCTTACTCTCTGGGGGATTGGCCCCGTCCAAAGAGTTTGGGGTCATTCTGTGGGATTGAAGAAGTCCGTAGATCTGTTGTTGTTGATTTGTTTTGGTTTTTTTTTCATCCTTAGGTGTCCCAGCAAATGAGGGATTCCAGAGTAGAGCCCTGGGATGCCGATTGGACAACCAGAAATCTGGTTAAAAATTGGGGCCTAGGGACATGTCAAGCCCATTATGACATCTAATGGTCCAGCCACTGAGAGGACGTACTAGAGGACAGGACTCACACTGAGGGTCACAATATGTGTTTATGCCCTCGTCGCACTCAAGAATGGGCGGGGCGTCAGGGTGAATGCTGGTTTCTCCTACACTGAACGTTGGACAACATGCCAACCACATGGTTTCTTGCCTTGGGTAAGGAAGAGTTCTGACTTCTGCCTCATAGTCATCCCGGGGCAGTGATTGGAGATAAGGTCTAGGTTTTGAAGCCTGAAAACTGAGGTAGGTAAGAGATGATGACCTACGGCCATGGCGGGTCTGATGTGCTCAGTGTGCGGCCAGCTCTCTGGGTGGGGCCAGGAGGTCCAGACTGAGGCTGTCTCAGAAAGGGCATTAGTGCCCAGGTCAGCCTATATATTTGGGGTACAGCCGAATGGCGTGCAGGTTGATCCTCATTTGGGGTTTCTGGTTAGCCCCAGACGGCAATGTTTTTCTTCTGTAAAACAGGCAGAGTGCTGCGTTGTAGTTCTGGATTGCCAAACTGGAGGGCTTGTGGGCCAGTAGTGTGAAGATGGAAGTCTGAGAACCCAAGCTAGGCCTAGGTTTCTGGGTGAGACCTGAATCGAGATCTCGTGCATCTGAAGTCAGGGCCAAGAACAGACAATTGCACAGGTTGGACATTCTGTCCGTGATGGCCCCTTCCAGAAGGGGGGGGGGTGGATCACGAGGCCATGGGGGTTTACCCACGATGGGAGTTGTGAGAAGCTCCCAATGCAAAGATACTTCTGTAGTACAATTGAGACCTGTTGGTTGGCTCCAGGACAACGATTCCGAGCAGGGTTCTAAGGATGGATGGCTGGGTAGCCGCCTCGCATTCCAATTGTCTGCAAGCAACAAGACAGGTTAGATCTGCTGGATCTGGGGGAGCAACCGAGGAGGCTGCGTTGAAATGGACTCTCTCGTGGATGTGTCCTAATATGATTTTGTGTCTATGGAGACCTTGGAATGAAGCGGTGGCACTGGGGCCCTGAAGGGTTCTCCTAATGAGAGGCTTTCACACAGCTTCATAGTGCAAGTTTCCCATGTGTAGATGAGATTTGTTCTGATGGGTGTGTCAAGAAACTGCCATATGCTGTTATTGAAATCCATTCCTCTGAGGAGAGATGCCTGGAAACCAAAGCAATGGATCGGATAGGTGCCTAGGTGCCTGTTCGTTCCTTTTTACCTCTGGGGACATCAGTCTACGGTTCGGAGTGCCAGTAGGTGCGCAGATGGGCCCAGAATGCCCCTGTTTTTCCTGGGAAGCCATAAATATTGGGGTGGCCTCAGGGACTTTAGAGGTTTATCCTATTAGTAGGATTGCGGCCATTGGAATGGGCACAGACAATTCCCTTGGAGAGGGCAAGCACAGTCGTCAGGTTTGGCTCCAGGGGCCTGAGCCTGTTGGGTGTGTAGGTCAGGGCTGTTTGGACAGTTGTCTGAAAACACAAACTCGGCCTATGTTTTGGGTCATAGGTATGGCAGGACTGATCTAGAGACGATTAGGAGAACTCTTCGGGATATGAAAAAAGGGCGAGTGTGAGGCTCTTGCTCAATTTTTTGTCTCTGGATATCGTGTCACCGATGGTCGTTAAATTTCTGGATGACTTCAAGGGAAATGGACAAGTCTTACTCTCTGGGGGTTTGGCACCGTCCAAAGAGTTTGGGGTCATTCTGTGGGATGAAAGAAGTCCGTTGTTGTTGTGATTGATTTGTTTTGTTTTGTTTTTCAACCTGAGGTGTCCCACCAAATGAGGGATTCCAGAGTAGAGCCCTGGGGAGTTGTGACTGGACAACCAGAAATCTGGTTAAAAATTGGGGCCTAGGGACATGTCAAGCCCATTATGATATCTAATGGTCCAGCCACTGAGCGGATTTACTAGAGGTCAGGAATCACGGTGAGGGTCACAATGCGTGTTTATGCCCTCGTTGCACGCAAAAATGGGCGGGGCCTCAGGGTGAATCCTGGTTTCCCCTACACTGAACGTTGGACAACATGCCAACCATAATGTTTCTTGGCATGGGTAAGGAAGAGTTCTGATTTCTGCATCACAGTCACCGCTGGGCAGTGATTGGAGATAAGGTCTAGGTTCTGAAGCCTGAAAACTAAGGTAGGGAAGAGATGATGACCCTAGGCCACGGTGGGTCTTATTGGCTCAGGGTGCGGTCAGCTGTCTGGGTTTGCTCAGGAGGTCCCGGCTCAGGGTGTGTCAGACAGTGCATTACTGCCCAGGTTAGACTATATAATTTGGGTACATTCGAGTGCCATGTAGGTTTATTCTCATTTAATGTGCCCGGGCAGCTCATTGGGCAATATTTTGTTGCTCGAGGGCAGGCAGAGTGCTGCAATGATGGTCCGGAATTGCCAAACGTGTGGGCTTCGGGGCCAGGAGTGTGAGGACGGAAGTCTGAGAACACCAGCTAGACTTGGGATTCAGGGCGAGGGCACGGCATGTACCTCCTGAAGATCTGAAGCAATATCTCATGCATCTGAAGTCAGAGCAAGGATCAGACGTTGGCTCAGCTTGGATTTTCTGTTCATGACGGCCCCTTCATGAAGGGAGCCGAATCTCGAGGCCGTGTAGTTTTTCCCACGTTTGGAGTGGTGGAAGCCCCCCTCCTAGGATTCCTTCTGTGGGACAATTGAGACCTGCTGGACAGCGCCAGGACATCCCATAACGATGAGTCTAGACCAACGTTCGAGGATGGATGCCTTGGAAGCCCGCCTCGCATTCCAATTGTCTCCTAGCGACAAGAGAGTTTAGATCTGATGGCTCTGCGGGAGCAACCGGGGTGGCTGAGTTGAAATTGAATTTCCTGAGGATGGGTCTAATGTGTGTTTGTGTCCATGAGGGCCTTGGAATGGGGCGGTGGCACCGGGAACCTGAAGTATTCTCCTCAGCTTTTGACATGGCTCCCATGCACAAGTTTCCTTGTGGAGACGAGGTTTGTTCTGATGGGTGCCTCAGGAAAACCCCAATGCTTGTATTGGAATCCAGGGTTTTGAGGAGACATGCCTGTCAACCAAAGCAATGGATCCGATTTTGGCCTAGGGTCCTGTCTGGTTCAATCTTCTTCTCTGGGGACATCCATCTAGGGTATGAGTGGAGGTAGATGCTCAGCTGGTGACAGACTGACCTTTTTTGTCCCGGGCGACATATACTATTGGGATGGCCTCAGGGACTTTGGAGGGTTCTCCTAATTTGAACGATTTTGGACAATGGAATGGGCAGAATTCCCATGGATTGGGTAGACACAGTCCTGATGTGTGGCTCCAGGGTCCCCAGCCTGGATGGTGCGTGGCCCAGGACTTTTAGGACGGAAGTCTGAAAACACAAACTCAGCTTATGTTTGGGGACGTAGGTATGGCAGGCCTGATCTACAAACCATGAGAAGACATCTTAAGGATATCAAGATGTGCGAGTCTGAGGCGCTTGCTCAGGCTTTTGTCTCTGGAGTTTGTTTCAGCGATGGCCGTGGAATGTGGACAGGCCTCATGGGCCATGGACGAATCTTGCTCTCTGTGGATTTGGCCCGATCCCAATTGTTTTTCGTCAATCTGTTGGATGGAGGACTCCTTTCAGGGTTGTTACATCAGGTGTCCCACCAAAAGAGGAATTCCAAAGCAGAGCCCTGGGGAAGAGTGAAGGGACAACACGAACTATGGTTAAAAATTGGGGCCTATGGTCATGGCAAGCCCAATATGCTGTCTCTTCATCCAGCCACTGAGAGGCCTTACCTGAGGACTGGGCTAAGGCTGAGGGTCACAATGTGTGTTTGCTACCTATCTGGACCGCGAGCAAAGGCGGGGCCTCAAGGGACACACTGGTTTCCACTACACTGAATGTTGGACAACAAGCCAACCGCAAGTTTTCCTGCCATCGGGAAGGAGTTCTGATTTCTGCATCATTTTCAAACCTGGGCAGTGATTGGAGATAAGGTCTAGGTTCTGAAGCCTGAAAACTGAGGTTGGGAAGGAATAACGACCTAAAGCCATGGGGGGTCCGAAGTTCTCAGTATGTAGCCAGCTGTCTGGGTGGGCCTAGGAGGTCCAGGCTCAGGCTGTGTCAGAAAGGGCATTATTGCCCAGGTCATCCTATATATTTTGGGTATAGCCAAGTGTCGTGCAGGCTGATCTTCATTTGGGGTTTCTAGGTAGCTCCAGAGGGCAATGTATTTCTTCCGCAGGGCAGGTAGAGTGATGCATTGTAGTTCTGGATTGCCAAACGGGAGGGCTTGTGAGCCAGTAGTCTGTGTACAGAAGTCTGAGGACACAAGCAAGGCTTAGGTTTCTAGGTGAGGACATGGCAGGCACAATCTAAAGACCTGAACCGAGATCTCGTGTTTCTGAAGTCAGTGTGAGGATCAGACGATATTTCAGGTAGGACCTTGTGTCCCTGATGCCCCCTTTATGAAGGGGGGGGGATCATGTGGCCATGTGGGTTCTCTCACGATGCGAGGTCGGAGAAGATCCCAACTGCAAAGATTCTTCTGCAGGACAATTGAGACCTGTTGGTTGGCTCCACGCCAATGATTCCGAGGAGGGTTTTAAGGATGGATGGTGTGGTAGGCCACCTCACATTCCAATTGTCTCCTAGCAACAAGACAAGTTAGATCTGCTGGATCTCGAGGAGCAACCGAATACACTCAGTTGAAATGGACTCTCCTGTGGATGGGTCCTAATGTGTTTTTGTGTCTATGGAGACCTTGTAATGGGGCAGTGGCACACAGGCCCTGAAGGATTCTCCTAACTGGAGGTTTTGAGACATCTTCAAAGGATAATTTTCCCATGTGGAGAAGAGATTTGTTCTGATTGCTGCCTCATGAAATCCCCATATGCTAATATTGGAAACCAGGCCTCTGAGGAGAGATACCTGTAACCGAAAGCAATGAATCTGATTCAGGCCTAGGGGCCTGTCTGATTCAATCTTCTTCTCTGGGGACATCCATCTACGCTGAGTAGAGGTAGGTGCTCAGCTGGATTCAGGTGACCCTTGTTTGTCCTGGGCGGCCTACATTATTGGGACGTCCTTGGGGACTCTGGAGGTTTTTCCTAATTTGTACGATTGTGGACAATGGAATGGGCAGAATTCCCGTGGTATGGAAAGGCACAGTCCTGATGTGTGGCTCCAGGGGCCCCAGCCTGAAGGGTCTGTGGGCCAGGAATGTGGGGACAGAAGTCTGAAAACACAAACTCGGCTTAGGTTTGGGAAGTAGGTATGGCAGGCCCGATCTACAGACCGTGAGGAGAACTCTTTGGGATACGACAAAAGAGCGAGTGTGAGGCGCTTGCTCAGACTTTTTTCTCTGGATTTGTTGTCAACGATGGCTGTGGAATCTCGGGGAGGCCTCATGGCCCATGGACGAGAATTCCTCTCTGTGAATTTCTTCCAATCCCAATTGTTTTGGGTCAATCTGAAGGATGGGAGGAGTCCTTTTAGTTTTGTTACCTCAGGCGTCCCACCAAAAGAGGGATTCCAAAGCAGAGCTCTGGGGAGGGATGAATGGACAACCCGAACAATCCAATTGGGGTGAGGTCAAGGACCGAGCAGGTTGATCCTCATGTGGGGTTCATGGAGATCCCCATAGAGCAACGTTTTTCTTCTGGAGGGCCAGCATAAGGCTGCATTTTGGTTCCAGAATTCCAAGTCTTGAGGACATGTTTGCCAGAAGTGTGAGGAAGCCCCATATGTGGGCTCTTGGTCCAGACACTGAGAGGCCTTCCTTGAGCATAGGGCTCACATTGAGTTTCACAATGTGTTTTTGTGCCCAAGGAGCCCCTCTAGTCAGGGCGTGGCCTAATGTACCATGCTGGTTTCTCCTACACTGAACGTTGCACAATATGGCAACCACAAGTTTTCTGGCCATGGGGAAGAAGGAGTTCTAATTTCTGCAACACTTTCACTCCTGGACTGTGATTGGATTTAAGGTCTAGGTTCTGAAGCCTGAAAACTGAGGTTGGGAAAAAATGAAGACCTAAGGCCATGGTGTGACTGATGTGCTCAGTGTTCGGCCAGCTGTTGAGTGTGGGTTGGGAGGTGCAGGCTCAGGCTGTGGCAGACAGGGAATTAGTGCCCAGGCTAGACTGTATCATTGGGGTGCAGTCGAGTTTCGTGCAGGTTGGTACTCATTTGTGGTTACTGGGTAGCCCCAGAGGGCAACGTTTTTCTTCTGGAAGGAAGACACAGTGCCACATAGTGGCTCCAGAATTCCCAAACTGGAAGGCTTGTGGGCCAGGAGTGTGAGGAAAAAATTCTGAGAACACAAGCCAGACTTAGATTTCGGGGTGAGGGGACGGCAGGAACCCTCTGCAGAGATGATTCGAGATCCCGTGTACCTGAAGACAGAGGTGTGAGGACGGTAGTCTGAGAACACAAGCTAGGCTTAGTTTTTGGGGTGAGGGCACAGTAGGCACTCTCTGCAGAGCTGAATCAAGATCTCATGCACCTGAAGCCAGGGCGAATATCAGACGTTTGCTCAGGTTGGAGTTTCTGTCCATGATGGCCCCTTTATAAAGTGGAGCGTCTCAAGAGGCCATGAAGATTTTCCCACAATGGGAGTTGTGAGATGCACCAGACTGCAAAGATTCCTTCTGTGGGACACTTGAGACCTGTTAGATGGCTCTAGGATGTCCCATATGGAACGACTCCAGAGTAGGGTTCTAAGGATGGATGCCTGGGCAGCCCGCCTCCCATTCTAGTTTTCTCCTAGCAACAAGGCAGGTTTGATCTGCAGACCCTGGGGGAGAAACCAAGGGTGATGAGTTGACATGGACTCTACCGAGGATAGATCATAATGTGGGTTTAAGTCCATGGAGATCTTGGAATGGGGCGCTTGATCCGGGGCCCTGAAAGATTCTCCTAAACAGAGGTTTTTATAGAGCTCCAAAGAGTACATTTCCTATGAGGAGACGAGATTTTTCTATGAGTGCCTCAGTAATCCCCCATATGCTGGTATTGGTAACCAACCTCTGAGGAGAGATGCCTGGAAACAAAAGCAATGGATCTGATTAGGGCCTAAGTGCCTGTCCAGTTCAATCTTATTCTATGGGGATATCTGCCTCTGGGTCTGAGTGGAGGTAATTTTCTAACTTGTGAAAGATCATCCCTGCTTGTCCTGGGCAGCCAAAACTATTGGGATGGCCTAGGGTTTTGGAGGTTTCTCCTAATCTATAGGGTTGTGGCCAATGGAAATGGCAGAATTCCCCTGGAGAAGGAAGCCACAGTCCTCAGGTGTGGCTCCAGGGGCCCCAGCTTGGATGGTGTGTGGGCCAGGACTGTGGGGACAGAAGTCTGAAAACACAAACTCAGCTTAGGTTTGGGGATGTATGTATGAAGGCTCGATCTACAGACCGTGAGAATTTTCCGGGTTATGAACAAAGGGCGAGTATGTGGCGTTTGCTCAGGATTTTGTCTCTGATTTTGTGCCTACGGTGGCCTTGGAATGTCGGGTTGTCCTCGAGGGCCATGGACAAGTCTTTCTCTGGTGATTTGGCCTGATCCCAAGTGGTTGGGATCATTCTGTGGATGGGAAGAGTCCTTTCTGTATTTTTTTTTTTTTTATCTCAGGTGTCCCACCAAAGAAGGATTCCAGAGCACTGCCCTAGGTAGGGGTGACTAGACATCTCTAACTCTGGTTGAGATTGGGGGACTAGGGGCTTGGCAAGCCCCATATGTGGGCTGTTGTTCCAGTCACTAAGAGGCTTTATATGAGTTAGGGCTCACGCTGAGGGTCACAATGTGTGTTTGTGCAAATTGTAGCCCTCAGGGATAGGTGGGGCCTCATAGTCCATGCTGCTTTCTCCTACATTGAACGTTGGACAACATGCCAACCACAAGGTTTCTTGCCATGGTGAAGAAGAAGTTCTGATTCTTGTATCACGTTCACTCCTGAGCAGTAGGTGGAGAAAAGGTCTAGGTTTTGAAGGTGAAAACTGATGTTGGGTAGAGATGATGGCCGAAAGCCATTGTGGGTTTGATATGCTCAGTGTACGGCCAGCTGTCTGGGTGTTGGACTGGAGGTCTGCCTTCAGGCTGTGTCAGACAGGGCTTTAGTGCACAGGCTAGATTGTATAATTGGGGTATGGTCGAGTGACATGCAGGTTGTTACTCATTTGGCGTTTCTGGTTAGCCCTAAGGGCAACATTTTTCTTCTGGAGGGCAGGCAGAGTGCTGCATTGTGTCTCCAGAATTGCCAAACTGGAGGGGTGTGGCCAGGATTGTGAAGACGGAAGTCTGAGAACACAAGTTAGGCTTAGGTTTCGGGGCGAGGGCACAGCAGGCACACTCTCAAGTGCTGAATCGAGATCTCGTGCTTCTGAATTCAGGGCGCGGATCAGACTTTGGCTTAGGATGGAGTTTCTGTCCATGATGGCCCATTTATGAAGGTGTGGGGCTTCATGAGGAAATGGAGGTTTTCTCACATTGGGATTGTGTGATGCTTCAAACCACAAGGATTCATTCTGTGAGACAGTCAAGACAGGTTGGTTGGATTCAAGACGTCCCATAAAGAAATTCTCCAGAGCAGGGTTCTAAGGATGGATGCCTGGGCAGCCCACCTCGCATTCCAACTGTCTCCTAGTGACAAGGCAGGTTTGATCTGCTGGCTCTGGGTGAGCAGCCGAGGGGGCTGATTTGAAATGGACTCTCCTGAGGATGGATCATAATGTAAGTTTGTGTCCTTGGCGACCTTGGAATTGGGCCATGGTGCCAGCGCCCTGAAGGATCCTCCTAACCTGAGGTATTGACACAGCTCCAAAGAGCAAGTTTCTCATGTGGAGATGAGATCTGTTCTGATTGTTTCCTTAGGAAACCCCCATATTCTGATATTGGAAACCAGGCCTCTGAGGAGAGATACATAGAAACCAAAGCAATTTATCAGAAGTTGGCTCAGGTTGCAGTTTCTGTCCATGAGGGCCCCTTTATAAAGGGGAGCATCTCATGAGGCCATGTAGGGTTTCCCACGATAGGAGTTGTGAGATGCTCCAATCTGCAAGGTTTCCTTCTGCGGGACAGTCAAGATCTGTTGGAAGGCTCCCAGGACATCCCATATGGAACGGCGCCAGAGCAGGATTCCAACGATGGATGCCTAGAGAGTCTGCCTTGCATTCCAGTTGTCTCCTAGCGACAAGGCAGGTTTGATATTCTGGCTCTGGGGGAGTAATCAACGGGGCTGAGTTGAAATGTACTCTCCTGCCGAATGGTCATAATGCACATTTGTGTCCATGGAGACCTTGGAATAGGGCAGTGGCTCCGGTTACCTGAAGTTTTCTCCTAAGTGGAGGTTTTTACGGAGCTCCAAAGGATAAGTTTCCCATGTGGAGACAAGATTTGTTCTGCTTGGTATCTCTGGAAGCCCCCATATGCTGGTATTGGAAAACAGGCCTCGGAGGAGAGATGCTTAGAAACAAAAGCAATGGAACCAATTACGTTCTAGGGGCCTGTACAGTTTAATGCCTTTCTCTTGGGATATCTGTCTGCGGGTGAGTTGAGGTCATTGCTCAGCTTGTGACAGATCACCCCTCTTTGTACTGGGCGGCCTACACTTGGAATGGCCTCAGGGACTTTGGAGGTTTCTCCTAATCTGTAGGGTTGTGGCCAATGGAATGGGAAGAATTTCCTTGGAGAGGGCAGGCACAGTCCTGAGGTGTGGCTCCAGGGGCCTCAGCCTGGAGGGTGTGTGGGACAGGGATGTCAGGATAGAAGTCTGAAAACACGGTTTGGGGATGTAGGTATGGCAGGCCCGATCTACAGACTATGAGGAGAATTTTTTGGGCTATGACCTAAGGGTGAGGCTTATGTCTCTGGATTTTGTGTCAATAGTGGCCGTGGAATGTCGGGATGGCCTCATGGGCCATGGAGGAGTCTTTCTCTCTGGGGATGGCCTGATCCCAAATGATTGCGGACATTCTGTTGGTGGGAGGAATCCTTTCTGTGTTGACTTACCTCAAATGTCCCACCAAAGAGGGATTCCAGAGCAGAGCCCTGAGTAGGGGTGACTAGATGTCTCTACCTCTGGTTAAGATTGGGTGACTTGGGGCATGGCAGGCTCCATATGCGGGCTCATGGTCCAGCCACTGAGAGGCTTTACTTGAGGACACGGCTCAAACTGGGGGTCCCAATGTGTGTTTGTGCCCTCCGCAGCTCTTAAGCATGGGCAGGGTCTCAGGGACCCTACACTACCCTCAGGGGCCCTACTACTACTCCTGTAGGCCCTACAGGGTTCCTACAATGAACTTTGGATAAGATGCCAACCACAAGATTCTGGCGAGAGGGAAGGAGGAGTTATGATTTCTGCATCACGTTCAGCCATGGGAAATGAGTAGAGATAAGGTCTAGGTTTCTGTAGCCTGAAAACCAGGTTGGAAAGAGATGGCAACCTAAGGCCATGGAGGTTCAGATGTTCTCAGTGTACGGCAAGCTGTTTGGGTGTCGGTTGGGAATTCAGGCCTCAGGTTGTGTCAGACAGGGCATTAGTGCACAGGCTAGACTATATAATTGGTGTACAGATGAGTGGCATGCAGGTTTATCCTCATTTGAGTTTTCTGGGTAGACCCATAGGGCAACGTTTTTCTTCAAGAGGGCAGGCAGAGTGCAGCACTGTGTCATCGGAAATCCCAAAATGGAGGGCGTGTGGTCCAGGAGAGTGAGGACGGAAGTCTGAGAACACCAGCTATGCTTAGGTTTTGGGGTGAGGGCACAGCAGGTGCACTCTGAAGAGCTTAATCAAGATCTCGTGCATCTGAAATCAAGGCGAAGATCAGCCTTTGGGTCAGGTTGGAGTTTCTTTCCATGATCCGCCTTCATGAAGATTGGGGGCATCATGTGACCTTGGAAGCTTTCCATGATATGAGTTGTGAGGTGGTCCATGCACAAGGACTCCTGTGGGACAGTCGAGACCTGTTGGATGGTTCAAGGATGTCCCATAAGGAACGACTCAAGAGCAAGATTCTAAGGGTTCTAAGGATCTCTAAGGAGAGATGCCTGGAAACAAAGCAATACATCCGATAAGTGCCTATGGGCCTGTTCGTTCCTTTTTACCTCTGGGGACATCAGCCTACGGGTCTGAGTGCCGGGAGGTGATCAGATGGGCCCAGATTGCCCCTGTTTGTCCTGGGATGCCACAAATATAGGGATGGCCTCAGGGACTTTCAAGGTTTATCCTTTTAGTAGGGTTGTGGGCATTGGAATGGGCACATACAATTCCCTTGGAGAGGGCAAGCACAGTCTTCATGTTTGGCTCCAGGGTCCTGAGCCTGTAGGGTGTGTAGGCCTGAAAATCGAGATTGAGAAGAGTTGACGAACTAAGGCCATGATGGGTCTGATGTGCTCAGTGTGCGGCCAGCTTTCTGGGTGGGAACAGGAGGTCCAGGCTCAGCCTGTGTCAAAGGGGCCATTAGTGCCCAGGTCAACCTATATATTTGGGGTAGAGCCGAATGGCGTGCAGGATGATTCTCATTTGGGATTTCTGGGTAGCCCCAGAGGGCAATGTTTTGCTTCTGGAGGGCAGGCAGAGTGCTGCATTGTAGTTCTGGATTGCCAAATTGGAGGGCTTGTGGGCCAGTAGTCTGAGGACGGAAGCCTGAGAACCCAAGCTAGGCCTAGGTTTCTGGATGAGGATATGGCAGGCACAATCTACACACCTGAATCGAGTTCACGTGCATCTGAAGTCAGGGCGAGGTTCAGACGATCGCTCAGGTTGGACATTCTGTCCCTGATGGCCCCTTCTTGAAGGGGGGGTGGATCACGAGGCCATGGGGGTTTTCTCACGATGGTAGTTGTGAGAAGCTCCCAAATGCAAAGATTTTTCTGCAGGACAATTGAGACCTGTTGGTTGGCTCCAGGACAACGATTCCGAGCAGGGTTCTAAAGGATGGATGGCTGGGTTGCCCACCACGCATTCCAATTGTCTCCAAGCAACAAGATAGGTTAGATCTGCTGGATCTGGGGGAGCAACCGAGTTGGCTGAGTTGAAATGGACTCTCCCGTGGATGTGTCCTAATATGATTTTGTGTCTATGGAGACCTTGGAATGAAGCGGTGGCACAGGGGCCCAGAAAGGTTCTCCAAAAAGAGGCTTTCACACAGCTCCATCGTGCAAGTTTCCCATGTGTAGATGAGATTTGTTCTGATGGGTGAGTCAAGAAACATCCATATGCTGTTATTGAAATCCAGGCCTCTGAGGAGAGATGCCTGGAAACCAAAGCAATGGATCCGATAGGTGCCTAGGGGCATGTTCGTGCCTTTTTACCTCTGGGGACATCATTCTACGGGTCTGAGTGCCGGTAGGTGCTCAGATGGGCCCTGATTGCCCCTGTTTGTCCTGGGAAGCCGCAAATATTGGGATGGCCTCAGGGACTTTGGAGGTTTATCCTATTAGTAGTGTTGTGGCCATTGGAATGGGCACACACAATTCCCTTGGAGAGGGCAAGCACAATCGTCAGGTTTGTTTCCAGGGGCCTGAGCCTTTTGGGTGTGTAGGCCAGGGCTGTTTGGACAGTTGTCTAAAAACACAAACTCGGCTTATGTTTCGGCTCATAGGTATGGCAGGAGTGATCTACAGACCATGAGGAGAACTCTTCCGGATATGAAAAAAAGTGCGAGTGTGAGGCGCTTTTCTCAGGTTTTTTGTCTCTGGATATCGTGTCACTCATGGTCGTGAAATTTCCGGGTGACTTCTTGGGAAATGGACGAGTCTTACTCTCTGGGGGGTTGGCCCCGTCCAAAGACTTTGGGGTCATTCTGTGGGATGGAAGAAGTCCGTTGTTCTGTTGTTGTTGATTTGTTTTGTTTTGTTTTTCAACCTCAGGTGTCCCACCAAATGAGGGATTCCAGAGTAGAGCCCTGGGGAGGGGCGACTGGACAACCAGAAATCTGGTTAAAAACTGGGGCCTAGGGACTTGTCAAGCCCAATATGACATCTAATGGTCCAGCCACTGAGAGGACGTACTAGAGGACAGGACTCACGCTGAGGGTCTCAATGCGTGTTTTATGCCCTCGTCGCACTCAAGAATGGGCGGGGGGCCTCAGGGTGAAAGCTGGAGTCTCCTACACTGAACGTTGGACAACATGCCAACCTCTAGGTTTCTTTTCATGGGTAAGGAAGGGTTCTGATTTCTGCATCACAGTCACCCCTGGGCAGTGATTGGAAATAAGGTCTAGGTTCTGAAGCCTGAAAACTGAGGTAGGGAAGAGATGATGACCTAAGGCCATGGCGGGTCTGATGTGCTCAGTGTGCGGTCAGCTGTCTGGGTGTTGGTCACGAGGTCCGGGCTCAGGTTGTCAGACAGTGCATTAGTGCCCAGGTTAGACTATATCTTTTGGGTGCATTCGAGTGCCGTGTAGGTTGTTATCTGAAGAACTCTTTAGGATATGAAGAATGAGCGAGTCTGAGGCGCGTGCTCAGGCTTTTGTCTCTGGATTTTGTATCAGCGATGGCCGTGGAATGTTGGGGAGGCCTCATGGGCCATGGACGAATCTTGCTCTCTGTGGATTTGGCCCGATCCCAATTGTTTTTCGTCAATCTGTGTGATGGGAAGACTCTTTTTCAGGTTTGTTACCTCAGGGGTCCCACCAAAAGAGGAATTCCAAAGGAGAGCCCTGGGGAAGAGTGAAGGGACAACACGAACTTTTTTTAAAAATTGGGGCCTTGGTGCATGGCAAGCCCAATATGCTGTCTCTCCATCCAGCCACTGAGAGGCCTTACCTGAGGACTGGGCTCAGGCTGAGGATCACAATGTGTGTTTGTGACCAATGTAGCCCACAAGCATGGGCGGGGCCTCATGGGCCACACTGGTTTCAAGTATAATGAACCTTGGACAACATGCCAACCACAAGGTTCCTTGCCATGGGGAAAGAGTTCTGATTTCTGCATCATTTTCAAACCCGGGCCGTGATTGGAGATAAGGTCTAGGTTCAGAAGCCTGAATACCGAGATTGAGAAAAGATGACGATAAGGCCATGGCGGGTCCGTTGTGCTCAGTGTGCGGCCAGCTGTCTGGGTGAGGCCAGGACGTCCAGGCTCAGACTGTGTCAGAAAGGGCATTAGTGCCCAGGTCAGCCTATATATGTGGGGTACAGCCGAATGGCGTGCAGGTTGAATTTCATTTGGGGATTCTGGGTAGGCCCAGAGGGCAATGTTTTTCTTCTGGAAAACAGGCACAGTGCTGCATTGTAGTTCTGGATTGCCATACTGGAGGGCTTGTGGGCCAGTAGTCTGAGGACGGAAGTCTGAGAACCCAAGCTAGGCCTAGGTTTCTGGGTGAGACCTGAATCGAGATCTCGAGCATCTGAAGTCAGGGCGAGGATCAGACGATCGCTCAAGTTGGACATTTTGTCCCTTATGGCCCCTTCTTGAAGGGGGGGTGGATCACGAGGCCATGGGGGTTTTCCGACGATGGGAGTTGTGAGAAGCTCCCAACTGCAAAGATTCTTCTGCAGGACAATTGAGACCTGTTGGTTGGCTCCAGGACAACAATTCCAAGCAGGGTTCTAAGGATAGAGGGCTGGGTAGCCCACCACGCATTCCAATTGTCCCCAAGCAACAAGACAGGTTAGATCTGCTGGATCTGGGGGAGCAACCGAGGTGGCTGAGTTGAAATGGACTCTCCCGTGGATGTGTCCTAATATGATTTTGTGTCTATGGAGACCTTGGAATGAAGCGGTGGCACTGGGGCCCTGAAGGTTTCTCCTAAAGTGAGGCTTACACAAAGCTCCATCGTGCAAGTTTCCCATGTGTAGATGAGATTTGTTCTGATGGGTGAGTCAAGAAAGAGCCATATGCTGTTATTGAAATCCAGGTCTCTGAGTAGAGATGCCTGGATACCAAAGGAATGGATCCCATAGGTGCCAAAGGGCATGTTCGTGCCTTTTTACCTCTGGGGACAACATTCCTCGGGTCTGAGTGCCGGTAGGTGCTCATATGGGCCCAGATTGCCCCTGTTTGTCCTGGGAAGCCGCAAATATTGGGATGTCCTCAGGGACTTTGGAGGTTTATCCTCTTAGTAGGGTTGTGGCCATTGGAATGGGCGCACACAATTTCCTTGGAGAGGGCAAGCACAGTCGTCAGGTTTGGTTCCAGTGCCCTGAGCCTGTAGGGTGTGTAGGCCAGGGCTGTTTGGACAGTTGTCTAAAAACACAAACTCGGCTTATGTTTCGGCTCATAGGTATGGCAGGACTGATCTACAGACCATGAGGAGAACTCTTCGGGATATGAAAAAAGGGCGAGTGTGAGGGTCTTGTTCAAGTTTTTGTCTCTGGATATCGTGTCACTCATGGTCGTGAAATTTCCGGGTGACTTCATGGGAAATGGACAAGTCTTACTCTCTGGGGGGTTGGCCCGGTCCACAGACATTGGGGTCATTCTGTGGGATGGAAGAAGTCAGTTGTTCTATTGATGTTGATTTGTTTTGTTTTGTTTTTCAACCTCAGGTGTCCCACCAAATGAGGGATTCCAGAGTAGAGCCCTGGGGAGGGGCGACTGGACAACCAGAAATCTGGTTAAAAACTGGGGCCTAGGGACTTGTCAAGCCCATTATGACACCTAATGGTCCAGCCACTGAGAGGACGTACTAGAGGACAGGACTCACGCTGAGGGTCTCAATGCGTGTTTATGCCCTCGTCGCACTCAAGAATGGGCGGGGCCTCAGGGTGAAAGCTGGTGTCTCCTACACTGAACGTTGGACAACATGCCAACCTCTAGGTTTCTTTCCATGGGTGAGGAAGAGTTCTGATTTCTGCATCACAGTCACGCCTGGGCAGTGATTGGAGATAAGGTCTAGGTCCTGAAGCCTGAAAACTGAGGTAGGGAAGAGATGATGACCTAAGGCCATGGCGAGTCTGATGTGCTCAGTGTGCGGTCACCTGTCTGGGTGTTGGTCACGAGGTCCGGGCTCAGGTTGTCAGACAGTGCATTAGTGCCCAGGTTAGACTATATCTTTTGGGTGCATTCGAGTGCCGTATAGGTTCTTATCTGAAGAACTCTTCAGGATATGAAGAATGAGCGAGTCTGAGTCGCGTGCTCAGGCTTTTGTCTCTGGATTTTGTATCAGCGATGGCCGTGGAATGTTGGCGAGGCCTCAGGGGCCATGGACGAATCTTGCTCTCTGTGGATTTGGCCCGATCCCAATTGTTTTTCGTCAATCTGTGGGATGGGAAGACTCTTTTTCAGGTTTGTTACCTCAGGGGTCCCACCAAAAGAGGAATTCCAAAGGGGAGCCCTGGGGAAGAGTGAAGGGACAACCCGAACTATGTTTAAAAATTGGGGTCTAGGGGCATGGCAAGCCCAATATGCTGTCTCTCCATCCAGCCACTGAGAGGCCTTACCTGAGGACTGGGCTCAGGCTGAGGGTCACAATGTGTGTATGTGACCAATGTGGCCCGCAAGCATGGGCGGGGCCTCATGGGCAACACTGGTTTCAAGTACAGTGAACCATGGACAACATGCCAACCACAAGGTTTCTTGCCATGGGGAAAGAGTTCTGATTTCTGCATCATTTTCAAACCCGGGCCGTGATTGGAGATAAGGTCTAGGTTCAGAAGCCTGAAAACCGAGATTGAGAAGAGATGACGATAACGCCATGGCGGGTCCGTTGTGCTCAGTGTGGGGCCAGCTGTCTGGGTGAGGCCAGGAGGTCCAGGCTCAGACTGTGTCAGAAAGGGCAATAGTGCCCAGGTCAGCTTATATATGTGGGGTACAGCCGAATGGCGTGCTGGTTGATCCTCATTTGTGGATTCTGGGAGGGCCACAGGGCAATGTTTTTCTTCTGGAAAACAGGCACAGTGCTGCATTGTAGTTCTGGATTGCCATACTGGAGGGCTTGTGGGCCAGTAGTCTGAGGACGGAAGTCTGAGAACCCAAGCTAGGCCTAGGTTTCTGGGTGAGACCTGAATCGAGATCTCGAGCATCTGAAGTCAGGGCGAGGATCACACGATCGCTCAGGTTGGACATTCTGTCCCTGATGGCCCCTTCTTGAAGGGGGGGTAGATCACGAGGCCATGGGGGTTTTTCGACGATGGGAGTTGTGAGAAGCTCCCAACTGCAGAGATTCTTCTGCAGGACAATTGAGACCTGTTGGTTGGCTCCAGGACAACGATTCCGAGCAGGGTTCTAAGGATAGAGGGCTGGGTAGCCCACCACGCATTCCAATTGTCCCCAAGCAACAAGACAGGTTAGATCTGCTGGATCTGGGGGAGCAACCGAGGTGGCTGAGATGAAATGGACTCTCCCGTGGATGTGTCCTAATATGATTCTGTGTCTATGGAGACCTTGGAATGAAGCGGTGCACTGGGGCCCTGAAAGGTTCTCCTAAAGAGAGGCTTTCACAAAGCTCCATCGTGCAATTTTCCCATGTGTAGATGAGATTTGTTCTGATTGGTGAATCAAGAAACAGCCATATGCTGTTATTGAAATCCAGGTCTCTGAGGAGAGATGCCTGGAAACCAAAGCAATGGATCCGATACGTGCCAAGGGGCATGATCTTGCCTTTTTACCACTCGGGACTTCATTCTACGGGTCTGAGTGCCGGTAGGCGCTCAGATGGGCCCAGATTGCCCCTGTTTGTCCTGCGAAGCCGCAAATATTGGGATGGCCTCAGGGACATTGGAGGTTTATCCTCTTAGTAGGGTTGTGGCCATTGGAATGGGCACACACAATTCCCTTGGAGAGGGCAAGCACAGTCGTCAGGTTTGGTTCCAGGGGCCTGAGCCTGTAGGGTGTGTAGGCCAGGGCTGTTTGGACAGTTGTCTGAAAGCACAAGCTCGGCTTATGTTTCGGCTCATAGGTATGGCAGGACTGATCTACAGACCATGAGGAGAAATCTTCGGGATATGAAAAAAGGGCGAGTGTGAGGCTCTTCCTAAGTTTTTGTCTCTGGATATCGTGTCACTCATGGTCGTGAAATTTCCGGGTGACTTCATGGGAAATGGACGAGTCTTATTCTCTGGGGGGTTGGCCCCGTCCAAAGAGTTTGGGGTCATACTGTGGGATGGAAGAAGTCAGTTGTTCTATTGTTGTTGATTTGTTTTGTTTTGTTTTTCAACCTCAGGTGTCCCAACAAATGAGGGATTCCATAGTAGAGCCCTGGGGAGGGGCGACTGGACAACCAGAAATCTGGTTAAAAACTGGGGCCTAGGGACTTGTCAAGCCCATTATGACATCTAATGGTCCAGCCACTGAGAGGACGTACTAGAGGACAGGACTCACGCTGAGGGTCTCAATGCGTGTTTATGCCCTCGTCGCACTCAAGAATGGGCGGGGCCTCAGGGTGAAAGCTGGTGTCTCCTACACTGAACGTTGGACAACATGCCAACCTCTAGGTTTCTTTCCATGGGTAAGGAAGAGTTCTGATATCTGCATCACAGTCACCCCTGGGCAGTGATTGGAGATAAGGTCTAGGTTCTGAAGCCTGAAAACAGAGGTAGGGAAGAGATGATGACCTAAGGCCATGGCGGGTCTGATGTGCTCAGTGTGCGGTCAGCTGTCTGGGTGTTGGTCACGAGGTCCGGGCTCAGGTTGTCAGACAGTGCATTAGTGCCCAGGTTAGACTATATCTTTTGGGTGCATTCGAGTGCCGTGTAGGTTCTTATCTGAAGAACTCTTCAGGATATGAAGAATGAGCGAGTCTGAGGCGCGTGCTCAGGCTTTTGTCTCTGGATTTTGTATCACCGATGGCCGTGGAATGTTGGGGAGGCCTCATGGGCCATGGACGAATCTTGCTCTCTGTGGATTTGGCCCGATCCCAATTGTTTTTCGTCAATCTGTGGGATGGGAGGACTCCTTTCAGGTTTGTTACCTCAGGGGTCCCACCAAAAGAGGAATTCCAAAGCAGAGCCCTGGGGAAGAGTGAAGGGACACCCCGAACTATGGTTAAAAATTGGGGCCTGGGGCTGGCATGCCCAATATGCTGTCTCTCCATCCAGCCACTGTGAGGCCTTACGTGAGGACTGGGCTCAGGCTGAGGGTCACAATGTGTGTTTGTGACCAATGGGGACCGCATGCACAGGCTGGGCATCATGGGCCACACTGGTTCAACTATACTGAACCTTGGACAACATGCCAACCACAAGGTTTATTGCCATGGGAAAAAGTTCTGATTTCTGCATCATTTTCAAACCCGGGATATGATTGGATATAAGGTCTAGGTTCTGAAGCCTGAAAACCGAGGTTGAGAAGAGATGACGGCCTAAGGCCAAGTCGGGTCCGATGTGCTCAGTGTGCGGCCAGCTGTCTAGGTGGGGCCAGGAGGTCCAGGCTCAGGCTGTGTCAGAAAGGGCAATAGTGCCCAGGTCAGCCTATATATTTGGGGTACAGCCGAATATCGTGCAGGTAGATCCTCATTTGGGTTTTTTGGGTAGCCCCGGAGGGCAATGTTTTTCTTCTGGAGGGCAGGCAGAGTGCTGCATTGTAGTTCTGGATTGCCTAACTGGAGGGCTTGTGGGCAAGTAGTCTGATAACGGAAGTCTGAGACCCAAGCTAGGCCTAGGTTTCTGGGTGAGGATATGACAGGCACAATCTACAGACCTGAATCGAGATCTCGTGTATCTGAAGTCATGGCGAGGATCAAACAATCGCCTTCTTGAAGGGGGAGGTGGATCACGAGGCCAAGGGGTTTTCCCACGATGGGAGTTGTGAGAAGCTCCCAACTGCAAAGATTCTTCTGCAGGACAATTGAGACCTGTTTTTTGACTCCAGGCCAATGATACCAAGCAGGGTTCTAAGGATGGAATGCTGGGTAGCCCACCTCGCATTCCAATTGTCCTCAAGCAACAAGACAGGTTAGATCTGCTGGATCTGGGGACGAAACGAGGAGGCTGAGTTGAAATGGACTCTCCCGTTGATGTGTCCTAATATGATTTTGTGTCTATGGAGACCTTGAAATGAAGTGGTGGAACTGGGGCCCTGAAGGGTTCTCCTAAAGAGAGGCTTTCACACGTTTCCATCGTGCAAGTTTCCCATGTGTAGATGAGATTTGTTATGATTGGTGAGTCAAGAAACAGCCATATGCTGTTATTGAAATCCAGGCCTCTGAGGAGAAATGCGTGGAAACCAAAGTAATGTATACGATAATAGCCTAGGGGCCTGTTCGTAACTTATTACCTCTGGGGATATCAGTCTACGGTTCTGAGTGCAGGTAGGTGCTCAGATGGGCCCAGATTGCCCCTGTTTGTCCGGGAAGCCACAAATATTGGGATGGCCTCAGGGACTTTGGAGATTTATCCTATTAGTAGGGTTGTGGCCATTGGAATGGGCACATACAATTCCCTTGGAGAGGGCAAGCACAGTTGTCAGGTTTGGCTCTAGGGGCCGGAGCCTGTAGGGTGTGTAGGCCAGGGCTGTTTGGACAGTTGTCTGAAAACACAAACTCGGCTTATGTTTCGGGTCATAGGTATGGCAGGACTGATCTACAGACCATGAGGAGAACTCTTCGGGATATGAAAAAAGGGCGAGTGTGAGGCTCTTGCTCAAGTTTTTGTCTCTGGATATCGTGTCACTCATGGTTGTGAAATTTCGGGGTGACTTCATGGGAAATGGACGAGTCTTACTCTCTGGGGGTTTGGCCCCGTCCAAGGACTTTGGGGTCACTCTGTGGGATGAAAGAAGTCTGTTTTTTTTTGTTGTTGTTGATTTGTTTTGTTTTGTTTTTCAACTTCAGGTGTCCCACCAAATGAGGGATTCCAGAGTAGAGCCCTGGGGAGTTGTGACTGGACAACCAGAAATCTGGTTAAAATTTGGGGCCTAGGGACATGTCAAGCCCATTATGACATCTAATGGTCCAGCCACTGAGAGGACGTACTAGAGGACAGGACTCACGCTGAGGGTCACAATGCGTGTTTATGCCCACGTCGCACTCAAGAATGGGCGGGGCCTTAGGCTGAATGCTGGTTTCTCCTACACTGAACGTTGGACAACATGCCAAGCGCAAGGTTTCTTGCCATGGGTAAGGAAGAATTCTGATTTCTGCATCACAGTCACCCCTGGGCAGTGATTGTAGATAAGGACTAGGTTCTGAAGCTTGAAAACTGAGGTAGGGAAGAGATGATGACCTAAGGCCATGGCGAGTCAGATGTGCTCAGTGTGTGGTCAGCTGTCTGGGTGTTTGTCACGAGGTCCTTGCTCAGGTTGTCAGACAGTGCATTAGTGCCCAGGTTAGACTATACATTTTGGGTGCATTCGAGTGCTGTGTAGGTTCTTATCTGAAGAACTCTTCAGGATATGAAGAATGAGCGAGTCTGAGGCGCGTGCTCAGCCATTTGTCTCTGGATTTTGTATCAGCGATGGCCGTGGAATGTTGGGGAGGCCTCATGGGCCTTGGACGAATCTTGCTCTCTGTGGACTGGGCCCGATCCCAATTGTTTTTTGTCAATCTGTGGGATGGGAGGACTCCTTTCAGGTTTGTTACGTCAGGAGTCCCACCAAAAGAGGAATTCTAAAGCAGAGCCCTGGGGAAGAGTGAAGGAACAACCCGAACTATGGTTAAAAATTGGGGCCTTGGGGCATGGCAATCCCAATATGCTGTCTCTCCATCTAGCCACTGAGAGGCCTTACCTGAGGACTGGGCTCAGGCTGAGGGTCACAATGTGTGTTTGTGACCAATGGGGCCCACAAGCATGGGCGGGGCCTCATGGCCCACACTGTTTCAAGTACACTGAACCTTGGACAACATGCCAACCACAAGGTTTCTTGCCATGGGGAAAGAGTTCTGATTTCTGCATCATTTTCAAACCCAGGCCGTGATTGGAGATAAGGTCTAGGTTCTGAAGCCTGAAAACCGAGATTGAGAAGAGATGACGACCTAAGGCCATGGCGGGTCCGATGTGCTCAGTGTGCGGCCAGCTGTCTGGGTGGGGCCAGGACGTCTAGGATCAGGCCTTGTCAGAAAGGGCATTAGTGCCCAGGTCAGCCTATATATTTGGGGTACAGCCGAACGGCGTGTAGGTTGATCCTCCTTAGGGGTTTCTGGGTAGCCCCATGTGGCATTGTTTTTTCTTCTGGAGGGCAGGCAGAGTGCTGCATTGTAGTTCTGAATTGCCAAATTGGAGGTTTTTTGGGCCAGTAGTCTGAGGACGGAATTCTGAGAAACCAGGCTAGGCATAGGTTTCTGGGTGAGGATATGGCCGGCACAATCTATAGTCCTGAATCTAGATCTCGTGCATCTGAAGTCAGGGCGAGTATTAGACGATCGCTTAGGTTGGACATTTTTTCCCTGAGGGCCCCATATTGAAGCTGGGGGATCACGAGGTCATGGGGGTTTTCCGACGATGGGAGTTGTGAGAAGGTCCCAATTGCAAAGATTCTTTCGCAGGACAATTGAGACCTGTTGGTTGGCTCCAGGACAACGATTCCGAGCAGGGTTCTAACGATGGATGGCTGGGTAGCCCACCTCTCGCATCCAATTGTCTCCACGCAACAAGACAGGTCAGATCGGCTGGATCTGGGGGAGCAACCGAGGAGGCTGCGTTGAAATGGACTCTCCTGGTTGTGACCTAATATGATTTTGTGTCTATGGAGACCTTGGAATGAAGCGGTGGCACTGGGGCCCTGAAGGGTTCTCCTAAAGAGAGGCTTTCACACAGCTCCATCGTGCAAGTTTCCCATGTGTAGATGAGATTTGTTCTGATGGGTGAGTCAAGAAACAGCCATATACTGTTATTGAAATCCAGGCCTCTGAGGAGAGATGCCTCGAAACCAAAGCAATGGATCCGATAGTTGCCTAGGGGCCTATTCGTTCCTTATTACCTCTGGGGATATCAGTCTACGGGTCTGAGTGCAGGTTGGTGCTCAGATGGGCTCAGATTGCCCCTGTTTGTCCTGGGACACCACCACTATTGGGATGGCCTCAGGAATTTTGGAGGTTTATCTTCTTAGTAGGGTTGTGGCCATTGGAATGGGCACATACAATTCCCTTGGAGATGGCAAGCACAGTCTTCAGGTTTGGCCTCAGGGGCCTGAGGCTGTAGGGTGTGTAGGCCAGAGCTGTTAGGACAGTTGTCTGAAAACACAAACACGGCTTATGTTTCAGGTCATAGGTATGGCAGGATTGATCTACAGACCATGAGGAGGACAGTTTGGGATATGAAAAATGGGCGAGTGTGAGGCTCCTGCTCACCTTTTTGTCTCTAGATATTGTGTCACTCATTGTCGTGAAATATCCGGGTGACTTCATGGGAAATGGACGAGTCTTACTCTCTGGGGTTTTGGCCCAGTCCAAGGAGTTTGGGGTCACTAAGTGGGATGGAAGAAGTCCGGTTTTTTTGTTGTTGTTGATTGTGTTGTTTTGTTTTGTTTTTTCAACCTCAGGTGTCCGACCAAATGATGGTTTCCAGAGTAGAGCCCTGGGGAGTTGTGACTGGACAACCAGAAATCTGGTTTAAATATTGGTGCCTAGGGACATGTCAAGCCCATTATGACATCTAATGGTCCAGCCACTGAGAGGATTTACTAGAGGTCAGGAATCACGCTGAGGGTCACAATGCGTGTTTATGCCCTCGTCGCACCCAAGAATGGGCGTGACCTCAGCGTGAATGCTGGTTTCTCCTACACTGAACGTAGGACAACATGGCAACACAAGGTTTCTTGCCTTGGGAAGCAGGAGTTCTGATTTCTGCATCACAGTCACCCCTATGCAGTGATTGGAGATAAGGTCTAGGTTCTGAAGCCTGAAAACTGAGGTAGGGCAGAGATGATGACCTAATGCCATGGGGGGTCTGATGTGCTCAGTGTGCGGTCAGCTGTCTGGGTGTTGCTCAGGAGGTCCCGGCTCAGGTTGTGTCAGTAGTGCATTAATGCCCAGGTTAGACTATATAATTTCGGTACATTCGAGTGCCGTGTAGGTTTATTCTCATTTAATGTGCCTGGGCAGCTCATTAGGCAATCTATTTTTTCTAGAGGGCAGGCAGAGCACTGCAATGATTGTCCGGAATTGCCAAATTTGTAGGCTTCTGGGCCAGTAGTGTGAGGATGGAAGTCTGAGAACACAAGCTAGACTTGGGTTTCAGGGCGAGGGCACGGCATGTACCCCCTGAAGATCTGAATCAATATCTCATGCATCTGAAGTCAGAGCGAGGATCCGACGTTGGCTCAGCTTGGATTTTCTGTTCATGACGGCCCCTTCATAAAGGGAGCCGAATCTCGAGGCCGTGGAGGTTTTCCCACGTTGGGAGTGGTGGGATGCCCCCTCCAAGGATTCCTTCTGCAGGACAATTGAGACCTGTTGGACAGCTCCAGGACATCCCATATGGATGAGTCAAGACCAACGTTCGAGGATGGATGCCTGGGAAGCCCGCCTCGCATTCCAATTGTCTCCTAGCGACAAGGCAGTTTAGATCTGATGGCTCTGCGGGAGCAACCGGGGTGGCTGAGTTGAAATGGACTTTCCTGAGGATGGGTCTAATGTGTGTTTGTGTCCATGAGGGCCTTGGAATGGGGCGATGGCACAGGGACCCTGAAGTATTCTCCTCAGCTTTTGTCATAGCTCCCATGCACAAGTTTCCTTGTGGAGACGAGTTTGGTTCTGATGGGTGCCTCAGGAAAACCCCAATGCTGGTATTGGAATCCAGGGTTTTGAGGAGACATGCCTTTAAACCAAAGCAATGGATCAATTTTGGCCTAGGGTCCTGTCTGGTTCAATCTTCTTCTTTGGGGACATCCTTCTAGGCTATGAGTGGAGTTAGATGCTCAGCTGTTGTCAGACTGCCCTTTTTTGTCCCGGGCGACCTATACTATTGGGATGGCCTCAGGGACTTTGGAGGGTTCTCCTAATTTGTACGATTTTGGACAATGGAATGGGCAGAATTCCCATGGATTGGGTAAGCACAGTCCTAATGTGTGGCTCCAGGGTCCCCAGCCTGGAGGGAATGTGGCCCAGGAATTTGAGGACAGAAGTCTGAAAACACAAACTCAGCTTATGTATGGGGACGTAGGTATGGCAGGCCCGATCTACAAACCATGAGAAGACATCTTCAGGATGTGAAGATAGTGCGAGTCTGAGGCACTTGCTTAGGCTTTTGTCTCTGGATTTTGTATCAGCGATGGCCGTGGAATGTCGAGGAGGCCTCATGGGCCATGGACGAATCTTGCTCTCCGTGGATTTGGCCCGATCCCAATTGTTTTTCGTCAATCTGTTGGATGGAGTACTCCTTTCAGGGTTGTTGCATCAGGTGTCCCACCAAAAGAGGAATTCCAAAGCAGAGCCCTGGGGAAGAGTGAAGGGACAACACGAACTATGGTTAAAAATTGGGACCTGGGGGTATGGCAAGCCCAATATGCTGTCTCTTCATCCAGCCACTGAGAGGCCTTAGCTGAGGACTGGGCTTAGGCTGAGGGTCACAATGTGTGTTTGCTACCTATCTCGACCACGAGCAATGGCGGGTCCTCAAGGGACACACTGGTTTCCACTACACTGAACATTGGACAACAAGCCAACCACAAGTTTTCCTGCCATCGGGAAGGAGTTCTGATTTCTGCATCATTTTCAAACCTGGGCAGTGATTGGAGATAAGGTCTAGGTTCTGAAGCCTGAAAACTGAGGTTGGGAAGGGATAACGACCTAAGGCCATGGGGGGTCTGAAGTTCTCAGTTTGTAGCCAGCTGTCTGGGTGGGCCCAGGAGGTCCAGGCTAGGCTGTCAGAAAGGGCATTATTGCCCAGGTCATCCTATATATTTTGGGTGTAGCCAAGTGTCGTGCAGGTTGATCGTCACTTGGGGTTTCTAGGTAGCCCCAGAGGGCAATGTATTTCTTCTGCAGGGCAGGTAGAGTGCTGCATTGTAGTTCTGGATTGCCAAACTGGAGGTCATGTGAGCCAGTAGTCTGTGTACAGAAGTCTGAGGACACAAGCAAGGCTTAGGTTTCTGGGTGAGGACATGGCAGGCACAATCTACAGACCTGAACCGAGATCTCGTGCATCTGAAGTCAGGGTGAGGATCAGACGATCGCTCAGGTTGGACCTTATGTCCCTGATGGCCCCTTTATGAAGGGGGGGGATCATGTGGCCATGGTGGTTCTCTCACGATGGGAGTTCTGAGAAGCTCCCAACTGCAAAGATTCTTCTGCAGGACAATTGAGACCTGTTGGTTGGCTCCAGGCCAACGATTCCGAGCACGGTTTTAAGGATCAATGGCGGGGTAGGCCACTTCACATTCCAATTGTCTCCTAGCAACAAGACAAGTTAGATCTGCTGTATCTCGAGGAGCAACAGAATACCCTCAGTTGAAATGCACTCTCCTGTGGATGGGTCCTTATGTGTTTTTGTGTCTATGGAGAAATTGTAATGGGGCAGTGGCACACAGGCCCTGAAGGATTCTCGTAACTGGAGGTTTTGAGACATCTTCAAAGGATAATTTTCCCATGTGGCGAAGAGATTTGTTCTGATTGCTGCCTCATGAAATCCCCATATGCTAATATTGGAAACCAGGCCTCTGAGGAGAGATACCTGTAACCGAAAGCAATGAATCTGATTCATTCCTAGGGGCCTGTCTGATTCAATCTTCTTCTCTGGGGACATCCATCTACGCTGGGTAGAGGTAGATGCTCAGCTGGTTTCAGATGACCCTTTTTTGTCCTGGGCGGCATACATTATTGGGATATCCTTGGGGACTCTGGAGGTTTTTCCTAATTTGTACGATGGTGGACAATGGAATGGGCAGAATTCCCGTGGTATGGACAGGCACAGTCCTGATGTGTGGCTCCAGGGGCCCCAGCCTGAAGGGTCTGTGGGCCAGGAATGTGGGGACAGAAGTCTGAAAACACAAACTCGGCTTAGTTTGGGAAGTCGGTATGGCAGGCCCGATCCACAGACCGTGAGGAGAACTCTTCGGGATACGACAAAAGAGCGAGTGTGAGGCGCTTGCTCAGACTTTTGTCTCTGGATTTGTTGTCAACGATGGCTGTGGAATCTCGGGGAGGCCTCATGGGCCATGGACGAGACTTCCTCTCTGTGAATTTGGTCCAATCCCAATTGTTTGGGGTCAATCTGAAGGATGGGAGGAGTCCTTTTAGTTTTGTTACCTCAGGTGTCACACCAAAAGAGGGATTCCAAAGCAGAGCTCTGGGGAGGGATGAATGGACAACCCGAACAATCCAATTGGGGTGAGGTCGAGAACCGAGCAGGTTGATCCTCATTTAGGGTTTATGGAGATCCCCATAGAGCAACGTTTTTCTTCTGGAGGGCCAGCATAGGGCTGCATTTTGGTTCCAGAATTCCAAGTCTTGAGGACATGTTTGCCAGGAGTGTGAGGAAGGAAATTTGAAAACACAAGGTAGCACGAGGTTTGGGCCCACTGTGCAGAGGCTGAATCGAGATCTCCTGCATCTGAAGTCTGGGAGAGTATCAGATGTTGCCTCAAGCTGGAGTTTGTGTCCATGACGGCCCCTTCCTGAAGGGGGTGGGGGCGTCATGAGGACTGGGAGGTTTCCCTACGCTGGGAGTTGTGAGCTGCTCTAAACTTCAAAGTATCCTTCCTCAGGACAGTCGAGTACTATTGGATGGTTCCAGGATGCCCCTACAGGAAGACTCGAGAGCAGGGGCCTAAGCATGGATGCCGAGAAACGCCAACTCACCTTCCCATTGCCTGGTCGAGACAAGGCACGCTCAATCTGCAGGCTCTTGGGTGAGCTACCCAGAAGGCTGAGTTTAAATGGACTTTCCTGAGGATGAGTCATAATGTGGGTTGGTGGCCATGGAGACCTTAGAATGTGGCAGTAGCTAATGGACTCTGCAGGATACTCCAACCCGAAGGGTTTGACACAACTCCAAAAAGGAAGCTTTCCATGTGGAGATGAGAGGTGTTCTGTCTGGTGCCTCCGGATAGCCCTATATGCTGGTCTTCGAACCCAGGCCTCTGAGGAGTGATACCTGGACACCAAAGCAAGAGTTCATAATAGGGCCTAGGGGCCTGTCTGGTTCAATCTTCTGTCTCTGCGGATATCAGTCTGTGTGTCTGCATGGAGGTAGTAGTTGCTCAGCTGGTGTCATAATGCCCCTGTTTGTCCAGTGCGGCTTGCGGTAGTGGGATGTCCTTGGGGACCTTGAGGTTTCTACTATTTTGTAGAGTTGTGGCCAATGGAACGGGTAGTTTCTTAGGATAGAGCAGGCACAGTTCTGTGGTGTGGCTCCAGAGACCCCAGCCTGGAGGCGGTGTGGGCCACGGATGTGCAGACAGACATCCAAAAACCCAAACTCAGCTCAGGTTTGGCGCCGAGGTTATGGCAGGCCTGATCTACAGTCCGTGAGGGGAGCTCCTCTGGATATGAAAGAAGGGTGAGAGGGAGGCAGTCGCTCAGTCTTTTGTCTCTGGATATTTTGTCCACAATGGCCGTTTAATGTAGGAGTTGCCTCATGGGTCGTAGAAGTCTCCCTCTCTGGTAGTTTGTCAAGCCCCCAAGAGTTTGGGGTCATTCTGTGGGAAGGGAAGAGTCCTGTTTTCTGCTTCATGTGTCCCCCCAGTAGAGGGATTCTGGAGCATAGCAGTGGGTACTGACAACTGGAATACTCGCTCTCTGGTTAAGCCTGGGGGCCTATGGAAATGACAAGCCCCATATGCAGGATCTTGGTCCAGCCACTGAGAGGCGTTACTTTAATACGGGACTCACGCTACAGGTCACAATGCATGTCTGTGCCCTAGGCGGCCCTCAAGCACTGGCGGGGCCTTTCCGACAATGCAGGTTTTCCCACATTGAACGTTGGACAACATGCCAACCACAAGGTTTCTGGCCATGGGGAAGGAGGAATTCTAATTTCTGCATCACGTTCAGCCCAGGGCAGTTAAATGGAGATAAGGTCTAGGTTCTGAAGCCTGAAAACCGAGGTTGGGAAGAGATGACGAACTACAGCCATAGCGGGTCCCTTGTGTCCAGGTTGGAGCCAGCTGTCTAGGTGTCGTTTGGGATGTCTTGTCTCAGGCTGTGCCAGACAGGGCTTTCGTATTCAGTGTAGGCTGTATAATTGCTTTACAGTCGAGTGGCATGCATTAGATAATCATTTGGGGTTTCTTATTAGCAGCATAGGGCAATGTTTTTCTTCTGGAGGGCAGGCAGAGTGCTGCATTGTGGCTTCGGAATTCCCAAACTGGAGGGCTTGTGTGCCAGGAGAGTGAGGATGGAAGTCTGAGAACACAAGCTAGGCTTAGGTTTTGGGGAATGGACATGGCAGGCACAGTCTGCAGAGCTGAATTGAGATCTCATGAGTCTGAAGTCAGGTCGAGGATCAGACTTTGGCTCAGGTTGGAGTTTCTGTCCATGTTGGCCCCTTCATGAAGTGGGGGCATTATGAGGCCATGGGGGTTTTCCCACTATTAGAGTTGTGAGATGCTCCAAACCGCAAGGATTCCTTCTGTGGGACAATTAAGATTTGTTGGATGGCTCCAGGACGTCTCCTAAGGTATTTTTCCAGAACAGGGTTCTAAGTATGGATGCCTGGGCAGACAGCCTCAATTCCAATTGTCTCCTAGCAACAAGAAACGTTTGATCTGCTGGCTTGGGGTAGCATCAGAGGGGGCTGAGTTGGAATGGACTTTCCTGAGGATGGTCTTAAATGAGTTGAAATGGACTTTCCTGAGGATGGTCTTAATGTTGGTTTGAGTCCATTGAGACATTGGTCTGGGGCAGTGGCACCAGGGCCCTGAAGGATTCTCCTAACCAGAGGTGATAACAAAGCTCCAATGAGCAAGTTTTCCATGGGAGACGAGATTTGTTCTTATTGGTGCCTCAGGAAACCACCATTTGCTGGTATTGGAAATGAGGCCTCTGAGGAGAGATGCCTGGAAACCAAAGCAATGGATCTGATTAGGGCCTAGGGGGCTGTCCGGTTCAATATTCTTCTCTGGGGACATCTTTTGTCTGAGTGGAGGTAGTTGCTCAGCTGGTTGGAGATCACACCTATTTGTCCTGGGCGGCCTACACTATTGGGATGGCCTCGGTAACTTTGGAGGTTTTTCCTAATTTGCAAGGTTGTGGCCAATGGAATTGGAAGAATTCTCTTGAAAGGGAAGCACAGTCCTGAGGTGTGGCTCCAGGGACCCAAGTGTGGAGCGTGTGTGGTCCAGGGCTATTTGGACAAAAGTCTGAAAACAAAAACTCCACTTAGGGTTGGGTCTGTAGGTATGGCCGGCCCGATATATAGACCGTGAGGAGAACTCTTCGGGATATGAACAAAGGGCGAAAGTGAGGTGCTTGCTCATGCTTATTTTTTTCTGGATATGTGTCACCGATTGCCATGAAATGTCCGGGTGTCCTCATGGGCCATCGATGAGGCTCCCTTTCCGGGGATTTGACCCAATCCCAAGAATTTGGGGTCATTCTGTGGGAAGGGAGGAGGCCTTTCTGGTTTTTTTTTTTTTTTTTTTTTTTTTTTTTTTTTTTTACCCTCAGGTGGACCACCAAAAGAGGGATTCCACAGCAGTGTCCTGGGGAGGGGCGACTGGACAACCAGAACTCTGGTTAACAATGGGACCTAAGAACATGGCAAGCCCCATATGTGGGCTCTTGGTCCAGACACTGAGAGGCCTTCCTTGAGCATAGGGCTCACATTGAGTTTCACAATGTGTTTTTGTGCCCAAGGAGCCCCTCAAGTCAGGGCGTGTCCTAATGTACCATGCTGGTTTCTCCTACACTGAACGTTGCACAATATGGCAACCACAAGTTTTCTGGCCATGGGGAAGAAGGAGTTCTAATTTCTGCAACACTTTCACTCCTGGACTGTGATTGGATTTAAGGTCTAGGTTCTGAAGCCTGAAAACTGAGGTTGGGAAGAGATGAAGACCTAAGGCCATGGTGTGTCTGATGTGCTCAGTGTTTGGCCAGCTGTTGAGTGTGGGTTGGGAGGTGCAGGCTCAGGCTGTGGCAGACAGGGAATTAGTGCCCAGGCTAGACTGTATCATTGGGGTGCAGTCGAGTTTCGTGCTGGTTGGTACTCATTTGTGGTTACTGGCTAGCCCCAGAGGGCAACGTTTTTCTTCTGGAAGGAAGACACAGTGCCACATAGTGGCTCCAGAATTCCCAAACTGGAAGGCTTGTGGGCCAGAAGTGTGAGGAAAAAACTCTGAGAACACAAGCCAGACTTAGATTTCGGGGTGAGGGGACGGCAGGAGCCCTCTGCAGAGATGATTCAAGATCCCGTGTACCTGAAGACAGAGCTACGATCAGACGTTGGCTCAGGTTGGAGTTTCTGTCCATGACGGCCCCTTCATGAAGGGGAGGGTGTCACGAGGCCATGGAGGTTTTCCCATGATGGGAATTGTGAGATGCTCCAAACCGCAATGATTCCTTCCGTGGGACAGTCGAGACCTGCTGGATGGCTCCAGGACATCCCATAAGGAAGCTATCCAGAGCAGGTCTCTAAGGATGGATGCTTGGGCAGCCTGCCTCCCATTCCAGTGTCTCATAGCGCCAAGGCAAGTTCGATCTGCTGGATCTAGGGGAGTAACCGAGGCGGGTGTGTTAAAATGGGTGAGTTGAGGATGGGTCATAATGTGCATTTGTGTCCATGGAGACCTTGGAATGGGCTGCTTGATCCGGGGCCTTGAGGGATGTTCATAACCGGAGGTTTTGATGGAGCTCTAAAGAGTACGTTTCCTATGTAGAGAAGAGAATTGTTTGATGAGTGCCTAAGGAATCTCCCATATGCTGGTATTGGAAACCAGGCCTCTGAGGAGAGATGCCTGGAAACAAAAGCAATGGATATGATTAGGGCCTAGGTGCCTGTCCGGTTCAATCTCTTTCCTGGGGATACGTGTCTATGGATCTGAGGGGAGGTAGTTGCTCGGCTTGTGTCAGATCGCCCCTGTTTGTCCTGGGCAGCCTATAATACTGGGAATGGCCTCGGGATTTTTGAGTTTCTCCTAATCTATAGGGTTGTGGCCAATGGAATGGGCAGAAATCCCCTGGAGAGGGCAGGCACAGTTCTGAGTTTGGCTCTAGGGGCCCAGCCTTGAGGGTGTGTGGGCCAGGCCTGTGGGGACAGAAGACTGAAAACACAAATTCCGCTTAGGATTGGGGACATAGGTATGGCACGCCCAATCTACAGACCGTGATAACACTTCGGGATATGAAAAAGGGTGAGTTAGAGGTGCTTGCTCAGTTTTTTTCTCTGGATTTGTGTCAACAATGCGGGTCGAATGCTGGCGTGGCCTCATGGGTTGTGGACGGCTTTCCTTCTCTGAGGATTTGACCCAATCCCAAGAATTTGCGTACATTCTGTGGGATGGGAGGTGTCCTTTCTGTTTTTTTATTTTATTTTATGTACCTCATGTGTGCCAATAAAAGAGGGATTCCCGAGCAGAGTCCTTGGTAGGGACAACTGGATAACCCCAACTCTGTTTAAGTTTGGGGGCCTAGGGGCATGGCAAGTCCAATATGTGGGCTCTTGATTCAGACACTGAGAGGTCTTCCTTGAGGACAGGGCTCATGCTGAGGGTCACAATGCCTATTTGTGCCCAACAAGGCCCTCAAGCATGGGAAGGGCCTCATGGGCCACGCTGGATTCTCCTACACTGAACGTTGGAGAATATGCCAACCACAAGTTTTCCGGCCATGGCGAAGGAAGAGTTGTGATTTCTGCATCACGTTCACCCCTGGACAGTGATTGGAGTTTAGGTCTAGGTTCTGAAACCCGAAAACCGAGGTTGGGAAGAGATCAAGACCTAAGGACCTGATGGGTACAATGAGCTCAGTGTGTGGCTAGCTGTTGAGCGTAGGTCTGGAGGTGTGGGCTCATGCTGTGTCAGACAGGGCATTAGACAGGTTAGACTGTATATTTGGGGTGCAGTCGAGTGGTGTTCAGTTGATCCTCATTCGGGTTTCTAGGTAGCGCCATAAGGCAACGTTTTTCTTCTGGAGGGCAGGCAGAGTGATGCATTGTGGCCCCAGTATTGCCAAATTGTAGGGCTTTTGGGCCAGGGGTGTGAGGACGGTAGTCTGAGAACACAAGCTAGGCTTAGTTTTTGGGGTGAGGGCACAGAAGGCACACTCTGCAGAGCTGAATCAAGATCTCATGCACCTGAAGCCAGGGCGAATATCAGACGTTTGCTCAGGTTGGAGTTTCTATCCATGATGGCCCCTTTATAAAGTGGAGCGTCTCAAGAGGCCATGAAGATTTTCCCACAATGGGAGTTGTGAGATGCACCAGACTGCAAACATTCCTTCTGTGGGACACTTGAGACCTGTTGGATGGCTCTAGGATGTCCCATATGGAACGACTCCAGAGTCGGGTTCTAAGGATGGATGCCTGGGCAGCCCGCATCCCATTCTAGTTGTCTCCTAGCAACAAGGCAGGTTTGATCTGAAGGCCCTGGGGGAGAAACCAAGGGGGATGAGTTGACATGGACTCTACCGAGGATAGATCATAATGTGGGTTTAAGTCCATGGAGACCTTGGAATGGGGCGCTTGATCCGGGGCCCTGAAAGATTCTCCTAAAAAGAGGTTTTTATAGAGCTCCAAAGAGTACATTTCCTATGTGGAGACGGGATTTTTCTATGAGTGCCTCAGTAATCCCCCATATGCTCGAATTGGTAACCAGGCCTCTGAGGAGAGATGCCTGGAAACAAAAGCAATGGATCTAATTAGGGCCTAAGTGCCTGTCCAGTTCAATCTTATTCTATGGGGATATCTGTCTCTGGGTTGAGTGGAGGTAGTTTCCTAACTTGTGAAAGATCATCCCTGCTTGTCCTGGGCTGCCAACGTTATTGGGATGGCCTCCGGGAGTTTGGAGGTTTCTCCTAATCTATAGGGTTGTGGCCAATGGAAATGGCAGAATTCCCCTGGAGAGGGAAGCCACAGTCCTCAGGTGTGGCTCCAGGGGCCCCAGCTTGGATGGTGTGTGGGCCAGGACTGTGGGGACAGAAGTCTGAAAACACAAACACAGCTAGGTTTGGGGATGTATGTATGAAGGCTCGATCTACAGACCGCGAGAATTTTCTGGGCTATGAACAAAGGACGTGTATGTGGCGTTTGCTCAGGCTTTTGTCTCTGGATATTGTGCCTACGGTGGCCGTGGAATGTCCATGGACATGTCTTTCTCTGGAGATTTGGCCTGATCCCAAGTGGTTGGGATCATTCTGTGGATGGGAAGAGTCCTTTCTGTATTTTTTTTTTTTTACCTCAGGTGTCCCACCAAAGAGGGATTCCAGAGCAGTGCCCTGAGTAGGGGTGACTAGACATCTCTAACTCTGTTTGAGATTGGGGGACTAGGGGCTTGGAAAGCCCCATATGTGGGCTGTTGTTCCAGTCACTAAGAGGCTTTACATGAGGATAGGGCTCACGCTGAGGGTCACAATGTGTGTTTGTGAAAATTGTAGCCCTCAGGGATAGGTGGGGCCTCATAGTCCATGCTGCTTTCTCCTACAATGAACGTTGGACCACATGCCAACCACAAGGTTTCTTGCCATGGCGAAGGAGAAGTTCTGATTCTTTTATCACGTTCACTCCTGAGCAGTGAGTGGAGATAAGGTCTAGGTTCTGAAGGTGAAAACTGAGTTTGGGTAGAGATGATGGCCGAAAGCCATTGTGGGTTTGATATGCTCAGTGTACGGCCAGCTGTCTGGGTGTAGGACTGGAGGTCTGCCTTCAGGCTGTTCAGACAGGGCTTTAGTGAACAGGCTAGATTGTATAATTGGGGTATGGTCGAGTGGCATTCAGGTTGTTACTCATTTGGCGTTTCTGGTTAGCCCTATAGGGCAACATTTTTCTTCTGGAGGGCAGGCAGAGTCCTGCATTGTGTCTCCAGAATTGCCAAACTGGAGGGGTGTGGCCAGGATTGTGAAGACGGAAGTCTGAGAACACAAGTTAGGCTTAGGTTTCGGGGCGAGGGCACAGCAGGCACACTCTCAAGTGCTGAATCGAGATCTCGTGCTTCTGAATTCAGGGCGCGGATCAGACTTTGGCTTAGGATGGTGTTTCTGTCCATGATGGCCTATTTATGAAGGTGTGGGGCATCATGAGGAAATGGAGATTTTCTCACAGTGGGATTGTGTGATGCTTCAAAGCACAAGGATTCATTCTGCGAGACAGTCAAGACAGGTTGGTTGGATTCAAGACGTCCCATAAAGAAATTCTCCAGAGCAGGGTTCTAAGGATGGATGCCTGGGCAGCCCACCTCGCATTCCAACTGTCTCCTAATGACAAGGCAGCTTTGATCTGCTGGCTCTAGGTGAGCAGCCGAGGGGGCTGATTTGAAATGGACTCTCCTGAGGATGGATCATAATGTAAGTTTGTGTCCTTGGAGACCTTGGAATTGGGCCATGGTGCCAGCGCCCTGAAGGATCCTCCTAACCTGAGGTATTGACACAGCTCCAAAGAGCAAGTTTCTCATGTGGAGATGAGATCTGTTCTGATTGTTTCCTTAGGATACCCCCATATTCTGATATTGGAAACAAGGCCTCTGAGGAGAGATACATAGAAACCAAAGCAATGGATCAGAAGTTGGCTCAGGTTGGAGTTTCTGTCCATGATGGCCCCTTTATAAAGGGGAGCATCTCATGAGGCCATGTAGGTTTTCCCACGATAGGAGTTGTGAGATGGTCCAATCTGCAAGTATTCCTTCTGCAGTACAGTCAAGACCTGTTGGAAGGCTCCCAGGACATCCCATATGGAACGGCGCCATAGCAGGATTCCAACGATGGATGCCTAGAGAGTCTGCTTGCATTCAAGTTGTCTCTGAGCGACAAGGCAGGTTTGATATTGTGGCTCTGGGGGAGTAATAATGGGGCTGAGTTGAAATGTACTCTCATGCCGAATGGTCATAATGTGGGTTTGTGTCCATGGAGACCTTGGAATAGGGCGGTGGCTCCAGTTACCTGAAGCTTTCTCCTAACTGGAGGTTTTTACAGAACTCCAAAGGATAAGTTTCCCATGTGGAGACAAGATTTGTTCTGATTGGTATCTCTGGAATCCCCCATATGCTGGTATTGGAAAACAGGCCTCTGAGGAGAGATGCTTAGAATCAAAGGCAATGGAACCAATTATGTTCTAGGGGCGTGTCCAGTTAAATAACTTTCTCTTGGGATATCTGTCTGCGGGTGAGTTGAGGTCGTTGCTCAGCTTGTGACAGATCACACCTCTTTGTACTGGGCGGCCTACACTATTGGAATGGCCTCTGGGACTTTGGAGGTTTCTCCTAATCTGTAGGGTTGTGGAAAATGGAATGGGAAGAATTTCCTTGGAGAGGGCAGGCACAGTCCTGAGGTGTGGGTCCAGGGGCCTCAGCCTGGAGGGTGTGTGGGACAGGGATGTCAGGATAGAAGTCTGAAAACACGGTTTGGGGACGTAGGTATGGCAGGCCCGATATACAGACTATGAGGAGAATTTTTTGGGCTATGACCTAAGGGTGAGGCTTATGTCTCTGGATTTTGTGTCAATAGTGGCCGTGGAATGTCGGGCTGGCCTCATGGACCATGGAGGAGTCTTTCTCTCTGGGGATGGCCTGATCCCAAGTGATTGGGGATATTCTGTGGGTTGGAGGAATCCTTTCTGTGTTTACTTACCTCAAATGTCCCACCAAAGAGGGATTCCAGAGCAGAGCCCTGAGTAGGGGTGACTAGATGTCTCTACCTCTGGTTATGATTGGGTGACATGGGGCATGGCAGGCCCCATATGCGGGCTCATGGTCCAGCCATTGAGAGGCTTTACTTGAGGACAGGGCTCAAACTGAGGGTCCCAATGTGTGTTTGTGCCCACCGCAGCTCTTAAGCACGGGCAGGGCCTCAGGGACCCTACACTACCCTCAGGGGCCCTACTACTACTACTGTAGGCCCTACAGGGGTCCTACACTGAACTTTGGATAAGATGCCAACCACAAGATTCTGGCGAGAGGGAAGGAGGAGTTATGATTTCTGCATCACGTTCACCCATGGGAAATGATTAGAGATAAGGTCTAGGTTTCTGTAGCCTGAAAACCAGGTTGGAAAGAGATGGCAACCTAAGGCCATGGCGGTTCAGATGTTCTCAGTGTACGGCAAGCTGTCTGGGTGTCGGTTGGGAATTCAGGCCTCAGGTTGTGTCAGACAGGGCATTAGTGCACAGGCTAGACTATATAATTGGTGTACAGTTGAGTGGCATGCAGGTTTATCCTCATTTGAGGTTTCTGGGGAGACCCATAGGGCAACGTTTTTCTTCTAGAGGGCAGGCAGAGTGCAGCACTGTGTCATCGGAAATCCCAAAATGGAGGGCGTGTGGTCCAGGAGAGTGTGGACGGAAGTCTGAGAACACTAGCTATGCTTAGGTTTTGGGGTGAGGGCACAGCAGCTGCACTCTGAAGAGCTTAATCAAGATCTCGTGCATCTGAAGTAAAGGCGAAGATCAGCCGTTGGGTCAGGGTGGAGTTTCTTTACATGATCCGCCTTCATGAAGATGGGGTCATCATGTGACCTTGGAAGCTTTCCATGATATAAGTTGTGAGGTGGTCCATGCACAAGGACTCCTGTGGGATAGTCGAGACCTGTTGGATGGCTCAAGGATGTCCCATAAGGAACGACGCAAGAGCAGGATTCTAAGGGTTCTAATGATCTCTAAGGAGAGAAGCCTGGAAACCAGAGCAATGGATCCGATAGGTGCCTATGGGCCTGTTCGTTCCTTTTTACCTCTGGGGACATCAGTCTACGGGTCTGAGTGCCGGTAGGTGCTCAGATGGGCCCAGATAGCCCCTGTTTGCCCTGGGAAACCCCAATTATAGGAATGGCCTCAGGGACTTTGGAGGTTTATCCTATTACTAGGGTTGTGGCCATTGGAATGGGCACATACAATTCCGTTGGAGAGGGCAAGCACAGTCTTCATGTTTGGCTCCAGGGGCCTGAGCCTGTAGGGTGTGTAGGCCAGGGCTGTTTGGACAGTTGTCTGAAAACACAAACTCGGCTTATGTTTCGGGTCATAGGTATGGCAGGACTGATCTACAGACCATGAGGAGAACTCTTCGGGATATGAAAAAAGGACGAGTGTGAGGCTCTTACTCAAGATTTTGTGTCTGGATATCGTGTCACTCATGGTCGTGAAATTTCCGTGTGACTTCATGGGAAATGGACCAGTCTTATTCTCTGCTGGTTTGGCCCCGACCAAAGTGTTTGGGGTCATTCTGTGGGATGGAAGAAGTCCGTTGTTCTTGATTTGTTTTGTTTTTCAACCTCAGGTGTCCCACCAAATGAGGGATTCCAGAGTAGAGCCCTGGGGAGGGGCGACTGGACAACGAGAAATATGGTTAAAATTGGGGCCTAGGGACATGTCAAGCCCATTATGTCATCTAATGGTCCAGCCACTGAGAGGACGTACTAGAGGACAGGACTCACGCTGAGGGTCACAATGCCTGTTTATGCCCTCATCTCACTCAAGAATGGGTGGGGACTCAGGGTGAATGCTGGTTTCTCCTACACGGAACGTTGGACAACATGCCAACCACAAGGCTTCTTGCCATGGGTAAGGAAGTGTTCTGATTTCTGCATCACAGTGACACGTGGGCAGTGATTGGAGATAAGGTCTAGGTCCTTAAGCCTGAAAACTGAGGTAGGGAAGAGATGATGACCTAAGGCCATGGCGTGTCTGATGTGCTCAGTGTGCGGTCTGCTGTCTGGGTGTTGGTCACGATGTCCGGGCTCAGGTTGTCAGATAGTGCATTAGTGCCCAGGTTAGACTATATATTTTGGGTGCATTCGAGTGCCGTGAAAGTTCTTATCTGAAGAATTCTTTAGGATATGAAGAATGAGTGAGTCTGAGGCGCGTGCTCAGGCATTTGTCTCTGGATTTTGTATCAGCGATGGCCGTGGAATGTTGGGGAGTCCTAATGGGCCATGGACGAATCTTGCTCTCTGTGGATTTGGACCGATCCCAATTGTTTTTCGTCAATCTGTGGGATGGGAGGACTCCTTTCAGGTTTGTTACCTCAGGTGTCCCACCAAAAGAGGAATTCCAAAGCAGAGCCCTGGGGAAGAGTGTAGGGACAACCCGAACTATGGTTAAAAATTGGGGCCTAGGGGCATGGCAAGCCCAATATGCTGTCTCTCCATCCAGCCACTGAGAGGCCTTACCTGAGGACTGGGCTCAGGCTGAGGGTCACAATGTGTGTTTGTGACCAATGTGACCCACAAGCATGGGCGGGGCCTCATGGGCCACACTGGTTTCAAGTACACTGAACCTTGGACAACATGCCAACCACAAGTTTTCTTGCCATGGGGACAGAATTCTGATGTCTGCATCATTTTCAAACCCGGGCCATGATTGGAGATAAGGTCTAGGTTCTGAAGCCTGAAAACCGAGGTTGAGTACAGATGACGAACTAAGGCCATGACGGGTCTGATGTGCTCAGTGTTCGACCAGCTGTCTGGGTGGGGCCAGGAGGTACAGGCTCAGGCTGTGTCAGAAAGGGCATTAGTGCCCAGGTCAGCCTATATCTTTGGGGGACAGCCAAATGGCGTGCAGGTTGATCCACATTTGGGGTTTCTGGGTCCCGCAGAGGGCTATGTTTTTCTTCTGGAGGGCAGGCAGAGTGCTGTATTATTAGTTCTGGATTGCCAAACTGGAGGGCTCTTGGGCCAGTAGTTAGAGGATGGAAGTCTGAGAACCCAAGCTAGGCGTAGGTTTCTGGGTGAGGATGTGGCAGGCTCAATCTACAGACCTGAATCGAGATCTCGTGCATCTGAAGTCAGGGCGAGGATCAGACGATCGCTCAGGTTGGACATTCTGTCCCTGAAGGCCCATTCTTGAAGGGGGGAGGTGGATCACGAGGCCTTGGGGGTTTCCCAGGCTGGGAGTTGTGAGAAACTCCCAACTGCAAAGAATCTTCTGCAGGACAATTGAGACCTGTTGGTTGGCTCCAGGATTACGATTCAGAGCAGGGTTCTAAGGATGGATGGCTGGGTAGCGCACCTCGCATTCCAATTGTCTCCAAGCAACAAGACAGGTTATAACTGCTGGATCTGGGGGAGCAACCGAGGAGGATGAGTTGAGATGGACTCTCCCGTGGATGTGTCCTAATATGTTTTGTGTCTATGGAGACCTTGGAATGAAGCGGTGGCACTGGGGCCCTGAAGGGTTCTCCTAAAGAGAGGCTTTCACACAGCTCCATCGTGCAAGTTTAACATGTGTAAATGAGATTTGTTCTGATGGGTGAGTCAAGAAACAGCCATATGCTGTTATTGAAATCCAGGCCTCTGAGGAGAGATGCCTGGAAACCAAAGCAATGGATCCGATAGGTGCCTAGGGGCATGTTCTTGCCTTTTTACCTCTGGGGACATCAGTCTTCCGGTCTGAGAGCAGGTAAGTGCTCAGATGGGCCCAGATTGCCCCTGTTTCTCCTGGGAAGCCACAATATTGTGATGGCCTCAGGGAATTTGGGTGTTCATAGTATTTGTAGGTTTGTGGCCATTAAAGTGGGCACATACAATTCCCTTGGAGTGGGCAAGCACAGTCGTCAGGTTTGGCTCCAGGGGCCTGAGCCTGTAGGATGTGTAGGAAGGGCTGTTTGGACAGTTGTGTGAAAACACAAACTCGGCTTATGTCTCGGGTCATAGGTATGGCAGGACTGATCTACAGACCATGAGGAGAACTCTTCGGGATATGAAAAAAGGGCGTGTGTGAGTCTCATGGTCAAGTTTTTGTCCCTGGATATCGTATCACTCATGGTCGTGATATTTCCGGGTGACTTCATGGAAATGGACGAGTCTTACTCTCTGGGGGTTTGGTCCCATCCAAAGAATTTGGAGTCATTCTGTGGGATGGAAGAAGTCCATTGTTCTGTTGTTGATTTGTATTATTTTGTTTTTTAACCTCAGGTGTCCCACCAAATGAGGGATTCCAGAGTAGTGCCCTGGGGAGGGGCGACTGGACAACCAGAAATCTGGTTAAAAATTGGGGCCTAAGGACATGTCAAGCACATTATGACCTCTAATGATCCAGCCACTGAGAGGACGTACTAGAGGAGAGGACTCACGCTGAGGGTTACAAAGACTGTTTATGCCCTCGTCGCACTCAAGAACGGGCGAGACCTCAGGGTGAATGCTTGTTTCTCCTACAGTGAACGTTGGACAACATGCCAACCACAATGATTCTTGCCATGGGTAAGGAAGAGTTCTGATTTCGGCATCACAGTCACCCCTGTGCAGTGAATGGAGATAAGGTGTAGGATCTGAAGCCTGCAAACTGAGGTAGGGAAGAGATGATGTCCTAAGGCCATGGCGGGTCTGATGTGGTCAATGTGCGGTCAGCTCTCTGGGTGTTGGTCACGAGGTCCGTGCTCAGGTTATCAGACGGTGCATTAGTGCCCAGGTTAGAGTATATATTTTGGGTGCATTCGAGTGCCGTGTAGGTTCTTATCTGAAGAACTCTTCAGGATATGAAGAATGAGCGAGTCTGATTCGCATGCTGAGGTTTTTGTCTCGGGATTTTGTATCACCGATGGCCGTGGAATGTTGGAGAGGCCTCATGGGCCATGGACGAATCTTGCTCTCGGTGTCTCTGGTTGATCCTCATTTGTGGTTTCTGGGTAGCCCCAGAGGGCAATGTTTTTCGTCTGTAGGGCAGGCAGAGTGCTGCATTGTAGTTCTGGATTGCCAAACTGGAGGGCTTGTGGGCCAGTAGTCTGAGGACGGAGGTCTGAGAATCCAAGCTAGGCCTAGGTTACTGGATGAGGATATGGCAGGCACATTCTACAGACATGAATCGAGATCTCGTGCATCTGAAGTCAGGGCGAGGATCAGACGATCGCTCAGGTTGGACATTCTGTCCCTGATGGCCCCTTCTTGAAAGGGGCGACGATCACGAGGCCATGGGGGTTTTCCCACGATGGGAGTTGTGAGAAGCTCCCAACTGCAAAGATTCTTCTGCATTACAATTGAGACCTGTTGGTTGGCTCCAGGACAACGACTCCGAGCAGGGTTCTAAGGACTGATGGCTGGGTAGCCCACCTCGCATTCCAATTGTCTCCAAGCAAGAAGACAGGTAAGATCTGCTGGATCTGGGGGAGCAACCGAGGAGGCTGAGTTGAAATGAACTCTACCGTGGATGTGTCCTAATATGATTTTGTGTCTATGGAGACCTTGGATGGAAGCGGTGGGACTGGGGCACTGAAGTGTTCTCCTAATGAGTGGCTTTCACATAGCTCCATCTTGCATGTTTCCCTTGAGTAGATGAGATTTGTTCTGATGGGTGAGTCATGAAACATCCATATTCTATTATTGAAATCCAGGCTTCTGAGGAGAGATGCCTGGAAACCAAACAATGGATCCGATAGGTGCCTTGGGGGCTCTTCATTCCTTTTTACGTCTGGGGACATCAGTCTACGGATCTGAGTGCCGGTAGGAGCTCAGATGGGCCCAGATTGCCCCAGTTTGTCCTGGGAAGCCACAAATATTGGGATGGCCTCAGGGACTTTGGAGGTTGATTCTATTAGTTGGGTTTTGGCCATTGGAGTGGGCACATGCAATTCCCTTGGAGATGGCAAGCACCGTCGTCAGGTTTGGCTCCAGGGGCCTGAGCCTGTAGGGTGTGTAGGCCAGGGCTCTTTGGACAGTTGTCTGATAACACAAGCTCGGCTTATGTTTCGGGTCATAGGTATGGCAGGACTGATCTACAGACCACGAGGAGACCTCTTCGGGATATGAAAAAAGGGCGAGTGTGAGGCTCTTGGTCAAGTTTTTGTCTCTGGATATCGTGTCACTCATGCTCGTGAAATTTCCGGGTGACTTCATGGGAAATGGACGAGTCTTACTCTCTGGGTTTTGGCCCCGTCCAAAGAGTTTGGGGTCATTCTGTGGGATGGAAGAAGTCCGTTGTTCTGTTGTTGTTGATTTGTTTTGTTTTGTTTTTCAACCTCAGTTGTCCCACCAAATGGGGGATTCCAGAGTAGAGCCCTGGGGAGGGGCGACGGGACAACCAGAAATCTGGTTAAAAATTGGGGCCTAGGGACATGTCAAGTCCATTATGACATCTAATGGTCCAGCAACTGAGAGGAAGTACTAGAGGACAGGACTCACCCTGAGGGGCACAATGGGTGTTTATGCCCTCTTCGCACTCAAGAATGGGCGGGGCCTCAGGGTGAATGCTGGTTTCTCCTACACTGAACGTTGGACAACATGCCAACCACAAGGTTTCTTGCCATGGGTAAGGAAGAGTTCTGATTTCTGCATCACAGTCACCCCTGGGCAGTGATTGGTGATAAGGTCTAGGTTCTGAAGCCTGAAAACTGGGGTAGGGAAGAGATGATGGCCTAAGGCCATGGCGGGTCTGATGTGCTCAGTGTGCGGTCAGCTGTCTGGGTGTTTGTTGGTCACGAGGTCCAGGCTCAGGTTGTCAGACAGTGCATTAGTGCCCAGGTTAGACTATATATTTTGGGTGCCTTCAGGTGCCGTGTAGGTTCTTATCTGAAGAACTCTTCAGGATATGAAGAATGAGCGAGTCTGAGGTGCGTGGTCAGGCTATTGTCTCTGGATTTTGTATCAGCAATGGCCGTGGAATGTTGGGGAGGCCTCATGGGCCATGGAAGAATCTTGCTCTCTGTGGATTTGGCCCTATCCCAATTGTTTTTCGTCAATCTGTGGGAAGGGAGGCCTGCTTTAAGGTTTGTTACCTCAGGTGTCCCAGCAAAAGAGGAATTCCAAAGCAGAGCCTGGAGGAGAGTAAAGGGACAACCCGAACTATGTTTAAAACTTGCGGCATAGGGGCATGGCAAGCCCAATATGCTGTCTCTCCATCCAGCCACTGAGAGGCCTTACCTGAGGCCTGGGCTCAGGCAGAGGGTCACAATGTGTGTTAGTGACCAATGTGACCCGCAAGCATGGGCGGGGCCTCATGGGCCACACTGGTTTCAACTACACTGAACCTTGGACAACATGCCAAGCACAAGGTTTCTTGCCATGGGGAAAGAGTTCTGATTTCTGCATTGTTTTCAAACCCCTACTGTGATTGGAGATAAGGTCTAGGTTCTGAAGCCTGAAAACCGAGGTTGAGAAGAGATGACGACCTAAGGCCATGGCGGGTCCGATGTGCTCAGTTTGCGGCAGCTGTCTGGGTCAGGCCAGGAGGTCCAGGCTCAGGCTGTGTCAGAAAGGGCATTAGTGCCCAGGTTAGCCTATATATTTGGGGTACAGCCGAATGGTGTGCAGGTTGATCCTCATTTGTGGTTTCTGGGTAGCCCCAGAGGGCAATGTTTTTCGTCTGTAGGCAGGCAGAGTGCTGCATTGTAGTTCTGGATTGCCAAACTGGAGGGCTTGTGGGCCAGTAGACTGAGGACGGAAGTCTGAGAACCCAAGCTAGGCCTACGTTTCTGGGTGACGATATGGCAGGCACAATCTACAGACCTGAATCGAGATCTCATGCATCTGAAGTCAGGGCGAGGATCAGATGATCGCTCAGGTTGGACATTCTGACCCTGATGGCCCCTTCTTGAAGGGGGCATTGAACACGAGGCCATGGGGGTTTTCCCTCGATGGGAGTTCTGAGAAGCTACAAACTGCAAAGATTCTTCTGCAGGATATTGGAGACCTGTTCGTTGGCTACAGGACAACGATTCCGAGCAGGGTTCTAAGGATGGATGGCTGGGTAGCACTCCTCGCATTCCAATTGTCTCCAAGCAACAAGACAGGTTAGATCTGCTGGATCTGGGGGAGATACCGAGGAGGCTGAGTTGAAATGGACTCTACCGTGGATGTGTCCTAATATGATTTTGTGTCTATGGAGACCATGGAATGAAACGGTGGCTCTGATTCCCTGAAGGGTTCTCCTAAAGGGAGGCTTTCACACAGCTCCATCGTGCAAGTTTCCCATGTGTAGATGAGATTTGTTCTGATGGGTGAGTCAAGAAACAGCCATATGCTGTTATTGAAATCCAGGACTTTGAGGAGAGATGCCTGGAAACCAAAGCAATGGATCCGATAAGTGCCTAGGTGCCTGTTTGTTCTTTTTAACTCTGGGGACATCAGTCTACGGGTCTGAGTGCCGGTAGGTGCTCAGATGGGCCCAGATTGCCCCTGTTTGTCCTGGGAAGCCGCAAATATTGGGATGGGCTCAGGGACTTTGGAGGTTTCTCCTATTAGTAGGGTTGTGGCCATTGGAATGGGCACATACAATTCCTTTGGAGAGGGCAAGCAGAGTCGTCAGGTTTGGCTCCAGGGGCCTGAGCCTGTAGGGTGTGTAGGCCAGGGCTGTTTGGACAGTTGTCTGAAAACACAAGCTCGGCTTATGTTTCGGGTCATAGGTATGGCAGGACTGATCTACAGACCATGAGGAGAACTCTTCGGGGTTTGAAAAAAGGGCGAGTGTGAGGCTCTTGGTCAAGTTTTCGTCTCTGGATATCGTGTCACTCATGGTCTTGAAATTTCCGGGTGACTTAATGGGAAATGGACGCGTCTTACTCTCTGGGGGTTTGGCCCCGTCCAAAGAGTTTGGGGTCATTCTGTGGGATGGAAGAAGTCCGTTGTTCTGTTGCTGTTGATTTGTTTTTTGTTGTTTTTCAACCTCAGGTGTCCCAACAAATGGGGAATTCCAGAATAGAGCCCTGGGGAGGGGCGACTGGACAACCAGAAATCTGGTTAAAAATTGGGGACTCCTTTCAGGTTTTTTACCTCAGGTGTCCCACCTAAAGTGGAATTCCAAAGCAGAGCCCTGGGGACGAGTGAAGGGACAACCCGAATTATGTTTTAAACTTGTGGCCTAGGGGCATGGCAAGCCCAATATGCTGTCTCTCCATCCAGCCACTGAGAGGCCTTACCTGAGGACTGGGCTCAGCCTGAGGGTCACAATGTGTGTTTTTGACCAATGTGGCCTGCAAGCATGGGCAGGGCCTCATGGGCCTCACTGGTTTCTACGACACTGAAAGTTGGACAACATGCCAACCACAAGGTTTCTTGCAATGGGGAAAGAGTTCTGATTTCTGCATCATTTTCAAACCCGGGCAGTGATTGGAGATAAGGTCTAGGTTCTGAAGCATGAAAACTGAGTTAGGGAAGAGATGATGACCTAAGGCCATGGCGTGTCTGATGTGCTCAGTGTGCGGGCAGCTTTCTGGGTGTTGGTCACGAGGTCCGAGCTCAGGTTTTCAGACAGTGCATTAGTGCCCAATTTAGACTCTATATTTTGGGTGCCTTCGAGTGCTGTGTAGGTTCTTATCTGAAGAACTCTTCAGGATATGAAGAATAAGCGAGTCTGAGGTGCGTGCTCAGGCTTTTGTCTCTGGATTTTGTATCCGCGATGGCCGTGGAATATTGGGGAGGCATCAAGGGCCATGGACGAATCTTTTTCTCTGTGGATTTGGCCCGATCCCAATAGTTTTTCGTCAATCTGTGGGATGGGAGGACTCCATTCAAGTATGTTACCTCAGGTGTCCCACCAAAAGAGGCATTCTAAAGCAGAGCACTGGGGAAGACTGAAGGGACACCCGAACTATGGTTAAAAATTGGGGCCTAGGGGCATGGCAAGCCCTAAGCGTGTTTATGCCCTCGTCGCACTCAAGAATGGGCGGGGCCTCAGGGTGAATGCTGGTTTCTCCTTCACTGAATGTTTGACAACATGCAAACCACAAGATATCTTCCTATGGGTAGGGAAGAGTTCTGATTTCTGCATCACAGTCACCTCTGGGCATTGATTGGAGATATGTTCTAGGTTTTGAAGCCTGAAAACTGAGGTAGGGAAGAGATGATGATCTAAGGTGATAGCGGGTGTGATGAGCTCAGTGTGCGGTCAGCTGTCTGGGTGTTGGTCACGAGGTCTGGGCTCAGGTTGTCAGACAGTGCATTAGTGCCCAGGTTAGACTATATATTTTGGGTGCTTTCGAGTGCTGTGTAGGTTCTTATCTGAAGAACTCTTCAGGATATGAAGAATGAGCGAGTCTGAGGCCCGTTTTCAGCCTTTTGTCTCTGGATTTTTTATCACCGATGGCCGTGGAATGTTGGGGAGGCCTCATGGGCCATGGACGAATCTTTCTCTCGGTGGATTTGGAAGAGTGAAGGGACAACCCGAACTATGGTTAAAAATTGGGGCCTAGGGGCATGGCAAGCCCAATATGCTGTCTTGCCATCCAGCCACTGAGAGGCCTTACCTGAGGACTGGGCTCAGGCTGAGGTGTCACAATGTGTGTTTGTGAACAATGTTTTGTTTTGTTTCTCAACCTCAGTTGTCCCACCAAATGAGGGATTCTCGAGTAGAGCGCGGGGGGAGGGGCGACTGGACAACCAGAAATCTGGTTAAAAATTGGGTCCTAGGGACATGTCAAGCCCATTATGACATCTAATGGTCCAGTCCCTGAGAGGACGTACTAGAGGACAGGACTCACGCTGAGGGTCACAATGCGTGTTTATGCCCTCGTCGCACTCATGAATGGACGGGGCCTCATGGTGAATGCTAGTTTCTCCTACACAGAACGTTGGACAACATGCCAACCACAAGGTTTCTTGCCATGGGTAAGGAAGAGTTCTGATTTCTGCATCACAGTGACCCGTGGGCAGTGATTGGAGATAAGGTCTAGGTTCTGAAGCCTGAAAACTGAGGTAGGGAAGAGATGATGACCTAAGGCCATGGCGGTTCTGATGTGCTCAGTGTGCGGTCAGCTGTCTGGGTGTTGTTCACGAATACCGGGCTCAGGTTGTCAGACAGTGCATCAGTGCCCAGGTTAGACTATATATTTTGGATGCATTCGAATGCCGTGTAGGTACTTATCTGAAGAACTCTTCAGGATATGAAGAATGAGCGAGTCTGATGCGCATACTCAGGCTTTGGTCTCTTGATTTTGTATCAGCGATGGCCGTGGAATTTTCGGGATGCCTCATGGGCTATGGACGAATATTGTTCTCTGTAGACTTGGCCAGATCCCAATTGTTTTCCGTCAATCTGTGGGATGGGAGGACTCCTTTCAGGTTTGTTACCACAGGTGTCCCACCAAAAGAGGAATTCCAAAGCAGAGCCCTGGGGAAGAGTGAAGGGACAACCCGAAATATGGTTAAAAATTGGGGCCTAGGGGCATGGCAAGCCCAATATGATATCTCTCCATCCCGCCAAGGAGAGGCCTTACCTGAGGACTGGGCTCAGGCTGAGGGTCACAATGTGTGTTTGTGACCATTGTGGCCCGCAAGCATGGGCAGGGCCTCATATCCAGACTGGTTTCAAGTACACTGAACCTTGGACAACATGCCAACCACAAGGTTTCTTGCCATGGGGAATGAGTTCTGATTTCTGCATCATTTTCAAACCCGGGCCGTGATTGGAGGTAACGTCTAGGTTCTGAAGCCTGAAAACCGAGGTTGACAAGAGATGACGACCTAAGGCCATGACGGGTCCGATGAATTCAGTGTGAGGCCAGCTGTCTGGGTGGGGCCAGGAGGTCCAGGATCAAGCTGTGTCAGAAAGGGCATTAGTGCCCAGGTCAGCCTATATATTTCGGGTACAGCGGAATACTGTGCAAGTTGATCCACATTTGGTGTTCCTGGTTAGCCCCAGAGGGCTATGTTTTTCTTCTGGAGGGCCGGCAGAGTGCTGCATTGTAGTTCTGGATTTTCAAACTGGAGGGCTTGTGGGCCAGTACACTGAGGACGGAAGTCTGAGAACCCAAGCTAGGCCTAGGTTTCTGGGTGAGGATATGGCAGGCACAATCTACAGACCTGAATCGAGATCTCGTGCATCTGAAGTCAGGGTGATGATCAGACGATCCCTCAGGTTGGACATTCTGTCCCTGATGGCCCCTTCTTGAAGGGGGGGTTGATCACGAGGCCATGGGGGTTTTCCCACGATGGGAGTTGTGAGAAGCTCCCAACTGCAATGAAATTCTGCAGGACAATTGAGTCCTGTTGGTTGGCTCCAGGACAACGATTCCGAGCAGGGTACTTAGGATGGATGGCTTGGTAGCACACCTCACATTCCAATTGTCTCCAAGCAACAAGACAGGTTAGATCTGCGGATCTCGGGGAGCAACCGAGGTGGCTGAGTTGAAATGGACTCTCCAGTGGATGTGTCCTAATATGATTTTGTGTCTATGGAGACCTTGGAATGAAGCGGTGGCCCTGGGGCCCTGAAGGGTTCTCCTAAAGAGAGGCTTTCACACAGCTCCATTGTGCAAGTTTCCCATGTGTAGATGAGATTTGTTCTGATGGGTGAGTCAAGAAACAGCCATATGCTGTTATTGAAATCCAGGCCTCTGAGGAGCGATGCCTGGAAACCAAAGCAATGGATCCGATAGGTGCCTAGGGGCCTATTCTTTCCTTTTTACTTCTGGGGATATCATTCTTCGGGTCTGAGTGAGAGGAGGTGCTCAGATGGCCTCAGATTGCCCCTATTTGTCCTGGGAAGCCACAAATATTGGGATGGCTTCAGGGACTTTGGAGGTTTATCCTATTAGTAGGGTTGTGGCTATTGGAATGGGCACATACAATTCCCTTGGAGAGGTCAAGAACAGTTGTCTTTTTTGGCTCCAGGGGCCTGAGCCTGTAGGGTGTGTAGGACAGGGCTGTTTGGACAGTTGTCTGAAAACACAAACTCGGCTTATGTTTCGGGTCATAGGTATGGCAGGACTGATCAACAGACCATTTGGAGAACTCTTCGGGATATGTAAAAAGGGCCAGCGTGAGGCTCTTGCTCAAGTTTTTGTCTCTGGATATCGTGTCACTCATGGTCGTGAAATTTCCGGGTGAATTCATGGGAAATGGACGAGTCTTACTCTCTGGGGGTTTGCCCCCGTCCAAAGAGTTTGCGGTCATTCTGTGGGATGGAAGAATTCCGTTGCTCTGTTGTTGTTGATTTGTTTTGTTTTGTTTTTCAACCTCAGGTGTCCCAACAAAATAGGGATTCCAAGGTAGAGTCGTGGGAAGGGGCGACTTGTCAACCAGAAATCTGGTTAAAAATTGGGGCCTAGCGACATGTCAAGCCCATTATGACATCTAATGGTCCAGCCACTGAGAGGACGTACTAGAGGACAGGACTCACGCTGAGGGTCACAATGCGTGTTTATGCCCTCGTCGCACTCAAGAATGGGCGGGGCCTCAGGGTGAATGCTGGTTTCTCCTACACTGAACTTTGGACTACATGCCAACCACAAGGTTTCTTGCCATGGGTAAGGAAGAGTTCTGATTTCTGCATCACAGTCACCCCTGAGCAGTGATTGGAGATAAGGTCTAGGTTCTGAAGACTGAAAACTGAGGTAGGGAAGAGATGATGACCTAAGGCCATGGAGTTTCAGATGTGCTCAGTTTGCGGTCAGATGTCTGGGTTTTGGTCACGAGTTCCAGGCTCAGGTTGTCAGACAGTGCATTAGTGCCGAGGTTAGACTATATATTTTGGGTGCATTCGAGTGTCGTGTAGGTTCTTATCTGAAGAACTCTTCAGGATATGAAGAAAGAGCGAGTCTGAGGCGCGTGCTCAGGCTTTTGTCTCTGGATTTTGTATCAGCGATGGCCGTGGAATGTTGGGGAGGCCCCATGGGCCATGAACAAATCTTGCTATCTGTGCACTTGGCCCGATCCCAATTGTTTTCCGTCAATCTGTGGGATGGGAGGACTCCTTTCAGGTTTGTTACCTCAGGTGTCCCACAAAAGAGGAAATCCAAAGCAGAGTCCTGGGGAAGAGTGAAGGGACAACCCTAACTATGGTTAAAAATTGGGGCCTAGGGGCATGGCAAGCCCAATATGCTGACTCTCCATCCAGCCACTGAGAGGCCTTACCTGAGGACTGGGCTCAGGCAGAGGTTCACAATGTGTGTTTGTGACCAATGTGGCCCACAAGCATGGGCGGGGCCTCATGGGCAACACTGGTTTCAAATACAGTGAACCTTGTACAACATGCCAACCACAAGGTTTCTTGCCATGGGGAAAGAGTTCTGATTTCTGCATCCTTTTCAAATGCGGGCCAAGATTGGAGATAAGGTCTAGGTTCTGAAGCCTGAAAGCCGAGGTTGACAAGAATGACGACTTAAGACCATGACGGGTCCGAAGTGCTCAGTGTGCGGCCAGCTGACTGGGTGGGGCCCGGAGTTCCAGGATCAGGCTTTTTCAGAAAGGGCATTAGTGCCCAGGTCAGCCTATATATTTGGGGTACAGCCGAATGGCGTGCAGTTTGCTCCTCATTTGTGGTTTCAGGGTAGCCCCAGAGGGCAATGTTTTTCTTCTGGAGGGCAGGCAGAGTGCTGCTTTGTAGTTCTGTATTGCCAAACTGCAGGGCTTGAGGGCCAGCAGTCTGAGACGGAAGTTTGAGAAACCAATATAGGCCTAGGTTTCTGAGTGAGGATATGGCAGGCACAATCTACAGACCTGAATCGAGATCTCGTGCATCTGAAGTCAGGGCGAGGATCCGACGATCGCTCAGGTTGGACATTCTGTCCCTGATGGCCCCTTCTTTAAGGGGAGGTGGATCACGAGGCCATGGGGGTTTTCCCACGATGGGAGTTGTGAGAAGTTCCCAAGTGCAAAGATTCTACTGTAGGACAATTGAGACCTGTTGGTTGGCTCCAGGACAACGTTTCTGAGCAGGGTTCTAAGGATGGATGGATGGGTAGTCCACCACGCATTCCAATTTTCTCCACAGAACAAGACAGTTTATATCTGCTGGATCTGGGGGAGCAACCGAGGAGGCTGAGTTGAAATATACTCTCCCGTGGATGTGTCCTAATATGATTTTGTGTCTATGGAGACCTTGGAATGAAGCGGTGGCACTGGGGCCCTGAAGGGTTCTCCTAAGGAGAGGCTTTCACACAGCTCCATCATGCAAGTTTCCCATGTGTAGATGAGATTTGTTCTGATGGGTGAGTCAAGAAACAGCCATATGCTGTTCTGACTGGGTGCATTCGAGTGTCGTTTAGCTTCTTATCTGAGGAACTTTTCCGGATATGAAGAATGAGCGAGTCTGAGGCGTGTGCTCAGGCTTTTGTCTCTGGATTTTGTATCAGAGAAGGACGTGGAATGTTGGGGAGGCCTCAAGGGTCATGGACGAATCTTTTTTCTGAGGATTGGGCCCGATTCCAATTGTTTTTAGTCAATCTGTAGGATGGGAGTACTCATTTCAGGTTTGTTATCTTAGGTGTCCCACCAAAAGAGGAATTCCAAAGCAGAGCCCTGGGGAAGAGTGAAGGGACAACCCGAAATATGGTTAAAAAATGGGGGCCTAGGGCATGTCAAGCCCAATATGCTGTCTCTCCATCCAGCCACTGTAGGCCTTATCTGAGTACTGGGCTCAGGCTGAGGGACACAATGTGTGTTTGTGACCAATGTGGCCCGCAAGCATGGACGGGGCCTCATGTAATGAAGCGGTGGCACTTGGGCCCTGAAGGGTTCTCATAAAGAGAGGCTTTCACACAGCTCCATCGTGCAAGTTTCCCATGTGTATATGAGATTTGTTCTGATGGGTGAGTCAAGAAACAGGCATATGCTGTTATTGAAATCCAGGCCTCTGAGGAGAGATGCCTGGAAGCCAAACCAATGAAACCGATAGTTCCCTAGGAGCCTGTTTGTTCCTTTTTATCTCTGGGGACATCAGTCTACGGTTCTGAGTTCAGGTAGGTGCTCAGATGGGCCCAGATTGCCCCTGTTTGTCATGGGAAGCCACAAATATTGGGATGGCCTCAAGGACTTTGGAGGTTTATCCTATTAGTAGGGTTGCGGCCATTGGAATGGGCACATACAATTCCCTTGGAGAGGGCAAGCACAGTCGTCATGTTTGGCTCCAGGGTCCTGAGCCTGTAGGGTGTGTAGGCCAGGGCTGTTTGGACAGTTGTCTGAAAACACAAACTCGGCTTATGTTTCGGGTCATAGGTATGGCAGGACTGATCTACAGACCATGAGGAGAACTCTTCGGGATATGAAAAAAGGGCGAGTGTGAGGCTCTTGCTCAAGTTTTTGTCTCTGGATATCGTGTCCCTGATGGTCGTGAAATTTCCGGGTGACTTCATGGGAAATGAACGAGTCTTACTCTCTGGGGGTTTGGCCCCGTGCAAAGAGTTTGGGTTCATTCTGTGGGATGGAAGAAGTCCGTTGTTCTGTTGTGGTTGATTTTTTCTGTTTGTTTTTCACCTCAGGTATCCCACCAAATGAGGGATTCCAGAGAGAGCCCTGGGGAGTTGTGATTGGACAACCAGAAATCTGGTTAAAAATTGGGGCCTAGGGACATGACAAGCCCATTATGACATCTAATGGTCCAGCCACTGAGAGGATTTACTAGAGGTCAGGAATCACGCTGAGGGTCACAATGCGTGTTTATGCCCTCGTTGCACTCAAGAATGGGCGTGACCTCAGGGTGAATACTGGTTTCTCCTACACTGAACGTAGGACAACATGCCAACCACAAGGTTTCTTGCCATGGGTAAGCAGGAGTACTGATTTCTGCATCACAGTCACCCCTGGGCAATGATTGGAGATAAGCTCTAGGTTCAGAAGCCTGAAAACTGAGGTAGGGCAGAGATGATGACCTAAGGCCATGGCGGGTCTCATGTCCTCAGTGTGCGGTCAGCTGTCTGGGTGTTGCTCAGGAGGTCCCGGGTCAGGTTGTGTCAGACAGTGCATTACTGCCCAGGTTAGACTATATAATTTGGGTACTTTCGAGTACCGTGTAGGTTTATTCTCATTTAATATGTCCGGACAGCTCATTAGGCAATATATTTTTTCTAGAGGGCAGGCAGTGTGCTGCAATGATGGTCCGGAATTGCCAAACTTGTGGGCTTCGGGGCCAGGAGTGTGAGGATGGGAGTCTGAGAACACAAGCTAGACTTGGGTTTCAGGGCGAGGGCACGGCTTGTACCCCCTGAAGATCTGAAGCAATATCTCATGCTTCTGAATTCAGAGTGAGTATCAGACGTTGGCTCAGCTTGGATTTTCTGTTCATGACGGCCCCTTCATGAAGGGAGCGGATTCTAGAGAGCGTGGAGGTTTTCCCACGTTGGGAGTGGTGGGATGCCTCCTCCAAGGATTCCTTCTGCGGGACTATTGAGACTTGTTGGACAGTCCAGGACATCCCATATGGATGTGTCCAGACCAACGTTCGAGTATGGATGCCTGGGAAGCCCGCCTCGCATTCCAATTGTCTCCTAGCGACAAGATCTGATGGCTCTGCGGGTGCAATCGGGTGTCGGTTGGCAATTCGGGCCTCAGGTTGTGTCAGACAGGGCATTAGTGCACAGGCTAGACTATATAATTGGTGTACAGTTGAGTGGCATGCAGGTTTATCCTCATTTGAGGTTTCTGGGTAGACCCATAGGGCAACGTTTTTCTTCTAGAGGGCAGGCAGAGTGCAGCACTGTGTCATCGGAAATCCCAAAATGGAGGGCGTGTGGTCCAGGAGAGTGAGGACGGAAGTCTGAGAACACTAGCTATGCTTAGGATTTGAGGTGAGGGCACAGCAGGTGCACTCTGAAGACCTTAATCAAGATCTCGTGCATCTGAAGTCAAGACGAAGATCAGCCGTTGGCTCAGGTTGGAGTTTCTTTCCATGATCCGACTTCATGAAAATTGGGGGCATCATGTGATCTTGGAAGCTTTCCATGATATGAGTTGTGAGGTGGTCCATGAACAAGGACACCTGTTGGATGGATCAAGGATGTCCCATAAGGAACGACGCAAGAGCAGGGTTCTAAGGGTTCTAAGGATCTCTAAGGAGAGATGCCTGGAAACCAAAGCAATAGATCCGATAGGTGCTTATGGGCCTGTTCGTTCCTTTTTACCTCTGGGGACATCAGTCTATGGGTCTGAGTGGCTGTAGGTGCTCAGATGGGCCCAGATAGCCCCTGTTTGTCCTGGGAAGACACAAATACTGGAATGGCCTCAGGGACTTTGGAGGTTTATCCTATTAGTAGGGTTGTGGCCATTGGAATGGGCACATACAATTCCCTTGGAGAGGGCAAGCCCAGTCTTCATGTTTGGCTCCAGGGGCCTGAGCCTGTAGGGTGTGTAGGCCTGAAAACCGAGGTTGAGAAGAGATGAGGAACTAAGGCCATGACGGGTCCGATGTGCTCAGTGTGCGGCCAGCTGTCTGTGTGGGGCCTGGAGGTCCAGGCTCAGGGTTTGCTAGAAAGGGCTTTAGTGCCCAGGTCAGCCCTATATATTTGGGGTACAGCCAGATGGCGTGCAGGTTGATGCTCATTTGGGTTTTCTGGGTAGCCCCAGAGGGCAATGTTTTTCTTCTGGAGGGCAGGCAGAGTGCTGCATTGTAGTTCTGGATTGCCAAACTGGAGGGCTTGTGGGCCAGTAGTCTGAGGTCGGAAGTCTGAGAAGCCAAGCTAGACCTATGTTTCTGGGTGAGGATATGGCAGGCAAATCTACAGCCCTGAATCGAGATCTCGTGCATCTTAAGTCAGGGTGAGGATCAGACGATCGCTCAGGCTGGACATTCTGTCACTGATAGCCCCTTCTTGAAGGGGGGGGTGGATCAAGAGGCCTTGGGTTTTTTCCCACGATGGGAGTTGTGAGAAGCTCCCAACTGCAAAGATTCTTCTGCAGGACAATTGAGACCTGTTGGTTGGCTCCAGGACAATGATTTGGAGCAGGGTTCTAAGGAGGGATGGCTGGGTAGCCCACCTTGCATTCGAATTGTCTCCAAGCAACAAGACAGGTTAGATCTGCTGGATCTGGGGGAGCAACCGAGGAGGACGAGTTGAGATGGACTCTCCCGTGGATGTGTCCTAATATGATTTTGTGTCTATGGAGACCTTGGAATGAAGCGGTGGCACTGGGGCTCTGAAGGGTTCTCCTAAAGAGAGGCTTTCACACAGCTCCATCATGCAAGTTTCCCATTGTAGACGAGATTTGTTCTGATGGGTGAGTCTAGAAACAGCCATATACTGTTATTGACATCCAGGCCTCTGAGGAGAGATGCCTGGAAACCAAAGCAATGGATCCGATATATGCCTAGGGGCCTGTTCATTCCTTTTTACTTCTGGGGACTTCAGTCTTCCGGTCTGACAGCCGGTAGGTGCTCAGATGGGTCCAGATACCCCCTTGTCTTGGAAAGCCACAAATATTGGGATGGCTTCAGGAAATTTGGAGGTTTATCATATTAGTAGGGTTGTGGCCATTGGAGTGGCCACATACAATTCCCTTGGAGAGGGCAAGCACAGTCGGCCGGTGTGACTCCAGGGGCCAGAGCCTGTAGGGTGTGTAGGCCAGGGCTGTTTGGACAGTTGTCTGAAAACACAAACTCGGCTTGTGTTTCCGGTCATAGGTCTAGCAGGACTGATCTACAGACCATGAGGAGAACTCTTCGGGATATGAAAAAAGGGGGAGTGTGTGGCTCTTGTTCAAGTTTTTGTCTCTGGATATCGTGTCACTCATGGTCGTGAATTTTCCGGGTGACTTCATGGGAAATGGAGGAGTCTTCTCTCTGGGGGTTTGGCCCCGTCCAAAGAGTTTGGGGTCATTCTGTGGGATGGAAGAAGTTCGTTGTTCTGTTGTTGATTTGTTTTAATTTGTTTTTCAACCACAGATGTCCCACCAAAGGAGGCATTCCAGAGTAGAGCCCTGGGGAGGGGCGACTGGACAACCAGAAATCTGGTTAAAAATTGGGGCCTAGGGACATGTCAAGCCCATTATGACATCTAATGGTCCATCCACTGAGAGGAAGTACTAGAGGACAGGACTCACGCTGAGGGTCACAATGCGAATTTATGCCCTCGTTGCACTCAAGAATGGGCGGGCCTCAGGCTGAATGCTGGTTTCTCCTACACTGAATGGTGGACATGCCAACCACAAGGTTTCTTGCCATGGGTAATGAAGAGTTCTGATTTCTCCATCACAGTCACCCCTGGGCAGTGATTGGAGATAAGGTCTAGGTTCTGAAGCCTGAAAACTGAGGTAGGGAAGAGATGATGACCTAAGGCCATGGCGGGTCTGATGTGCTCAGTGTGCGGTCCGCTGTCTGGGTGTTGGTCACGAGGTCCGGGCTCAGGTTTTCAGATAGTTAATTAGTGCCCATGTTAGACTATATATTTTGGGTGCATTCGAGTGCCGTGTAGGTTATTATCTGAAAAACTCTTCAGGATATGAAGAATGAGCGAGTCTGAGGCGCGTGCTCAGGCTTTTGTCTCTGGATTTTGTATCAGCGATGGACGTGGAATTTTGGGGAGGCCTAATGGGCCATGGACGAATCTTGCTCTCTGTGGACTTGGCCCGATCCCAATTGTTTTCGTCAATCTGTGGGATGGGAGGACTCCTTTCAGGTTTGTTACCTCAGGTATCCCACCAAAAGAGGAATTCCAAAGCAGAGCCCTGGGGAAGAGTGAAGGGACAACCCGAACTATTGTTAAAATTTGGGGCCTAGAGGCATGGCAAGCCCAATATGCTGTCTCTCCATCCAGCCACTGAGAGGCCTTACCTGAGGACAGGGCTCAGGCTGAGGGTCACAATGTGTATTTGTGACCAATGTGGCCCGCAAGCATGGGCGGGGCCTCATGGGCCACACTGGTTTCAACGACACTGAACCTTGGACAACATGCCAACCACAAGATTTCTTCCCATGGGGAAAGAGTTCTGATGTCTGCATCATTTTCAAACCCGGGCCGTGATTGGAGATAAGGTCTAGGTTCTGAAGCCTGAAAACCGAGGTTGAGAAGAGATGACGACCTAAGGCCATGGCGGGTCCGAAGTGCTCAGTGTGCAGCCAGCTGTCTGCGTGGGGAGAGGACGTCCAGGCTCAGGCTGTGTCATAAAAGGCATTACTGCCCAGGTCAGCCTATATATTTGGGGTACAGCCAAATAGCGTGCCCCGTTAATCCTCATTTGGGGTTTCTGGGTAGCCCCAGAGGGCAATGTTTTTCTTCTGGAGGGAAGGCAGAGTGCTGCATTGTAGTTCTGCATTCCCAAACTGGAGGGCTTTGGGCCAGTAGTCTGAGGATGGAAGTCTGAGAACCCAAGCAAGGCCTAGGTTTCTGGGTGAGGATATGGCAGGCACAATCTACAAACCTGAATCGAGATCTCGTGCTTCTGAAGTCAAGTCAAGGATCAGATGATCGCTCAGGTTGGACATTCTGTCCCTGATGGCCCCTTCTTGAAGGGGGGGTGAATCACAATGCCATGGAGGTTTTCCCACGATGGGAGTTGTGAGAAGCTCCCAACTGCAAAGATTCTTCTGCAGGACAATTGAGACCTGTTGGTTGGCTCCAGGACAATGATTTGGAGCAGGGTTCTAAGGATGGTTGGCTGGGTAGCCCACCTCGCATTCCAATTGTCTGCAAGCAACAAGACAGGTTAGATCTGCTGTATCTGGGGGAGCAACCGAGGAGGCTGAGTTGAAATTGACACTCCCGTGGATGTGTCCTAATTTGATTTTGTGTCTATGGAGACCTTGCAATGAAGCCTTGGCACTGGGGCCCTGAAGGTTTCTCCTAAAGAGAGGCTTTCACACAGCTCCATCATGCACGTTTCTCATGTGTAGATGAGATTTGTTCTGAAGGGTGAGTCAAGAAACAGCCATATGCTGTTATTGAAATCCAGGCCTCTGAGGAGAGATGCCTGGAAACCAAAGCAATGGATCAGATAGGTGCCTACGGGCCTGTTCGTTCCTTTTTACCTCTGGGGACATCAGTCTATGGGTCTGAGTGCCGGTAGGTACTCAGATGGGCCCAAATTGCCCCTGTTTGTCCTGGGAAGCCACAAATATTGGGATGGCCTCACGGACTTGGGATGTTTATCCTATTAGTAACGTTGTGGCCTTTGGAATGGGAACATACAATTCCCTTGGAGAGGGCAAGCACAGTCGTCAGGTTTGGCTCCAGGGGCCTGAGCCTGTAGGGTGTGTAGGCCAGGGCTGTTTGGACAGTTGTCTGAAAACACAAACTTGGCTTATGTTTCGGGTCATAGGTATGGCAGGAATGATCTACAGAGCATGAGGAGAACACTTCGGGATATGAAAAAAGGGCGAGTGTGAGGCTCTTGCTCAAGTTTATGTCTCTGGATATCGTGTCACTCATGGTCGTGAATTTTCCGGGTGACTTCATGGGAAATGGACAAGTCTTACTCTCGGGGGCTTGGCCCCGTCCAAGGAGTTTGGGGTCACTCTGTGGAATGGAAGAAGTCCGTTTTTTTTGTTGTTGTTGATTTGTTTTGTTTTGTTTTTCTACCTCAGGTGGCCCACCAAATGAGGGATTCCAGAGTAGAGCCCTGGGGAGTTGTAACTGGACAATCAGAAATATGGTTAAATATTGGGGCCTAGGGACATGTCAAGCCCATTATGACATCTAATGGTCCAGCCACTGAGAGCACGTACTAGAGGACAGGACTCACGCTGAGGGTCACAATGCGTTTTATGCCCTCATCGCACTCAATAATGGGCAGGGCATCAGGTTGAATGCTGGTTTCTCCTACACTGAACGTTGGACAACATGCCAACCACAAGGTTTTTTGCCATGGGTAAGGAAGAGTTCTGATTTCTACATCATGGTGAACCGTGGGCAGTAATTGTAGATAAGGTCTTGGTTCTGAAGCCTGAAAACTGAGGTAGGGAAGAGATGATGACCTAAGGGCCTGGTGTGTCTGATGTGCTCAGTGTGCGGTCAGCTGTCTGGGTGTTGGTCACAAGGTCCGGGCTCAGGTTGTCAGACAGTGCATTAGAGCCCCGTTTAGACTGTATATTTTGGGTGCATTCGAGTGCCGTGTAGGTTATTATCTGAAGAACTCTTCAGGATATGAAGAATGAGCAAGTCTGAGGTGCGTGCTCAGGCTTTTGTCTCTGGATTTTGTATCTGTGATGGCCGTGGAAAGTTGGGGAGGCCTCATGGGTTATGGACGAATATTGCTCTCTGTGGATTTGGCCCGATCCCAATTGTTTTCGTCAATCTGTGGGATGGGAGGACTCCTTTCAGATTTGTTACCTCAGGGGTACCACCAAAAGAGGAATTCCAAAGCAGAGCCCTGGGGAAGAGTGAAGGGACAACACGAACTATGGTTAAAAATTGGGGCCTAGGGGCATGGCAAGCCCAATATGCTGTCTCTCCATCCAGCCACTGAGAGGCCTTACCTGAGGACTGGGCTCAGGCTGAGGGTCACAATGTGTGTTTGTGACCAATGTGGCCCGAAAGCAGGGGCGGGGCCTCATGGGCCACACTGGTTTCAAGTACACTGAACATTGGACAACATGCCAACAACAAGGTTTCTTGCCATGGGATAAGAGTTCTTATTTCTGCATCATTTTCAAATCCGGGCCGTGATTGGAGATAAGGTCTAGGTTCTGAAGCCTAAAAACCGAGATTGAGAAGAGATGACGACCTAAGGCCAGTGCGGGTCCGTTGTGCTCAGTTTGTGGCCAGCCTTCTGGGTGGGGCTAGGAGTTCCTGGCTCAGGCTGTGTCAGTAAGGGCATTAGTGCCCAAGTCAGCCTATATATGTGGGGTACAGCTGAATGGCGTGCAGGTTGATCCTCATTTTGGATTCTGGGCAGGCCCAGAGGGCAATGTTTTTCTTCTGGAGAACAGGCAGAGTGCTGCATTGTAGTTCTGGATTGCCAAACTGGAGGGCTTGTGGGCCAGTAGTCTGAGGACGGAAGTCTGAGAACCCAAGCTAGGCCTAGGTTTCTGGGTGAGGATATGGCAGGCACAATCTATAGATCTGAATCGAGATCTCGTGCATCTGAACTCAGGGCGAGGATCAGACGATCGCTCAGGTTGGACATTCTGTCCCTGAAGGCCCCTTCTTGAAGGGGGGTGGATCACGAGGCCATGGGGGTTTTCCCACGATAGGAGTTGTGAGAAGCTCCCAACTGCAAAGATTCTTCTGCAGGACAATTGAGACCTGTTGGTTGGCTCCAGGACAACATTTCCGATCAGGGTTATAAGGATGGATGGCTGGGTAGCCCACCTCGCATTCCTATTGACTCCACGCAACAAGACAGGTTAGATCTGCTGGATCTGGGGGAGCAACCGAGGAGGATGAGTTGAAATGGACTCTCCCGTGGATGTGTCCTAATATGATTTTGTGTCTATGAAGACCTGGAATGAAGCGGTGGCACTGGGGCCCTTAAGGGTTTTCCTAAAGAGAGGCTTTTACACAGCTCCATCGTGTAAGATCCCATGTGAATATGAGATTTGTTCTGATGGGTGAGTCAAGAAACAGCCATATGCTGTTATTGAAGTCCAGGCCTCTGACGAGAGATGTCTTGAAACCAAAGCAATGGATCCGATATGTTCCTATGGGCCTGTTCGTTCCTTTTACCTCTGGGGACATCAGTCTACGGGTCTGAGTGCCGGTAGGGGCTCAGATGTGCCCAGATTGCCTCCGTTTGTCCTGGGAAGACACAAATATTGGGATGGCCTCAGGGACTTTGGAGGTTTATCCTCTTAGTAGGGTTGTGGCCATTGGAATGGGCACATACAATTCCCTTGGAGAGGGCAAGCACAGTCGTCAGCCCCACATTCTGTGGGATGGAAGAAGTGCGTTGCTCTGTTGTTGTTGATTTGTTTTGTTTTGTTTTTCAACCTCAGGTGTCCCACCAAATGAGGGATTCCAGAGTAGAGCCCTGGGGAGGGGCGACTGGACAACCAGATATCTGGTTAAACATTGGGGCCTAGGGACATGTCAAGCCCATTATGACATCTTAAGGTCCAGCCACTGAGAGGACGTACTAGAGGACAGGACTCACGCTGAGGGTCACAATGCGTGTTTATGCACTCGTCGAGCTCAAGAATGGGCGGGGCCTCAGGGTGAATTCTGGTTTCTCCTACACTGAACGTTGGACATCATGCCAACCACAAGGTTTCTTGCCATGGGGAAAAAGTTCTGATTTCTGTATCATTTTCAATCCCGGGCCGGGATTGGAGATAAGGTCTAGGTTCTGAAGCCTTAAAACCGATGTTGAGAAGAGATGACGACCTAAGGCCATGAGGGGTCCGATGTGCTCAGTGTGCGGCCAGCTGTCTGGTTGGGGCCAGGAGGTCCAGGCTCAGGCTGTGTCAGAAAGGGCATTAGTGCCAAGGTCTGCCTATATATTTGCGGTACAGCCGAATGGCGTGCCCCGTTGATCCTAATTTGGGGTTTCTTGGTAGCCCCAGAGGCAATGTTTTTCTTCTGGAGGGAATGCAGAATGCTGCATTGTAGTTTTGGATTGCCAAACTTGAGGGCTTGTGGGCCAGTAGTCTGAGGACGGAGGTCTGAGAATCCAAGCTAGGCCTAGGTTTCTGGGTGAGGATACGGCAGGCACAATCTACAGACCTGAATCGAGATCTCGTGCATCTGAAGTCAGGGCGAGGATCAGACGATCGCTCAGGTTGGACATTCTGTCCCTGATGGCCCCTTCTTGAAGGGGGGGTGGATCACGAGGCCATGGGGGTTTTCCAACGATGGGAGTTGTGAGAAGCTCCCAACTGCAAAGATTCTTCTGCAGGACAATTGAGACCTGTTGGTTGGCTCCAGGACAACGATCCGAGCAGGGTTCCAAAGATGGTTGGCTGGGTAGCCCACCTCGCATTCCAATTGTCTCCAAGCAAGAAGACATGTTAGATCTGCTGGATGTGGGGGAGCAACCTAGGAGGCTGAGTTGAAATGTACTCTCCCGTGGATGTGTCCTAATATGATTTTGTGTCTATGGAGACCTTGTAATCAAGCAGTGGCACTGGGGCCCTGATGTTTTCTCCTAAAGAGAGGCTTTCACATAGCTCCATCGTGCATTTTTCCCTTGAATAGATGAGATTTGTTCTGATGGGTGAGTCAAGAAACAGCCATATGCTGTTATTGAAATACAGGCCTCTGAGGAGAGATGCCTGGAATACAAAGCAATATATCCGATAGGTGCCTAGGGGCCTCTTCATTCCTTTTTACGTCTGGGGACATGAGTCTATGGGTCTGAGTGCCGGTACGTGCTCAAATGTGCCCAGATTGCCCCAGTTTGTCCTGGGAAGCCACAAATATTGGGATGGCCTCAGGGACTTTGGAGGTTGATCCTATTAGTAGGGTTGTGGCCATGGGAGTGGGCACATACAATTCCCTTGGAGATGGCAAACACCGTCGTCAGGTTTGGCTCCAGGGGCCTGAGCCTGTAGGATGTGTAGGCCACGGCTCTTTGGACAGTTGTCTGAAAACAGAAACTCGGCTTATGTTTCGGGTCATAGGTATGGCAGGACTGATCTACAGACCATGAGGAGAACTCTTCGGGATACGAAAAAAGGGCGAGTGTGAGGCTCTGCTCAAGTATTTGTCGCTGGATATCGTGTCACTCATGGTGGTGAAATTTCCGGGTGACTTCATGGGAAATGGACGATTCTTACTCTCTGGGGGTTGGCCCCGTCCAAAGAGTTTGGGGTCATTCTGTGGGATGGAAGAAGTCCATTGTTCTGTTGCTGCTGTTTTGTTTTGTTTTGCTTTTCAACCTCATGTGTCCCACCACATGAGGGATTCCAGATTAGAGCCCTGGGGAGGGGCGACTGGACAACCAGAAATCTGGTTAAAAATTGGGGCCTAGGGACATGTCAAGCCCATTATGACATCTAATGGTCCAGCCACTGAGAGGATGTACTAGAGGACAGGACTCACGCTGAGGGTCACAATGCGTGTTTATGCCCTCGTCGCACTCAAGAATGGGCAGGGCCTCACGGTGAATGCTGGTTTCTCCTACACTGAACGTTCGACAACATGCCAACCACAAGGTTTCTTGCCATTGGTAAGGAAGAGTTCAGATTTCTGCATCACAGTGACCCCTGGGCATTGATTGGAAGTAAGGTCTATGTTCTGAGGCCTGAAAACTGAGGTAGGGAAGAGATGATGACCTAAGGCCATGGCGGGACTGATGTGCTCAGTGTGCGGTCAGCTGTCTGGGTGTTGGTCACAAGGTCCTGACTCAGGTTGTCAGACAGTGCATTAGTGCCCAGGTTAGACTATATATTTTGGGTGCATTCGAGTGCCGTGTAGGTTCTTATATGAAGAACTCTTCAGGATATGAAGAATGAGCGAGTCTGAGGAACGTGCTCAGGCTTTTGTCTCTGGATTATGTATCAGCGATGGCCGTGGAATGTTGGGGAGGCCTCATGGGCCATGGACAAATCTTGCTCTCTGTGGACTTGGCCCGATCCCAATTGTTTTTCGTCAATCTGTGGGATAGGAGGACTCCTTTCAGGTTTGTTACCTCAGGTGTCCCACCAAAGGAGGAATTCCAAAGCAGAGTCCTGGGAAGAGTGAAGGGACAACCCAAACTATGGTTAAAAATTCGGGCCTAGCGGCATGGCAACTCCAATATGCTGTCTCTCCTTCCAGCCACTGAGAGGCCTTACCTGAGAACTGGGCTCAGGCTGAGGGTCACAAAGTGTGTTTGTGACCAATGTGGCTCGCAAGCAAGGGCGGGGCCTCATATCCACACTGGTTTCAAGTTCACTGAACCTTGGAAAACATGCCAACCACAAGGTTTCTTGCCATGGCGAAAGAGTTCTGATTTCTGCATCATTTTCAAACCCAGGCCGTGATTGGAGATAAGGTCTAGGTTCTGAAGCCTGAAAACCGAGGTTGAGAAGAGATGACGACCTAAGGCCATGGCGGGTCCGATGTGCTAAGTGTGCGGCCAGCTCTCTGGGTGGGGCCAGGAGGTCCAGGATCAGGCTGTGTCATAATGGGCATTAGTGCCCTGGTCAGCCTATATATTTGGGGTACAGCCGAATGGCGTGCAGGTTGATCCTCATTTGGGGTTTCTGCGTAGACCCAGAAGGCAATGTTTTTCTTCTGGAGGGCTGGCAGAGTGCTGCATTGTATTTCTGGATTCCCAAACTGGAGGGCTTGTGGGCCAGTAGTCTGAGGACGGAGGTCTGAGAATCCAAGCTAGGCCTAGGTTTCTGGGTGAGGATATGGCAGGCACAATCTCCAGATCTGATTCGAGATCTCGTGCATCTGAAGTCAGGGCGAGGATCAGACGATCGCTCAGGTTGGACATTCTGTCCCTGATGGCCCTTCTTGAAGGGGGGGGTGGATCACGAGGCCATGGGTGTGAGAAGTCCCAACTGCAAAGGTACTTCGCAAGACAATTGAGATCTGTTGGTTGGCTCCAGGACAACATTTCCGAGCAGTGTTCAAAGGATGGATGGCTGGGTAGCCCACCTCGCATTCGAATTGCCTCCAAGTAACAAGACAGGTTAGATCTGCTGGATCTGGGGGAGCAACCGAGGAGGCTGAGTTGAAATGGACTCTCCCGTGGATGTGTCCTAATATGATTTTGTGTCTATGGAGACCTTGGAATGGAGCGGTTGCACTGGGGCCCTGAAGGTGTCCCCTAAAGAGAGGCTTTCACACAGCTCCATCGTGCAAGTTTCCCATGTGTAGATGAGATTTGTTCTGATGGGTGAGTCAAGAAACAGCCATATGCTTTATTCACATCCAGGCCTCTGAGGAGAGATGCCTGGAAACCAAAGCAATGGATCCGATAGGTGCCTTGGGACCTGTTCGTTCCTTTTTACGTTGGGGATATCAGTCTACTGGTCTGAGTGCAGGTAGGTGCTCAGATAGGCCCAAATTCCCCTGTTTGTCCTGGAAAGCCACAATATTGTGATGTCGTCAGGCTCTTTGGAGGTTTATCCTATTAGTAGTGTTGTGGCCATTGGAATGGGCACATACAATTCCCATGGAGAGGGCAAGCACAGTCGTCAGGCTTGGCTCCAGGGGTCTGAGCCTGTAGGGTGTGTAGGCCAGGGCTGTTTGGACAGTTGTCTGAAAACACAAACTCTGCTTATGTTTCGGGGCATAGGTATTGCAGGACTGATCTACAGACCATGAGGAGAATTCTTCGGAATATGAAAAAAGAGCGAGTGTGAGGCTTTGCTCAGTTGTTGTCTCTGGATATCGTGTCACTCATGGTCGTGAAATTTCCGGGTGACTTCATGGGAAATGGGCGAGTCTTACTCTCTGGGGGTTTGGCCACGTCCAAAGAGTTTGGGGTTATTCTGTGGGATAGAAGACGTCCGTTGTTCTGTTGTTGTTGATTTGCTTTGTTTTGTTTTTCTACCTCAGGTGTCCCACCAAATGGGGGATTCCAGAGTAGAGCCCTGGAGAGGGGCGACTGGACAACCAGAAATCTGATTAAAAATTTGAGCCTAGGGACCTGTTAAGCCCATTATGACATCTAATGGTCCAGCCACTGAGTGGACGTACTAGAGGAAAGGACTCACGCTGAGGGTCACAATGCGTGTTTATGCCCTCGTCGCCCTCAAGAATGGGTGGTGCCTCAGGGTGAATGCTAGTTTCTCCTACACTGAACGTTGGACAACATGCCCACCAGAAGGTTTCTTGCCATGGGTAAGGAAGAGTTCTGATTTCTGCATCACAGACACCCCTGGGCAGTGAATGGAGATAAGGTCTAGGTTCTGAAGCCTGAAACCTGAGATAGGGAAGAGATGATGACCTAAGGCTATGGCGGATCTGATGTGCTCAGTGTGCGGTCAGCTGTCTGGGTGTTGGTCACGAGGTCCGTGCTCAGGTTGTCAGACAGTGCATTAGTGCCCCGGTTAGACTATATATTTTGGGTGCCTTCGAGTGCCGTGTAGGTTCTTATCTGAAGAACTCTCCAGGATATGAAGAATGAGCGAGTCTGAGGCGCGTGCTCAGGCTTTTGTCTCTGGATTTTGTATCAGCGATGGCCTTGGAATGTTGGGGAAGCCTCATGGGCCATGGACGAATCTTGCTCTCTGTGGATTTGGCCCGATTCCAATTGTTTTTCGTCAATCTGTGGGATGGGAGGACTCCTTTCATGTTTGATACCTCAGGGGTCCCACCAAAGAGGAAATCCAAAGCAGAGCCATGGGGAAAACTGAAGGGAAACCCGCACTATGTTTAAAAATTGGGGCCTAGGGGCATGGCAAGCCCAATATGCTGTCTCTCCATCCAGCCACTGAGAGGCATTACCTGAGGACTGGGCTCAACTGAGTGTCACAATGTGTGTTTGTGACCAATTTGGCCCGCAAGCATGGGCAGGGCCTCCTATCCAGACTGGTTTCAAGTACACTGAACCTTGGACAACATGCCAACCACAAGGTTTCTTGCCATGGGGAAAGAGTTCTGATTTCTGCATCATTTTCAAACCCGGACCGTGATTGGAAATAAGGTCTAGGTTCTGAAGCCTGAAAACAGAGGTTGAGAAGAGATGACGACCTAAGGCCATGACGGGTCCGTTGTGCTCCGTGTGCGGTCAGCTGTCCTGGTGGGGCCAGGAGTTCCAGGCTTAGGTAGTGACAGAAATAGCATTAGTGACAAGTCAGCCTATATATTTGGGGTAAAGCCGAATGCCATGCAGGATGTTCCTCATTTGGGGTTTCTGGGTAGCCCCAGAGGGCAATGTTTTTCTTCTGGAAGGCAGGCAGAATGCTGCATTGTAGTTCTGGATTGCCAAACTGGAGGGCTTGTGGGCCAGTAGTCTGAGGACCGAAGTCTGAGAACCCAAATTAGGCCTACGTTTCCGGGTGAGGATATGGCAGGCACAAACTTTAGACCTGAATCGTGCATCTGAAGTTAGGGCGAGGATCAGATGATCCTTCAGGTTGGACATTCTGTACCTGATGGCCACTTATTGAAGGGGGGGTGGATCACGAGGCCATGGGGGTTTTCCCACGATGGGAGTTTGAGAAGCTCCCAACGGCAAAGTTTCTTCTGCAGGACAATTGAGACCTGTTGGTTGGCTCCAGGACAACGATTCCGAGCAGGGTTCTAAGGATGGATGGCTGGGTAGCCCACCTCGCATTCCAATTGTCTCCAAGCAACAAGATTTGTTAGATCTACTGGATCTGGGGGAGCAACCGAGGAGGCTGAGTTGAAATGGACTCTCCCGTGGATGTGTCCTTATATATTTTTTGTCTATGGAGTCCTTGGAATGAAGCCTGGGGCCCTGAAGGTTTCTCCTAAGGAGAGGCTTTCACACAGCTCCATCGTGCAAGTTTCCCATGTGCAGATGAGATTTGTTCTGATGGGTGAGTCAAGAAACAGCCATATGCTGTTATTGAAATCCAGGCCTCTGAGGAGAGATGCCTGGAAAACAAAGCAATGGATCCGATTGGTTCCTAGGGGCCTGTTCGGTCCTTTTTACCTCTGGGGAAATCAGTCTACGGGTCTGAGTGCCGGTAGGTGCTCATATGGGCCCAGATTGCCACTGTTTGTCCTGGGAAGCCAAAAATATCGGGATAGCCTCAGGGACTTTGGAGGTTTATCCTCTTAGTAGGGTTGTGGCCATTGGAATGGGCACATACAATTCCCTTGGAGAGGGCAAGCACAGTCGTCATGTTTGGCTCCAGGGGCCTGAGCCTGTACGGTGTGTAGGCCAGGGATGTTTGAACAGTTGTCTGAAAACACAAACTCGGCTTATGTTTCGGGGCATAGGTATTGCAGGACTGAGCTACAGACCATGAGGAGAACTCTTCGGGATATGAAAAAAGGGCGAGTGTGAGGCTCTTGCTCAAGTTTTTATCTCTGGATATCGTGTCATTCATGGTCGTGAAATTTCCGGGTGACTTCATGGGAAATGGACGAGTCTTACTCTCTGGGGGTTTGGCCCCGTCCAACAGTTTGGGGTCATTCTGTGGGATGGAAGAAGTCCGTTGTTCTGTTGTTGTTGATTTGTTTTGTTTTGTTTTTTAAACTCAGGTGTACCAACAAATGGGGGATTCCAGAGTAGAGCGCTGGGGAGGGGGGACTGGACCAGCGGAAATCTGATTAAAAATTGGGGCCTAGGGACATGTCAAGCACATTATGACATCTAATGGTCGAGCCATTGAGAGGACGTACTAGAGGACAGGACTCACACTGAGGGTCTAAATGCGTGTTTATGCCCTCTTCGCCCTCAATAATGGGCGGGGCCTCAGTGTGAATGCTGGTTTCTCCTACACTGAACGTTCGACAACATGCCAACCACAAGGTTTCTTGCCATGGGTAAGGAAGAGTTCTGATTTCTGCATCCCAGTGACCCTGGGCAGTGATTGGAGATAAGATCTAGGTTCTGAAGCCTGAAAACTGAGGTAGGGAAGAGATGATGACCTAAGAACATGGCGGGTCTGATGGGCTCAGTGTGCGGTCAGCTGTCTGGGTGTTCGTCACGAGGTCCGGGCTCAGGTTGTCAGAGAGTGCATTAGTGCCCAGGTTAGACTATATATTTTGGGTGCCTTCGAGTGCCGTGTAGGTTCTTATCTGAAGAATTCTTCAGGATATGAAGAATGAGCGAGTCTGAGGCGCGTGCTGGGGATTTTGTCTCTGGATTTTGTATCAGTGATGGCCGTGGAATGTTGGGGAGGCCTCATGGGCCATGGACGTATCTTGCTCTCTGTGGATTTGGCCCGATCCCAATTGTTTTTCATCAATCTGTGGGATGGGAGGACTCCTTTAGGTTTGTTACCTCAGGTGTCCCACCTAAAGTGGAATACCAAAGCAGAGCCCAGGGGAAGAGTTAGGGACAACCCGAACTATGGTTAAAAATTGGGTCCTAAGGGCATGGCAAGCCCAATATGCTGTCTCTCCATCCCGCCACTGAGAGGCCTTACCTGAGGACTGGGCTCAGGCTGAGGGTCACAATGTGTGTTTGTGACCAATGTGGCCTGCAAGCATGGGCGGGACCTAATGGGCCACACTGGTTTCAAGTACACTGAACCTTGGACAACATGCCAACCACAAGGTTTCTTGCCATGGGGAAAGAGTTCTGATTTCGCATCATTTTCAAACCAGGGCCGAGATTGGAGATAAGGTCTAGGTTCTGAACCCTGAAATCCGAGGTTGAGAAGAGATGACGACCTAAGGCCATGGCGGGTCCGATGTTCTCAGTGTGTGGCAAGCTGTCTGGGAGGGGCCAGGAGGTCCAGGCTCATGCTGTGTCAGAAAGGGCATTAGTGCCCAGGTCATCCTATATATTTGGGGTACAGCCGAATGTCGTGCAGGTTGATCCTCATTTGGGGTTTCTGGGTAGCCCCAGAGGGCAATGTTTTTCTTCTGGAAGGCAGGCAGAGTGCTGCATTGTAGTTCTGGATTGCCAAACTGGAGGGCTTGTGGGCCAGTAGTCTGAGGACGGAAGTCTGAGAACCCAAGCTAGGCCTAGGTTTCTGGGTGAGGATATGGCAGGCACAAGCTACAGATCTGAATCGAGATCTCGTGCATCTGAAGTCAGGGCGAGGATCAGACGATCGCTCAGGTTGGACATTCTGTCCCTGATGGCCCCTTCTTGAAGGGGGGGTGGATCACGAGGCCATGGGTGTTTTCCCACGATGGGAGTTGAGAGAAGCTCCCAACGGCCAAGATTCTTCTGCAGGACATTTGAGACCTGTTGGTTGGCTCCAGGACAATGATTCTGAGCAGGGTTCTAAAGATGGATGGCTGGGTAGCCCACCTCGCATTCCAATTGTCTCCAAGCAACAAGACAGGTTAGATCTGCTGGAAATGGGGGAGCAACCGAGGAGGCTGAGTTGAAATGGACTCTCCCGTGGATGTGTCCTAATATGATTTTGTTTCTATGGAGAACTTGGAAAGAATCGATTGCATTGCGGCCCTGAAGCGTTCTCCTAAAGAGAGACTTTCACACAGCTCCATTGTGCAAGTTTCCCATGTGTAGATGAGTTTGGTTCTGATGGGTGAGTCAAGAAACAGCCATATGCTGTTATTGAAATCCAGGCCTCTGAGGAGAGATGCCTGGAAACCAAAGCAATGGATCTGATAGGTGCCTAGGGGCCTGTTCGTACCTTTTTACCTCTGGGGACATCAGTCTACGGGTCTGAGGGCAGGTAGGTGCTCAAATGGGCCCAATTTGCCCCAGTTTGTCCTGGGAAGCCACAAATATTGGGGTGGCCTCAGGGACTTTGGAGGTTTATCCTCTTACTATTGTTGTGGCCATTGGAATGGGCACATACAATTCCCATGGAGTGGGCAAGCAAAGTCGTCAGTTTTGGCTCCAGGGGCCTGATCCTGTAGGGTGTGTAGCCCAGGCCTGTTTGGACAATTGTCTGAAAACACAAACTCGGCTTATGTTTCGGGTCAAATGTATGGTAGGACTGATCTACAGACAATGAGGAGAACACTTCAGGATATGAAAAAAGGGCGAGTGTGAGGCTCTTGCTCAAGTTTTTTTTTCTGGATATCGTGTCACTCATGGTCGTGAAATTTCCGGGTGACTTCAAGGGAAATGGACGAGTCTTACTCTCGGTGGTTTGGCCCCGTCCAAAGAGTTTGGGGTCATTCTGTGGAATGGAAGAAATCCGATGTTCTGTTGTTGTTGATTTGTTTTATTTTGTTTTTCAACCTCCGGTGTCCCACCAAATGAGGGATTCCAGAGTAGAGCCCTGGGGAGGGGCGACTGGACAACCAGAAATCTGGTTAAAAATTGGGGCCCAGTGACATGTCAAGCCCATTAGGACATCTAATGGTCCAGCCACTAAGAGGACGTACTAGAGGACAGGACTCACGCTGAGGGTGAAAGTGAGTGTTTATGCCCTCGTCGCACTCAAGAATGGGCGGGGCCTCAGGGTGAATGCTGGTTTCTCCTACACTGAACGTTGGACAACATGCCAACCACAAGGTTTCTTGCCATGGGTAAGGAAGAGTTCTGATTTCTGCATCACAGTCACCCCTGGGCAGTGATTGGAGATATGGTCTAGGTTCTGAAGCCTGAAAACTGAGGTAGGTAAGAGATGATGACCTAAGGCCTTGGCGGGTCTGACGTGCTCAGTGTGTGGTCAGCTGTCTGGGTGGGGCCAGGAGGACCAGGCTCAGGCTGTGTCAAAAAGGGCATTAAGCCCAGGTCAGCCTATATATTTGGGGTACAGCCGAATGGCGTGAAGATTGATCCTCATTTGGTATTTCTGGGTAGCCCCAGATGGCAATGTTTTTCTTCTGGAGGGCAGGCAGAGTGCTGCATTGTAGTTCTGAATTGCCAAACTGGAGGGCCGGTGGGCCAGTAGTCTGAGGACAGAAGTCTGAGAAACCAAGCTAGGCCTAGGTTTCTGGGTGAAGATATGGCAGGCACAATCTACAGACCAGAATCGAGATCTCGTGCATCTGAAGTCAGGGCGAGGATCAGACGATCGCTCAGGTTGGACATTCTGTCCCTGATGTCCCCTACTTGAAGGTGGGGTGGATCACGAGGCCATTGGTGTTTTCCCACGATGGGAGTTGTGAGATCCCCCAACTGCAAAGATTCTTCTGCAGTCAATTGAGAGCTGTTGGTTGGCTCCAGGACAACGATTCCGAGCAGGGATCTAAGGATGGATGGCTGGGTAGCCCAACTTGCATTCCAATTGTATCCAAGCAACAAGACAGGTTAGATCTGCTGGATCTGCGGGAGCAACCGAGGAGACTGAGATGAAATGGACTCTCCCGTGGATGTGTCCTAATATGATTTTGTGTCTATGGAGTACTTGGAATGAAGCCGTGGCACTGGGGCCCTGAAGGGTTCTCCTAAAGAGAGGCTTTCACATAGCTCCATCATGCAAGTTTCCCATGTGTAGATGAGATTTGATCTGATGGGTGAGTCTAGAAACAGCCATATGCTGTTATTGAAATCCAGGCCTCTGAGGAGAGATGCCTGGAAAGCAAAGCAAATGATCTGATAGGTGTCTAGGGGCCTGTCCTCTGGGGACATCAGTCTACGGGTCTGAATGCCGGTAGGTGCTCAGATGGGCCCAGATTGCCCCTGTTTGTCCTGGGAAGCCACAAATATCGGGATGGCCTCAGGGACTTTGGAGGTTTATCCTCTTAGTAGGGTTGTGGCCGTTGGAATGGGCACATACAATTCCCTTGGAGAGGGCAAGCACCGTCATCATGTTTGGCTCCAGAGGCCTGAGCCTGTACGGTGTGTAGGCCAGGGATGTTTGGACAGTTGTCTGAAAACAGAAACTCTGCTTATGTTTCGGGTCATAGTTATGGCAGGACTGATCTACAGACCTTGAGGAGAACTCTTCGGGATATGAAAAAAGGGCGAGTGTAAGGCTCTTGCTCAAGTTTTTGTCTCTGGATATCGTGTCACTTATGGTCGTGAAATTTCCGGGTGACTTCATGGGATATGGACGAGTCTTACTCTCTGGGGGTTTGGCCCCGTCCAACAGTTTGGGGTCATTCTGTGGGATGGAAGAAGTCCGTTGTTCTGTTGTTGTTGATTTGTTTTGTTTTGTTTTTTAAACTCAGGTGTACCAACAAATGGGGGATTCCAGAGTAGAGCCCTGGGGGGGGGGAGACTGGACCAGCAGAAATCTGGTTAAAAATTGGGGCCTAGGGACATCTCAAGCCCATTATGACATCTAATGGTCGAGCCATTGAGAGGACGTACTAGAGGACAGGACTCACACTGAGGGTCATAATGCGTGTTTATGCCCTCTTCGCCCTCAACAATGGGCGGGGCCTCAGTGTGAATGCTGGTTTCTCCTTCACTGAACGTTGGACAACATGCCAACCACAAGGTTTCTTGCCATTGGTAAGGCAGAGTTCTGATTTCTGCATCACAGTGACCCCTGGGCAGTGATTGGAGATAATGTCTAGGTTCTGAAGCCTGAAAACTGAGGTAGGGAAGAGATGATGACCTAAGGCCATGGCGGGTCTGATGTGCTCAGTGTGCGGTCAGCTCTCTGGGTGTTGGTCACGAGGTCCGGGCTCAGGTTGTCAGACAGTGCATTAGTGCCCAGGTTAGACTATATATTTTGGGTGCCTTCGAGTGCCGTGTAGGTTCTTACCTGAAGAACTCTTCAGGATATGAAGAATGAGCGAGTCTGAGGCGCGTGCTCAGGCTTTTGTCTCTGGATTTTGTATCAGCGATGGCCGGGGATGTTGGGGAGGCCTCATGGGCCATGGACGAATCTTGCTCTCTGTGGATTTTGCCCGATCCCAATTGTTTTTCGTCAATCTGTGGGATGGGAGGACTCCTTTAGGTTTGTTACCTCAGGTGTCCCACCTAAAGTGGAATACCAAAGCAGAGCCCAGGGGAAGAGTGAAGGGACAACCCGAACTATGGTTAAAAATAGGAGCATAGGGGCATGGCAAGCCCAATATGCTGTCTCTCTATCCCGCCACTGAGAGGCCTTACCTGAGGACTGGGCTCAGGCTGATGTCACAATGTGTGTTTGTGACCAATGTGGCCCGCAAGCATGGGCGGGACCTCATGGGCCACACTGGTTTCAAGTACACTGAACCTTGGACAACATGCCAACCACAAGGTTTCTTGCCATGGGGAAAGAGTTCTGATTTCTGCATCATTTTCAAACCAGGGCCGAGATTGGAGATAAGGTCTAGGTTCTGAACCCTGAAATCCGAGGTTGAGAAGAGATGAGGACCTAAGGCCATGGCGGGTCCGATGTTCTCAGTGTGCGGCAAGCTGTCTTGGAGGGGCCAGGAGGTCCAGGCTCATGCTGTGTCAGAAAGGGCATTAGTGCCCAGGTCATCCTATATATTTGGGGTACAGCCGAATGTCGTGCAGATTAATCCTCATTTGGGGACATTCTGTCCCTGATGGCCCCCTCTTTAAGGTGGGAGATCATGAGGCCATCGGGGTTTTCCGACGATGGGAGTTGTTAGAAGGTCCCAATTGCAAAGATTCTTCTGCATGACAATTGAGACCTGTTGGTTGGCTCCAGGACAACGATTCCGAGCAGGGTTCTAAGATTGGATGGCTGGGTAGCCACCTCGCAATCCAATTTTCTCCAAGCAACAAGACAGGTCAGATCTACTGGATCTGGGGGAGCAACCGAGGAGGCTGAGTTGTAATGGACTCTCCCGTGGATGTGACCTAATATGATTTTGTGTCTATGGAGACCTTGGAATGAAGCGGTGGCACTGGTGCCCTGAAGGGTTCCCATAAGAGAGGCTTTCACACAGCTCCATCGTCCAAGTTTCCCATGTGTAGATGAGATTTGTTCTGATGGTGAGTCAAGAAACAGCCATATGCTGTTATTGAAATCAAGGCCTCTGAGGAGAGATGCCTCGAAACCAAAGCAATGGATCCGATAGGTGCATAGGGGCCTGTTCGTACCTTATTAACTCTGGGGATATCAGTCTACGGGTCTGAGTGCAGGTAGGAGCTCAGATGGGCTCAGATTGACCATGTTTGTCCTGGGAAGCCACAACTATTGAGATTGCCTCACGAAATTTGGAGGTTTATCCTCTTAGTAGGGTTGTGGCCATTGGAATGGGCACATACAATTCCCTTGGAGAGGGCAAGCACAGTCTTCAGGTTTGGTCTCAGGGGCCTGAGCCTGTAGGGTGTGTAGGTCAGAGCTGTTGGGACAGTTGTCTGAAAACACAAACTCGGCTTATGTTTCAGGTCATAGGTATGGCAGGACTGATCTACAGACCATGAGGAGAACACTTTGGGATATGAAAAATGGGCGAGGGTGAGGCTCTTGCTCACGTTTTTGTCCCTAGATATTGTGCCACTCATGGTCGTGAAATTTCCAAGTGACTTCATGGGAAATGGACGAGTCTTACTCTCTGGGGGTTTGGCCCCGTCCAAGGCGTTTGTGGTCACTCTGTGGGATGGAAGAAGTCCGTTTTTGTTGTTGTTGTTGATTTCTTTTGTTCTGTTTTTCTAACTCAGGTGTCCCACCAAATGAGGGATTCCAGAGTAGAGCCCTGTGGAGCTGTTACTGGACAACCAGAAATCTGGTTAAAAATTGGGGCCTAGGGACATGTCAAGCAAATTATGACATCTAATGGTCCAGCCACCGAGAGGATTTACTAAAGGTCAGGAATCACGCTGAGGGTCACAATGCGTGTTTATGCCCTCGTCCCACTCAAGAATGTGCGTGACCTTAGGGTGAATGCTGGTTTATCCTACACTTAACGTAGGACAACATGGCAACCACAAGGTTTCTTGCCTTGGGTAAGCAGGAGTTCTGATTTCTGCATCACAGTCACCCCTGGGCAGTGATTGGAGATAAGTTCTAGGTTCTGAAGCTTGAAAACTGAGGTAGGGCAGAGATGAAGACATAAGGCCATGGCGTGTCTGATGTGCTCAGTGTGTGGTCAGCTGTCTGGGTGTTGCTCAGGAGGTCCCGGCTCAGGTTGTGTCACACAGTGCATTACTGCCCAGGTTAGACTATATAATTTGGGTACATTCGAGTGCCGTTTAGGTTTATTCTCATTTAATGTGCCCGGGCAGCTCATTAGGCAATATACTTTTTCTAAAGGGCAGCAGATTGCTGCAATGATGGTCCGGAATTGCCACACTTGTAGTCTTCGGGGCCAGGAGTGTGAGGATGGAAGTCTGAGAACACAAGGTAGACTTGGGATTCAGGGCGAGGGCACGGCATGTACCTCCTTAAGATCTGAAGCAATATCTCATGCATCTGAAGTCAGAGCGAGGATCAGACTTTGGCTCAGCTTGGATTTTCTGTTCATGACGGCCCCTTCATGAAGGGAGCCGAATCTCGAGGCCGTGGAGGTTTTCCCACGTTGGGAGTGGTGGGATGCCCCCTACAAGGATTCCTTCTGCGGGACAATTGAGACCTGTTGGACAGCTCCAGGACATCCAATATGGATGGACAGCAGAGTGCTGCATTATAATTCTGGATTGCCAAACTGGAGGGCTTCTGGGCCATTAGTCTGAGGATGGAAGTCTGAGGACACAAGTTAGGCTTAGGTTTCTGGGTGAGGACATGGCAGGCACAATCTACAGATCTGAACCGAGATCTCGTGCATCTGAAGACAGGGTGAGATCAGACGATCGCTCAGGTTGGACCTTATGTCCCTGAGCGACACGTCATGAAGGGGGGGGGGATCACGAGGCCATGGGTGTTTTCTCACGATGGGAGTTGTGAGAAGCTCCCAACTTCAAAGATTCTTCTGCAGGACAATTGAGACCTGTTGGTTGGCTCCAGGACAACGATTCCGAGCAGGGTTCTAAGGATGGATGGCTGGGTAGCCCACCTCGCATTCCAATTGTCTCCTAGCAACAAGACAAGTTAGATCTGCTGGATCTGGGGGAGCAAGCGAGGAGGCTGAGTTGAAATGCACTCTCCTGTGGATGGGTCTAATGTGTTTTTGTGTCTATGGATAACTTGGAATGACGTGGTGGCACTGGGGCCATGAAGAGTTCTCCTAAACAGAGGTTTTGACATCACTCCCACGTGCAAGTTTCCCATGTGTAGATGAGATTTGTTCTGGTGGGTGAGTCAAGAAACAGCCATATGCTGGTACTGAAATCCAGGCCTCTGAGGAGAGATGCCTGGAAACCAAAGCAATGGATCCGATTAGGGCCTAGGGGCCTGTTCGTTCCTTTTTACCTCTGGGGATATCAGTCTACAAGTCTGAGTGCTGGTAGGTTCTCAGATGGGCTAAGATTGCTCCTGTTTGTCCTGGGAAGCCACCACTATTGGGATGGCCTCAGGGACTTTGGAGGTTTATCCTATTAGTAGCATTGTGGCCATTGGAATTGGCACACAGAATTCCCTTGGAGAGGGCAAGTACAGTCCTCAGCTTGGCTCCAGGGGCCTAAGCCTGTAGGCTGTGTAGGCCAGGGCTGTTTGGACAGTTGTCTGAAAACATAAACTCGGCTTATGTTTCGGGTCATAGGTATTGCAGGACTGATCTACAGACCATGAGGAGTATTCTTCAGGATATGAAAAAAGGGCGAGTGTGAGGCTCTTGCTCAAGTTTTTATCTCTGGATATCATGCCATTCATGGTCATGAAATTTCCGGGTGACTTCATGGGAAATGGACGAGTCTTACTCCTTGGGGGTTTGGCCCAATCCAAAGAGTTTGGGGTCATTCTGTGGGACGGAAGAAGTCCGTTTTTTTGTTGTTGTTGTTTTGTTTTGTTTTGTTTTGTTTTGTTTTTCAAACTCAGGGGTCCCACCAAATGAGGGATTCCAGAGTAGAGCCCTGGGGAGGGGCGATTAGACGACCAGAAATCTGGTTAAAATTGGGTCCTAGGGACAGCTAGACTTGGGTTTCAGGGCGAGGGCACGGCATGTACCCCCTGAAGATCTGAAGCAATATCTCATGCATCTGAAGTCAGAGCGAGGATCAGACGTTGGCTCAGCTTGGATTTTCTGTTCATGACGGCCCCTTCATGAAGGGAGCCGAATCTCGAGGCCGTGGAGGTTTTCCCACGTTGGGAGTGGTGGGATGCCCCCTACAAGGATTCCTTCTGCGGGACAATTGAGACCTGTTGGACAGCTCCAGGACATCCCATATGGATGAGTCCAGACCAACGTTCAAGGATGGAAGCCTGGGAAGCCCGCCTCGCATTCCAATTGTCTCCTAGCGACAAGACATTTTAGATCTGATGGCTCTGCGGGAGCAACCGGGGGGCTGGCTGAGTTGAAATGGACTTTCCTGAGGATGGGTCTAATGTGTGTTTTTGTCCATGAGGGCCTTTAAATGGGGCGGTGGCACCGGGACAATGAAGTATTCTCCTAAGCTTTTGACATAGCTCCCATGCACAAGTTTCCTTGTGGAGACGAGTTTGGTTCTGATGGGTGCCTCAGGAAAATCCCCAATGCTGCTATTGGAAACCAGGGTTTTGAGGAGACATGCCTGTAAACCAAAGCAATGGATCCAATTTGGCCTAGGGTCCTGTCTGGTTCAATCTTCGTCTCTGGGGACACCCATCTAGTGTATGATTGGAGGTAGATGCTCAGCTGATGTCAGACTGACCTTTTTTGTCCCGGGCGACCTATACTATTGGGATGGCCTCAGGGACTTTGGAGGGTTCTCCTAATTTGTACGATTTTGGACAATGGAATGGGCAGAATTCCCATGGATTGGGTACGCACAATCCTAATGTGTGGCTCCAGGGTCCCAAGCCTGGATGGTGTGTGGCCCAGGACTTTGAGGACAGAAGTCTGAAAACACAAACTCAGCTTATGTTTGGGGACGTAGGTATGGCAGGCCCAATTTACAAACCATGAGAAGACATCTTCAGGATATGAAGAAAGTGCGAGTCTGAGGCGCTTGCTCAGACTTTTGCCTCTGGATTTTGTATCAGCGATGGCCGTGGAATGTCGAGGAGGCCTCATGGGCCATGGACGAATCTTGCTCTCTGTGGATTTGGCCCGATCCCAATTGTTTTTCATCAATCTGTTGGATGGAGGACTCCTTTCAGGGTAGTTACCTCAGGTGTCCCACCAAAAGAAGAATTCCAAAGCAGAGCCCTGGGGAAGAATGAAGGGACAACCCGAACTATTGTTAAAAATTGGGGCCTAGGGGCATGGCAAGCCCAATATGCTGTCTCTTCATCCAGCCACTGAGAGGCCTTACGTGAGGACTGGGCTAAGGCTGAGGGTCACAATGTGTGTTGCCACCTATGTGGCCCGCAAGCAATGACGGGGCCTCATTGGACACACTGGTATCCAATACACTGGTATCCAATACACAAACAGGTTTCCACTACACTGAACATTATACAACAAGCCTACCACAAGGTTTCTTGCCATCGGGAAAGTGTTCTGATTTCTCCATCATTTTCAAACATGGGCAGTGATTGGAGATAAGGTCTAGGTTCTAAATCCTGAAAACCGAGGCTGTGAAGAGATAACGACCTAAGGCAATGGCTAGTCCGATGTACTCAGTGAGCGGCCAGCTGTATGGGTGGGGCCAGGAGGTCCAGGCTCAGCCTCTGTCAGAAAGGGCATTATTGCCCAGGTCAGCCTATATATTTTGGGTACAGCCAAGTGGCGTGCAGGTTGATCTTCATTTGGTGTTTCTGGGTAGCCCCAGAAGGCAATGTTTTTCTTCTGGATGGACAGCAGAGTGCTGCATTATAATTCTGGATTGCCAAACTGGAGGGCTTCTGGGCCATTAGTCTGAGGATGGAAGTCTGAGGACACAAGTTAGGCTTAGGTTTCTGGGTGAGGACATGGCAGGCACAATCTACAGATCTGAACCGAGATCTCGTGCATCTGAAGACAGGGTGAGGATCAGACGATCGCTCAGGTTGGACCTTATGTCCCTGAGCGACACGTCATGAAGGGGGGGGGGATCACGAGGCCATGGGTGTTTTCTCACGATGGGAGTTGTGAGAAGCTCCCAACTTCAAAGATTCTTCTGCAGGACAATTGAGACCTGTTGGTTGGCTCCAGGACAACGATTCCGAGCAGGGTTCTAAGGATGGATGGCTGGGTAGCCCACCTCGCATTCCAATTGTCTCCTAGCAACAAGACAAGTTAGATCTGCTGGATCTGGGGGAGCAAGCGAGGAGGCTGAGTTGAAATGCACTCTCCTGTGGATGGGTCTAATGTGTTTTTGTGTCTATGGATAACTTGGAATGACGCGGTGGCACTGGGGCCATGAAGAGTTCTCCTAAACAGAGGTTTTGACATCACTCCCACGTGCAAGTTTCCCATGTGTAGATGAGATTTGTTCTGGTGGGTGAGTCAAGAAACAGCCATATGCTGGTACTGAAATCCAGGCCTCTGAGGAGAGATGCCTGGAAACCAAAGCAATGGATCCGATTAGGGCCTAGGGGCCTGTTCGTTCCTTTTTACCTCTGGGGATATCAGTCTACAAGTCTGAGTGCTGGTAGGTTCTCAGATGGGCTAAGATTGCTCCTGTTTGTCCTGGGAAGCCACCACTATTGGGATGGCCTCAGGGACTTTGGAGGTTTTTCCTATTAGTAGCATTGTGGCCATTGGAATTGGCACACAGAATTCCCTTGGAGAGGGCAAGTACAGTCCTCAGCTTGGCTCCAGGGGCCTAAGCCTGTAGGCTGTGTAGGCCAGGGCTGTTTGGACAGTTGTCTGAAAACATAAACTCGGCTTATGTTTCGGGTCATAGGTATTGCAGGACTGATCTACAGACCATGAGGAGTATTCTTCAGGATATGAAAAAAGGGCGAGTGTGAGGCTCTTGCTCAAGTTTTTATCTCTGGATATCATGCCATTCATGGTCATGAAATTTCCGGGTGACTTCATGGGAAATGGACGAGTCTTACTCCTTGGGGGTTTGGCGCAATCCAAAGAGTTTGGGGTCATTCTGTGGGACGGAAGAAGTCCGTTTTTTTGTTGTTGTTGTTTTGTTTTGTTTTGTTTTGTTTTTCAAACTCAGGGGTCCCACCAAATGAGGGATTCCAGAGTAGAGCCCTGGGGAGGGGCGATTAGACGACCAGAAATCTGGTTAAAATTGGGTCCTAGGGACAGCTAGACTTGGGTTTCAGGGCGAGGGCACGGCATGTACCCCCTGAAGATCTGAAGCAATATCTCATGCATCTGAAGTCAGAGCGAGGATCAGACGTTGGCTCAGCTTGGATTTTCTGTTCATGACGGCCCCTTCATGAAGGGAGCCGAATCTCGAGGCCGTGGAGGTTTTCCCACGTTGGGAGTGGTGGGATGCCCCCTACAAGGATTCCTTCTGCGGGACAATTGAGACCTGTTGGACAGCTCCAGGACATCCCATATGGATGAGTCCAGACCAACGTTCAAGGATGGAAGCCTGGGAAGCCCGCCTCGCATTCCAATTGTCTCCTAGCGACAAGACATTTTAGATCTGATGGCTCTGCGGGAGCAACCGGGGTGGCTGAGTTGAAATGGACTTTCCTGAGGATGGGTCTAATGTGTGTTTTTGTCCATGAGGGCCTTTAAATGGGGCGGTGGCACCGGGACAATGAAGTATTCTCCTAAGCTTTTGACATAGCTCCCATGCACAAGTTTCCTTGTGGAGACGAGTTTGGTTCTGATGGGTGCCTCAGGAAAATCCCCAATGCTGCTATTGGAAACCAGGGTTTTGAGGAGACATGCCTGTAAACCAAAGCAATGGATCCAATTTGGCCTAGGGTCCTGTCTGGTTCAATCTTCGTCTCTGGGGACACCCATCTAGTGTATGATTGGAGGTAGATGCTCAGCTGATGTCAGACTGAACTTTTTTGTCCCGGGCGACCTATACTATTGGGATGGCCTCATGGACTTTGGAGGGTTCTCCTAATTTGTACGATTTTGGACAATGGAATGGGCAGAATTCCCATGGATTGGGTACGCACAATCCTAATGTGTGGCTCCAGGGTCCCCAGCCTGGATGGTGTGTGGCCCAGGACTTTGAGGACAGAAGTCTGAAAACACAAACTCAGCTTATGTTTGGGGACGTAGGTATGGCAGGCCCAATTTACAAACCATGAGAAGACATCTTCAGGATATGAAGAAAGTGCGAGTCTGAGGCGCTTGCTCAGACTTTTGCCTCTGGATTTTGTATCAGCGATGGCCGTGGAATGTCGAGGAGGCCTCATGGGCCATGGAAGAATCTTGCTCTCTGTGGATTTGGCCCGATCCCAATTGTTTTTCGTCAATCTGTTGGATGGAGGACTCCTTTCAGGGTAGTTACCTCAGGTGTCCCACCAAAAGAAGAATTCCAAAGCAGAGCCCTGGGGAAGAATGAAGGGACAACCCGAACTATTGTTTAAAATTGGGGCCTAGGGGCATGGCAAGCCCAATATGCTGTCTTTTCATCCAGCCACTGAGAGGCCTTACGTGAGGACTGGGCTAAGGCTGAGGGTCACAATGTGTGTTTGCCACCTATGTGGCCCGCAAGCAATGACGGGGCCTCATTGGACACACTGGTATCCAATACACTGGTATCCAATACACAAACAGGTTTCCACTACACTGAACATTATACAACAAGCCTACCACAAGGTTTCTTGCCATCGGGAAAGTGTTCTGATTTCTCCATCATTTTCAAACATGGGCAGTGATTGGAGATAAGGTCTAGGTTCTAAATCCTGAAAACCGAGGCTGTGAAGAGATAACGACCTAAGGCAATGGCTAGTCCGATGTACTCAGTGAGCGGCCAGCTGTATGGGTGGGGCCAGGAGGTCCAGGCTCAGCCTCTGTCAGAAAGGGCATTATTGCCCAGGTCAGCCTATATATTTTGGGTACAGCCAAGTGGCGTGCAGGTTGATCTTCATTTGGTGTTTCTGGGTAGCCCCAGAAGGCAATGTTTTTTTCTTCTGGATGGACAGCAGAGTGCTGCATTATAATTCTGGATTGCCAAACTGGAGGGCTTCTGGGCCATTAGTCTGAGGATGGAAGTCTGAGGACACAAGTTAGGCTTAGGTTTCTGGGTGAGGACATGGCAGGCACAATCTACAGATCTGAACCGAGATCTCGTGCATCTGAAGACAGAGTGAGGATCAGACGATCGCTCAGGTTGGACCTTATGTCCCTGAGCGACACGTCATGAAGGGGGGGGGGATCACGAGGCCATAGGTGTTTTCTCACGATGGGAGTTGTGAGAAGCTCCCAACTTCAAAGATTCTTCTGCAGGACAATTGAGACCTGTTGGTTGGCTCCAGGACAACGATTCCGAGCAGGGTTCTAAGGATGGATGGCTGGGTAGCCCACCTCGCATTCCAATTGTCTCCTAGCAACAAGACAAGTTAGATCTGCTGGATCTGGGGGAGCAAGCGAGGAGGCTGAGTTGAAATGCACTCTCCTGTGGATGGGTCTAATGTGTTTTTGTGTCTATGGATAACTTGGAATGATGACGGGGGTGGCACTGGGGCCATGAAGAGTTCTCCTAAACAGAGGTTTTGACATCACTCCCACGTGCAAGTTTCCCATGTGTAGATGAGATTTGTTCTGGTGGGTGAGTCAAGGAAACAGCCATATGCTGGTACTGAAATCCAGGCCTCTGAGGAGAGATGCCTGGAAACCAAAGCAATGGATCCGATTAGGGCCTAGGGGCCTGTTCGTTCCTTTTTACCTCTGGGGATATCAGTCTACAAGTCTGAGTGCTGGTAGGTTCTCAGATGGGCTAAGATTGCTCCTGTTTGTCCTGGGAAGCCACCACTATTGGGATGGCCTCAGGGACTTTGGAGGTTTATCCTATTAGTAGCATTGTGGCCATTGGAATTGGCACACAGAATTCCCTTGGAGAGGGCAAGTACAGTCCTCAGCTTGGCTCCAGGGGCCTAAGCCTGTAGGCTGTGTAGGCCAGGGCTGTTTGGACAGTTGTCTGAAAACATAAACTCGGCTTATGTTTCGGGTCATAGGTATTGCAGGACTGATTTACAGACCATGAGGAGTATTCTTCAGGATATGAAAAAAGGGCGAGTGTGAGGCTCTTGCTCAAGTTTTTATCTCTGGATATCATGCCATTCATGGTCATGAAATTTCCGGGTGACTTCATGGGAAATGGACGAGTCTTACGCCTTGGGGGTTTGGCCCAATCCAAAGAGTTTGGGGTCATTCTGTGGGACGGAAGAAGTCCGTTTTTTTGTTGTTGTTGTTTTGTTTTGTTTTGTTTTGTTTTTCAAACTCAGGGGTCCCACCAAATGAGGGATTCCAGAGTAGAGCCCTGGGGAGGGGCGATTAGACGACCAGAAATATGGTTAAAATTGGGTCCTAGGGACAGCTAGACTTGGGTTTCTGGGCGAGGGCACGGCATGTACCCCCTGAAGATCTGAAGCAATATCTCATGCATCTGAAGTCAGAGCGAGGATCAGACGTTGGCTCAGCTTGGATTTTCTGTTCATGACGGCCCCTTCATGAAGGGAGCCGAATCTCGAGGCCGTGGAGGTTTTCCCACGTTGGGAGTGGTGGGATGCCCCCTACAAGGATTCCTTCTGCGGGACAATTGAGACCTGTTGGACAGCTCCAGGACATCCCATATGGATGAGTCCAGACCAACGTTCAAGGATGGAAGCCTGGGAAGCCCGCCTCGCATTCCAATTGTCTCCTAGCGACAAGACATTTTAGATCTGATGGCTCTGCGGGAGCAACCGGGGTGGCTGAGTTGAAATGGACTTTCCTGAGGATGGGTCTAATGTGTGTTTTTTGTCCATGAGGGCCTTTAAATGGGGCGGTGGCACCGGGGACAATGAAGTATTCTCCTAAGCTTTTGACATAGCTCCCATGCACAAGTTTCCTTGTGGAGACGAGTTTGGTTCTGATGGGTGCCTCAGGAAAATCCCCAATGCTGCTATTGGAAACCAGGGTTTTGAGGAGACATGCCTGTAAACCAAAGCAATGGATCCAATTTGGCCTAGGGTCCTGTCTGGTTCAATCTTCGTCTCTGGGGACACCCATCTAGTGTATGAGTGGAGGTAGATGCTCAGCTGATGTCAGACTGACCTTTTTTGTCCCGGGCGACCTATACTATTGGGATGGCCTCAGGGACTTTGGAGGGTTCTCCTAATTTGTACGATTTTGGACAATGGAATGGGCAGAATTCCCATGGATTGGGTACGCACAATCCTAATGTGTGGCTCCAGGGTCCCCAGCCTGGATGGTGTGTGGGCCCAGGACTTTGAGGACAGAAGTCTGAAAACACAAACTCAGCTTATGTTTGGGGACGTAGGTATGGCAGGCCCAATTTACAAACCATGAGAAGACATCTTCAGGATATGAAGAAAGTGCGAGTCTGAGGCGCTTGCTCAGACTTTTGCCTCTGGATTTTGTATCAGCGATGGCCGCGGAATGTCGAGGAGGCCTCATGGGCCATGGACGAATCTTGCTCTCTGTGGATTTGGCCCGATCCCAATTGTTTTTCGTCAATCTGTTGGATGGAGGACTCCTTTCAGGGTAGTTACCTCAGGTGTCCCACCAAAAGAAGAATTCCAAAGCAGAGCCCTGGGGAAGAATGAAGGGACAACCCGAACTATTGTTAAAAATTGGGGCCTAGGGGCATGGCAAGCCCAATATGCTGTCTCTTCATCCAGCCACTGAGAGGCCTTACGTGAGGACTGGGCTAAGGCTGAGGGTCACAATGTGTGTTTGCCACCTATGTGGCCCGCAAGCAATGACGGGGCCTCATTGGACACACTGGTATCCAATACACTGGTATCCAATACACAAACAGGTTTCCACTACACTGAACATTATACAACAAGCCTACCACAAGGGTTTCTTGCCATCGGGAAAGTGTTCTGATTTCTCCATCATTTTCAAACATGGGCAGTGATTGGAGATAAGGTCTAGGTTCTAAATCCTGAAAACCGAGGCTGTGAAGAGATAACGACCTAAGGCAATGGCTAGTCCGATGTACTCAGTGAGCGGCCAGCTGTATGGGTGGGGCCAGGAGGTCCAGGCTCAGCCTCTGTCAGAAAGGGCATTATTGCCCAGGTCAGCCTATATATTTTGGGTACAGCCAAGTGGCGTGCAGGTTGATCTTCATTTGGTGTTTCTGGGTAGCCCCAGAAGGCAATGTTTTTCTTCTGGATGGACAGCAGAGTGCTGCATTATAATTCTGGATTGCCAAACTGGAGGGCTTCTGGGCCATTAGTCTGAGGATGGAAGTCTGAGGACACAAGTTAGGCTTAGGTTTCTGGGTGAGGACATGGCAGGCACAATCTACAGATCTGAACCGAGATCTCGTGCATCTGAAGACAGGGTGAGGATCAGACGATCGCTCAGGTTGGACCTTATGTCCCTGAGCGACACGTCATGAAGGGGGGGGGGATCACGAGGCCATGGGTGTTTTCTCACGATGGGAGTTGTGAGAAGCTCCCAACTTCAAAGATTCTTCTGCAGGACAATTGAGACCTGTTGGTTGGCTCCAGGACAACGATTCCGAGCAGGGTTCTAAGGATGGATGGCTGGGTAGCCCACCTCGCATTCCAATTGTCTCCTAGCAACAAGACAAGTTAGATCTGCTGGATCTGGGGGAGCAAGCGAGGAGGCTGAGTTGAAATGCACTCTCCTGTGGATGGGTCTAATGTGTTTTTGTGTCTATGGATAACTTGGAATGACGCGGTGGCACTGGGGCCATGAAGAGTTCTCCTAAACAGAGGTTTTGACATCACTCCCACGTGCAAGTTTCCCATGTGTAGATGAGATTTGTTCTGGTGGGTGAGTCAAGAAACAGCCATATGCTGGTACTGAAATCCAGGCCTCTGAGGAGAGATGCCTGGAAACCAAAGCAATGGATCCGATTAGGGCCTAGGGGCCTGTTCGTTCCTTTTTACCTCTGGGGATATCAGTCTACAAGTCTGAGTGCTGGTAGGTTCTCAGATGGGCTAAGATTGCTCCTGTTTGTCCTGGGAAGCCACCACTATTGGGATGGCCTCAGGGACTTTGGAGGTTTATCCTATTAGTAGCATTGTGGCCATTGGAATTGGCACACAGAATTCCCTTGGAGAGGGCAAGTACAGTCCTCAGCTTGGCTCCAGGGGCTAAGCCTGTAGGCTGTGTAGGCCAGGGCTGTTTGGACAGTTGTCTGAAAACATAAACTCGGCTTATGTTTCGGGTCATAGGTATTGCAGGACTGATCTACAGACCATGAGGAGTATTCTTCAGGATATGAAAAAAGGGCGAGTGTGAGGCTCTTGCTCAAGTTTTTATCTCTGGATATCATGCCATTCATGGTCATGAAATTTCCGGGTGACTTCATGGGAAATGGACGAGTCTTACTCCTTGGGGGTTTGGCCCAATCCAAAGAGTTTGGGGTCATTCTGTGGGACGGAAGAAGTCCGTTTTTGTTGTTGTTGTTTTGTTTTGTTTTGTTTTGTTTTTCAAACTCAGGGGTCCCACCAAATGAGGGATTCCAGAGTAGAGCCCTGGGGAAGGGCGATTAGACGACCAGAAATCTGGTTAAAATTGGGTCCTAGGGACAGCTAGACTTGGGTTTCAGGGCGAGGGCACGGCATGTACCCCCTGAAGATCTGAAGCAATATCTCATGCATCTGAAGTCAGAGCGAGGATCAGACGTTGGCTCAGCTTGGATTTTCTGTTCATGACGGCCCCTTCATGAAGGGAGCCGAATCTCGAGGCCGTGGAGGTTTTCCCACGTTGGGAGTGGTGGGATGCCCCCTACAAGGATTCCTTCTGCGGGACAATTGAGACCTGTTGGACAGCTCCAGGACATCCCATATGGATGAGTCCAGACCAACGTTCAAGGATGGAAGCCTGGGAAGCCCGCCTCGCATTCCAATTGTCTCCTAGCGACAAGACATTTTAGATCTGATGGCTCTGCGGGAGCAACCGGGGTGGCTGAGTTGAAATGGACTTTCCTGAGGATGGGTCTAATGTGTGTTTTTGTCCATGAGGGCCTTTAAATGGGGCGGTGGCACCGGGACAATGAAGTATTCTCCTAAGCTTTTGACATAGCTCCCATGCACAAGTTTCCTTGTGGAGACGAGTTTGGTTCTGATGGGTGCCTCAGGAAAATCCCCAATGCTGCTATTGGAAACCAGGGTTTTGAGGAGACATGCCTGTAAACCAAAGCAATGGATCCAATTTGGCCTAGGGTCCTGTCTGGTTCAATCTTCGTCTCTGGGGACACCCATCTAGTGTATGAGTGGAGGTAGATGCTCAGCTGATGTCAGACTGACCTTTTTTGTCCCGGGCGACCTATACTATTGGGATGGCCTCAGGGACTTTGGAGGGTTCTCCTAATTTGTACGATTTTGGACAATGGAATGGGCAGAATTCCCATGGATTGGGTACGCACAATCCTAATGTGTGGCTCCAGGGTCCCCAGCCTGGATGGTGTGTGGCCCAGGACTTTGAGGACAGAAGTCTGAAAACACAAACTCAGCTTATGTTTGGGGACGTAGGTATGGCAGGCCCAATTTACAAACCATGAGAAGACATCTTCAGGATATGAAGAAAGTGCGAGTCTGAGGCGCTTGCTCAGACTTTTGCCTCTGGATTTTGTATCAGCGATGGCCGCGGAATGTCGAGGAGGCCTCATGGGCCATGGACGAATCTTGCTCTCTGTGGATTTGGCCCGATCCCAATTGTTTTTCGTCAATCTGTTGGATGGAGGACTCCTTTCAGGGTAGTTACCTCAGGTGTCCCACCAAAAGAAGAATTCCAAAGCAGAGCCCTGGGGAAGAATGAAGGACACAACCCGAACTATTGTTAAAAATTGGGGCCTAGGGGCATGGCAAGCCCAATATGCTGTCTCTTCATCCAGCCACTGAGAGGCCTTACGTGAGGACTGGGCTAAGGCTGAGGGTCACAATGTGTGTTTGCCACCTATGTGGCCCGCAAGCAATGACGGGGCCTCATTGGACACACTGGTATCCAATACACTGGTATCCAATACACAAACAGGTTTCCACTACACTGAACATTATACAACAAGCCTACCACAAGGTTTCTTGCCATCGGGAAAGTGTTCTGATTTCTCCATCATTTTCAAACATGGGCAGTGATTGGAGATAAGGTCTAGGTTCTAAATCCTGAAAACCGAGGCTGTGAAGAGATAACGACCTAAGGCAATGGCTAGTCCGATGTACTCAGTGAGCGGCCAGCTGTATGGGTGGGGCCAGGAGGTCCAGGCTCAGCCTCTGTCAGAAAGGGCATTATTGCCCAGGTCAGCCTATATATTTTGGGTACAGCCAAGTGGCGTGCAGGTTGATCTTCATTTGGTGTTTTCTGGGTAGCCCCAGAAGGCAATGTTTTTTCTTCTGGATGGACAGCAGAGTGCTGCATTATAATTCTGGATTGCCAAACTGGAGGGCTTCTGGGCCATTAGTCTGAGGATGGAAGTCTGAGGACACAAGTTAGGCTTAGGTTTCTGGGTGAGGACATGGCAGGCACAATCTACAGATCTGAACCGAGATCTCGTGCATCTGAAGACAGGGTGAGGATCAGACGATCGCTCAGGTTGGACCTTATGTCCCTGAGCGACACGTCATGAAGGGGGGGGGGGATCACGAGGCCATGGGTGTTTTCTCACGATGGGAGTTGTGAGAAGCTCCCAACTTCAAAGATTCTTCTGCAGGACAATTGAGACCTGTTGGTTGGCTCCAGGACAACGATTCCGAGCAGGGTTCTAAGGATGGATGGCTGGGTAGCCCACCTCGCATTCCAATTGTCTCCTAGCAACAAGACAAGTTAGATCTGCTGGATCTGGGGGAGCAAGCGAGGAGGCTGAGTTGAAATGCACTCTCCTGTGGATGGGTCTAATGTGTTTTTGTGTCTATGGATAACTTGGAATGACGTGGTGGCACTGGGGCCATGAAGAGTTCTCCTAAACAGAGGTTTTGACATCCTCCCACGTGCAAGTTTCCCATGTGTAGATGAGATTTGTTCTGGTGGGTGAGTCAAGAAACAGCCATATGCTGGTACTGAAATCCAGGCCTCTGAGGAGAGATGCCTGGAAACCAAAGCAATGGATCCGATTAGGGCCTAGGGGCCTGTTCGTTCCTTTTTACCTCTGGGGATATCAGTCTACAAGTCTGAGTGCTGGTAGGTTCTCAGATGGGCTAAGATTGCTCCTGTTTGTCCTGGGAAGCCACCACTATTGGGATGGCCTCAGGGACTTTGGAGGTTTATCCTATTAGTAGCATTGTGGCCATTGGAATTGGCACACAGAATTCCCTTGGAGAGAGGGCAAGTACAGTCCTCAGCTTGGCTCCAGGGGCCTAAGCCTGTAGGCTGTGTAGGCCAGGGCTGTTTGGACAGTTGTCTGAAAACATAAACTCGGCTTATGTTTCGGGTCATAGGTATTGCAGGACTGATCTACAGACCATGAGGAGTATTCTTCAGGATATGAAAAAAGGGCGAGTGTGAGGCTCTTGCTCAAGTTTTTATCTCTGGATATCATGCCATTCATGGTCATGAAATTTCCGGGTGACTTCATGGGAAATGGACGAGTCTTACTCCTTGGGGGTTTGGCCCAATCCAAAGAGTTTGGGGTCATTCTGTGGGACGGAAGAAGTCCGTTTTTTTGTTGTTGTTGTTTTGTTTTGTTTTGTTTTGTTTTTCAAACTCAGGGGTCCCACCAAATGAGGGATTCCAGAGTAGAGCCCTGGGGAGGGGCGATTAGACGACCAGAAATCTGGTTAAAATTGGGTCCCTAGGGACAGCTAGACTTGGGTTTCAGGGCGAGGGCACGGCATGTACCCCCTGAAGATCTGAAGCAATATCTCATGCATCTGAAGTCAGAGCGAGGATCAGACGTTGGCTCAGCTTGGATTTTCTGTTCATGACGGCCCCTTCATGAAGGGAGCCGAATCTCGAGGCCGTGGAGGTTTTCCCACGTTGGGAGTGGTGGGATGCCCCCTACAAGGATTCCTTCTGCGGGACAATTGAGACCTGTTGGACAGCTCCAGGACATCCCATATGGATGAGTCCAGACCAACGTTCAAGGATGGAAGCCTGGGAAGCCCGCCTCGCATTCCAATTGTCTCCTAGCGACAAGACATTTTAGATCTGATGGCTCTGCGGGAGCAACCGGGGTGGCTGAGTTGAAATGGACTTTCCTGAGGATGGGTCTAATGTGTGTTTTTGTCCATGAGGGCCTTTAAATGGGGCGGTGGCACCGGGACAATGAAGTATTCTCCTAAGCTTTTGACATAGCTCCCATGCACAAGTTTCCTTGTGGAGACGAGTTTGGTTCTGATGGGTGCCTCAGGAAAATCCCCAATGCTGCTATTGGAAACCAGGGTTTTGAGGAGACATGCCTGTAAACCAAAGCAATGGATCCAATTTGGCCTAGGGTCCTGTCTGGTTCAATCTTCGTCTCTGGGGACACCCATCTAGTGTATGAGTGGAGGTAGATGCTCAGCTGATGTCAGACTGACCTTTTTTGTCCCGGGCGACCTATACTATTGGGATGGCCTCAGGGACTTTGGGGTTTCTCCTAATTTGTACGATTTTGGACAATGGAATGGGCAGAATTCCCATGGATTGGGTACGCACAATCCTAATGTGTGGCTCCAGGGTCCCCAGCCTGGATGGTGTGTGGCCCAGGACTTTGAGGACAGAAGTCTGAAAACACAAACTCAGCTTATGTTTGGGGACGTAGGTATGGCAGGCCCAATTTACAAACCATGAGAAGACATCTTCAGGATATGAAGAAAGTGCGAGTCTGAGGCGCTTGCTCAGACTTTTGCCTCTGGATTTTGTATCAGCGATGGCCGCGGAATGTCGAGGAGGCCTCATGGGCCATGGACGAATCTTGCTCTCTGTGGATTTGGCCCGATCCCAATTGTTTTTCGTCAATCTGTTGGATGGAGGACTCCTTTCAGGGTAGTTACCTCAGGTGTCCCACCAAAAGAAGAATTCCAAAGCAGAGCCCTGGGGAAGAATGAAGGGACAACCCGAACTATTGTTAAAAATTGGGGCCTAGGGGCATGGCAAGCCCAATATGCTGTCTCTTCATCCAGCCACTGAGAGGCCTTACGTGAGGACTGGGCTAAGGCTGAGGGTCACAATGTGTGTTTGCCACCTATGTGGCCCGCAAGCAATGACGGGGCCTCATTGGACACACTGGTATCCAATACACTGGTATCCAATACACAAACAGGTTTCCACTACACTGAACATTATACAACAAGCCTACCACAAGGTTTCTTGCCATCGGGAAAGTGTTCTGATTTCTCCATCATTTTCAAACATGGGCAGTGATTGGAGATAAGGTCTAGGTTCTAAATCCTGAAAACCGAGGCTGTGAAGAGGAGATAACGACCTAAGGCAATGGCTAGTCCGATGTACTCAGTGAGCGGCCAGCTGTATGGGTGGGGCCAGGAGGTCCAGGCTCAGCCTCTGTCAGAAAGGGCATTATTGCCCAGGTCAGCCTATATATTTTGGGTACAGCCAAGTGGCGTGCAGGTTGATCTTCATTTGGTGTTTCTGGGTAGCCCCAGAAGGCAATGTTTTTCTTCTGGATGGACAGCAGAGTGCTGCATTATAATTCTGGATTGCCAAACTGGAGGGCTTCTGGGCCATTAGTCTGAGGATGGAAGTCTGAGGACACAAGTTAGGCTTAGGTTTCTGGGTGAGGACATGGCAGGCACAATCTACAGATCTGAACCGAGATCTCGTGCATCTGAAGACAGGGTGAGGATCAGACGATCGCTCAGGTTGGACCTTATGTCCCTGAGCGACACGTCATGAAGGGGGGGGGGGGATCACGAGGCCATGGGTGTTTTCTCACGATGGGAGTTGTGAGAAGCTCCCAACTTCAAAGATTCTTCTGCAGGACAATTGAGACCTGTTGGTTGGCTCCAGGACAACGATTCCGAGCAGGGTTCTAAGGATGGATGGCTGGGTAGCCCACCTCGCATTCCAATTGTCTCCTAGCAACAAGACAAGTTAGATCTGCTGGATCTGGGGGAGCAAGCGAGGAGGCTGAGTTGAAATGCACTCTCCTGTGGATGGGTCTAATGTGTTTTTTGTGTCTATGGATAACTTGGAATGACGCGGTGGCACTGGGGCCATGAAGAGTTCTCCTAAACAGAGGTTTTGACATCACTCCCACGTGCAAGTTTCCCATGTGTAGATGAGATTTGTTCTGGTGGGTGAGTCAAGAAACAGCCATATGCTAGTACTGAAATCCAGGCCTCTGAGGAGAGATGCCTGGAAACCAAAGCAATGGATCCGATTAGGGCCTAGGGGCCTGTTCGTTCCTTTTTACCTCTGGGGATATCAGTCTACAAGTCTGAGTGCTGGTAGGTTCTCAGATGGGCTAAGATTGCTCCTGTTTGTCCTGGGAAGCCACCACTATTGGCATGGCCTCAGGGACTTTGGAGGTTTATCCTATTAGTAGCATTGTGGCCATTGGAATTGGCACACAGAATTCCCTTGGAGAGGGCAAGTACAGTCCTCAGCTTGGCTCCAGGGGCCTAAGCCTGTAGGCTGTGTAGGCCAGGGCTGTTTGGACAGTTGTCTGAAAACATAAACTCGGCTTATGTTTCGGGTCATAGGTATTGCAGGACTGATCTACAGACCATGAGGGTATTCTTCAGGATATGAAAAAAGGGCGAGTGTGAGGCTCTTGCTCAAGTTTTTATCTCTGGATATCATGCCATTCATGGTCATGAAATTTCCGGGTGACTTCATGGGAAATGGACGAGTCTTACTCTGGACAACCAGAACTCTGGTTAACATTGGGACCTAAGAACATGGCAAGCCCCATATGTGGGCTCTTGGTCCAGACACTGAGAGGCCTTCCTTGAGCATAGGGCTCACACTGAGTTTCACAATGTGTTTTTGTGCCCAAGGGCTTGACTTGTCCCTAGGCCCCAATTTTGAACCAGATTTCTGGTTGTCCAGTCGCCCCTCCCTAGTAATCCCTCATTTGGTGGGACACCTGAGGTTGAAAAACAAAACAATACAAATCAAAAACAACAGAACAACGGACTTCTTCCATCTGAATTCTTCCATCTCACAGAATGACCTCAAACTCTTTGGACGGGGCCAAACCACCAGAGAGTAAGACTCGTCCATTTCCCATGAAGTCACCCGGAAATTTCACGACCATGAGTGACACGATATCCAGAGACAAAAACTTTAGCAAGAGCCTCACACTCGCCCTTTTTTCATATCCCAAAGAGTTCTCCTCATGGTCTGGAGATCAGTCCTGCCACACCTATGACCCAAAACTAAGCCGAGTTTGTGTTTTCAGACAACTGTCCAAACAGCCCTGGCCTACACACCCTACAGGCTCAGGCCCCTGGAGCCAAACTGGACGACTGTGCTTGCCCTCTCCAAGGGAATTTATGTGCCCATTCCAATGGCCACAAACCTACTAAGAGGATAAACCGCCAAAATCCCGAGGCCATCCCAATATTTGTGGTTTCCCAGGACAAACAGGGGCAATCTGGGCTCATCTGAGCGCCTACCGGCACTCAGACCCGGAGACTGATGTCCGCAGATGTAAAAAGGAACGAACAGGCACCTAGGCACCTATCGGATCCATTACTTTGGTTTCCAGGCATCTCTCCTCAGAGGCCTGGATTTCAATAACAGCATATGGCTGTTTCTTGACTCACGCATCAGAACAAATCTCATCTACACATGGGAAACTTGCACGATGGAGCTGTGTGAAAGCCTCTCTTTAGGAGAACAATTCAGGGCCCTAGTGCCACCGCTTCATTCCAAGGTCTCCAGAGACACAAAATCATATTAGGACACATCTACGGGAGAGTCCATTTCAACTCAGCCTCCTCGGTTGCTCCCCAAGATCCAGCAGATCAAAACTGTCTTGTTGCTTGGAGACAATTGGAATGCGTGGTGTGCTACCCAGCCATCCGACCTTGGAACCCTGCTCGGAATCGTTGTCCTGGAGACAACCAACAGGTCTCAATTGTCCTGCAGAAGAATCTTTGCAGTTGGGAGCTTCTCACAACTCCGATCATGGCAAAACCCCCATGGCCTCGTGATCCACCCCCCCTTCACGAAGGGGCCATCAGGGACCTATTGTCGAACCTGAGCGATCGTCTGATCCTCGCCCTGACTTCAGATGCACGAGATCTCAATTCAGGTCTGTAGATTGTGCCGGCCATATCCTCACCCAGAAACCTAGGCCAAGCTTGGGTTCTCAGACTTCCGTCCTCAGACTACTGGCCCAAAAGCCCTCCAGTTTGGCAATCCAGAACTACACTGCAGCACTCTGCCTGCCCTCCAGAAGAAAAACATTGCCCTCTGGGGCTACCCAGATACCGCAAATGAGGATCAACCTGCACGCCATTCGGATGTACCCCAAATATATAGGTTGACCTAGGCACTAATGCCCTTTCTGACACAGCCTGAGCCTGGACCTCCTGGCCCCACCCAGACAGATGGCCGCACACTGAGCACATCGGACCCGCCAAGGCCTTAGGTTCTCATCTCAACTCAACCTCGGTTTTCAGGCTTCAGAACCTAGACCTTATTTCTAATCACCGCCCGGGTTTGAAAATAATGCAGAAATCAGAACTCTTTCCCATGGCAAGAAACCTTGTGGTTGGCATGTTGTCCAACTTTCAGTGTAGTTGAATCCAGTGTGGCCCGTGAGGCCCCGCCCATGCTTGCGGGCCACATTGGTCACAAACACACATTGTGACCCCTCAGCATGAGCCCAGTCCTCAGGTAAGGCCTCTCAGTGGCTGGATGGAGAGACAGCATATTGGGCTTGCCATGCCCCCTGGCCCCAATTTTTAACCGTACTTTGGGTTGTCCTTTCACTCTTCCCGAGGGCTCTGCTTTGGAATTCCTCTTTTGGTTTGACACCTGAGTTAACAAACCTGAAAGGAGTCCTCCCATCCCACAGATTGACGAAAAACTATTGATATTGGGCCAAATCCACAGAGAGCAAGATTCGTCCATGGCACATGAGTCTTCCCCAACATTCCACGGCCATCGCTGATACAAAATCCAGAGACAAAAGCCTGAGCACGCGCCTCAGACTCGCTCATTCTTCATATCCTGAAGAGTTCTTCAGATCAGAAACTACTCGGCACTCGAATGCACCCCAAATATATAGTCTAACTTGGGCACTAATGCACTGTCTGACAACCTGAGCCCAGACCTCGTGACCAACACCCAGACAGCTGTCCGCACACTGAGCACATCAGACCCGCCATGGCCTTAGGTCTTCATCTCTTCCCTACCTCAGTTTTCAGGCTTCAGAACCTAGACCTTAACTCCAATCATTCCCCAGAGGTGACTGTGATGCAGAAATCAGAACTTTTCCTTACCCATGGCAAGAAAACTTGTGGTTGGCATGTTGTCCAACGTTCAGTGTAGGAGAAACCAGCATTCACCCTAGGCCCCGCCCATTCTTGAGTGTGACGAGGGCATAAATACGCATAGTGACCCTCAGCTTGAGTCCTGTCCTCTAGTACGTCCTCTCTGTGGCTGGACCATTAGATGTCATAATGGGCTTGACATGTCCCTAGGCCCCAATTTTGAACTAGATTTCTGGTTGTGCAGTCGCCCCTCCCTTGTAATCTACTCTGGAATCCCTCATTTGGTGGGACAACTGAGGTTGAAAAACAAAACAAAACAAATCAACAACAACAGAACAACGGACTTCTTCCATCCCACAGAATGACCACAAAATCTTTGGATGGGGCCAAACCCCCAGAGGGTAAGATTCGTCCATTTCCCATGAAGTCACCCAGAAATTTCACGACCATGTGTGACACGATATCCAGAGACAAAAACTTGAGCAAGAGCCTCACACTCGCCTTTTTTCATATCCCGAAGAGGACTCCTCATGGTCTGGAGATCAGTCCTGCCATACCTATGACCTGAATATAAGCCAACTTTGTGTTTTCAGACAATTTTCCAAATAGCTGTGGCCTACACACCCTACAGGCTCAGGCCCCTGGAGCCAATCCTGACGACTGTGCTTGCCCTCTCCAAGGGAATTGTATGTGCCCATTCCAATGCCCACAACCCTACTTGTAGGATAAACCTCCAAAGTCCCTGAAGCCATCCCAATATTTGTGGCTTCCCAGGACAAACAGGGGCAATCTGGGCCCATCTGAGCACCTACCGGAACTCAGACCCGGAGACTGATGTCCCCAGAGGTAAAAAGGTCGAACAGGCACCTAGGCACCTATCGGATCCATTACTTTGTTTTCCAGGCATCTCTCCTCAGAGGCCCGGATTTCAATAACAGCATATGGCTGTTTCTTGACTCACGCATCAGAAGAAATCTCATCTACACATGGGAAACTTGCACGATGGAGCTGTGGGAAAGCCTCTATTTAGAGGAACCCTCTAGGTCCCCAGTGCCACCGCATCATTCCAAGGTCTCCAGAGACACAAAATCATATTAGGACACATCTATGGGAGAGTCCATTTCAACTCAGCCTCCTCGGTTGCTCCCCCAGATCCAGCAGATCAAAACTGTTTTGTTGCTTGGAGACAAATGGAATGCGTGGTGTGCTACCCAGCCATCCATTCTTGGAACCCTGCTCAGAATCGTTGTCCTGGAGCCAAACAAGAGGTCTCAATTGTCCTGCATAAGATTCTTTGCAGTTGGGAGCTTCTCACAACTCCGATCGTGGGAAAACCCCCATGGCCTCGTGATCCACCACCCCTTCAAAAAGGGGCCATGAAGGACAGATTGTCCAACCTGAGTGATCGTCTGATCCTCGCCCTGACTTCAGATGCACGAGATCTCAATGCAGGTCTGTGGATTGTGCCGGCCATATCCTCACCCCGAAACCTAGGCCAAGCCTGGGTTCTCAGACTTCCGTCATCAGACTACTGGCCCAAAAGCCCTCCAGTTTGGCAATCCAGAACTACACTGCAGCACCCTGCCGGCCCTCCAAAAGAAAAACATTGACCTCTGGGGCTACCCAGATACCGCAAATGAGGATCAACCTGCACACCATTCGGCTGTACCCCAAATATATAGGCTGACCTAGGCACTAATGCCCTTTCTGACACAGCCTGATCCTGGACCTCCTGGCCCCACGCAGACATCTGGCCGCACACTGAGCACATCGGACCCGCCATGGCCTTAGGTCGTCAACTCTTGTCAACCTCGGTTTTCTGGCTTCAGAACCTAGACATTATCTCCAATCATGGCCCGGGTTTGAAAATGATGCAGAAATCAGAACTCTTTCCCCATGGCAGGAAACCTTGTGGTTGGCATGTACTCCGAGCAGGGTTCTAAGGATGGAAGGCGGGATAGGCCACCTCGCATTCCAATTGTCTACTAGCAACAAGACAAGTTGCATCTCTGGACCTCGCGGAGCAACCGAATACGCTGAGTTGAAATGGACTCTCCTGTGGATGGGTCCTAATGTGTTTTTGTGTCTATGGATACCTTTGAATGACGCGGTGGCACTGAGGCCATGAAGGGTTCTCTTAAACAGAGGCTTTGACATCGCTCTACACATCGTGCAAGTTTCCCATGTGTAGATGGGATTTGTTCTGATGGGTGAGTCAAGAAACAGCCATATGCTGTTATTGAAATCCAGTCCTCTGAGGAGAGATGCCTGGAAACCAAAGCAATGGATCTGATTAGGGCCTAGGGGCCTGTTCATTCCTTTTTACCTCTGGGGATATCAGTCTACAAGTCTGAGTGCAGGTAGGTTCTCAGATGGGCTCAGATTGCTCCTTTTTGTCCTGGGAAGCCACCACTATTGGGATGGCCTCAGGGACTTTGGAGGTTTATCTTATTAGTAGCGTTGTGGCCATTGGAAGGGCACACAGAATTCCCTTGGAGAGGGCCAGTACAGTCCTCACCTTGTCTCCAGGGGCCTAAGCCTGTAGGCTATGTAGGCCAGGGCTGTTTGGACAGTTGTCTGAAAACACAAACTCGGCTTGTGTTTCGGGTCATAGGTATGGCAGGACTGATCTACAGACCATGAGAAGAACATTTCGGGATATGATAAAGGGCGAATGTGAGGCTCTTGCACAAGTATTTATCTCTGGATATCGTGCCATTCATGGTCATGAAATTTCCGGGTGACATCATGGGAAATGGACGAGTCTTACTCCCTGGGGGTTTGGCCCAGTCCAAAGAGTTTGGGGTCATTCTCTGGGATGGAAGAAGTCCGTTTTTTGTTGTTGATTTGTTTTGTTTTGTTTTTCAAACTCATGTGTCCCACCAAATGAGGGATTCCAGAGTAGAGCCCAGGGGAAGGGCGATTGGACAACCAGAAATCTGGTTAAAATTGGGGCCTAGGGACATCTAGACTTGGGTTTCAGGGCGAGGGCACGGCATGTACCCCCTGAAGATCTGAAGCAATATCTCATGCATCTGAAGTCAGAGCGAGGATCAGACGTTGTCTCAGCTTGGATTTTCGGTTCATGACGGCCCCTTCATAAAGGGAGCCGAATCTCGAGGCCATGGAGTTTTTCCCACATTGAGAGTGGTGGGATGCCCCCTCATAGGATTCCTTCTGCGGGACAATTGAGACCTGTTGGACAGCTCCAGGACATCCCATATGGATGAGTCCAGACCACCGTTCGAGGATGGATGTCTGGGAAGCCCGCCTCGCATTCCAATGGTCTCCTAGCGACAAGACATTTTAGATCTGATGGCTCTGCGGGAGCAACCGGGGTGGCTGAGTTGAAATGGACTTTCCTGAGGATGGGTCTAATGTGTGTTTGTGTCCATGAGGGCCTTGGAATGGGGTGATGGCACCGGGACCCTGAAGTATTCTCCTAAGCTTTTGACATAGCTCCCATGCACAAGTTTCCTTGTGGAGACGAGGTTTGTTCTGATGGGTGCCTCAGGAAAACCCCAATGCTGGTATTGGAATCCAGGGTTTTGAGGAGACATGCCTGTAAACCAAAGCAATGGATCCGATTTTGGCCTAGGGTCCTGTCTGGTTCAATCTTCTTCTCTGGGGACATCCTTCTAGGGTATGAGTGGAGTTAGATGCTCAGCTGGTGTCAGACTGCCCTTTTTTGTCCCGAGCGATCTATAATATTGGGATGGCCTCAGGGACTTTGGAGGGTTCTCCTAATTTGTACGATTTTGGACAATGGAATGGGCAGAATTCCCATGGATTGGGTAGGCACAGTCCTAATATGTGGCTCCAGGGTCCCCAGCCTGGAGGGTGTGTGGCCCAGGACTTTGAGGACAGAAGTCTGAAAACACAAACTCAGCTTATGTTTGGGGACATAGGTATGGCAGGCCCGATCTACAAACCATGAGAAGACATCTTCAGGATATGAAGGTAGTGCGAGTCTGAGGCGCTTGCTTAGGCTTTTGTCTCTGGATTTTGTATCAGCGATGGCCGTGGAATGTTGAGGAGGCCTCATGGGCCATAGACGAATCTGGTCTCTGTGGATTTGGCCTAATCCCAATTGTTTTTCGTCAATCTGTTGGATGGAGGACTCCTTTCAGGGTTGTTACATCAGGTGTCCCACCAAAAGAGGAATTCCAAGGAGAGCCTTGGGGAAGAGTGAAGGGACAACACGAACTATTGTTAAAAATTGGGGAATTGGGAGGAGTCAAGATGGCGGAGAAGTAGCAAGCTGAGACTGCTTCAGCTAGCCGGAGATCAGCTAGATAGCTTATCTAAAGATTGCAAACACCTAAAAATCCATCGGCAGATCGAAGAGAAGAAGAACAGCAATTCTGGAAACAGAAAAACAACCACTTTCTGAAAGGTAGGACCGGCGGAGAAGTGAATCTAAAGCGACGGGAAGATAGACCCCGGGGGGAGGGGCCGGCTCCCGGCAAGCGGCGGAGCAACCGCGCACAAAATCAGGACTTTTAAAAGTCTGTTCCGCTGAGGGACATCGCTCCAGAGGCTAAACCGGGGCGAAGCCCACGCGGGGTCAGCGTGGCCTCAGGTCCCGCAGGGTCACAGAAGGATCGGGGGTGTCTGAGTGTCGCAGAGCTTGCGGGTATTGGAACGGGAAAGCTGGCTACAGAGACAGAGCCGACAGTAATCTCGCAGCTCCGTGTTACCTTGAACCGGTCGCAGGCTCGGTGAGCTCGGAGCGCGGCCGGAGGTCAGGCAGACGGGAGTCACTGGGCGCTGTTCTCTGAGGGCGCACTGAGGAGTGGGGCCCTGGGCTCTCGGCTCCTCCGGGCCGGAGACCAGGAGGCCGCCATTTGTATTCCCGTCCTCTGGAACTCTACGGAAAGCGCTCAGGGAACAAAAGCTCCTGAAAGCAAACCCGAGCGGATTACTCACCCCGGCCCCGGGTAAGGGCGGTGTAATTCCGCCTGGGGCAAAGACACTTGAGAATCACTACAACAGGCCCCTCCCCCAGAAGATCAACAAGAAATCCAGCTGAGACCAAGTTCACCTACCAAGGAGTGCGCTTTCAATACCAAGGAGAGCAGCAGAATTCCAGAGGAGGAGAAAGCTAAGCACGGAACTCATGGCTTTTTCCCTGTGATTTTTTTTAGTCTTGCAGTTAATTTAATTTTTTCTTTTTCATTTTTTTTTCTCGCCTTCGGGTAAATTTTTTTTTAACTGTTACCTTTTTCTTTTTTAACGATTTTTTACTAGTTTATCTAATATATATATATATATATATATATTTTACATTTTTCTTAGGTGTTTTCTTTTTTTAAAATATTCTTTTCTTTTCTTTTCTTTTTTTTTTCTTTTTTCTTTCTTCCTTTTTGAACCTCTTTTTATCCCCTTTCTCCCCACTCACGATTTTGGATCTCTTCTAATTTGGTTAAAGCATATTTTCCTGGGGTTGTTGCCACCCTTTTAGTATTTTACTTGCCCCTTCATTTACTCTTATCTGGACAAAATGACAAGACGTAAAAATTCAACACAAAAAAAAGAACAAGAGGCAATACCGAAGGCTAGGGACCTAATCAATACAGACATCGGTAATATGTCAGATCTAGAGTTCAGAATGACAATTCTCAAGGTTCTAGCCGGGCTCGAAAAAGGCATGGAAGATATTAGAGAAACCCTCTCGAGAGATATAAAAGCCCTTTCTGGAGAAATAAAAGAACTAAAATCTAACCAAGTTGAAATCAAAAAAGCTATTAATGAGGTGCAATCAAAAATGGAGGCTCTCACTGCTAGGATAAATGAGGCAGAAGAAAGAATTAGTGATATAGAAGACCAAATGACAGAGAATAAAGAAGCTGAGCAAAAGAGGGACAAACAGCTACTGGACCATGAGGGGAGAATTCGAGAGATAAGTGACACCATAAGACGAAACAACATTAGAATAATTGGGATTCCAGAAGAAGAAGAAAGTGAGAGGGGAGCAGAAGGTATACTGGAGAGAATTATTGGGGAGAATTTCCCCAATATGGCAAAGGGAACGAGCATCAAAATTCAGGAGGTTCAGAGAATGCCCCTCAAAATCAATAAGAATAGGCCCACACCCCGTCACCTAATAGTAAAATTTACAAGTCTCAATGACAAAGAGAAAATCCTGAAAGCAGCCCGGGAAAAGAAGTCTGTAACATACAATGGTAAAACTATTAGATTGGCAGCTGACTTATCCACAGAGACCTGGCAGGCCAGAAAGACCTGGCATGATATTTTCAGAGCACTAAACGAGAAAAACATGCAGCCAAGAATACTATATCCAGCTAGGCTATCATTGAAAATAGAAGGAGAGATTAAAAGCTTCCAGGACAAACAACAACTGAAAGAATTTGCAAATACCAAACCAGCTCTACAGGAAATATTGAAAGGGGTCCTCTAAGCAAAGAGAGAGCCTACAAGTGGTAGATCAGAAAGGAACAGAGACCATATACAGTAACAGTCACATTACAGGCAATACAATGGCACTAAATTCATATCTCTCAATAGTTACCCTGAATGTGAATGGGCTAAATGCCCCTGTCAAAAGACACAGGGTATCAGAATGGATAAAAAAAAACAAAACCCATCTATATGTTGCCTCCAAGAAACACATTTTAAGCCCGAAGACACCTCCAGATTTAAAGTGAGGGGGTGGAAAAAAGAATTTACCATGCTAATGGACATCAGAAGAAAGCAGGAGTGGCAATCCTTATATCAGATCAATTAGATTTTAAGCCAAAGACTATAATAAGAGATGAGGAAGGACACTATATCATACTCAAAGGGTCTGTCCAACAAGAAGATTTAACAATTTTAAATATCTATGCCCCCAACGTGGGAGCAGCCAACTATATAAACCAATTAATAACAAAATCAAAGAAACACATCAACAATAATACAATAATAGTAGGGGACTTTAACACTCCCCTCACTGAAATGGACAGGTCATCCAAGCAAAAGATCAGCAAGGAAATAAAGGCCTTAAACGACACACTGGACCAGATGGACATCACAGATATATTCAGAATATTTCATCCCAAAGCAACAGAATACCCATTCTTCTCTAGTGCACATGGAACATTCTCCAGAATAGATCACATCCTTGGTCCTAAATCAGGACTCAACCGGTATCAAAAGATTGGGATCATTCCCTGCATATTTTCAGACCACAATGCTCTAAAGCAGAACTCAACCACAAAAGGAAGTTTGGAAAGAACCCAAATACATGGAGACTAAACAGTATCCTTCTAAAGAATGAATGGGTCAACCGGGAAATTAAAGAAGAATTGAAAAAAATCATGGAAACAAATGATAATGGAAACACAACGGTTCAAAATCTGTGGGACACAACAAAGGCAGTCCTGAGAGGAAAATATATAGCGGTACAAGCCTTTCTCAAGAAACAAGAAAGGTCTCAGGTACACAACCTAACCCTACACCTAAAGGAGCTGGAGAAAGAACAAGAAAGAAACCCTAAGCCCAGCAGGAGAAGAGAAATCATAAAGATCAGAGCAGAAATCAATGAAATAGAAACCAAAAAAAAACAATAGAACAAATCAACGAAAACTAGGAGCTGGTTCTTTGAAAGAATTAATAAAATTGATAAACCCCTGGCCCGACTTATCAAAAAGAAAAGAGAAAGGACCCAAATAAATAAAATCATGAATGAAAGAGGAGAGATCACAACTAACACCAAAGAAATACAAACTATTATAAGAACATACTATGAGCAACTCTACGGCAATAAATTTGACAATCTGGAAGAAATGGATGCACTCCTAGAAACATATAAACTACCACAACTGAACCATGAAGAAATAGAAAGCCTGAACAGACCCATAACCAGGAAGGAGATTGAAACAGTCATTAAAAATCTCCAAACAAACAAAAGCCCAGGGCCAGACGGCTTCCCGGGGGAATTCTACCAAACATTTAAAGAAGAACTAATTCCTATTCTCCTGAAACTGTTCCAAAAAATAGAAATGGAAGGAAAACTTCCAAACTCATTTTATGAGGCCAGCATCACCTTGATCCCAAAACCAGACAAGGATCCCACCAAAAAAGAGAGCTATAGACCGATATCCTTGATGAACACAGATGCGAAAATACTCAACAAAATACTAGCCAATAGGATTCAACAGTACATTAAAAAGATTATTCACCACGACCAAGTGGGATTTATTCCAGGGCTGCAAGGTTGGTTCAACATCCGCAAATCAGTCAATGTGATACAACACATCAATAAAAGAAAGAACAAGAACCATATGATACTCTGAATAGATGCTGAAAAAGCATTTGACAAAGTCCAACATCCCTTCCTGATCAAAACTCTTCAAAGTGTAGGGATAGAGGGCACATACCTCAATATCATCAAAGCCATCTATGAAAAACCCACCGCAAATATCATTCTCAATGGAGAAAAACTGAAAGCTTTTCCGCTAAGGTCAGGAACACGGCAGGGATGTCCATTATCACCACTGCTATTCAACATCGTACTAGAGGTCCTAGCCTCAGCAATCAGACAACAAAAGGAAATTAAAGGCATCCAAATCGGCAAAGAAGAAGGCAAATTATCACTCTTCGCAGATGATATGATACTCTATGTGGAAAACCCAAAAGACTCCACTCCAAAACTGCTAGAACTTATACAGGAATTCAGTAAAGTGTCAGGATATAAAATCAATGCACAGAAATCAGTTGCATTTCTCTACACCAACAGCAAGACAGAAAGAAAGAGATATTAAGGAGTCAATCCCCATTTACAATTGCATCCAAAACCATAAGATACCTAGGAATAAACCTAACCAAAGAGACACAGAATCTATACTCAGAAAACTATAAAGTACTCATGAAAGAAATTGAGGAAGACACAAAGAAATGGAAAAATGTTCCATGCTCCTGGATTGGAAGAATAAATATTGTGAAAATGTCTATGCTACCTAAAGCAATCTACACATTTAATGCAATTCCTATCAAAGTACCATCCATCTTTTTCAAAGAAATGGAACAAATAATTCTAAAATTTATATGGAACCAGAAAAGACCTCGAATAGCCAAAGGGATATTAAAAAAGAAAGCCAACGTTGGTGGCATCACAATTCCGGACTTCAAGCTCTATTACAAAGCTGTCATCATCAAGACAGCATGGTACTGGCACAAAAACAGACACATAGATCAATGGAACAGAATAGAGAGCCCAGAAATAGACCCTCAAATCTATGGTCAACTAATCTTCGACAAAGCCGGAAAAAATGTCCAATGGAAAAAAGACAGCCTTTTCAATAAATGGTGATGGGAAAATTGGACAGCCACATGCAGAAAAATGAAATTGGACCATTTCCTTACACCACACACAAAAATAGACTCAAAATGGATGAAGGACCTCAATGTACGAAAGGAATCCATCAAAATCCTTGAGGAGAACACGGGCAGCAACCTCTTCGACCTCTGCCGCAGCAACATCTTCCTAGGAACAACGCCAAAGGCAAGGGAAGCAAGGGCAAAAATGAACTATTGGGATTTCATCAAGATCAAAAGCTTTTGCACAGCAAAGGAAACAGTTAACAAAATCAAAAGACAACTGACAGAATGGGAGAAGATATTTGCAAACGACATATCAGATAAAGGACTAGTGTCCAGAATCTATAAAGAACTTAGCAAACTCAACACCCAAAGAACAAATAATCCAATCAAGAAATGGGCAGAAGACATGAACAGACATTTCTGCAAAGAAGACATCCAGATGGCCAACAGACACATGAAAAAGTGCTCCATATCACTCGGCATCAGGGAAATACAAATCAAAACCACAATGAGATATCACCTCACACCAGTCAGAATGGCTAAAATCAACAAGTCAGGAAATGACAGATGCTGGCGAGGATGCGGAGAAAGGGGAACCCTCCTACACTGTTGGTGGGAATGCAAGCTGGTGCAGCCACTCTGGAAAACAGCATGGAGGTTCCTCAAAATGTTGAAAATAGAACTGCCCTATGACCCAGCAATTGCACTATTGGGTATTTACCCTAAAGATACAAATGTAGTGATCCAAAGGGACACATGCACCCGAATGTTTATAGCAGCAATGTCCACAATAGCCAAACTATGGAAAGAACCTAGATGTCCATCAACAGATGAATGGATCAAGAAGATGTGGTATATATACACAATGGAATACTATGCAGCCATCAAAAGAAATGAAATCTTGCCATTTGCAACAACGTGGATGGAACTAGAGCGTATCATGCTTAGCGAAATAAGTCAAGCAGAGAAAGACAACTATCATATGATCTCCCTGATATGAGGAAGTGGTGATGCAACATGGAGGCTTAAGTGGGTAGAAGAATAAATGAAACAAGATGGGATTGGGAGGGAGACAAACCATAAGTGACTCTTAATCTCACAAAACAAACTGAGGGTTGCCGGGGGGAGGGGGTTTGGGAGAAGGGGGTGGGATTATGGACATTGGGGAGGGTATGTGATTTGGTGAGTGCTGTGAAGTGTGTAAACCTGGTGATTCACAGACCTGTACCCATGGGGATAAAAATATATGTTTATAAAAAAAAAAAAGAAAAAAAAAAAAAAGACAGGACAGAGATCGGGGCACCTGGGTGGCTCAGTGGGTTAAGCCTCTGCCTTTGGCTCAGGTCATGATCCCAGTGTTCTGGGATCGAGCCCCACATCAGGCTCTCTGCTCAGCAGGGAGCCTGCTTCCTCCTCTCTCTCTGCCTGCCTCTCTGCCTACTTGTGATCTCTGTCTGTCAAATAAATAAATAAAATCTTAAAAAAAAAAAAAAAAAAAAAGCTTAGGAGAATACTTCAGGGTCCCGGTGCCACCGCCCCATTCCAAGGCCCTCATGGACACAAACACACATTAGACCCATCCTCAGGAATGTCCATTCCAACTCAGCCACCCCGGTTGCTCCCGCAGAGCCATCAGATCTAAACTGTCTTGTCGCTAAGAGACAATTGGAATGCGAGGCGGGCTTCCCAGGCATCCATCCTCGAACGTAGGTCTGGACTCATCCATATGGGATGTCCTGGAGCTGTCCAACAGGTCTCAATTGTCCCGCAGAAGGAATCCTAGAAGGGGGCATCCCACCAATCCCAACGTGGGAAAACCTCCACGGCCTCGAGATTCGGCTCCCTTTATGAAGGGGCCGTCATGAACAGAAAATCCAAGCTGAGCCAACGTCTGATCCTCGCTCTGACTTCAGATGCATGAGATATTGCTTCAGATCTTCAGGAAGTACATGCCATGCTCTCGCCCTGAATCCCAAGTCTAGCTTGTGTTCTCAGACTTCCGTACTCACACTCCTGGCCCCGAAGCCCAAAAGTTTGGCAATTCCGGACCATCATTGCATCACTCTGCCTGCCCTCGAGAAACAAAATATTGCCCAATCAGCTGCCCGGGCATATTAAATGAGAATAAAGCTACACGGCACGCGAATGTACCCAAATTATATAGTCTAACCTGGGCAATAATGCACTGTCTGACACACCCTGAGGCGGGACCTCCTGAGCAACACCCAGACAGCTGACCGCACCCTGAGCCCATAAGACCCGCCGTGGTCTTAGGTCATCATCTCTTCCCTACCTCAGTTTTCAGGATTCAGAACCTAGACCTTATCTCCAATCACTGCCCAGGGGTGAATGTGATGCAGAAATCAGAACTCTTCCTTACCCATGGCAAGAAACCTTGTGGTTGGCATGTTGTCCAACGTTCAGTGTAGGGGAAACCAGCATTCACCCTGAGGCCCCGCCAATTCTTGAGAGCGACGAGGGCATAAACATGCATTGTGACCCTCTGCGTGAGTCCTGTCCTCTAGTTCGTCCTCTCAGTGGCTAGACCATTAGATGCCATAATGGCTTGACATGTCCGTAGGACCCAAATTTAAACCAGATTTCTGGTTGTCCAATCGCCCCTCCCCAGGGCTCTACTCAGGAATCTCTCATTTGGTGGGGTTTGAAACACAAATCAAAACAACAACAACAAGAACAACAAAAACGGACTTCTTCCATCCCACAGAATGACCCAAAACTCTTTGGACGGGGCCAAACCCCCAGAGAGTAAGACTAGTCCATATCCCATGAAGTCACCCGGATATTTCATGACCATGAATGGCACGATATCCAGAGATAAAAACTTGAGCAAGAGCCTCACACTCGCCCTTTTTTTATATCCCAAAGTGTTCTCCTCATGGTCTGTAGATCAGTCCTGCCATACCTATGACCCGAAACATAAGCCGAGTTTGTGTTATCAGACAACTGTCCAAACAGCCCAGTCCTACACACCCTACAGGCTCAGGCCCCTGGAGCCAACCTGAGGACTGTACTTGCCCTCTCCAAGGGAATTCTGTGTGCCCATTCTAATGGCCACAACCCTACTAATAGAATAAACTTCCAAAGTCCTTGAGGCCATCCCAATAGTGGTGTCTTCCCAGGACAAACAGGAGCAATCTGAGCCCATCTGAGAACCTACCTGCACTCAGACTCGTAGACTGATATCCCCATAGGTAAAAAGGAATGAACAGGCCCCTAGGCCCTAATCGGATCCATTGCTTTGGTTTCCAGGCATCTTCCTCAGAGGCCTGGATATCAGTACCAGCGTATGGCTGTTTTTTGACTCACACATCAGAACAAAACTCATCTACACATGAGAAACTTGCACGTGGGAGGTGTGTCAAAGCCTCTTTTTAGGAGAACCCTTCAGGGCGCCAGTGCCACCGCTTCATTCCAAGGTCTCCATAGACACAAAATCATATTAGGACACATGCACGGGAGAGACCAATTCAACTCAGCATATTCGGTTGCTCCGAGAGATCCAGCAGATCTAACTTGTCTTGTTGCGAGGAGACAATTGGAATGCGAGGTGGCCTACCGCGCCATCCATCCTTAGAACGCTGCTCAGAATCATTGGCCTGGAGCCAACCAACAGGTCTCAATTTTCCTGCAGAAGAATCTTTGCAGTTGGGAGCTTCTCACAACTCCCATCGTAGAAACACCCATGGCCTCGTGATACCCGCCCCCCTTCATGAAGGGGCCAGAGGGACATGAGGTCCAACCAAAGAAATAGTCTGATCCTCACCCTGACTTCAGATGCACGAGATCTCGATTCAGGTCTGTATATTGTGCCTGCCATGTCCTCACCCAGAAACCTAAGCCTAGCTTGTTTCCTCAGACTTCCGTCCTCAGACTAATGGCCCACAAGCCCTCCAGTTTGGCAATCCAGAATTACAATGCAGCACTCTGCTTGCCCTCCAGAAGAAAAACATTGCCCTCTGGGGCTACTCAGAATCCCGAAATGAAGATCAACCTGCACGCCACTTGGCTGTACCCAAAATATATAGGCTGACCTGGGCAATAAAGCCCTTTCTGACAGAGCCTGAGCCTGGACCTCCTGGCCCCACCCAGACAGCTTGCCGCTCAGTGAGCACATAGGACCAGCCATTGCCTTAGGTCGTTATCTCTTCCCAACCTTGGTTTTCAGGATTCAGATCCTAGACCTTATCTCCAATCACTGCCCAAGTTTGAAAATGATGCAAAAATCAGAACTCCTTCCCAATGGCAAGAACCTTGTGGTTGGCTTGTTGTCCAACGTTCAGTGTAGTGGAAACCTGTTTGTCCGATGAGGCCCTGCCATTGTTCGCTGGCCACATAGGTGGCAAACTCACATTGTGACCCACAGCCTTAGCCCAGTCCTCAGGTAAGGCCTCTCAGTGGCTGGATGAAGAGACAGCATATTGGGCTTGGCATGCCCATAGGTCCCAATTATTAACCATAGTTCGGGTTGTCCCTTCATTCTTCCCCAGGGCTCTGCTTTGGTATTCCTCTTTTGGTGGGACACCTGAGGTAACAAACCTGAAAGGAGTCCTCCATCCAACAGATTGACCAAAAACAATTGGGATCGGGCCAAATCCACAGAGAGGGAGATTCGTCCATGGCCCATGAGGCCTCCTCAACATTCCACGGCCATCGCTGAAACAAAATCCAGAGACAAAAGTCTGAGCAAGCGCCTCAGACATGCACTATCTTCATATCCTGAAGATGTCTTCTCATGGTTTGTAGATCGGGCCTGCCATACCTACGTCCCCAAACATAAGCTGAGTTTGTGTTTTCAGACTTCTGTCCTCAAAGTCCTGGGCCACACACCATCCAGGCTGGGGTCCCTGGAGCCACACATTAGGACAGTGCCTACCCAATCCATGGGAATTCTTCCCATTCCATTGTCCAAAATCGTACAAATTAGGAGAACCCTCCAAAATCCCTGAGGCCATCCCAATAGTATAGGTCGCCCGGGACAAAACAGGTCAGTCTGTCACCAGCTGAGCATCTACCTCCACTCATACCCTAGATGGATGTCCCCAGAGAAGAATATTGAACCAGACAGGACCCTAGGCCAAAATCGGATCCATTGCTTTGGTTGACAGGCATGTCTCCTCAAAACCCTGGATTCCAATACCAGCATTGGGGTTTTCCTGAGGCACCCATCAGAACCAAACCTCGTCTCCACAAGGAAACTTGTGCATGGGAGCTATGTCAAAAGCTGAGGAGAATACTTCAGGGTCCCGGTGCCACCGCCCCATTGCAAGGCCCTCATGGACACAAACACACATTAGACCCATCCTCAGGAAAGTCCATTTCAACTCAGCCACCCCGGTTGCTCCCGCAGAGATATCAGATCTAAACTGTTTTGTCGCTAGGAGACAATTGGAATGCGAGGCGGGCTTCCCAGGCATCCATCCTCGAACGTTGGTCTGGACTCATCCATATGGGATGTCCTGGAGCTGTCCAACAGGTCTCAATTGTCCCACAGAAGGAATCCTAGGAGGGGACATCCCACCACTCCCAACGTGGCTAAACCTCCACGCTCTCGAGAATCCGCTCCCTTCATGAAGGGGCCGTCATGAACAGAAAATCCAAGCTGAGCCAACGTCTGATCCTCGCTCTGACTTCAGAAGCATGAGATATTGCTTCAGATCTTCAGGGGGTACATGCTGTGACCTCGCCCTGAAACTCAAGTCTAGCTTGTGTTCTCAGACTTCCATCCTCACACTCCTGGCCCTGAAGCCTACAAGTTTGGCAATTCCGGACCATCATTGCAGCACTCTGCCTGCCCTCTAGAAAAAATATATTGCCTTATGAGCTGCCTGGGCACATTAAATGAGAATAAACCTACACGGCACTCGAATGTACCCAAATTATATAGTCTAACCTGGGCAGTAATGCACTGTCTGACACACCCTGAGCCGGGAGCTCCTGAGCAACACCTAGACAGCTGACCGCTCACTGAGCATATCAGACCCGTCATGGCCTTAGGTCATCATCTCTGCCCTACCGCAGTTTTCAGGCTTCAGAACCTAGACCTTATCTCCAATCACTTCCGAGGGGTGACTGTGATGCAGAAATCAGAACTCCTGCTTACCCAAGGCAAGAAACCTTGTGGTGCCATGTTGTCCTACGTTCAGTGTAGGAGAAACCAGCATTCACCCTTAGGTCACGCCCATCCTTGAGTGCGACGAGGGCATAAACACGCATTGTGACCCTCAGCGTGATTCCTGACCTCTAGTAAATCCTCTCAGTGGCTGGACCATTAGATGTCATAATGGGCTTGACATGTCCCTAGGCCCCAAATGTAACCAGGTTTCTGGTTGTCCAGTCACAAATCCCCAGGGCTCTAGTCTGGAATCCCTCATTTGGTGGGACACATGAGGTTGAAAAACAAAACAAAACAAATCAACAACAACAAAAAAAAAATGGACTTCTTCCTTCCCACAGAATGACCCCAAACTCCTTGGACGAGGCCAAACCCCCAGAGAGTAAGACTCGTGCATTTCCCATGAAGTTACCCGGAAATTTCACGACCATGAGTGACACAATATCTAGAGACAAAAACGTGAGCAAGAGCCTCACACTCGCCCATTTTTCATATCCCAAAATGTTCTCCTCATGGTCTGTAGCTCAGTCCTGCCATACCTATGACCTGAAAAATAAGCCGAGTTTGTGTTTTCAGACAACACTCCCGACAGCTCTGGCCTACACACCCTACAGCCTCACGCCCCTGAGGCCAAACCTGAAGACTCTGCTTGCCCACTCCAAGGGAATGGTATGTGCCCATTCCAATGGCCACAACCCTACTAAGAGGAAAAAACCTCCAAATTCCTGAGGCCATCCCAATAGTTGTGGCTTCCCAGGACAAACAGGGGCAATCTGAGCCCATCTGAGCACCTACCTGCACTCAGACCCGTAGACTGATATCCCCAGAGGTAATAAGGAACGAACAGGCCCCTAGGCACCTATCGGATCCATTGCTTTGGTTTCGAGGCATCTCTCCTCAGAGCCCTGGATTTTAATAACAGCATATGGCTGTTTCTTGACTCACCATCAGAACAAATCTCCTCTACACATGGGAAACTTGCACGATGGAGCTGTGTGAAAGCCTCTCTTTAGGAGAACCCTTCAGGGCCCCAGTGCCACCACTTCATTCCAAGGTCTCCATAGACACAAAATCATATTCGGTCACATTCACGGGAGAGTCCATTTCAACTCAGCCTCCTCGCTTGCTCCCCCAGATCCAGCAGATCTGATCTGTCTTGTTGCTTGGAGAAAATTGGAATGCGAGGTGGGCTACCCAGCCATCCATCCCTAGAACCCTACTCGGAATCATTGCCCTGGACCAACCAACAGGTCTCAATTGTCCTGCAGAAGAATCTTTTCAATTGGGACCTTCTCACAACTCCCATCGTCGGAAAACCCCCATGGCCTTGTGATCACCCCCTTCAAGAAGGGGCCCTCAGGAACAGAATGTCCAACCTCAGCAATCGTCTGATCCTCGCCCTGACTTCAGATGCACGAGATCTAGATTCAGGACTGTAGATTGTGCCTGCCATATCCTCACCCAGAAACCTAGGCCAGGCTTGGGTTCTCAGACTTCCGTCCTCAGACTACTGGCCCACAAGCCCTCCAATTTGGAAATTTAGAAATACTTTGCCCTTTGGAGCTACCCAGAACCCCCAAATGAGGATCAACCTGCACGCCATTCGGCTGTACCCCAAATATATAGGCTGACCTGGGCACTAATGCCCTTTCTGACACAGGCTGAGCCTTGACCTCCTGACCCACCCTGACAGCTGGCCGCACACTGAACACATTGGACTCGCCATGGCCTTAGGTCGTCATCTCTTCTCAACCTCGGTTTTCAGGCTTTAGAACCTAGACCTTATCTCCAATCACGGCCCTGGTTTGAAAATGATGCAGATATCAGAACTCTTTCCCCATGGCAAGAAACCTTGTGGTTGGCATGTTGTCCAAAAATCAGTATAGTTGAAACCAGTGTGGCCCATGAGTCCCAGCCCTTGCTTGCAGGCTATATTGGTCACAAACACACATTGTGACCCTCAGCCAGAGCCCAGTCCTCAGGTAAGGCCTCTCAGTGGCTGGATGGAGAGACAGCATATTGGGCTTGCCATGCCCCGAGGCCGAAATATTTTACCGTAGTTCGGTTGTCCCTTCACTCTTCCTCAGGGCTCTGCTTTGGAATTCCTCTTTTGGTGGGACACCTGAGGTATCAAACCTGAAAGGAGTCCTCCCATCCCACATATTGACGAAAAAAAATTGGGATCGGGCCAAATCCACAGAGAGCAAGATTCGTCCAGGCCCATGAGGCATCCCCAACATTCCACGGCCATCGCTGATACAAAATGCAGATTCATAAGACTGAGCACGTGTCTCAGACTCGCTCATTCTGCATATCCTGAAGAGTTCTTCAGATATGAACCTACACGGCACTCGAATGCACCCAAAATATATAGTCCAACCTGGGCACTAATGCACGTTCTGACAACCTGAGCAAGGACCTCGTGACCAACACCCAGACAGCTGACCGCACACTGAGCACATCAGACCCGCCATGGCCTTAGGTCATCATCTCTTCCCTACCTCAGTTTTCAGGCTTCAGAACCTAGACCTTATCTCCAATCACTGCCCAGGGGTGAGTGTGATGCAGAAATCAGAACTCTTCCTTACCCATGGCAAGAGACCTTGTGGTTGGCATGTAGTCCAATTTCAGGGTAGGAGAAACCAGCATTCACCCTGAGGCCCGCCCATTCTTGAGTGCGACGAGGGCATAAAAACACATTGTGACCCTCAGCGTGAGTCCTGTCCTCTAGGACGTCCTCTCAGTTGCTGGACCATTAGATGTCATAATGGGCTTGACATGTCCCTAGGGCCCAAATTTAACCAGATTTCTGGTTGTCCAGTCGCCCCTCCCCAGGGCTCTACTCTGGAATCCCTCATTTTTTGGGACACCTGAGGTTGAAAAACAGAACAAAACAAATTAACAACAACAGAACAACGGACTTCTTCCATCCCACAGAATGAATGAAAACTCTTTGGAAGGGGCCAAACCCACAGAGAGTAAGACTCGACCATTTCCCATGAAGTCACCCGGAAATTTCACGACCATGATTGACACGATATCCAGAGACAAAAACTTGAGCAAGAGCCTCACAATCGCCCTTTTTTTATATCCCGAAGAGTTCTCCTCATGGTCCGTAGATCAGTCCTGCCATACCTATGACCCGAAACATAAACCGAGTTTGTGTTTTCAGACAACTGTCCAAACAGCCCTGGTCTACACACCCTACAGGCTCAGGCCCCTGGAGCCAAACCTGACGAATGTGCTTACCCTCTCCATGGGAATTGTATGTGCCCACTCCAATGGCCACAACCCTACTAATAGGATAAACCTCCAAAATCCCTGAGACCATCCCAATATTTGTGGCTTCCCAGGATAAACAGGGGCAATCTGGTCCCATCTGAGCTCCTACTGACACTCAGACCCATAGACTGATGTCCCCAGAGGTATAAAGGAACGAAGAGGACCCTAGGCACCTATTGGATCCATTGCTTTGGTATCCAGGCATCTCTCCTCAGAGGCCTGGATTTCAATAACAGCATATGGCTGTTTCTTGACTCACCCATCAGAACAAATCTCATCTACACATGGGAAACTTGCACGATGGAGCTGTGTGAAAGCCTCACTTTAGGAGAACCCTTCAGTGCCACCGCTCCATTCCAAGGTCTCCAAAGACACAAAATCATATTAGGACACATCCACGGGAGAGTCCATTTCAACTCAGCCTCCTCGCTTGCTCCCCCAGATCCACCAGATCTAACCTGTCTTGTTGCTTGGAGAAAATTGGAATGCGAGGTGGGCTACCCAGCCATCCATCCTTAGAACCCTGCTCGGAATCCTAGTCCTAGAGCCAACCGACAGGTCTCAATTGTCCTGCAGAAGAATCTTTGCAGTTGGGAGCTTCTCACAACTCCCATCGTGGGAAAACACACATGGCCTCGTGATCCACCCCCCCCTTCAAGAAGGGGCCATCAGGGACAGAATGTCCAACCTGAGCGATCGTCTGATCCTCGCCCTGACTTCGGATGCACGAGATCTCGATTCAGGTCTGTAGATTGTGCCTGCCATATCCTCACCCAGAAACGTAGGCCTAGCATGGGTTCCCAGACTTCCGTCCTCAGACTACTGGCCCACAAGCCCTCCAGTTTGGCAATCCAGAACTACAATGCAGCACTCTGCCTGCCCTCCAGAAGAAAAACATTGCCTTCTGGGGCTACCCAGAAACCACAAATGAGGATCAACCGGAACGCCATTCGGCTGTACCCCAAATATATAGGCTGACCTGGGCACTAATGCCCTTTCTGCGACAGTCTGAGCCTGGAACTCATGGCCCCACCCAGACAGCTGGCCGCACACTGAGCACATCGGACCCGCCATGGCCTTTGGTCGTCATCTCTTCTCAACCTCGGTTTTCAGGCTTCAGAACCTAGACCTTATCTCCAATCACTGCCCAGCTTTGAAAATGATGCAGAAATCAGAACTCCTTACCGATGGCAGGAAAACTTGTGGTTGGCTTGTTGTCCAACGTTCAGTATAGTCGAAACCAGTGTGTCCAATGAGGCCCCGTCATTGCTCGCGGGCCACATAGGTTGCAAACACACATTGTGACTCTCAGCCATAGCCCAGTCTTCAGGTTAGGCCTCTAAGTGGCTGGATGAATAGACAGCATATTGGGCTTGCCATGCCCCTAGGCTTCAATTTTGAACCATAGTTCGGGTAGTCCCTTCACTCTTCCCCAAGGCTCTATTTGGAACTCCTCTTTCGGTGGGACACCTGAGGTAACAACCCTGAAAGGAGTCCTCCATCCAACAGATTGTCGAAAAACAATTGGGATTGGGCCAAATCCACAGAGAGCAAGATTCGTCCATGGACCATGAGGCCTCCTCGACATTCCACGGCCATCGCTGAAACAAAATCCAGAGACAAAAGCCTGAGCAACCGCCTCAGACTCGCACTATCTTCATATCCTGAAGATGTCTTCTCATGGTTTGTAGATCGGGCCTGCCATACCTACGTCCCCAAACATAAGCTGAGTTTGTGCTTTCAGACTTCTGTCCTCAAAGTCCTGGGCCACACACCATCCAGGCTGGTGACCCTGGAGCCACACATTAGGACTGTGCCTACACAATCCATGGGAATTCTGCCCATTCCATTGTCCAAAATCGAACAAATTGGGAGAACCCTCCAAAGTCCCTGAGGCCATCCCAATATTATAGGTCGTCCGGGACAAAAAAGGGCAGTCTGTCACCAGCTGAGCATCTAACTCCACTCATACCCGAGAAGGATGTCCCCAGAGAAGAAGATTGAACCAGACAGGACCCTAGGCCAAAATCGGATCCATTGCTTTGGTTTACAGGCATGTCTCCTCAGAACCCTGGATTCCAATACCAGCATTGGGGTTTTCCTGAGGCACCCATCAGAACAAACCTCGTCTCCACAAGGAAACTTGTGCATGGGAGCTATGTCAAAAGCTTAGGAGAATACTTCAGGGTCCCGGTGCCACCACCCCTTTCCAAGGCCCTCATGGAGACAAACACACATTAGACCCATCCTCAGGAAATTCCATTTCAACTCAGCCACCCTGGTTGCTCCCACAGAGCCATCAGAACTAAACTGTCTTGTCACTAGGAGAAAATTGGAATGCGAGGCGGGCTTCCCAGGCATCCATCCTCGAACGTTGGTCTGGACACATCCATATGGGATGTCCTGGAGCTGTCCATAAGGTCTCAATTGTCTCGCAGAAGGAATCCTAGGAGGGGGCATCCCAGCACTCCCAATGTGGGAAAACCTCCACGGCCTCGAGACTCGGCTCTCTTCATTAAGGGGCCGTGATGAACAGAAAATCCAAGCTAAGCCAACGTCTGATCCTCGCTTTTACTTCAGATGCATGAGATATTGCTTCAGAACTTCAGGGGGTACATGCCGTGCCCTCGCCCTGAATCCCAAGTTTAGCTTGTGTTTTCAGACTTCCGTCCTCACACTCCTGGCCCCGAAGCCCACAAGTTTGGCAATTCCGGACCATCTATCCAGCACACTGACTGCCCTCTAGAAACAAAATATTGCCCAATGAGCTGCCCGGGCACATTAAATGAGAATAAACCTACACGGCACTCGAATGTACCCAAATTATATAGTCTAACCTGGGCAGTAATGCAGTGTGTGACACAACCTGAGCCGGGACCTCCTGAGCAACACCCAACAGCTGACCGCACCCTGAGCCCATAAGACCCGCCGTGGCCTTAGGTCATCATCTCAGTTTTCAGGCTTCAGAACCTAGACCTTATCTCCAATCACTGCCCAGGGGTGAGTGTGATGCAGAAATAAGAACTCTTCCTTACGCATGGCAAGAGACCTTATGGTTGGCATGTTGTCCAACGTTCAGTGTAGGGGAAACCAGCATTCACCCTGAGGCCCCGCCCATTCTTGAGTGAGACGAGGGCATAAACAAGCATTGTGACCCTCAGCGTGAGTCCTGTCCTCTAGTACGTCCTCTTAGTGGCTAGACCATTAGATGCCATAATGGCTTGATATGTCCCTAGGCCCCAATTTTAAACCAGATTTCTGGTTGTCCAATCGCCCCACCCCAGGGCTCTACTCTGGAATCCATCATTTGGTGGGGTTTGAAAAACAGAACAAAACCACAACAACAAGAAAAAAAAAAACGGACTTCTTCCAACCCAGAGAATGACCCCAAACTCTTTGGACGGGGCCAAACCCCCAGAGAGTAATACTCGTCCATTTCCCATGAAGTCACCCGGATATTTCATGACCATGAATGGCACGATATCCAGAGATAAAAACTTGAGCAAGAGCCTCACACTCGCCATTTTTTCATATCCTAAGAGTTCTCCTCATGGTCTGTAGATCAGTCCTGCCATACCTATGACCCGAAACATAATCCGAGTTTGTGTTTTCAGACAATTGTCCAAACAGCCCAGGCCTACACACCCTACAGGCTCAGGCCCCTGGAACCAACCTGAGGACTGTACTTGCCCTCTCCAAGGGAATTCTGTGTGCCCATTCCAATGGCCACAACCCTACTAATAGGATAAACCTCCAAAGTACCTGAGGCCATCCCAATATTTGTGGCTTCCCAGGACAAACAGGAGCAATCTGGGCCCATCTCAGCACCTACCTGCACTCAGACCGGTAGACTGATGTCCCCAGATGTAAAAAGGAATGAACAGGCCCCTAGGCACCTATCGGATCCATTGCTTTGGTTTCCAGGCATCTCTCCTCAGAGGCCTGGTTTTCAATAACAGCATATGGCTGTTTCTTGACTCACCCATCAGAACAAATCTCATTTACACATGGGAAACTTGCACGATGGAGCTGTGTGAAAGCCTCTCTTTAGGAGAACCCTTCAGGGCCCCAGTGCCTCCGCTTCATTCCAAGGTCTCCATAGACACAAAATCATATTAGGAAACATCCACGGGAGAGTCCATTTCAACTCAGCCTCCTCGGTTGCTCCCCCAGATCCAGCAGATCTAACCTGTCTTGTTGCTTAGAGACAAATGGAATGCGAGGTGGGCTACCCAGACTTCCATCCTTAGAACCCTGCTCGGAATCATTGTCCTGGAGCCAACCAACAGGTCACAATTGTCCTGCAGAAGAATCTTTGCAGTTGGGAGCTTCTCACAACTCCAATCGTTGGGAAAACCACCATGGCGCCGTGATCCCCCACCCCTTCAAGAAGGGGCAATCAGGGACAGAATGTCCAACCTGAGCAATCGTCTGATCCTCGCCCTGACTTCAGATGCACGAGATCTCGATTCAGGTCTGTAGATTGTGCCTGCCATGTCCTCACCCAGAAACAGAGGCCTAGCTTTGGTCCGCAGACTTCCGTCCTCAGACTACTGGTCCACAAGCCCTCCAATTTGGCAATCCAGAACAACAATGCAGCACTCTGCCTGCCGCCAGAAGAAAAACATTGCCCTCGGGGGCTACCCAGGAACGCCAAATGAGGATCAACCTACACGCCATTCGGCTGTACCCCAAATATATAGGCTGACATGGGCACTAATGCCCTTTCTGACACAGCCTGAGCCAGTACCTCCTGGCCCCACCCAGACAACAGTCCACACACTGATCACATAGGAAACGCCATGGCCTTAGGACGTCATCTCCTCTCAACCTCGGTTTTCAGGCTTCAGAACCTAGACCTTATCTCCAATCACGGTCCGGGTTTGAAAATGATGCAGAAATCAGAACTCTTTCCACATGGAAAGAAACTTGTGGTTGGCATGTTGTCCAAGGTTCAGTGTAGTTGAAACCAGTGTGGCCCATGAGGCCCGCCCATGCTTGCGGGCCACATTGGTCACAAACACACATTGTGACCCTCAGCCTGACCCAGACCTCAGGTAAGCCCTCTCAGTGGCTGGATGGAGAGACAGCATATTGGGCTTGCCATGCCCCTAGGCCCCAATTTTTTACCGTAGTTCGGGTTGTCCCTTCACTCTTCCCGAGGGCTCTGCTTTGGCATTCCTCGTTTGGTGGGACACCTGAGGTAACAAACCTGAAAGGAGTCCTCCCATCCCTCAGATTGACGAAAAACAATTGGGATCGGGCCAAATCCACCGAGAGCATGATTCGTCCATGGCCCATGACGCATCCCCAACATTCCACGGCCATCGCTGATACAAAATCCAGAGACAAAAGCCTGAGCACGCGCCTCAGACTCGCTCATTCTTCATATCTTGAAGAGTTCTTCAGATAAGAACTTACACGGCACTATTTTGCACCCAAAATATATAGTCTAACCTGGGCACTAATGCACTGTCTGACAACCTGAGCCCGGACCTCGAGACCAACACCCAGACAGCTGACCGCACACTGAGCACATCAGACCCGCCATGGCCTTAGGTCATCATCTCTTCCCTACGTCAATTTTCAGGCTTCGGAACCTAGACCTTATCTCCAATCACTGCCCAGGGGTGACTGTGATGCAGAAATCAGAACTCTTCCTTACCCCTGGCAAGAAACCTTGTGCTTGGCATGTGGTCCAATGTTCAGGGTAGGAGAAACCAGCATTCACCATGAGGCCCCCCCATTATTGGGTGCGACGAGGGCATAAACACGCATTGTGACCCTCAGTGTGAGTCCTGTCCTCTAGTACGTCCTCTCACTGGCTGGACCATTAGATGTCATAATGGGCTTGACATGTCCCTAGGCCCTAATTTTTAACCAGATTTCTGGTTGTCCAGTCGCCCCTCCCCAGGGCTATACTCTGGAATCCCTCATTTATTGGGACACCTGAGGTAGAAAAACAGAACAAAACAAACCAACAACAACAGAATAACGGACTTCCTCCATGCCACAGAGTGACCCCAAACTCTCTGGACGGGGCCAAACCCCCAGAGAGTAAGATTCATCCATTTACCATGAAGTCACCGGAAATTTCACGACCATGAGTGACACGGTATCCAGAGACAAAAACTTGAGCAAGAGCCTCACACTCGCCCTTTTTTCATATCCCGATTAGTTCTCCTCATGTTCTGTAGGTCAGTCCTGCCATACCTATGACCCGAAACATAAGCCGAGTTTGTGTTTTCAGACAACTGTCCAAACAGCCCTGGCCTACACACCCTACAGGCTCAAGCCCCTGGAGCCAAACCTGACGACTGTGCTTGCCATCTCCAAGGGAATTGTATGTGCCCATTCCAATGGTCACAACCCTACTAATAGGATAAACCTCCAAAGTCCCTGAGGCCATCCCAATATTTGTGGCTTCCCAGGACAAACAGGAGCAATCTGGGCCCATCTCAGCACCTACCTGCACTCAGACCGGTAGACTGATGTCCCCAGATGTAAAAAGGAATGAACAGGCCCCTAGGCACCTATCGGATCCATTGCTTTAGTTTCCAGGCATCTCTCCTCAGAGGCCTGGATTTCAATAACAGCATATGGCTGTTTCTTGACTCACCCATCAGAACAAATCTCATTTACACATGGGAAACTTGCACGATGGAGCTGTGTGAAAGCCTCTCTTTAGGAGAACCCTTCAGGGCCCCAGTGCCACCGCTTCATTCCAAGGTCTCCATAGACACAAAATCATATTAGGAAACATCCACGGGAGAGTCCATTTCAACTCAGCCTCCTCGGTTGCTCCCCCAGATCCAGCAGATCTAACCTGTCTTGTTGCTTAGAGACAAATGGAATGCGAGGTGGGCTACCCAGACTTCCATCCTTAGAACCCTGCTCAGAATCATTGTCCTGGAGCCAACCAACAGGTCACAATAGTCCTGCAGAAGAATCTTTGCAGTTGGGAGCTTCTCACAACTCCAATCGTTGGGAAAACCACCATGGCGCCGTGATCCCCCACCCCTTCAAGAAGGTGCAATCAGGGACAGAATGTCCAACCTGAGCAATCGTCTGATCCTCGCCCTGACTTCAGATGCACGAGATCTCGATTCAGGTCTGTAGATTGTGCCTGCCATGTCCTCACCCAGAAACAGAGGCCTAGCTTTGGTCCGCAGACTTCCGTCCTCAGACTACTGGCCCACAAGCCCTCCAATTTGGCAATCCAGAATACAATGCAGCACTCTGCCTGCCGCCAGAAGAAAAACATTGCCCTCGGGGGCTACCCAGGAACGCCAAATGAGGATCAACCTACACGCCATTCGGCTATACCCCAAATATATAGGCTGACCTGGGCACTAATGCCCTTTCTGACACAGCCTGAGTCTGGACCTCCTGATCACATAGGAAACGCCATGGCCTTAGGATGTCATCTCCTCCCAACCTCGGTTTTCAGGCTTCAGAATCTAGACCTTATCTCCAATCACGGCCCGGGTTTGAAAATGATACCGAAATCAGAACTCTTTCCACATGGCAAGAAATTTGTGGTTGGCATGTTGTCCAAGGTTCAGTGTCATTGAAACCAGTGTGGCCCATGAGGCCCCGCCCATGCTTGCGGGCCACATTGGTCACAAACACACTTTGTGACCCTCAGCCTGAGCCCAGTCCTCAGGTAAGGCCTCTCAGTGGCTGGATGGAGAGACTGCATATTGAGCTTGCCATGCGCCTAGGCCCCAATTTTTAACCATAGTTCGGGTTGTGTCTTCACTCTTCCCCAGGGCTCTGCTTTGGAATTCCTCTTTTGGTGGGACACCTGAGGTAACAAACCTGAAAGGAGTCCTCCCATCCCTCATATTGACGAAAAACAATTGGGATAGGGCCAAGTCCACAGAGAGCAAGATTCGTTTATGGCCCATGAGGCCTCCGCAACATTCCACGGCCATCGCTGATACAAAATCCAGAGACAAAAGCCTGAGCACGTGCCTCAGACTCGCTCATTCTTCATATCCTGAAGAGTTCTTCAGATAAGAACCTACACTGCACTCGAAGGCACCCAAAATAGATAGTCTAACCTGGGCACTAATGCACTCTCTGACAACCTGAGCCCGGACCTCGTGACCAACACACAGACAGCTGACCGCACACTGAGCACATCAGACCCGCCATGGCCTTAGGTCATCATCTCTTCCCTACCTCAGTTTTCAGGCTTCAGAACCTAGACCTTATCTCCAATCACTGCCCAGGCGTGACTGTGATGCAGAAATCAGAACTCTTCCTTACCCATGGCAAGAAACCTTCTGGTTGGCATGTTGTCCAACGTTCAGTGTAGGAGAAACCAGCATTCACCCTGAGGCCCCGCCCATTCTTGATGCGACGAGGGCATAAACACGCATTGTGACCCTCAGCGTGAGTCCTGTCCTCTAGTACGTCCTCTCAGTGGCTGGACCATTAGATGTCTTAATGGGCTTGACATGTCCCTAGGCCCCAATTTTTAACCAGATTTCTGGTTGTCCAGTCGCCCCTCCCCAGGGCTCTTCTCTGAAATCCCTCATTTGGTGGAACACCTGAGTTTGAAAAACAAAACAAAACAAATCAACAACAACAGAACAACGGACTTCTTCAATCCGACAGAATGACCCCAAACCCTTTGGACGGGGCCAAACCCCCAGAGAGTAAGACTCGTCCATTTCCCATGAAGTCACCCGGAAATTTCACGACCATGAGTAACACGATATCCAGAGACAAAATCTTGAGCAAGAGCCTCACACTCGCCCTTTTTTCATATCCCGAAGTGTTCTCCTCATGGTCTGTAGATCAGTCCTTCCATACCTATGACCCGAAATATAAGCCGAGTTTGTGTTTTCAGACAACTGTCCAAAACAGCCGTGGCCTACACATTCTACAGGCTCAGGACCCTGGAGCCAAACCTGACGACCGTGCTTGTCCTCTCCATGGGAATGTATGTGCCCAATCCAATTGCCACAACCCTACTAATAGGATAAACCTCCAAAGTCCCTGAGGCCATCCCAATATTTGTGGCTTCCCAGGACAAACAGGGGCAATCTGGGCCCATCTGAGCACCTACCGGCACTCAGACCCGTAGACTGATGTCCCCAGAGGTAAAAAGGAATGAACAGGCCCCTAGGCACCTATCGCATCCATTGGTTTGGCTGCCAGGCATCTCTCCTCAGAGGCCTGGATTTCAATAACAGCATATGGCTGTTTCTTGACTCACCCATCGGTACAAATCTCATCTACACATGGGAAACTTGCACGATGGAGCTGTGTGAAAGACTCTCTTTAGGAGAACCCTTCAGGTCCCCAATGCAACCGCTTCATTCCAAGGTCTCCATAGACGCAAAATCATATTAGGACACATCCACGGGAGAGTCCATTTCAACTCAGCCTCCTCGGTTGCTCCCCCAGATCCAGCTGATCTAACCTCTCTTGTAGCGTGGAGACAATTGGAATGCGAGGTGGGCTACCCAGACATCCATCCTTAGAACCCTGCTTGGAATCATTGTCCTGGAGCCAAGCAACAGGTCTCAATTGTCCTGCAGAAGAATCTTTGCAGTTGGGAGCTTCTTACAACTCCCATCGTGGGAATACCCCCATGGGCACGTGATCCACCCCCCCTTCAAGAAGGGGCCTTCAGGGACAGAATGTCCAACCTGAGCGATCGTCTGATCCTCGCCCTGATTTCAGATGCACGAGATCTCGATTCAGGTCTGTAGATGTGCCTGCCATATCCTCACGCAGTATCCTAGGCCTAGCTTGGGTTCTCAGACTTCCGTCCTCAGACTACTGGCCCACAAGCCCTCCAGTTTGCAATCCAGACTACAATGCAGCACTCTGCCTGCCCTCCAGAATAAAAACATTGCCCTCTGGAGCTACCCAGAAACGCCCAATGAGGATCAATCTGCACGCCATTCGGCTGTACCCCAAATATATAGGCTGACCTGGGCACTAATGAATGCCCTTTCTGACACAGCCTGAGCCTGGACCTCCTGGCCCCACCCTGACAGCTGGCCGCACACTGACCACATCGGACCCGCCAAGGCCTGAGGACGTCATCTGTTCTCAACCACAGTTTTCAGGCTTCAGAACCTAGACCTTATCTACAGTCACTGCCCGGGTTTGATAATGATGCAGAAATCAGAACTATTTCCCCATGGCAAGAAACCTTGTGGTTGGCATGTTGTCCAAGGTTCAGTGTAGTTGAAACCAGTGTGGCCCATGAGGCCCCGCCCATGCCTGCGGGCCACATTGGTCACATACACACATTGTGACCCTCAGCCTGAGCCCAGAGTTCAGATAAGGCCTCTCAGTGGCTGAATGGAGAGACAGCATATTGGGATTGCCATGCCCCTATGCCCCAATTTTTAACCATAGTTCGGGTTGTTCCTTCACTCTTCCCCAGGGCTCTGCTTTGGAATTACTCTTTTGGTGTGACACCTGAGGTAACAAACCTGAAAGGAGTCCTCCCATCGCACAGATTGACGAAAAACAATTGGGATCGGGCCAAATCCACAGAGCAAGATTCGTCCATGGCCCATGAGGCCTCCCCAACATTCCACGGCCTTCGCAGTTACAAAATCCAGAGGCAAAGCCTGAGCACGCGCCTCAGACGCGCTCAATATTCATATCCTGAAGAGTTCTTAAGATAAAAACATATACGGCACTCGAATGCACCCAAAATATATAGTCTAACCTGGGAACTAATGCACAGTCTGAAAACCTGAGCCCGGACCTCGTGACCAACACTCAGACAGCTGACCGCACACTGAGCACATCAGACCCGCCATGGCCTTAGGTCATCATCTCGTCCCTTCCTCAGTTTTCAGGCTTCAGAACCTAGACCTTATATCCAATCGCTGCTCAGGCGTGACTGTGATGCAGAAGTCAGAACTCTTCCTTACCCATGGCAAGAAACCTTGTGGTTGGCATGTTGTCCAAAGTTCAGTGTAGGAGAAACCAGCATTCACCCTGAGGCCCCGCCCATTCTTGAGTGCGACGAGGGCATTATGACCCTCAGTATGAGGCATGTCCTCTAGGACGTCCTCTCAGTGGCTGGACCATTAGATGTCATAATGGGCTTGACATGTCCCTAGGCCCCAATCTTTAACCAGATTTCTTGTTGTCCAGTCGCCCTTCCACAGGGCTCTACTCTGGAATCCCTCATTTGGTGGGACACCTGCGGTTGAAAAACAAAACAAAACAAATCAACAGCAACAGAACAACGGACTTCTTCCATCCCACAGAATGACCCCAAACTCTGTCAGACAGTGCATTACTGCCCAGGTTAGACTATATAATTTGGGTACATTCGAGTGCCATGTAGGTTTATTCTCATTTATTGTGCCCGGGCAGCTCATTAGGCAATATTTTGTTTCTAGAGCGCAGGCAGAGAGCTGCAATGATGGTCCGGAATTGCCAAACTTTTGGGCTTCGGGGCCAGGAGTGTGAGGACGGAAGTCTGAGAACACAAGCTAGACTTGGGATTCAGGGCGAGGTCACGGCATGTACCTCCTGAAGATCTGAAGCAATATCTCATGCATCTGAAGTCAGAGCGAGGATTAGACATAGGCTCAGCTTGGATTTTCTGTTCATGACGGCCCCTTCATGATGGGAGCCGAATCTCGAAGCCGTGGATGTTTTCCCACGTTGGGAGTGGTGGGATGCCCCCTCCTAGGATTCCTTCTGCGGGACAATTGAGACCTGTTGGACAGCTCCAGGACATCCCATATGGATGAGTCCAGACCAACGTTCGAGGATGGATGCCTGGGAAGCCCGCCTCGCATTCCAATTGTCTCCTAGCGACAAGACAGTTTAGATCTGATGGCTCTGCGGGAGCACCGGGGTGGCTGAGTTAAAATGGACCTTCCTGAGGATGGGTCTCTTGTGTGTTTGTGTCCATGAGGGCCTTGGAATGGGGCGGTGGCACCGGGACCCTGAAGTATTCTCCTAAGCTTTTGACATAGCTCCCATGCACAAGTTTCCTTGTGGAGACGAGGTTTGTTCTGATGGGTGCCTCAGGAAAACCCCAATGCTGGTATTGGAATCCAGGGTTTTGAGGAGACATGCCTGTAAACCAAAGCAATGGATCCGAATTTGGCCTACGGTCCTGTCTGGTTCAATCTTCTTCTCTGGGGACATCCATCTAGGGTATGAGTGGAGGTATATGCTCAGCTGGTGACAGACTGACCTTTTTCGTCTCGGGTGACCTATACTATTGGGATGGCCTCAGGGACTTTGGAGGGTTCTCCTAATTTGTACGATTTTGGACAATGGAATGGGCAGAATTCCCATGGATTGTGTAGGCACAGTCCTAATGTGTCTCCAGGGTCCCCAGCATGGAGGGTGTGTGGCCCAGGACTTTGAGGACAGAATTCTGAAAACACAAACTCAGATTATGTTTGGGGACGTAGGTATGGCAGGCCCGATCTGCAAACCATGAGAAGACATCCTCAAACCATGAGAAGACATCTTCAGGATATGAAGATAGTGAGAGTCTGAGGCGCTTGCTCAGGCTTTTGTCTCTGGATTTTGTTTCAGCGATGGCCGTGGAATGTCGAGGAGGCCTCATGGGCCATGGATGAACCTTGCTTTCTCTGGATTTGGCCCGATCCCAATTGTTTTTCGTCAATCTGTTGGATGTAGTACACCTTTCAGGGTTGTTACCTCAGGTGTCCCACCAAAAGTGGAGTTCCAAAGCAGAGCCCTGGGGAAGAGTGAAGGGACAACCCAAACTATGGTTAAAAGTTGGGGCCTAGGGGCATGGCAATCCCAATATGCTGTCTCTTCATCCAGCCACTGAGAGGCCTTATTTGAGGACTGGGCTAAGGCTGAGGGTCACAATGTGTGTTTGCTACCTATTTGGCCCGCGAGCAATGGCGGGGCCTCATCGGACACACAGGTATCCACTACACTGAACATTATACAACAAGCCTACCACAAGGTTTCTTGCCATCGGGAAGGAGTTCTGATTTTGCATCATTTTCAAACATGGGCAGTGATTGGAGATAACGTCTAGGTTCTAAATCCTGAAAACCGAGACTGGTAAGAGATAACGACCTAAGGCAATGACGGGTCTGATTTGCTCAGTGAGCGGCCAGCTGTATGGTTGGGGCCAGGAGGTCCAGGCTCAGCCTCTGTCAGAAAGGGCATTATTGCCCAGGACAGCCTATATATTTTGGGCACAGCCAAGTGGCGTGCAGGTTGATATTCATTTGGGGTTTCTGGGTAGCCCCAGAAGGCAATGTTTTTCTTTTGGAGGGCAGACAGAGTGCTGCATTATAATTCTGGATTGCCAAACTGGAGGGCTTGTGGGCCATTAGTCTGAGGACGGAAGTCTGAGGACACAAGCTAGGCTTAGGTTTCTGGGTGAGGACATGGCAGGCACAATCTACAGACCTGAACCGAGATCTCGTGCATCTGAAGTCAGGGTGAGGATCAGAAGATCACTCAGGTTGGACCAATTGTTTTTCGTCAATCTGAGGTTGATCTTCATTTGGGGTTTCTGGGTAGCCCCAGAAGGCAATGTTTTTCTTTTGGAGGGCAGGCAGAGTGCTGCATTATAATTCTGGATTGCCAAACTGGAGGGCTTGTGGGCCATTAGTCTGAGGACGGAAGTCTGAGGACACAAGCTAGGCTTAGGTTTCTGGGTGAGGACATGGCAGGCACAATCTACAGACCTGAACCGAGATCTCGTGCATCTGAAGTCAGGGTGAGGATCAGAAGATCACTCAGGTTGGACCTTATGTCCCTGAGGGCCCCTTCTTGAAGGGGGGAGGGATCACGAGGCCATGGTGTTTTCTAATGATGGAATTGTGAGAAGCTCCCAACTTCAAAGATTCTTCTGCAGGACAACTGAGACCTGTTGGTTGGCTCCAGGCTAACGATTCCGAGCAGTGTTCTAAGGATGGATGGCAGGGTAGGCCACCTCGCATTCCAATTGTCTCCTAGCAACAAGACAAGTTGGATCTCTGGATCTCGCGGAGCAACCGAATACGCTGAGTTGAAATGGACTCTCCTCTGGATGAGTCCTAATGTGTTTTTGTGTCTATGGATACCTTTGAATGACGCGGTGGCACTGGGGCCATGAAGGGTTCTCCTAAACAGGCTTTGACATCGCTCTACACATCGTGCAAGTTTCCCATTGTAGATGGGATTTGTTCTGATGGGTGAGTAAAGAAACAGTCATATGCTGGTATTGAAATCCAGTGCTCTGAGGAGAGATGCCTGGAAACCAAAGCAATGGATCCGATTAGGGCCTAGGGGCCTGTTCATTCCTTTTTACCTCTGGGGATATCAGTCTACAAGTCTGAGTGCAGGTAGGTTCTCAGATGGGCTCAGATTGTTCCTTTTTGTCCTGGGAAGCCACCACTATTGGGATGGCCTCAGGGACTTTGGAGGTTTATCCTATGGAAGGACTGAGCTACCGACCATGAGGATAACTCTTCGGGATATGAAAAAGGGCGAGTGTGAGGCTATTGCACAAGTATTTATCTTTGGATATCGTGCCATTCATGGTCATGAAATTTCCGATCTACAAACCATGAGAACACATCTTCAGGATATGAAGAATGAGCAAGTCTGAGGCGCGTGCTCAGGCTTTTGTCTCTGGATTTTGTATCAGCGATGGCCGTGGACTGTTGGGGAGGCCTCATGGGCATGGACGAATCTTGCTATCTGTGGACTTGGCCCGATCCCAATTGTTTTTCGTCAATCTGTTGGATGGAGGACTCCTTTCAGGGTTGTTACATCAAGTGTCCCACCAAAAGAGGAATTCCAAAGCAGAGCCCTGGGGAAGAGTGAAGGGACAACCTGAACTATGGTTAAAAATTATGGCATAGGGGCATGGCAAGCCCAATACGCTTTCTCTTCATCCAGCCATTCAGAGGCCTTACCTGAGGACTGGGCTAAGGCTGAGGGTCATAATGTGTGTTTGCTACCTATCTGGCCCGCCAGCAATGGCGGGGCCTCAAGACACACTGGTTTCCACTACACTGAACGTTGGACAACAAGCCAACCACAAGTTTTCGTCCCATTGGGAAGGAGTTCTGATTTTTGCATCATTTTCAAAACTGGGCAGTGATTGGAGATAAGGTCTAGGTTCTGAAGCCTGAAAACTGAGGTTGGGAAGGGATAACGACCTAAGGCCATGGGGGGTCTGATGTTCTCAGTTTGTAGCCAGCTGTCTGGGTGGGCCTAGGATGTCCCGGCTCAGGCTGTGTCAGAAAGGGCATTATTGCCCAGGTCATCCTATATATTTTGGGTATATCCAAGTGTCGTGCAGGTTGATCTTCATTTGGGGTTTCTAGGTACCCCCAGAGGGCAATGTGTTTCTCTGCAGGGCAGGTAGAGTGCTGCATTGTAGTTCTGGTTTCCCAAACTGGAGGGCTTGTGAGCCAGTAGTCTGTGGACAGAAGTCTGAGGACACAAGCTAGGCTTAGGTTTCTGGGTGAGGAGATGGCAGGCACAATCTACAGACCTGAACCGAGATCTCGTGCATCTGAAGTCAGGGTGAGGATCAGATGATCGCTCAGGTTGGACCTTATGTCCCTGATGGCCCCTTTATGAAGGGGGGGGGATGATGAGGCCATGGGGTTCTCTCACGATGGGAGTTCTGATAAGCTCCCAACTGCAAAGATTCTTCTGCAGGACAATTGAGACCTGTTGGTTGGCTCCAGGCCAACGATTCTGAGCAGGGTTTTAAGGATGGATGGCGCGGTAGGCCACTTCACATTCCAATGTCTCCTAGCAACAAGACAAGTTAGATCTGCTGAATCTCGCGGAGGAAACGAATAAGCTCAGTTGAAAAGGACTCTCCTGTGGTTGGGCCCTAATGTGTTTTTGTGTCTATGGAGACCTTGGAATGAAGCGGTGGCACTGGGGCCCTGAAGGGTTCTCCTAAACAGAGGCTTTGACACAGCTCCCACGTGCAAGTTTCCCATGTGTAGATGAGATTTGTACTGATGTGTGAGTCAAGAAACAGCCATATGCTGGTATTGAAATCCAGGCCTCTGAGGAGAGATGCCTGGGAAACAAAGCAATAGATCTGATTAGTGCCTAGGGGCCTGTTCGTTTCTTTTTACCTCTGGGGACATCAATCTACGGGTCTGAGTGCAGGTAGGTTCTCAGATAGGCTCAGATTACTCCTGTTTGTCCTGGGAAGCCACCAGTATTGGGATGGCCTAAGGGACGTTGGAGGTTTATCCTATTAGTAGGGTTGTGGCCATTGGAATGGGCACATAGAATTCCCTGGGAGAGGGCAATACAGTCCTCAAGTTGGCTCCAGGGTCCTGAACCTGTAGGGTGTTTAGGCCAGGGATGTTTGGACAGTTGTCTGAAAACACAAACTCAGCTTATGTTTCGGGTCATAGGTATGGCAGGACTGATCTACAGACCTTGAGGAGAACTCTTCAGGTTATGAAAAAAGGGCGAGTGAGAGGCACATGCTCAAGTTTTTGTCTCTGGATATCGTGTTACTCATGGTCGTGAAATTCCCGGGTGACTTCATGGGAAATGGATCAGTCTTATTCTCTCTGGTTTGGCCTTTTCCAAAGAGTTTGAGGTCATTCTGTGGGATGGAAGAAGTCCGTTTTTGTTGTTGTTCTTGTAGTTTTGTTTTGTTTTGTTTTTTAACCTCAGGTGTCCCACCTAATGAGGGATTCCAGAGTAAAGCCCTGAGGTGGGACAACTGGACAACCAGAAATCTGGTTAAAAATTGGGGCCTAGGGACATGTCAAGCCCATTATGACATCTAATGGTCCAGCCACTGAGAGGACTTACTAGAGGACAGGACTCACGCTGAGGGTCACAATGCGTGTTTATGCCCTCGTCGCACTCAAGAATGGGCAGGGCCTCAGGGTGAATGCTGGTTTCTCCTACACTGATCATTGGACAATTTTCCAACCACAAGGCTTCTTGCCTTGGGTAAGGAGGAGTTCTGATTTCTGCATCACATTCAACCCTTGTCAGGGCTTGGAGTTAAGGTCTAAGTTCTGAAGCCTGAAAAGATAGGTCGGGAAGAGATAAAGAGCTAAGACCATGGCGGGTGTGATGTTCTCAGTGTGCGGTCAGCTGTCTCGGTTTTGGTCAGGAGGTCCGGGCTCACTCTGTATCAGACATTGTATTAGTGGCCAGGTTAGACTATCTAATTTGGGTACATTCGAGTGCCGTGTATGTCTATCCTCATTTGGGTTATGTGAGAAACTCCATAGGTCAAAATTTTTCTTCTGGAAGGCAGGCAGAATGCTTCATTTTGTGTCCCGAATTTCCAAATGTGAGGGCTTGGGAGCCAGGAGTGCGAGGACGGAAGTCTGAGAACACAAGCTAGTCATAGGTTTCAGGGCGAGGGCAAGGAAAGCACACTCTGCAGAGCTGCATCGAGATCTCGTGCATCTGAATTCAGGGTGAAGATCAGACGTTGGCTTAGGTTGGAGTTCCTGTCCATGATTTCCCCTTCATAAATGGGGGGGGGGCATCACAAAGCCATCTAGATTTTCCCAGGTTGGGAGTTGTGAGATGCTCCAAAACTCAAGGATTCCTTCTGCTGGAAATTTGAGACCTGTTGGATGGCTCCAGGACATCCCATACGGAACGACGCCAGAGCAGAGCTCTAAGGATGGATGGTTGGGCAGCCCGCCTCGCATTCCAATTGTCTCCTAGTCAAGACAGGTTCAGTCTGCTCGCTCTGGGGGAGCAACCAAGGGAGCTGAGTTGAAATGGAATTTCCTGCGGATGGGTTCTAATGTGGATTTCTGTCCATGGAGACCTTGTAATGGGGCAGTGGCACACAGGCACTGAAGGATTCTCCTAACTAAGGTTTTGAGACATCTTCAAAGGATAATTTTCCCATGTGGAGAAGAGATTTGTTCTGATTGCTGCCTCATGAAATCCCCATATGCTAATATTGGAAACCAGGCCTCTGAGGAGAGATACCTGTAACCGAAAGCAATGAATCTGATTCAGGCCTCCGGGCCTGTCTGATTCAATCTTCTTCTCTGGGGACATCCATCTACGCTGAGTAGAGGTAGATGCTCAGCTGGTTTCAGATGACCCTTGTTTGTCCTGGGCAGCCTACATTATTGGGATGTCCTTGGGGACTCTGGAGGTTTGTCCTAATTTGTACGATTGTGGACAATGGAATGGGCAGAATTCCCGTGGTATGGACAGGCACAGTCCTGATGTGTGGCTCCAGGGGCCCCAGCCTGAAGGGTCTGTGGGCCAGGAATGTGGGGACAGAAGTCTGAAAACACAAACTCGGCTTAGGTTTGGGAAGTAGGTATGGCAGGCCCGATCTACAGACCGTGAGGAGAACTCTTCGGGATACGACAAAAGAGCGAGTGTGAGGCGCTTGTTCAGACTTTTGTCTCTGGATTTGTTGTCAACGATGGCTGTGGAATCTCGGGGAGGCCTCATGGGCCATGGACGAGACTTCCTCTCTGTGAATTTGGTCCAATCCCCATTGTTTTGGGTCAATCTGAAGGATGGGAGGAGTGCTTTTAGTTTTGTTACCTCAGGTGTCCCACCAAAAGAGGGATTCCAAAGCAGAGCTCTGGGGAGGGACGAATGGACAACCCGAACAATCCAATTGGGGTGAGGTCGAGAACCGAGCAGGTTGATCCTCATTTGGGGTTTATGGAGATCCCCATAGAGCAACGTTTTTCTTCTAGAGGGCCAGCAGAGGGCTGCATTTTGGTTCCAGAATTCCAAGTCTTGAGGACATGTTTGCCAGGAGTGTGAGGAAGGAAGTCTGAAAACACAAGGTAGCACGAGGTTTGGGCCCACTGTGCAGAGGCTGAATCGAGATCTCCTGCATCTGAGGTCAGGGCGAGTATCAGATGTTGCCTCAAGCTGGAGTTTGTGTCCATGACGGCCCCTTCCTGAAGGGGGTGGGGGCGTCATGAGGCCAGGGAGGTTTCCCTACGCTGGGAGTTGTGAGCTGCTCCAAACACCAAAGTTTCCTTCTTCAGGACAGTCGAGTACTATTGGATGCTTCCAGGATGCCCCATACAGAAAGACTCGAGAGCAGGGGCCTAAGCATGGATGCCGAGAAACGCCAACTCACCTTCCCATTGCCTGGTCGAGACAAGGCAGAGTCAATCTGCGGGCTCTTGGGTGAGCTACCCAGAAGGCTGAGTTTAAATGGACTTTCCTGAGGATGAGTCATAATGTGGGTTGGTGGCCATGGAGACCTTGGAATGTGGCAGTAGCTAAGGGACTCTGCAGGATTCTCCAACCCAAAGGGTTTGACACAACTCCAACAAGGTAGCTTTCCATGTGGAGATGAGAGGTGTACTGTCTGGTGCCTCAGGATAGCCCCATATGCTGGTCTTCGAACCCAGGCCTCTGAGGAGTGATACCTGGACACCTAATCCACAGTTCATAATAGGGCCTAGGGCCTGCCTGGTTCAATCTTCTGTCTCTGAGGATATCAGTCTGTGTGTCTGCTGGAGGTAGTAGTTGCTCAGCTGGTGTCATAATGCCCCTGTTTGTCCAGTGTGGCTTGCGGTAGTGGGATGTCCTTGGGGACCTTGAGGTTTCTACTATTTTGTAGAGTTGTGACCAATGGAACGGGCAGTTTCTTAGCAGAGAGCAGGCACAGTTCTGTGGTGTGACTCCAGAGACCCCAGCCTTGAGGCGGTGTGGGCCACGGCTGTGCAGACAGACATCCAAAAACCCAAACTCAGCTCAGGTTTGGGGCCGAGGTTATGGCAGGCCTGATCTACAGTCCGTGAGGGGAGCTACTCTGGATATGAAAGAAGGGTGAGAGGGAGGCAGTCGCTCAGTCTTTTGTCTCTGGATATTTTGTCCACAATGGCCGTTTAATGTAGGAGTTGCCTCATGGGTCGTTAAAGTCTCCCTCTCTGGTAGTTTGTCCAGCCCCCAAGAGTTTGGGGTCATTCTGTGGGAAGGGAAGAGTCCTCTTTTCTGCTTCAGTGTCCCCCCAGTAGAGGGATTCTGGAGCAAGAAGTGGGTACTGACAACTGGAATACTCGCTCTCTGGTTAAGCCTGGGGGCCTAAGGATATGACAAGCCCCATAGGCAGGATCTTGGTCCAGCCACTGAGAGGCGTTACTTTAATACGGGACTCACGCTACAGGTCACAATGCATGTCTGTGCCCTAGGCGGCCCTCAAGCACTGGCGTGGCCTTTCCGACAATGCAGGTTTTCCCACATTGAACGTTGGACAACATGCCAACCACAAGGTTTCTGGCCATGGGGAAGGAGGAATTCTAATTTCTGCATCACGTTCACCCCTGGGCAGTGATTGGAGATAAGGTCTAGGTTCTGAAGCCTGAAAACCGAGGTTGGGAAGAGATGACGAACTACAGCCATAGCGGGTCCCTTGTGTCCAGGTTGGAGCCAGCTGTCTACGTGTCGTTTGGGATATCTTGTCTCAGGCTGTTCCAGACAGGGCATTGGTATTCAGGGTAGGCTGTATAATTGCTTTACAGTCGAGTGGCATGCATTAGATAATCATTTGGGGTTTCTTATTAGCAGCATAGGGCAAAGTTTTTCTTCTGGAGGGCAGGCAGAGTGCTGCATTGTGGCTTCGGAATTCCCAAACTGGAGGGCTTGTGTGCCAGGAGAGTGAGGACGGAAGTCTGAGAACACAAGCTAGGCTTAGGTTTCGGGGAATGGACATGGCAGGCACACTCTGCAGAGCTGAATTGAGATCTCATGAGTCTGAAGTCAGGTCGAGGATCACACTTTGGCTCAGGTTGGAGTTTCTGTCCATGTTGGCCCCTTCATGAAGGGGGGCGCATTATGAGGCCATGGGGATTTTCCCACTATTAGAGTTGTGAGATGCTCCAAACCACAAGGATTCCTTCTGTGGGACAATTAAGATTTGTTGGATGGCTACAGGACGTCTCATAAGGTATTTTTCCAGAACAGGTTTCTAAGTATGGATGCCTGGGCAGACAGCCTCAATTCCAATTGTCTCCTAGCAACAAGAAACGATTGATCTGCTGGCTTGGGGTAGCATCAGAGGGGGGTGAGTTGGAATGCACTTTCCTGAGGATGGTCTTAAATGAGTTGAAATGGACTTTCCTGAGGATGGTCTTAATGTTGGTTTGAGTCCATTGAGACCTTGGTATGGGGCAGTGGCACCAGGGCCCTGAAGGATTCTCCTAACCAGAGGTTATAACAAAGCTCCAATGAGCAAGTTTTCCATGGGGAGACGAGATTTGTTCTCATTGGTGCCTTAGGAAACCACCATTTGCTGGTATTGGAAATGAGGCCTCTGAGGAGAGATGCCTGGAAAACAAAGCAATGGATCTGATTAGGGCCTAGGTGCCTGTCCGGTTCAATATTCTTCTATGGGGACATCTTTTGTCTGAGTGGAGTTAGTTGCTCAGCTGGTTTGAGATCACACCTGTTTGTCCTGGGCGGCCTACACTATTGGGATGTCCTCGGCAACTTTGGAGCTTTTTCCTAATTTGCAATGTTGTGGCCAATGGAATGGGAAGAATTCTCTTGAAAGGGAAGCACAGTCCTGAGGTGTGGCTCCAGGGACCCAAGTGTGGAGCGTGTGTGGTCCAGGGCTATTTGGACAAAAGTCTGAAAACACAAACTCCACGTAGGTTTGGGTCTGTAGGTATGGCCAGCCCGATATATAGACCGTGAGGAGAACTCTTCGGGATATGAACAAAGGGCGAAAGTGAGGTGCTTGCTCATGCTTATTTTTTTCTGGATATGTGTCACCGATTGCCATGGAATGTCCGGGTGTCCTCAAGGGCCATCGACGAGGCTCCCTTTCTGGGGATTTGACCCAATCCCAAGAGTTTGGGGTCATTCTGTGGGAAGGGAGGAGGCCTTTCTGTTTTTTTTTTTTTTGTTTTTTTTTTTTTTTTTTTTTTTACGTCAGGTGGACCACCAAAAGAGGGATTCCACAGCAGAGTCCTTGGGAGGGTCGACTGGACAACCAGACCTCTGGTTAACATTGGGACCTAAAACATGGCAAGCCCCATATGTGGGCTCTTTGTCCAGACACTGAGAGGCCTTCCTTGAGCATAGGGCTCACATTGAGTTTCACAATGTGATTTTGTGCCCAAGGAGCCCCTCAAGTCAGGGCGTGGCCTAATGTACCATGCTGGTTTCTCCTACACTGAACTTTGCACAATATGGCAACCACAAGTTTTCTGGCCATGGGGAAGAAAGAGTTTTAATTTCTGCAACACTTTCACTCCTGGACTGTGATTGGATTTAAGGTCTAGGTTCTGAAGCCTGAAAACTGAGGTTGGGAAGAGATGAAGACCTAAGGCCATGGTGTGTCTGATGTGCTCAGTGTTCGGCCAGCTGTTGAGTGTGGGTTGGGAGGTGCAGGCTCAGGCTGTGGCAGACAGGGAATTAGTGCCCAGGCTAGACTGTATCATTGTGGTGCAATCGAGTTTCGTGCAGGTTGGTACTCATCTGTGGTTACTGGGTAGCCCCAGAAGGCAAAGTTTTCTTCTGGAAGGAAGACACAGTGCCACATAGTGGCTCCAGAATTCCCAAACTCGAAGGCTTGTGGGCCAGGTGTGTGAGGAAAAAATTCTGAGAACACAAGCCAGACTTAGATTTCGGGGTGAGGGGACGGCAGGAACCCTCTGCAGAGATGATTCGAGATCCCGTGTACCTGAAGACAGAGCTAGGATCAGACGTTGGCTCAGGTTGGAGTTTCTGTCCATGACAGCCCCTTCATGAAGGGGAGGGTGTCACGAGGCCATGGAGGTTTCCCACGATGGGAATTGTGAGATGCTCCAAACCGCAATGATTCCTTCCGTGGGACAGTCGAGACCTGCTGGATGGCTTCAGGACATCCCATAAGGAAGTTATCCAGAGCAGGGTTCTAAGGATGGATGCCTGGGCAGACTGCCTCCCATTCCAGGTGTCTCATAGCGCCAAGGCAAGTTCGATCTGCTGGATCTAGGGGAGTAACCGAGGCGGGTGTGTTGAAATGGGTGAGTTGAGGATGGGTCATAATGTGCATTTGTGTCCATGGAGACCTTGGAATGGGGTGCTTGATCCGGGGCCTTGAGGGATGTTCATAACCGGAGTTTTTGATGGAGCTCTAAAGAGTACGTTTCCTATGTAGAGAAGAGAATTGTTTTGATGAGTGCCTAAGGAATCTCCCATATGCTGGTATTGGAAACCAGGCCTCTGAGGAGAGATGCCTGGAAACAAAAGCAATGGATATGATTAGGGCCTAGGTGCCTGTCCGGTTCAATCTCTTTCCTGGGGATACGTGTCTATGGATCTGAGGGGAGGTAGTTGCTCGGCTTGTGTCAGATCGCCCCTGTTTGTCCTGGGCAGCCTATAATACTGGGAATGGCCTCGGGACTTTGGAGTTTCTCCAAATCTATAGGGTTGTGGCCAATGGAATGGGCAGAAATCCTCTGGAGAGGGCAGGCACAGTTCTGAGTTTGGCTCTAGGGGCCCAGCCTTGAGGGTGTGTGGGCCAGGCCTGTGGGGACAGAAGTCTGAAAACACAAACTCCGCTTAGGATCGGGGACATAGGTATGGCACGCCCAATCTACAGACCGAGATAACACTTCGGGATATGAAAAAGGGTGAGTTTGAGGTGCTTGCTCAGGTTTTGTCTCTGGATTTGTGTCAACAATGTGGGTCGAATGCTGGCGTGGCCTCATGGGTTGTGGACGGCTTTCCTTCTCTTAGGATTTGACCCAATCCCAAGAGTTTGGGTACATTCTGTGGGGTGGGAGGAGTCCTTTCTGTTTTTTATTTTATTTTATGTACCTCATGGGTGCCAATAAAAGAGGGATTCCAGAGCAGAGTCCTTGGGAGGGACAACTGGATAACCCCACCTCTGTTTAAGTTTGGGGGCCTAGGGGCATGGCAAGTCCAATATGTGGGCTCTTGATTCAGACACTGAGAGGTCTTCCTTGAGGACAGGGGTCATGCTGAGGGTCACAATGCCTATTTGTGCCCAACAAGGCCCTCAAGCATGGGAAGGGCCTCATGGGCCACGCTGGATTCTCCTACACTGAACGTTGGAGAATATGCCAACCACAAGTTTTCGGCCATGCCATGGCGAAGGAAGAGTTGTGATTTCTGCATCACGTTCACCCCTGGACAGTGATTGGAGTTTAGGTCTAGGTTCTGAAACCCGAAAACCGAGGTTGGGAAGAGATGAAGACCTAAGGACCTGATGGGTACAATGAGCTCAGTGTGTGGCTAGCTGTTGAGCGTAGGTCTGGAGGTGTGGGCTCATGCTGTGTCAGACAGGGCATTAGACAGGGTAGACTGTATATGTGGGGTGCTGTTGAGTGGCGTTCAGTTGATCCTCATTCGGGTTTCTAGGTAGCTCCATAAGGCAAGGTTTTTCTTCTGGAGGGCAGGCAGAGTGCTGCATTGTGGCCCCAGTATTGCCAAATTGTAGGGCTTTTGGGCCAGGGGTGTGAGGACGGTAGTCTGAGAACACAAGCTAGGCTTAGTTTTTGGGGTGAGGGCACAGAAGGCACACTCTGCAGAGCTGAATCAAGATCTCATGCACCTGAAGCCAGGGCGAATATCAGACGTTTGCTCAGGTTGGAGTTTCTGTCCATGATGGCTCCTTTATAAAGTGGAGCGTCTCAAGAGGCCATGAAGATTTTCCCACAATGGGAGTTGTGAGATGCACCAGACTGCAAATATTCCTTCTGTGGGACACTTGAGACCTGTTGGATGGCTCTAGGATGTCCCATATGGAAAGACTCCAGAGAAGGGTTCTAAGGATGGATGCCTGGGCAGCCCGCCTCCCATTCTAGTTGTCTCCTAGCAACAAGGCAGGATTGATCTGCAGGCCCTGGGGGGGAATCCAAGTGGGATGAGTTGACATGGACTCTACCGAGGATAGATCATAATGTGGGTTTAAGTCCATGGAGACCTTGGAATGGGACGCTTGATCCAGGGCCCTGAAAGATTCTCCTAAACAGAGGTTTTTATAGAGCTCCAAAGAGTACATTTCCTATGTGGAGACGAGATTTTTCTATGACTGCCTCAGTAATCCCCCATATGCTGGTATTGGTAACCAGGCCTCTGAGGAGAGATGCCTGGAAACAAAGGCAATGGATCTGATTAGGGCCTAAGTGCCTGTCCAGTTCAATCTTATTCTATGGGGTTATCTGTCTCTGGGTCTGAGTGGAGGTAGTTTCCTAACTTGTGAAAGATCATCCCTGTTTGTCCTGGGCAGCCAACACTATTGGGATGGCCTCGGGGAGTTTGGAGGTTTCTCTTAATCTATAGGGTTGTGGCCAATGGAAATGGCAGAATTCCCCTGGAGAAGGAATCCACAGTCCTCAGGTGTGGCTCTAGGGGCCCCAGCTTGGATGGTGTGTGGGCCAGGACTTTGGGGACAGAAGTCTGAAAAAACAAACTCAGCTTAGGTTTGGGGATGTATGTATGAAGGCTCGATCTACAGACCGTGAGAATTTTCTGGGCTATGAACAAAGGGCGAGTATGTGGCGTTTGCTCAGGCTCTTGTCTCTGGATTTTGTGCCTACGGTGCCCGTGGAATGTCGGGTGTCTTCAAGGGCCATGGACAAGTCTTTCTCTGGTGATTTGGCCTGATCCCAAGTGGTTGTGATCATTCTGTGGATGAGAGGAGTCCTTTCTGTATTTTTTATTTTACCTCAGGTGTCTCACCAAAGAGGGTTTCCAGAGCAGAGCCCTGAGTAGGGGTGACTAGACATCTCTAACTCTGGTTGATATTGGGGGACTAGGGGCTTGGCAAGCCCCATATGTGGGCTGTTGTTCCAGTCACTAAGAGGCTTTACATGAGGATAGGGCTCACGGTGAGGGTCACAATGTGTGTTTGTGCAAATTGTAGCCCTCAGGGATAGGTGGGGCCTCACAGTCCATGCTGCTTTCTCCTACAATGAACGTTGGACAACATGCCAACCACAAGGTTTCTTGCCATGGCGAAGGAGAAGTTCTGATTCTTGTATCACGTTCACTCCTGAGCAGTGATTGGAGATAAGGTCTAGGTTCTGAAGGTGAAAACTGAGGTTGGGTAGAGATGATGGCCGAAAGCCATTGTGGGTTTGATATGCTCGGTGTACGGCCAGCTGTCTGGGTGTTGGACTGGAGGTCTGCCTTCAGGCTGTGTCAGACAGGGCTTTAGTGCACAGGCTAGATTGTATAATTGGGGTATGGTCGAGTGGCATGCAGGTTGTTACTCATTTGGCGTTTCTGGTTAGCCCTATGGGGCAACATTTTTCTTCTGGAGGGCAGGCAGAGTGCTGCATTGTGTCTCCAGAATTGCCACACTGGAGGGGTGTGGCCAGGATTGTGAAGACGGAAGTCTGAGAACACAAGTTAGGCTGAGGTTTCGGGGCGAGGGCACAGCAGGCACACTCTCAAGTGCTGAATCGAGATCTCGTGCTTCTGAATTCAGGGCGAGGATCAGACTTTGGCTTAGGACGGAGTTTCTGTCCATGATGGCCCATTTATGAAGGTGTGGGGCATCATGAGGAAATGGAGGTTTTCTCACAGTGGGATTGTGTGATGCTTCAAACCACAAGGATTCATTCTGCGAGACAGTCAAGACAGGTTGGTTGGATTCAAGACGTCCCATAAAGAAATTCTCCAGACCAGGGTTCTAAGGATGGATGCCTGGGCAGCCCACCTCGCATTCCAACTGTCTCCTAGTGACAAGGCAGGTTTGATCTGCTGGCTCTGGGTGAGCAGCCGAGGGGGCTGATTTGAAATGGACTCTCCTGAGGATGGATCATAATGTAAGTTTGTGTCCTTGCAGACCTTGGAATGGGCCATGGTGCCAGCGCCCTGAAGGATCCTCCTAACCTGAGGTATTGACACAGCTCCAAAGAGCAAGTTTCTCATGTGGAGATGAGATCTGTTCTGATTGTTTCCTTAGGAAACCCCCATATTCTGATATTGGAAACCAGGCCTCTGAGGAGAGATTCCTAGAAACCAAAGCAATAGATCAGAAGTTGGCTCAGGTTGGAGTTTCTGTCCATGATGGCCCCTTTATAAAGGGGAGCATCTCATGAGGCCATGTAGGTTTTCCCACGATAGGAGTTGTGAGATGCTCCAATCTGCAAGGATTCCTTCTGCGGGACAGTCAAGACCTGTTGGAAGGCTCCCAGGACATCCCATATGGAACGGCGCCAGAGCAGGATTCCAACGATGGATGCCTAGAGAGTCTGCTTTACATTCCAGTTGTCTCATATCGACAAGGCAATTTTGATATTCTGGCTCTGGGGGAGTAATCAACGGGGCTGAGTTGAAATGTACTCTCCTGCCGAATGGTCATAATGCGGGTTTGTGTCCATGGAGACCTTGGAATAGGGCGGTGGCTCCGGTTACCTGAAGGTATCTCCTACCTGGAGGTTTTTACAGAGCTCCAAAGGATAAGTTTCCCATGTGGAGACAAGATTTGTTCTGATTGGTATCTCTGGAATCCCCCATATGCTGGTATTGGAAAACAGGCCTCTGAGGAGAGATGCTCAGAAACAAAAGCAATGGAACCACTTACGTTCTAGGGGCCTGTCCAGTTTAATATCTTTCTCTTGGGATATCTGTCTACGGGTGAGTTGAGGTCGTTGCTCAGCTTGTGAGAGATCACCCCTCTTTGTACTGGGCGGCCTACACTATTGGAATGGCCTCTGGGAATTTGGAGGTTTCTCCTAATCTGTAGGGTTGTGGCCAATGGAATGGGAAGAATTTCCTTGGAGAGGGCAGGCACAGTCCTGAGGTGTGGCTCCAGGGGCCTCAGCCTGGAGGGTGTGTGGGCAGGGATGTCAGGATAGAAGTCTGAAAACACGGTTTGGGGACATAGGTATGGCAGGCTCAATCTACAGACTATGAGGAGAATTTTTTGGGCTATGACCTAAGGGTGAGGCTTATGTCTCTGGATTTTGTGTCAATAGTGGCCGTGGAATGTCGGGCTGGCCTCATGGGCCATGGAGGAGTCTTTCTCTCTGGGGATGGCCTGATCCCAAGTGATTGGGGTGATTCTGTGGGTAAGAGGAATCCTTTCTGTCTTTACTTACCTCAAATGTCCCACCAAAGAGGGATTCCAGAGAAGAGCCCTGAGTAGGGGTGACTAGATGTCTCTACCTCTGGTTAAGATTGGGTGACTTGGGGAATGGCAGGCCCCATATGTGGGCTCATGGTCCAGCCACTGAGAGCCTTTACTTGAGGACAGGGTTCAAAATGAGGGTCCCAATGTGTGCTTGTGCCCACCGCAGCTCTTAAGCATGGGCAGGGCCTCAGGGACCCTACACTACCCTCAGGGGCCCTACTACTACTCCTGTAGGCCCTACAGGGGTCCTACACTGAACTTTGGATAAGATGCCAAGCACAAGATTCTGGCGAGAGGGAAGGAGGAGTTATGATTTCTGCATCACGTTCACCCATGGGAAATGAGTAGAGATAAGGTCTAGGTTTCTGTAGCCTGAAAACCAGGTTGGAAAGAGATGGCAACCTAAGGCCATGGTGGTTCAGATGTTCTCAGTGTACGGCAAGGTGTCTGGGTGTCCGTTGGGAATTCAGGCCTCAAGTTGTGTCAGACAGGGCATTAGTGCACAGGCTAGACTATATAATTGGTGCACAGTTGAGTGGCATGCAGGTTTATCCTCATTTGAGGTTTCTGGGTAGACCCATAGGGCAACGTTTTTCTTCTAGAGGGCAGGCAGAGTGCAGCACTGTGTCATCGGAAATACCAAAATGGAGGGCGTGTGGTCCAGGAGAGTGAGGACGGAAGTCTGAGAACACTAGCTATGCTTAGGATTTGGGGTGAGGGCACAGCAGGTGCATTCTGAAGAGCTTAATCAAGATCTCGTGCATCTGAAGTCAAGGCGAAGATCAGCCGTTGGCTCAGGTTCGAGTTTCTTTCCATGATCTGACTTCATGAAGTTTGGGGGCATCATGTGACCTTGGAAGCTTTCCATGATATGAGTTGTGAGGTGGTCCATGAACAAGGACTCCTGTGGGACAGTCGACACCTGTTGGATGGCTCAAGGATGTCCCATAAGGAAAGACGCAAGAGCAGGGTTCAAAGGGTTCTAAGGATCTCTAAGGAGAGATGCCTGGAAACCAAAGCAATAGATCCGATAGGTGCCTATGGGCCTGTTCGTTCCTTTTTACCTCTGGGCACATCAGTCTACGGGTCTGAGTGCAGGTAGGTGCTCAGATGGGCCCAGATTGCCCCTGTTTGTCCTGGGAAGCCACAAATATTGGGATGGCCTCAGCGACTTAGGAGGTTTATCCTTTTAGTAGGGTGTTGGCCATTGGAATGGGCACATACAATTCCCTTGGAGAGGGCAAGCACAGTCTTCATGTTTGGCTCCAGGGGCCTGAGCCTGTAGGGTGTGTAGGCCAGGGCTGTTAGCACAGTTGTCTGAAAACACAAACTCGGCATATGTTTCGGGTCATAGGTATGGCAGGACTGATTACAGACCATGTGGAGAACTCTTCGGGATATGCATAAAGGGCGAGTGTGAGGCACTTGCTCAAGTCTTTGTCTGTGAATATCGTGTCACACATTGTCGTGAAATTTCCGGGTGACTTCATGGGAAATGGACGAGTCTTACTCTCTGGGGGTTTGGCCCCGTCCAAAGAGTTTGGGGTCATTCTGTGGGATGGAAGAAGTCCGTGTTCTGTTGTTGTTGATGTGTTTTGTTCTGTTTTTCAACCTCAGGTGTCCCACCAATTGAGGGATTCCAGAGTAGACCCCTGAGGAGGGACGACTGGACAACCAGAAATCTGGTTAAATATTGGGGACTAGGGACATGTCAAGCCCATTATGAAATCTAATTGTCCAGCCACTGAGAGGACGTACTAGAGGACAGGACTCACGCTGAGGGTCACAATGCGTGTTTATAACCTCGACGCACTCAAGAATGGGCGGGGCCTCTGGGTGAATGCTGGTTTCTCCTACACTGAACGTTGGACAACATGCCAACCACAAGGTTTCTTGCCATAGATAAGGAAGAGTTCTGATTTCTGCATCACAGTCACCCCTGGGCAGTGATTGGAGATAAGGTCTAGGTTCTGAAGCCTGAAAACTGAGGTAGGGAAGAGATATTGACCTAAGGCCATGGCGGGTCTGATGTGCTCAGTGTGCGGTCAGCTGTCTGGGTGTTGGTCACGAGGACCGGGCTCAGGTTCTCAGAGAGTGCATTAGTATCCAGGTTAGACTATATATTTTGGGTGCCTTAGAGTGCCGTGTAGGTTCTTATCTGAAGAACTCTTCAGGATATGAAGAATGAGCGAGTCTGAGGCCCGTGCTCAGGCTTTTGTCTCTGGATTTTGTATCAGCGATAGCCGTGGAATGTTGGGGAGGCCTCATGGGCCATGGACGAAACTTGCTCTCTGTGGATTTGGCCCGATCCCAATTGATTTTCGTCAATCTGTGGGATGGAGGACTCCATTCAGGTTGGTTGCCTCAGGTGTCCCACCAAAAGAGGAAATCCAAAGCAGAGCCCTGGGGAAGAGTGAAGGGACAACCCGAACTATTGTTAAAAATTGGGGCCTAGGGGCAAGGCAAGCCCAATATGCTGTCTCTCCATCCAGCCACTGAGAGGCCTTACGTGAGGCCGGGGCTCAGGCTGAGGGTCACAGTGTCTGCTTGTGACCAATGTGGTTCCGCAAGCATGGGAGGAGCCTCATGGGCGACACTGGTTTCAATTACAATGAACATTGGACAACATGCCAACCACAAGGTTTCTTGCCATGGGGAAAGATTCTGATTTCTGCATCATTTTCAAACACGGGCCGTGGTTAGGGATATGGTCTAGGTTCTGAAGCCTGAAAACCGAGGTTGAGAAGATATGACGAACTAAGGCCATGGCGGGTCTGATGTGCTCAGTGTGCGGCCAGCTGTCTGGGTGGGGCCAGGAGGTCCAGGCTCAGGCTGTGTCAGAAAGGGCATTAGTGCCCAGGTCAGCCTATATATATGGGGTACAGCCGAATGGCGTGCAGGTTGATCCTCATTTGTGGTTTCTGGGTAGCCCCAGAGGGCAATGTTTTTAATCTGGAGGGCAGGAAGAGTGCTGCATTGTAGTTCTGAATTGCCAAACTGGAGGGCTTGTGGGCCAGTAGTCTGAGGAAGGAAGTCTGAGAAACCAAGCTAGGTCTAGGTTTCTGGGTGAGGATATGGCAGGCACAATCTACAGACCTGAATAGAGATCTCATGCATCTGTTGTCAGGGCGAGGATCAGATGATGGCTCAGGTTGAACATTCTGTCCCTGATGGCCCCTTATTAAAGGGGGGGTGGATCACGAGGCCATGGGTGTTTTCCCACGATGGGAGTTGTGAGAAGCTCCTAACTGCAAAGATTCTTCTGCAGGACAATTGAGACATGTTGTTTGGCTCCAGGACAATGATTCTGAGCAGGGTTCTAAGGATGGATGGCTGGGTAGCCCACCTCGCATTCCAATTGTCTCCAAGCAACAAGACAGGTTAAATCTGCTGGATCTGGGGGAGCAACCGAGGAGGTTGAATTGAAATGGACTCTCCCGTGGATGTGTCCTAATATCATTTTGTGTCTATGGAGACCTTGGAATGAAGCGGTGGCACTGGGGTCCTTAGGGTTCTCCTAAAGAGAGGTTTCACACAGCTCCATCCTGCAAGTTTCCCATGTGTAGATGAGATTTGTTCTGATGGGTGAGTCACGAAACAGCCATATACTGTTATTGAAATCCAGGCCTTTGAGGTGAGATGCCTGGAAACCAAAGCAATGGATCCGATAGGTGCCTAGGGGCCTGTTCTTTCCTTTTAAACCTCTGGGGACATTAGTCTACGTTTCTGAGTGCCGGTAGGTGCACAGATGGGCCCAGATTGCCCCTGTTTGTCCAGGGAAGCCAAAAATATTGGGATAGAATCAGGAACTTTGGAGGTTTATCCTCTTAGTCGGGTTGTGGCCATTGGAATGGGCACATGCAATTCCCTTGGAAAGGGCAATCACAGTCGTCAGGTTTGGCTCCAGGGGCCTGAGCCCGTAGGGTGTGTAGGCCAGGGCTGTTTGGACAGTTGACTTAATACACAAACTCGGCTTATGTTTCGGGTCATAGGTATGGCAGGACTGATCTACAGACCATGAGGAGAACTATTCGGGATATGAAAAAAGGGCGTGTGTCAGGCTATTGCTCAAGTTTTTGTCTCTGGATATTGTATCACTTATGGTCGTGAAATTTCCGCGTGACTTCATGGGAAATGGAGGAGTCTTATTCTCTGGGGGATTGGCCCCGGACAAAGAGTTTGGGGTCATTCTGTGGGATGGAAGAAGTCCGTTGTTCTGTTGTTGTTGATTTGTTTTTTTGTTTTTCAATCTCAGGTGTCCCACCAAATGAGGGATTCCAGAGTAGAGCCCTGGGGAGGGGCGACTGGACAACCAGAAATCTGGTTAAATATTGGGGCCTAGGGACATGTCAAGCCCATTATGACATCTAATGGTCCAGCCACTGAGAGGACGTACTAGCGGACAGGACTCACGCTGAGAGTCACAATGCGTGTTTATGCCCTCGTCGCACTCAAGAATGGGCGCGGCCTCAGGGTGAATGCTGGTTTCTCCTATACTGAACGTTGGACAACATGCCAACCACAAGGTCTCTTGCCATGGGTAAGGAAGAGTTCTGATTTCTGCATCACAGTCACCCCTGGGCAGTGATTGGAGATAAGGTCTAGGTTCTGAAGCATGAAAACTGAGGTAGGGAAGAGATGATGACCTAAGGCCATGGCGGGTCTGAAGTGCTCAGTTTGCGGTCAGCTGTCTGGGTGTTAGTGACGAGGTCCGGGCTCAGGTTGTCAGACCGTGCATTAGTGCCCAAGTTAGACTATATATTTTGAGTGCATTCGAGTGCCGTGTAGGTTCTTATCTGAAGAACTCTTCAGGATATAAAGAATGAGCGAGTCAGAGGTGCGTGCTCAGGCTTTAGTCTCTGGATTTTGTATCAGCGATGGCCGTGGAATGTTTGGGAGGCCTCATGGGGCATGGACGAATCTTGCTCTCTGTGGATTTGGCTCGATCCCAATTGTTTTTCGTCAATCTGTGGGATGGGAGGACTCCTTTCAGGTTTGTTGCCTCAGGTGTCCCACCAAAAGAGGAATTCCAAAGCAGAGACCTGGGGATGAGTGAAGGGACAACCCGAACTATCGTTAAAAATTGGGGCCTAAGGGCATGGCAAGCCCAATATGCTGTCTCTCCATCCAGCCACTGAGAAGCCTTACCTGAGGACAGGGCTCAGGCTTAGGGGTCACAATGTGTGTTTGTGACCAATGTGCCCCGCAAGCATGGGCGGGGCCTCATGGGCCACACTGGTTTCAACTACACTGAACCTAGGACAACATGCCAACCACAAGGTTTCTTGCCATGTGGAAAGATATCTGATTTCTGCATCATTTTCAAACCTGGGCCGTGATTGGAGATAAGGTCTAGGTTCTGAAGCCTGAAAACCGAGGTTGAGAAGAGATGACGACCTAAGGCCATAATGGGTCTGATGTGCTCAGTGTGCGGCCAGCTGTCCGGGTGGGGACAGGAGGTCCATGTTCAGGTTGTGTCAGAAAGGGCTTCAGTGCCCAGGTCAGCCTAAATATTGGGGGTAAAGCCGAATGGCGTAGCAGCTTGATGCTCATTTGGGTTTTCTGCGTAACCCCAGAGGGCAATGTTTTTTCTTCTGGAGGGCAGGCAGAGTGCTGCATTGTAGTTCTGGATTGCCAAACTGGAGGGCTAGTGGCCCAGATTGCCCCTGTTTGTCCTGGGAAGCCACAAATATTGGGATGGCCTAGGGACTTTGGAGGTTTATCATCTTGGTAGGGTTGTGGCCATTGGAATGGGCACATACAATTCCCTTGGACAGGGCAATCACAGTCGTCAGGTTTGGCTCCAGGGGCCTGAGCCCGTAGGGTGTATATGCCAGGGCTGTTTCGACAGACGTCTGAAAACACAAACTCGGCTTATGTTTAGGGTCATAGGTATGGCAGGACTGTTCTACAGATAATGAGGAGAACTCTTCGGGATATGAAAAAAGGGCGAGTGTGAGGCTCTTGATCAAGTTTTTGTCTCTGGATATCGTGTCACTCATGGTCATGAAATTTCCGGGTGACTTCATGGGAAATGGACGAGTCTTACTCTCTGGGGGTTTGGCCCCGTCCAAAGAGTTTGGGGTCCTTCTGTGGCATGAAGAAGTCCGTTGTTCTGTTGTTTTTCATTTGTTTTATTCTGTTTTTCAACCTCACGTGTCCCACCAAATGAGGGATTCCAGAGTAGAGCCCTGGGGAGGGGCGACTGGACAACCAGAAATCTGGTTAATAATGCGGCCTAGGGACAATTCAAGCCCATTATGACATCTAATGGTCCAGCCACTGAGAGGACGTACTAGAGGACAGGACTCACGCTGAGGGTCACAATGAGTGTTTATGCCCTCGTCGCACTCAAGAATGGGCGCGGCCTCAGGGTGAATGCTGGTTTCTCCTACACTGAACTTTGGACAACATGCCAACCACAAGGTTTCTTGCCATGGGTAAGGAAGAGTTCTGATTTCTGCATCACAGTCACCCCTGGGCAGTGATTGGAGATAAGGTCTAGGTTCTGAAGCATGAAAACTGAGGTAGGGAAGAGATGATGACCTAAGGCCATGGCGGGTCTGATGTGCTCAGTGTGCGGTCAGCTGCATGGGAGTTGGTCACGAGGTCTGGGCTCAGGTTGTCAGACAGTGGATTAGTGCCCAGGTTAGACTATATATTTTGGGTGCATTCGAGTGCCGTGTAGGTTCTGATCTGAAGAACTCTTCAGGATATGAAGAATGAGCGAGTCTGAGGCATGTGCTCCGGCTTTTGTCTCTGGATTTTGTATCAGCGATGGCTTGAAATGTTGGGGAGGCCTCATGGGCCATGGACGAATCTTGTTCTCTGTGGACTTGGCCCGATCCCAATTGTTTTTCGTCAATCTGTGGGACGGGATGACTCCTTTCAGGTTTGTTACCTCAGGTGTCCCAACAAAAGAGGAATTCCAAAGCAGAGCCCTGGGGAAGAGTGAAGGGACAACCCGAACTATGCTTAATAATTGGGGCCTAGGGCCATGGCAAGCCCAATATGCTGTCTCACCATCCAGCCACTGAGCGGCCTTACCTGACGACTGGGCTCAGGCTGAGGGTCACAATGTGTGTTTGTGACCAATGTGGCCCGCAAGCATGGGCGGGGCCTCATCGGTCACACTAATTTCAACTACACTGAACCTTGGACAACATGCCAACCATAAAGTTTCTTGCCATGGGGAAAGAGTTCTGATTTCTGCATCATTTTCAAACACAGGCGTGATTGGAGATAAGGTCTAGGTTCTGAAGCCTGAAAACCGAGGTTGAGAAGAGATGACGACCTAAGGCCATGAGGGGTCCGATGTGCTCAGTGTGCGGCCAGCTGTCTGGGTGGGGCTAGGAGGTCCAGGCTCAGGCTGTGTCAGAAAGGGCATTAGTGCCCAGGTCAGCCTATATATTTGGGGTACAGCCGAATGGCCTACCCCGTTGATCCTCATTTGGGGTTTCTGTGTAGCCCCAGAGGGCAATTTTTTTTCTTCTGGAGGGCAGGCAGAGGGCAGGCAGAGTGCTGCATTGTAGTTCTGGATTGCCAAACTGGAGGTCTTGTGGGCCAGTAGTCTGAGGACGGAAGTCTGAGAACCCAAGCTAGGCCTAGGTTTCTGGGTGAGGATATGGCAGGCATAATCTACAGACCTGAATCGAGATCTCGTGCATCTGAAGTAAGGGCGAGGATCAGACGATCGCTCAGGTTGGACATTCTGTCCCTAATGGCCCCTTCCTGAAGGGGGGGTGGATTAAGAAGCCATGGGGGTTTTCCCACGATGGGAGTTTTGAGAAGCTCCCAACTGCAAAGATTCTTCTGCAGGATAATTGAGACCTGATGGTTGGCTCCAGGACAACGATTCCGAGCAGGGTTTTAAGGATGGATGTCTCGGTAGCCCACGTCGCATTCCAATTGTCTCCAAGCAACAAACAGGTTATATCTGCTGGATCTTGGGGAGCATCCGAGGAGGCTGACTTGAAATGGACTCTCCCGTGGATGTGTCCAAATATGATTTTGTGTCTATGGAGACCTTGGAATGAAGCGGTGGCACTGGGACCCTGAAGGGTTCTCCTAAAGAGAGGCTTTCACATAGCTGCATCGTGCAAGTTTCCCATGTGTAGATGAGATTTGTTCTGACGGGTGAGTCAAGAAACAGCCATATGCTGTTATTGAAATCCAGGCCTCTGAGGAGAGATGCCTGGAAACCAAAGCAATGGATCCGATAGGTGCCTAGTGTCCTGTTCGTTCCTTTTTACCTCTGGGCACATCAGTCTACAGGTTTGAGTTCCGGTAGGTGCTCAGATGGGCCCAGATTGCCCCATTTGTCCTGGGAAGCCATAAATATTGGGATGGCCTCAGGGACTTTGGAGGTTTATACTCATAGTAGGGTTGTGGCCATTGGAATGGGCGGATACAATTCCCTTGGAGAGGGCAATCCCAGTCGTCAGGTTTGGCTCCAGGGGCCTGAGCCTGTAGGGTGTGTAGGTCAGGGCTCTTTGGACAGTTGTCTGAAAACACAATCTCGGCTTATGTTTCGGGTCATAGGTATGGCAGGACTGATCTACAGACCATGAGGAGAACACTTTGTGATATGAAAAAAGTGCGAGTGTGAGGCTCAGCTCAAGTTTTTGACTCTGGATATCGTGTCACTCATGGTCGTGAAATTTCCGGGTGACTTCATGGGAAATGGACGAGTCTTACTCTCTGGGGGTTTGGCCCCGTCCAAAGAGTTTGGGGTCATTCTGTGGGATGGAAGAAGTGCGTTGCTCTGTTGTTGTTGGTTTGTTTTATTTTGTTTTTCAACCTCAGGTGTCCCACCAAATGAGCGATTCCAGAGGAGAGCCCTGGGCGGGGCGATTAGACAACCAGAATTCTTGTTAAAAATTGGGACCTAGGGACATGTCAAGCCCATTATGACATCTAATGGTCCAGCCACTGAGAGGACGTACTAGAGGACAGGACTCATGCTGAGGGTCACAATGCGGGATTATGCCCTCGTTGCACTCAAGAATGGGCGGGGTCTCAGGGTGAATGCTGGTTTCCCCTACACTGAACGTTGGACAACATGCCCACCATAAGGTTTCTTGCCATGGGTAAGGAAGAGTTCTGATTTCTGCATCACTCTCACCCCTGGTCAGTGATTGGAGATAAGGTCTAGGTTCTGAAGCCTGAAAACTGAGGTAGGGAAGAGATGATGACCTAAGGCCACGGTGGGTCTTATGTGCTCAGGATGCGGTCAGCTGTCTGTGTGTTGCTCAGGAGGTCCCGGCTCAGGGTGTGTCAGACAGTGCATTACTGCCCAGGATAGACTGTATAATTTGGGTACATTCGAGTGCCATGTAGGTTTATTCTCATTTAATGTGACCGGGCAGCTCATTGGGCAATATTTTGTTTCTAGAGGGCAGGCAGAATGCTGCAATGATGGTCCGGAATTGACAAACTTGTGGGCTTCGGGGCCAGGAGTGTGAGGACGGAAGTCTGAGAACACAAGCTAGACTTGGGATTCAGGTCGAGGGCACGGCATGTACCTCCTGAAGATCTGAAGGAATATTTCATGCATCTGAAGTCACAGCGAGGATCAGACGCTGGCTCAGCTTGGATTTTCTGTTCATGACGGCCCCTTCATGAAGGGAGCCGAATCTCGAGGTCGTGGAAGTTTTCCCACGTTTGGAGTGGTGGAAGGCCCCCTCCTAGGATTCCTTCTGCGGGATAATTGAGACCTTTTGGACAGCTCCAGGACATCCCATATGGATGAGTCCAGACCAACGTTCGAGGATGGATGCCTGGGAAGCCCGCCTCGCATTCCAATTGTCTCCTAGCGACAAGACTGTTTAGATCTGATGGCTCTGCGGGAGCCACCGGGGTGGCTGAGTTGAAATGGACCTTCCTGAGGATGGGTCTAATGTGTGTTTGTGTCCAAGAGGGCCTTGGAATGGGGCGGTGGCACCGGGACCCTGAAGTATTCTCCTAAGCTTTTGAACATAGCTCCCATGCACATGTTTCCTTGTGGAGACGAGGTTTGTTCTGATGGGTGCCTCAGGAAAACCCCAATGCTTGTATTGGAATCCAGGGTTTTGAGGAGACATGCCTGTCAACCAAAGCAATGGATCCGATTTTGGCCTAGGGTCCTGTCTCGTTCAATCTTCTTCTCTGGGGACATCCATCTAGGGTATGAGTGGAGGTAGATGCTCAGCTGGTGACAGACTGACCTTTTTTGTCCCGGGCGACCTATATTATTGGGATGGCCTCAGGGACTTTGGAGGGTTCTCCTAATGTGTACGATTTTGGACAATTGAATGGGCAGAATTCCAAAGATTGGGTAGGCACAGTCCTATTATGTGGCTTCAGGGTCCCCAGCCTGGATGGTGTGTGGCCCAGGACTTTGAGGACAGAAGTCTGAAAACACAAACTCAGCTTATGTTTGGGGACGTAGGTATGGCAGGCCCGATCTACAAACCATGAGAAGACATCTTCAGGATATGAAGATAGTGTGAGTCTGAGGCGCTTGCTCAGGATTTTGTCTCTGGAGTTTGTTTCAGCGATGGCCGTGGAATGTCGAGGAGGCCTCATGGGCCATGGAAGAATCTTGCTCTCTGTGGATTTGGCCCAATCCCAATTGTTTTTCATCTATCTGTTGGATGGAGTACTCCTTTCAGGGTTGTTACCTCAGGTGTCCCACCAAAAGAGGAGTTCCAAAGCAGAGCCCTGGGGAAGAGTGAAGGGACAACCCGAACTATGGTTAAAAATTGGGGCCTAGGGGAAATGCAAGCCCAATATGCTGTCTCTTCATCCAGCCACTGAGAGGCCTTACCTGAGGACTGGGCTAAGGCTGAGGGTCACAATGTGTGTTTGCCACCTATGTGGCCCGCGAGCAATGGCGGGGCCTCATTGGACACACTGGTATCCACTACACTGAACATGATACAACAAGCCTACCACAAGGTTTCTTGCCATCGGGAAAGAGTTCTGATTTCTGCATCATTTTGATACATGGGCAGTGATTGGAGATAAGTTCTAGGTTCAAAATCAGAAAACCGAGGCTGGGAAGAGATAACGACCTAAGGCAATGGCTGGTCCGATGTGCTCAGTGAGCGGCCAGCTGTATGGGTGGGGCCAGGAGGTCCAGGCTCAGCCTCTGTCAGAAAGGGCATTATTGCCCAGTTCAGCCTATATATTTTGGGTACAGCCAAGTGGCGTGCAGGTTGATCTTCATTTTGGGGTTTCTGGGTAGCCCCAGAAGGCAATGTTTTTCTTTTGGAGGGCAGGCAGAGTGCTGCATTATAATTCTGGATTGCCAAACTGGAGGGCTTGTGGGCCATTAGTCTGAGGATGGAAGTCTGAGGACACAAGCAAGGCTTAGGTTCTGGGTGAGGACATGGCAGGCACAATCTACAGATCTGAACCGAGATCTCGTGCATCTGAAGTCATGGTGAGGATCAGACGATCGCTCAGGTTGGACATTATGTCCCTGAGGGCCACTTCATGAAGGGGTGGGGGGATCACGAGGCCATGGGTGTTTTCTCTCACAATGGGAGATGTGAGAAGCTCCCAACTTCAAAGATTCTAATGCAGGACAATTGAGACCTGTTTGTTGGCTCCAGGCTAACGATTCCGAGCAGGGTTCTAAGGATGGATGGCTGGGTAGCCCACCTCGCATTCCAATTGTCTCCTAGCAACAAGACAAGTTAGATCTGCTGGATCTCGCGGAGCAACCGAATACGCTGAGTTGAAATGGACTCTCGTGTGGATGGGTCCTAATGTGTTTTTGTGTCTATGGATACCTTGGAATGATGCGGTGGCACTGGGGCAATGAAGGGTTCTCCTAAACAGAGGCTTTGACATCACTCCCACGTGCAAGTTTCCCATGTATAGATGAGATTTGTTCTGGTGGGTGAGTCAAGAAACAGCCATATGCTGGTACTGAAATCCAGGCCTCTGAGGAGAGATGCCTGGAAACCAAAGCAATGGATCCGATTAGGGCCTAGGGGCCTGTTCGTTCCTTTTTAACTCTGGGGATATCAGTCTACAAGTCTGAGTGCAGGTAGGTTCTCAGATGGGCTCAGATTGCTCCTGTTTGTCCTGGGAAGCCACCACTATTGGGATGGCCTCAGGGACTTTGGAGATTTATCCTATTAGTAGCGTTGTGGCCATTGGAATGGGCACACAGAATTCCCTTGGAGAGGGCAATTACAGTCCGCAGCTTGGCTCCAGGGGCCTAAGCCTGTAGGCTGTGTAGGCCAGGGCTGTTTGGACAGTTGTCTGAAAACACAAACTCGGCTTATGTTTCGGGTCATAGGTATGGCAGGACTGATCTCCAGACCATGAGGAGAACTCTTCGGGATATGAAAAAAGGGCGAGTGTGAGGCTCTTGCTCAAGTATTTATCTCTGGATATCATGGCATTCATGGTCATGAAATTTCCGTGTGACTTCATGGGAAATGGACGAGTCTTACTCCCTGGGGGTTTGGACCAATCCAAAGAGTTTGGGGTCATTCTATGGGACGGAAGAAGTCCTTTTTTTGTTGTTGTTGTTTTGTTTTGTTTTGTTTTTCAAACTCAGGGGTCCCACCAAATGAGGGATTCTAGAGTAGAGCCCTGGGGAGGAGCGATTTGACAACCAGAAATCTGGTTAAATTTGGGTCCTAGGGACAGCTAGACTTGGGTTTCAGGGCGAGGTCATGGCATGTATCCCCTGAAGATCAGAAGCAATATCTCATGCATCTGAAGTCACAGCGAGGATCAGACGTTGGCTCAGCTTGGATTTTCTGTTCATGACGGCCCCTTCATAAAGGGAGCCGAATCTCGAGGCCGTGGAGGTTTTCCCACGTTGGGAGTGGTGGGATGCCCCCTCCTAGGATTCCTTCTGCGGGATAATTGAGACCTGTTGGACAGCTCCAGGACATCCCATATGGATGAGTCCAGACCAACGTTCGAGGATGGATGCCTGGGAAGCCCGCCTCGCATTCCAATTGTCTCCTAGCGACAAGACAGTTTAGATCTGATGGCTCTGCGGGAGCAACCGGGGTGGCTGAGTTGAAATGGACCTTCCTGAGGATGGTCTCTCTTGTGTGTTTGTGTCCATGAGGGCCTTGGAATGGGGCGGTGGCACCGGGACCCTGAAGTATTCTCCTAAGCTTTTGACATAGCTCCCATGCACAAGTTTCCTTGTGGAGACGAGGTTTTGTTCTGATGGGTGCCTCAGGAAAACCCCAATGCTGCTGGTATTGGAATCCAGGGTTTTGAGGAGACATGCCTGTAAACCAAAGCAATGGATCCGATTTTGGCCTAGGGTCCTGTCTCGTTCAATCTTCTTCTCTGGGGACATCCTTCTAGGGCATGAGTGGAGTTAGATGCTCAGCTGGTGTCAGACTGACCTTTTTTGTCCCGGGCGACCTATACTATTGGGATGGCCTCAGGGACTTTGGAGGGTTCCCCTAATTTGTACGATTTTGGACAATGGAATGGGCAGAATTCCCATGGATTGGGTAGTCACAGTCCAAATGTGTGGCTCCAAGGTCCCCAGCCTGGAGGGTGTGTGGCCCAGGACTTTGAGGACAGAAGTCTGAAAACACAAAAACTCAGCTTATGTTTGGGGACGTAGGTATGGCAGGCCCGATCTACAAACCATGAGAAGACATCTTCAGGATATGAAGATAGTGTGAGTCTGAGGCGCTTGCTCAGGATTTTGTCTCTGGAGTTTGTTTCAGCGATGGCCGTGGAATGTCGAGGAGGCCTCATGGGCCATGGAAGAATCTTGCTCTCTGTGGATTTGGCCCAATCCCAATTGTTTTTTCATCTATCTGTTGGATGGAGTACTCCTTTCAGGGTTGTTACCTCAGGTGTCCCACCAAAAGAGGAGTTCCAAAGCAGAGCCCTGGGGAAGAGTGAAGGGACAACCCGAACTATGGTTAAAAATTGGGGCCTAGGGGAAATGCAAGCCCAATATGCTGTCTCTTCATCCAGCCACTGAGAGGCCTTACCTGAGGACTGGGCTAAGGCTGAGGGTCACAATGTGTGTTTTTGCCACCTATGTGGCCCGCGAGCAATGGCGGGGCCTCATTGGACACACTGGTATCCACTACACTGAACATGATACAACAAGCCTACCACAAGGTTTCTTGCCATCGGGAAAGAGTTCTGATTTCTGCATCATTTTGATACATGGGCAGTGATTGGAGATAAGTTCTAGGTTCAAAATCAGAAAACCGAGGCTGGGAAGAGATAACGACCTAAGGCAATGGCTGGTCCGATGTGCTCAGTGAGCGGCCAGCTGTATGGGTGGGGCCAGGAGGTCCAGGCTCAGCCTCTGTCAGAAAGGGCATTATTGCCCAGTTCAGCCTATATATTTTGGGTACAGCCAAGTGGCGTGCAGGTTGATCTTCATTTGGGGTTTCTGGGTAGCCCCAGAAGGCAATGTTTTTCTTTTGGAGGGCAGGCAGAGTGCTGCATTATAATTCTGGATTGCCAAACTGGAGGGCTTGTGGGCCATTAGTCTGAGGATGGAAGTCTGAGGACACAAGCAAGGCTTAGGTTCTGGGTGAGGACATGGCAGGCACAATCTACAGATCTGAACCGAGATCTCGTGCATCTGAAGTCATGGTGAGGATCAGACGATCGCTCAGGTTGGACATTATGTCCCTGAGGGCCACTTCATGAAGGGGTGGGGGGGGGGGGATCACGAGGCCATGGGTGTTTTCTCACAATGGGAGATGTGAGAAGCTCCCAACTTCAAAGATTCTAATGCAGGACAATTGAGACCTGTTTGTTGGCTCCAGGCTAACGATTCCGAGCAGGGTTCTAAGGATGGATGGCTGGGTAGCCCACCTCGCATTCCAATTGTCTCCTAGCAACAAGACAAGTTAGATCTGCTGGATCTCGCGGAGCAACCGAATACGCTGAGTTGAAATGGACTCTCGTGTGGATGGGTCCTAATGTGTTTTTTGTGTCTATGGATACCTTGGAATGATGCGGTGGCACTGGGGCAATGAAGGGTTCTCCTAAACAGAGGCTTTGACATCACTCCCACGTGCAAGTTTCCCATGTATAGATGAGATTTGTTCTGGTGGGTGAGTCAAGAAACAGCCATATGCTGGTACTGAAATCCAGGCCTCTGAGGAGAGATGCCTGGAAACCAAAGCAATGGATCCGATTAGGGCCTAGGGGCCTGTTCGTTCCTTTTTAACTCTGGGGATATCAGTCTACAAGTCTGAGTGCAGGTAGGTTCTCAGATGGGCTCAGATTGCTCCTGTTTGTCCTGGGAAGCCACCACTATTGGGATGGCCTCAGGGACTTTGGAGATTTATCCTATTAGTAGCGTTGTGGCCATTGGAATGGGCACACAGAATTCCCTTGGAGAGGGCAATTACAGTCCGCAGCTTGGCTCCAGGGGCCTAAGCCTGTAGGCTGTGTAGGCCAGGGCTGTTTGGACAGTTGTCTGAAAACACAAACTCGGCTTATGTTTCGGGTCATAGGTATGGCAGGACTGATCTCCAGACCATGAGGAGAACTCTTCGGGATATGAAAAAAGGGCGAGTGTGAGGCTCTTGCTCAAGTATTTATCTCTGGATATCATGGCATTCATGGTCATGAAATTTCCGTGTGACTTCATGGGAAATGGACGAGTCTTACTCCCTGGGGGTTTGGACCAATCCAAAGAGTTTGGGGTCATTCTATGGGACGGAAGAAGTCCTTTTTTTTGTTGTTGTTGTTTTTTTGTTTTTTTTTTTTTTCAAACTCAGGGGTCCCACCAAATGAGGGATTCTAGAGTAGAGCCCTGGGGAGGAGCGATTTGACAACCAGAAATCTGGTTAAATTTGGGTCCTAGGGACAGCTAGACTTGGGTTTCAGGGCGAGGTCATGGCATGTATCCCCTGAAGATCAGAAGCAATATCTCATGCATCTGAAGTCACAGCGAGGATCAGACGTTGGCTCAGCTTGGATTTTCTGTTCATGACGGCCCCTTCATAAAGGGAGCCGAATCTCGAGGCCGTGGAGGTTTTCCCACGTTGGGAGTGGTGGGATGCCCCCTCCTAGGATTCCTTCTGCGGGATAATTGAGACCTGTTGGACAGCTCCAGGACATCCCATATGGATGAGTCCAGACCAACGTTCGAGGATGGATGCCTGGGAAGCCCGCCTCGCATTCCAATTGTCTCCTAGCGACAAGACAGTTTAGATCTGATGGCTCTGCGGGAGCAACCGGGGTGGCTGAGTTGAAATGGACCTTCCTGAGGATGGGTCTCTTGTGTGTTTGTGTCCATGAGGGCCTTGGAATGGGGCGGTGGCACCGGGACCCCCTGAAGTATTCTCCTAAGCTTTTGACATAGCTCCCATGCACAAGTTTCCTTGTGGAGACGAGGTTTGTTCTGATGGGTGCCTCAGGAAAACCCCAATGCTGGTATTGGAATCCAGGGTTTTGAGGAGACATGCCTGTAAACCAAAGCAATGGATCCGATTTTGGCCTAGGGTCCTGTCTCGTTCAATCTTCTTCTCTGGGGACATCCTTCTAGGGCATGAGTGGAGTTAGATGCTCAGCTGGTGTCAGACTGACCTTTTTTGTCCCGGGCGACCTATACTATTGGGATGGCCTCAGGGACTTTGGAGGGTTCCCCTAATTTGTACGATTTTGGACAATGGAATGGGCAGAATTCCCATGGATTGGGTAGTCACAGTCCAAATGTGTGGCTCCAAGGTCCCCAGCCTGGAGGGTGTGTGGCCCAGGACTTTGAGGACAGAAGTCTGAAAACACAAACTCAGCTTATGTTTGGGGACGTAGGTATGGCAGGCCCGATCTACAAACCATGAGAAGACATCTTCAGGATATGAAGATAGTGTGAGTCTGAGGCGCTTGCTCAGGATTTTGTCTCTGGAGTTTGTTTCAGCGATGGCCGTGGAATGTCGAGGAGGCCTCATGGGCCATGGAAGAATCTTGCTCTCTGTGGATTTGGCCCAATCCCAATTGTTTTTCATCTATCTGTTGGATGGAGTACTCCTTTCAGGGTTGTTACCTCAGGTGTCCCACCAAAAGAGGAGTTCCAAAGCAGAGCCCTGGGGAAGAGTGAAGGGACAACCCCGAACTATGGTTAAAAATTGGGGCCTAGGGGAAATGCAAGCCCAATATGCTGTCTCTTCATCCAGCCACTGAGAGGCCTTACCTGAGGACTGGGCTAAGGCTGAGGGTCACAATGTGTGTTGCCACCTATGTGGCCCGCGAGCAATGGCGGGGCCTCATTGGACACACTGGTATCCACTACACTGAACATGATACAACAAGCCTACCACAAGGTTTCTTGCCATCGGGAAAGAGTTCTGATTTCTGCATCATTTTGATACATGGGCAGTGATTGGAGATAAGTTCTAGGTTCAAAATCAGAAAACCGAGGCTGGGAAGAGATAACGACCTAAGGCAATGGCTGGTCCGATGTGCTCAGTGAGCGGCCAGCTGTATGGGTGGGGCCAGGAGGTCCAGGCTCAGCCTCTGTCAGAAAGGGCATTATTGCCCAGTTCAGCCTATATATTTTGGGGTACAGCCAAGTGGCGTGCAGGTTGATCTTCATTTGGGGTTTCTGGGTAGCCCCAGAAGGCAATGTTTTTCTTTTGGAGGGCAGGCAGAGTGCTGCATTATAATTCTGGATTGCCAAACTGGAGGGCTTGTGGGCCATTAGTCTGAGGATGGAAGTCTGAGGACACAAGCAAGGCTTAGGTTCTGGGTGAGGACATGGCAGGCACAATCTACAGATCTGAACCGAGATCTCGTGCATCTGAAGTCATGGTGAGGATCAGACGATCGCTCAGGTTGGACATTATGTCCCTGAGGGCCACTTCATGAAGGGGTGGGGGGATCACGAGGCCATGGGTGTTTTCTCACAATGGGAGATGTGAGAAGCTCCCAACTTCAAAGATTCTAATGCAGGACAATTGAGACCTGTTTGTTGGCTCCAGGCTAACGATTCCGAGCAGGGTTCTAAGGATGGATGGCTGGGTAGCCCACCTCGCATTCCAATTGTCTCCTAGCAACAAGACAAGTTAGATCTGCTGGATCTCGCGGAGCAACCGAATACGCTGAGTTGAAATGGACTCTCGTGTGGATGGGTCCTAATGTGTTTTTTTGTGTCTATGGATACCTTGGAATGATGCGGTGGCACTGGGGCAATGAAGGGTTCTCCTAAACAGAGGCTTTGACATCACTCCCACGTGCAAGTTTCCCATGTATAGATGAGATTTGTTCTGGTGGGTGAGTCAAGAAACAGCCATATGCTGGTACTGAAATCCAGGCCTCTGAGGAGAGATGCCTGGAAACCAAAGCAATGGATCCGATTAGGGCCTAGGGGCCTGTTCGTTCCTTTTTAACTCTGGGGATATCAGTCTACAAGTCTGAGTGCAGGTAGGTTCTCAGATGGGCTCAGATTGCTCCTGTTTGTCCTGGGAAGCCACCACTATTGGGATGGCCTCAGGGACTTTGGAGATTTATCCTATTAGTAGCGTTGTGGCCATTGGAATGGGCACACAGAATTCCCTTGGAGAGGGCAATTACAGTCCGCAGCTTGGCTCCAGGGGCCTAAGCCTGTAGGCTGTGTAGGCCAGGGCTGTTTGGACAGTTGTCTGAAAACACAAACTCGGCTTATGTTTCGGGTCATAGGTATGGCAGGACTGATCTCCAGACCATGAGGAGAACTCTTCGGGATATGAAAAAAGGGCGAGTGTGAGGCTCTTGCTCAAGTATTTATCTCTGGATATCATGGCATTCATGGTCATGAAATTTCCGTGTGACTTCATGGGAAATGGACGAGTCTTACTCCCTGGGGGTTTGGACCAATCCAAAGAGTTTGGGGTCATTCTATGGGACGGAAGAAGTCCTTTTTTTTGTTGTTGTTGTTTTGTTTTGTTTTGTTTTTCAAACTCAGGGGTCCCACCAAATGAGGGATTCTAGAGTAGAGCCCTGGGGAGGAGCGATTTGACAACCAGAAATCTGGTTAAATTTGGGTCCTAGGGACAGCTAGACTTGGGTTTCAGGGCGAGGTCATGGCATGTATCCCCTGAAGATCAGAAGCAATATCTCATGCATCTGAAGTCACAGCGAGGATCAGACGTTGGCTCAGCTTGGATTTTCTGTTCATGACGGCCCCTTCATAAAGGGAGCCGAATCTCGAGGCCGTGGAGGTTTTCCCACGTTGGGAGTGGTGGGATGCCCCCTCCTAGGATTCCTTCTGCGGGATAATTGAGACCTGTTGGACAGCTCCAGGACATCCCATATGGATGAGTCCAGACCAACGTTCGAGGATGGATGCCTGGGAAGCCCGCCTCGCATTCCAATTGTCTCCTAGCGACAAGACAGTTTAGATCTGATGGCTCTGCGGGAGCAACCGGGGTGGCTGAGTTGAAATGGACCTTCCTGAGGATGGGTCTCTTGTGTGTTTGTGTCCATGAGGGCCTTGGAATGGGGCGGTGGCACCGGGACCCTGAAGTATTCTCCTAAGCTTTTGACATAGCTCCCATGCACAAGTTTCCTTGTGGAGACGAGGTTTGTTCTGATGGGTGCCTCAGGAAAACCCCAATGCTGGTATTGGAATCCAGGGTTTTGAGGAGACATGCCTGTAAACCAAAGCAATGGATCCGATTTTGGCCTAGGGTCCTGTCTCGTTCAATCTTCTTCTCTGGGGACATCCTTCTAGGGCATGAGTGGAGTTAGATGCTCAGCTGGTGTCAGACTGACCTTTTTTGTCCCGGGCGACCTATACTATTGGGATGGCCTCAGGGACTTTGGAGGGTTCCCCTAATTTGTACGATTTTGGACAATGGAATGGGCAGAATTCCCATGGATTGGGTAGTCACAGTCCAAATGTGTGGCTCCAAGGTCCCCAGCCTGGAGGGTGTGTGGCCCAGGACTTTGAGGACAGAAGTCTGAAAACACAAACTCAGCTTATGTTTGGGGACGTAGGTATGGCAGGCCCGATCTACAAACCATGAGAAGACATCTTCAGGATATGAAGATAGTGTGAGTCTGAGGCGCTTGCTCAGGATTTTGTCTCTGGAGTTTGTTTCAGCGATGGCCGTGGGAATGTCGAGGAGGCCTCATGGGCCATGGAAGAATCTTGCTCTCTGTGGATTTGGCCCAATCCCAATTGTTTTTCATCTATCTGTTGGATGGAGTACTCCTTTCAGGGTTGTTTACCTCAGGTGTCCCACCAAAAGAGGAGTTCCAAAGCAGAGCCCTGGGGAAGAGTGAAGGGACAACCCGACTATGGTTAAAAATTGGGGCCTAGGGGAAATGCAAGCCCAATATGCTGTCTCTTCATCCAGCCACTGAGAGGCCTTACCTGAGGACTGGGCTAAGGCTGAGGGTCACAATGTGTGTTTGCCACCTATGTGGCCCGCGAGCAATGGCGGGGCCTCATTGGACACACTGGTATCCACTACACTGAACATGATACAACAAGCCTACCACAAGGTTTCTTGCCATCGGGAAAGAGTTCTGATTTCTGCATCATTTTGATACATGGGCAGTGATTGGAGATAAGTTCTAGGTTCAAAATCAGAAAACCGAGGCTGGGAAGAGATAACGACCTAAGGCAATGGCTGGTCCGATGTGCTCAGTGAGCGGCCAGCTGTATGGGTGGGGCCAGGAGGTCCAGGCTCAGCCTCTGTCAGAAAGGGCATTATTGCCCAGTTCAGCCTATATATTTTGGGTACAGCCAAGTGGCGTGCAGGTTGATCTTCATTTGGGGTTTCTGGGTAGCCCCAGAAGGCAATGTTTTTCTTTTGGAGGGCAGGCAGAGTGCTGCATTATAATTCTGGATTGCCAAACTGGAGGGCTTGTGGGCCATTAGTCTGAGGATGGAAGTCTGAGGACACAAGCAAGGCTTAGGTTCTGGGTGAGGACATGGCAGGCACAATCTACAGATCTGAACCGAGATCTCGTGCATCTGAAGTCATGGTGAGGATCAGACGATCGCTCAGGTTGGACATTATGTCCCTGAGGGCCACTTCATGAAGGGGTGGGGGGATCACGAGGCCATGGGTGTTTTCTCACAATGGGAGATGTGAGAAGCTCCCAACTTCAAAGATTCTAATGCAGGACAATTGAGACCTGTTTGTTGGCTCCAGGCTAACGATTCCGAGCAGGGTTCTAAGGATGGATGGCTGGGTAGCCCACCTCGCATTCCAATTGTCTCCTAGCAACAAGACAAGTTAGATCTGCTGGATCTCGCGGAGCAACCGAATACGCTGAGTTGAAAATGGACTCTCGTGTGGATGGGTCCTAATGTGTTTTTGTGTCTATGGATACCTTGGAATGATGCGGTGGCACTGGGGCAATGAAGGGTTCTCCTAAACAGAGGCTTTGACATCACTCCCACGTGCAAGTTTCCCATGTATAGATGAGATTTGTTCTGGTGGGTGAGTCAAGAAACAGCCATATGCTGGTACTGAAATCCAGGCCTCTGAGGAGAGATGCCTGGAAACCAAAGCAATGGATCCGATTAGGGCCTAGGGGCCTGTTCGTTCCTTTTTAACTCTGGGGATATCAGTCTACAAGTCTGAGTGCAGGTAGGTTCTCAGATGGGCTCAGATTGCTCCTGTTTGTCCTGGGAAGCCACCACTATTGGGATGGCCTCAGGGACTTTGGAGATTTATCCTATTAGTAGCGTTGTGGCCATTGGAATGGGCACACAGAATTCCCTTGGAGAGGGCAATTACAGTCCGCAGCTTGGCTCCAGGGGCCTAAGCCTGTAGGCTGTGTAGGCCAGGGCTGTTTGGACAGTTGTCTGAAAACACAAACTCGGCTTATGTTTCGGGTCATAGGTATGGCAGGACTGATCTCCAGACCATGAGGAGAACTCTTCGGGATATGAAAAAAGGGCGAGTGTGAGGCTCTTGCTCAAGTATTTATCTCTGGATATCATGGCATTCATGGTCATGAAATTTCCGTGTGACTTCATGGGAAATGGACGAGTCTTACTCCCTGGGGGTTTGGACCAATCCAAAGAGTTTGGGGTCATTCTATGGGACGGAAGAAGTCCTTTTTTTTGTTGTTGTTGTTTTGTTTTGTTTTGTTTTTCAAACTCAGGGGTCCCACCAAATGAGGGATTCTAGAGTAGAGCCCTGGGGAGGAGCGATTTGACAACCAGAAATCTGGTTAAATTTGGGTCCTAGGGACAGCTAGACTTGGGTTTCAGGGCGAGGGTCATGGCATGTATCCCCTGAAGATCAGAAGCAATATCTCATGCATCTGAAGTCACAGCGAGGATCAGACGTTGGCTCAGCTTGGATTTTCTGTTCATGACGGCCCCTTCATAAAGGGAGCCGAATCTCGAGGCCGTGGAGGTTTTCCCACGTTGGGAGTGGTGGGATGCCCCCTCCTAGGATTCCTTCTGCGGGATAATTGAGACCTGTTGGACAGCTCCAGGACATCCCATATGGATGAGTCCAGACCAACGTTCGAGGATGGATGCCTGGGAAGCCCGCCTCGCATTCCAATTGTCTCCTAGCGACAAGACAGTTTAGATCTGATGGCTCTGCGGGAGCAACCGGGGTGGCTGAGTTGAAATGGACCTTCCTGAGGATGGGTCTCTTGTGTGTTTTGTGTCCATGAGGGCCTTGGAATGGGGCGGTGGCACCGGGACCCTGAAGTATTCTCCTAAGCTTTTGACATAGCTCCCATGCACAAGTTTCCTTGTGGAGACGAGGTTTGTTCTGATGGGTGCCTCAGGAAAACCCCAATGCTGGTATTGGAATCCAGGGTTTTGAGGAGACATGCCTGTAAACCAAAGCAATGGATCCGATTTTGGCCTAGGGTCCTGTCTCGTTCAATCTTCTTCTCTGGGGACATCCTTCTAGGGCATGAGTGGAGTTAGATGCTCAGCTGGTGTCAGACTGACCTTTTTTGTCCCGGGCGACCTATACTATTGGGATGGCCTCAGGGACTTTGGAGGGTTCCCCTAATTTGTACGATTTTGGACAATGGAATGGGCAGAATTCCCATGGATTGGGTAGTCACAGTCCAAATGTGTGGCTCCAAGGTCCCCAGCCTGGAGGGTGTGTGGCCCAGGACTTTGAGGACAGAAGTCTGAAAACACAAACTCAGCTTATGTTTGGGGACGTAGGTATGGCAGGCCCGATCTACAAACCATGAGAAGACATCTTCAGGATATGAAGATAGTGTGAGTCTGAGGCGCTTGCTCAGGATTTTGTCTCTGGAGTTTGTTTCAGCGATGGCCGTGGAATGTCGAGGAGGCCTCATGGGCCATGGAAGAATCTTGCTCTCTGTGGATTTGGCCCAATCCCAATTGTTTTTCATCTATCTGTTGGATGGAGTACTCCTTTCAGGGTTGTTACCTCAGGTGTCCCACCAAAAGAGGAGTTCCAAAGCAGAGCCCTGGGGAAGAGTGAAGGGACAACCCGAACTATGGTTAAAAATTGGGGCCTAGGGGAAATGCAAGCCCAATATGCTGTCTCTTCATCCAGCCACTGAGAGGCCTTACCTGAGGACTGGGCTAAGGCTGAGGGTCACAATGTGTGTTTTGCCACCTATGTGGCCCGCGAGCAATGGCGGGGCCTCATTGGACACACTGGTATCCACTACACTGAACATGATACAACAAGCCTACCACAAGGTTTCTTGCCATCGGGAAAGAGTTCTGATTTCTGCATCATTTTGATACATGGGCAGTGATTGGAGATAAGTTCTAGGTTCAAAATCAGAAAACCGAGGCTGGGAAGAGATAACGACCTAAGGCAATGGCTGGTCCGATGTGCTCAGTGAGCGGCCAGCTGTATGGGTGGGGCCAGGAGGTCCAGGCTCAGCCTCTGTCAGAAAGGGCATTATTGCCCAGTTCAGCCTATATATTTTGGGTACAGCCAAGTGGCGTGCAGGTTGATCTTCATTTGGGGTTTCTGGGTAGCCCCCAGAAGGCAATGTTTTTCTTTTGGAGGGCAGGCAGAGTGCTGCATTATAATTCTGGATTGCCAAACTGGAGGGCTTGTGGGCCATTAGTCTGAGGATGGAAGTCTGAGGACACAAGCAAGGCTTAGGTTCTGGGTGAGGACATGGCAGGCACAATCTACAGATCTGAACCGAGATCTCGTGCATCTGAAGTCATGGTGAGGATCAGACGATCGCTCAGGTTGGACATTATGTCCCTGAGGGCCACTTCATGAAGGGGTGGGGGGATCACGAGGCCATGGGTGTTTTCTCACAATGGGAGATGTGAGAAGCTCCCAACTTCAAAGATTCTAATGCAGGACAATTGAGACCTGTTTGTTGGCTCCAGGCTAACGATTCCGAGCAGGGTTCTAAGGATGGATGGCTGGGTAGCCCACCTCGCATTCCAATTGTCTCCTAGCAACAAGACAAGTTAGATCTGCTGGATCTCGCGGAGCAACCGAATACGCTGAGTTGAAATGGACTCTCGTGTGGATGGGTCCTAATGTGTTTTTGTGTCTATGGATACCTTGGAATGATGCGGTGGCACTGGGGCAATGAAGGGTTCTCCTAAACAGAGGCTTTGACATCACTCCCACGTGCAAGTTTCCCATGTATAGATGAGATTTGTTCTGGTGGGTGAGTCAAGAAACAGCCATATGCTGGTACTGAAATCCAGGCCTCTGAGGAGAGATGCCTGGAAACCAAAGCAATGGATCCGATTAGGGCCTAGGGGCCTGTTCGTTCCTTTTTAACTCTGGGGATATCAGTCTACAAGTCTGAGTGCAGGTAGGTTCTCAGATGGGCTCAGATTGCTCCTGTTTGTCCTGGGAAGCCACCACTATTGGGATGGCCTCAGGGACTTTGGAGATTTATCCTATTAGTAGCGTTGTGGCCATTGGAATGGGCACACAGAATTCCCTTGGAGAGGGCAATTACAGTCCGCAGCTTGGCTCCAGGGGCCTAAGCCTGTAGGCTGTGTAGGCCAGGGCTGTTTGGACAGTTGTCTGAAAACACAAACTCGGCTTATGTTTCGGGTCATAGGTATGGCAGGACTGATCTCCAGACCATGAGGAGAACTCTTCGGGATATGAAAAAAAGGGCGAGTGTGAGGCTCTTGCTCAAGTATTTATCTCTGGATATCATGGCATTCATGGTCATGAAATTTCCGTGTGACTTCATGGGAAATGGACGAGTCTTACTCCCTGGGGGTTTGGACCAATCCAAAGAGTTTGGGGTCATTCTATGGGACGGAAGAAGTCCTTTTTTTTGTTGTTGTTGTTTTTTTTTTTTTTGTTTTTCAAACTCAGGGGTTTCCCACCAAATGAGGGATTCTAGAGTAGAGCCCTGGGGAGGAGCGATTTGACAACCAGAAATCTGGTTAAATTTGGGTCCTAGGGACAGCTAGACTTGGGTTTCAGGGCGAGGTCATGGCATGTATCCCCTGAAGATCAGAAGCAATATCTCATGCATCTGAAGTCACAGCGAGGATCAGACGTTGGCTCAGCTTGGATTTTCTGTTCATGACGGCCCCTTCATAAAGGGAGCCGAATCTCGAGGCCGTGGAGGTTTTCCCACGTTGGGAGTGGTGGGATGCCCCCTCCTAGGATTCCTTCTGCGGGATAATTGAGACCTGTTGGACAGCTCCAGGACATCCCATATGGATGAGTCCAGACCAACGTTCGAGGATGGATGCCTGGGAAGCCCGCCTCGCATTCCAATTGTCTCCTAGCGACAAGACAGTTTAGATCTGATGGCTCTGCGGGAGCAACCGGGGTGGCTGAGTTGAAATGGACCTTCCTGAGGATGGGTCTCTTGTGTGTTTGTGTCCATGAGGGCCTTGGAATGGGGCGGTGGCACCGGGACCCTGAAGTATTCTCCTAAGCTTTTGACATAGCTCCCATGCACAAGTTTCCTTGTGGAGACGAGGTTTGTTCTGATGGGTGCCTCAGGAAAACCCCAATGCTGGTATTGGAATCCAGGGTTTTGAGGAGACATGCCTGTAAACCAAAGCAATGGATCCGATTTTGGCCTAGGGTCCTGTCTCGTTCAATCTTCTTCTCTGGGGACATCCTTCTAGGGCATGAGTGGAGTTAGATGCTCAGCTGGTGTCAGACTGACCTTTTTTGTCCCGGGCGACCTATACTATTGGGATGGCCTCAGGGACTTTGGAGGGTTCCCCTAATTTGTACGATTTTGGACAATGGAATGGGCAGAATTCCCATGGATTGGGTAGTCACAGTCCAAATGTGTGGCTCCAAGGTCCCCAGCCTGGAGGGTGTGTGGCCCAGGACTTTGAGGACAGAAGTCTGAAAACACAAACTCAGCTTATGTTTGGGGACGTAGGTATGGCAGGCCCGATCTACAAACCATGAGAAGACATCTTCAGGATATGAAGATAGTGTGAGTCTGAGGCGCTTGCTCAGGATTTTGTCTCTGGAGTTTGTTTCAGCGATGGGCCGTGGAATGTCGAGGAGGCCTCATGGGCCATGGAAGAATCTTGCTCTCTGTGGATTTGGCCCAATCCCAATTGTTTTTCATCTATCTGTTGGATGGAGTACTCCTTTCAGGGTTGTTACCTCAGGTGTCCCACCAAAAGAGGAGTTCCAAAGCAGAGCCCTGGGGAAGAGTGAAGGGACAACCCGAACTATGGTTAAAAATTGGGGCCTAGGGGAAATGCAAGCCCAATATGCTGTCTCTTCATCCAGCCACTGAGAGGCCTTACCTGAGGACTGGGCTAAGGCTGAGGGTCACAATGTGTGTTTGCCACCTATGTGGCCCGCGAGCAATGGCGGGGCCTCATTGGACACACTGGTATCCACTACACTGAACATGATACAACAAGCCTACCACAAGGTTTCTTGCCATCGGGAAAGAGTTCTGATTTCTGCATCATTTTGATACATGGGCAGTGATTGGAGATAAGTTCTAGGTTCAAAATCAGAAAACCGAGGCTGGGAAGAGATAACGACCTAAGGCAATGGCTGGTCCGATGTGCTCAGTGAGCGGCCAGCTGTATGGGTGGGGCCAGGAGGTCCAGGCTCAGCCTCTGTCAGAAAGGGCATTATTGCCCAGTTCAGCCTATATATTTTGGGTACAGCCAAGTGGCGTGCAGGTTGATCTTCATTTGGGGTTTCTGGGTAGCCCCAGAAGGCAATGTTTTTCTTTTGGAGGGCAGGCAGAGTGCTGCATTATAATTCTGGATTGCCAAAAACTGGAGGGCTTGTGGGCCATTAGTCTGAGGATGGAAGTCTGAGGACACAAGCAAGGCTTAGGTTCTGGGTGAGGACATGGCAGGCACAATCTACAGATCTGAACCGAGATCTCGTGCATCTGAAGTCATGGTGAGGATCAGACGATCGCTCAGGTTGGACATTATGTCCCTGAGGGCCACTTCATGAAGGGGTGGGGGGATCACGAGGCCATGGGTGTTTTCTCACAATGGGAGATGTGAGAAGCTCCCAACTTCAAAGATTCTAATGCAGGACAATTGAGACCTGTTTGTTGGCTCCAGGCTAACGATTCCGAGCAGGGTTCTAAGGATGGATGGCTGGGTAGCCCACCTCGCATTCCAATTGTCTCCTAGCAACAAGACAAGTTAGATCTGCTGGATCTCGCGGAGCAACCGAATACGCTGAGTTGAAATGGACTCTCGTGTGGATGGGTCCTAATGTGTTTTTTGTGTCTATGGATACCTTGGAATGATGCGGTGGCACTGGGGCAATGAAGGGTTCTCCTAAACAGAGGCTTTGACATCACTCCCACGTGCAAGTTTCCCATGTATAGATGAGATTTGTTCTGGTGGGTGAGTCAAGAAACAGCCATATGCTGGTACTGAAATCCAGGCCTCTGAGGAGAGATGCCTGGAAACCAAAGCAATGGATCCGATTAGGGCCTAGGGGCCTGTTCGTTCCTTTTTAACTCTGGGGATATCAGTCTACAAGTCTGAGTGCAGGTAGGTTCTCAGATGGGCTCAGATTGCTCCTGTTTGTCCTGGGAAGCCACCACTATTGGGATGGCCTCAGGGACTTTGGAGATTTATCCTATTAGTAGCGTTGTGGCCATTGGAATGGGCACACAGAATTCCCTTGGAGAGGGCAATTACAGTCCGCAGCTTGGCTCCAGGGGCCTAAGCCTGTAGGCTGTGTAGGCCAGGGCTGTTTGGACAGTTGTCTGAAAACACAAACTCGGCTTATGTTTCGGGTCATAGGTATGGCAGGACTGATCTCCAGACCATGAGGAGAACTCTTCGGGATATGAAAAAAGGGCGAGTGTGAGGCTCTTGCTCAAGTATTTATCTCTGGATATCATGGCATTCATGGTCATGAAATTTCCGTGTGACTTCATGGGAAATGGACGAGTCTTACTCCCTGGGGGTTTGGACCAATCCAAAGAGTTTGGGGTCATTCTATGGGACGGAAGAAGTCCTTTTTTTGTTTGTTGTTGTTTTGTTTTGTTTTGTTTTTCAAACTCAGGGGTCCCACCAAATGAGGGATTCTAGAGTAGAGCCCTGGGGAGGAGCGATTTGACAACCAGAAATCTGGTTAAATTTGGGTCCTAGGGACAGCTAGACTTGGGTTTCAGGGCGAGGTCATGGCATGTATCCCCTGAAGATCAGAAGCAATATCTCATGCATCTGAAGTCACAGCGAGGATCAGACGTTGGCTCAGCTTGGATTTTCTGTTCATGACGGCCCCTTCATAAAGGGAGCCGAATCTCGAGGCCGTGGAGGTTTTCCCACGTTGGGAGTGGTGGGATGCCCCCTCCTAGGATTCCTTCTGCGGGATAATTGAGACCTGTTGGACAGCTCCAGACATCCCATATGGATGAGTCCAGACCAACGTTCGAGGATGGATGCCTGGGAAGCCCGCCTCGCATTCCAATTGTCTCCTAGCGACAAGACAGTTTAGATCTGATGGCTCTGCGGGAGCAACCGGGGTGGCTGAGTTGAAATGGACCTTCCTGAGGATGGGTCTCTTGTGTGTTTGTGTCCATGAGGGCCTTGGAATGGGGCGGTGGCACCGGGACCCTGAAGTATTCTCCTAAGCTTTTGACATAGCTCCCATGCACAAGTTTCCTTGTGGAGACGAGGTTTGTTCTGATGGGTGCCTCAGGAAAACCCCAATGCTGGTATTGGAATCCAGGGTTTTGAGGAGACATGCCTGTAAACCAAAGCAATGGATCCGATTTTGGCCTAGGGTCCTGTCTCGTTCAATCTTCTTCTCTGGGGACATCCTTCTAGGGCATGAGTGGAGTTAGATGCTCAGCTGGTGTCAGACTGACCTTTTTTGTCCCGGGCGACCTATACTATTGGGATGGCCTCAGGGACTTTGGAGGGTTCCCCTAATTTGTACGATTTTGGACAATGGAATGGGCAGAATTCCCATGGATTGGGTAGTCACAGTCCAAATGTGTGGCTCCAAGGTCCCCAGCCTGGAGGGTGTGTGGCCCAGGACTTTGAGGACAGAAGTCTGAAAACACAAACTCAGCTTATGTTTGGGGACGTAGGTATGGCAGGCCCGATCTACAAACCATGAGAAGACATCTTCAGGATATGAAGATAGTGTGAGTCTGAGGCGCTTGCTCAGGATTTTGTCTCTGGAGTTTGTTTCAGCGATGGCCGTGGAATGTCGAGGAGGCCTCATGGGCCATGGAAGAATCTTGCTCTCTGTGGATTTGGCCCAATCCCAATTGTTTTTCATCTATCTGTTGGATGGAGTACTCCTTTCAGGGTTGTTACCTCAGGTGTCCCACCAAAAGAGGAGTTCCAAAGCAGAGCCCTGGGGAAGAGTGAAGGGACAACCCGAACTATGGTTAAAAATTGGGGCCTAGGGGAAATGCAAGCCCAATATGCTGTCTCTTCATCCAGCCACTGAGAGGCCTTACCTGAGGACTGGGCTAAGGCTGAGGGTCACAATGTGTGTTTGCCACCTATGTGGCCCGCGAGCAATGGCGGGGCCTCATTGGACACACTGGTATCCACTACACTGAACATGATACAACAAGCCTACCACAAGGTTTCTTGCCATCGGGAAAGAGTTCTGATTTCTGCATCATTTTGATACATGGGCAGTGATTGGAGATAAGTTCTAGGTTCAAAATCAGAAAACCGAGGCTGGGAAGAGATAACGACCTAAGGCAATGGCTGGTCCGATGTGCTCAGTGAGCGGCCAGCTGTATGGGTGGGGCCAGGAGGTCCAGGCTCAGCCTCTGTCAGAAAGGGCATTATTGCCCAGTTCAGCCTATATATTTTGGGTACAGCCAAGTGGCGTGCAGGTTGATCTTCATTTGGGGTTTCTGGGTAGCCCCCCAGAAGGCAATGTTTTTTCTTTTGGAGGGCAGGCAGAGTGCTGCATTATAATTCTGGATTGCCAAACTGGAGGGCTTGTGGGCCATTAGTCTGAGGATGGAAGTCTGAGGACACAAGCAAGGCTTAGGTTCTGGGTGAGGACATGGCAGGCACAATCTACAGATCTGAACCGAGATCTCGTGCATCTGAAGTCATGGTGAGGATCAGACGATCGCTCAGGTTGGACATTATGTCCCTGAGGGCCACTTCATGAAGGGGTGGGGGGATCACGAGGCCATGGGTGTTTTCTCACAATGGGAGATGTGAGAAGCTCCCAACTTCAAAGATTCTAATGCAGGACAATTGAGACCTGTTTGTTGGCTCCAGGCTAACGATTCCGAGCAGGGTTCTAAGGATGGATGGCTGGGTAGCCCACCTCGCATTCCAATTGTCTCCTAGCAACAAGACAAGTTAGATCTGCTGGATCTCGCGGAGCAACCGAATACGCTGAGTTGAAATGGACTCTCGTGTGGATGGGTCCTAATGTGTTTTTGTGTCTATGGATACCTTGGAATGATGCGGTGGCACTGGGGCAATGAAGGGTTCTCCTAAACAGAGGCTTTGACATCACTCCCACGTGCAAGTTTCCCATGTATAGATGAGATTTGTTCTGGTGGGTGAGTCAAGAAACAGCCATATGCTGGTACTGAAATCCAGGCCTCTGAGGAGAGATGCCTGGAAACCAAAGCAATGGATCCGATTAGGGCCTAGGGGCCTGTTCGTTCCTTTTTAACTCTGGGGATATCAGTCTACAAGTCTGAGTGCAGGTAGGTTCTCAGATGGGCTCAGATTGCTCCTGTTTGTCCTGGGAAGCCACCACTATTGGGATGGCCTCAGGGACTTTGGAGATTTATCCTATTAGTAGCGTTGTGGCCATTGGAATGGGCACACAGAATTCCCTTGGAGAGGGCAATTACAGTCCGCAGCTTGGCTCCAGGGGCCTAAGCCTGTAGGCTGTGTAGGCCAGGGCTGTTTGGACAGTTGTCTGAAAACACAAACTCGGCTTATGTTTCGGGTCATAGGTATGGCAGGACTGATCTCCAGACCATGAGGAGAACTCTTCGGGATATGAAAAAAGGGCGAGTGTGAGGCTCTTGCTCAAGTATTTATCTCTGGATATCATGGCATTCATGGTCATGAAATTTCCGTGTGACTTCATGGGAAATGGACGAGTCTTACTCCCTGGGGGTTTGGACCAATCCAAAGAGTTTGGGGTCATTCTATGGGACGGAAGAAGTCCTTTTTTTGTTGTTGTTGTTTTGTTTTGTTTTGTTTTTCAAAACTCAGGGGTCCCACCAAATGAGGGATTCTAGAGTAGAGCCCTGGGGAGGAGCGATTTGACAACCAGAAATCTGGTTAAATTTGGGTCCTAGGGACAGCTAGACTTGGGTTTCAGGGCGAGGTCATGGCATGTATCCCCTGAAGATCAGAAGCAATATCTCATGCATCTGAAGTCACAGCGAGGATCAGACGTTGGCTCAGCTTGGATTTTCTGTTCATGACGGCCCCTTCATAAAGGGAGCCGAATCTCGAGGCCGTGGAGGTTTTCCCACGTTGGGAGTGGTGGGATGCCCCCTCCTAGGATTCCTTCTGCGGGATAATTGAGACCTGTTGGACAGCTCCAGGACATCCCATATGGATGAGTCCAGACCAACGTTCGAGGATGGATGCCTGGGAAGCCCGCCTCGCATTCCAATTGTCTCCTAGCGACAAGACAGTTTAGATCTGATGGCTCTGCGGGAGCAACCGGGGTGGCTGAGTTGAAATGGACCTTCCTGAGGATGGGTCTCTTGTGTGTTTGTGTCCATGAGGGCCTTGGAATGGGGCGGTGGCACCGGGACCCTGAAGTATTCTCCTAAGCTTTTGACATAGCTCCCATGCACAAGTTTCCTTGTGGAGACGAGGTTTGTTCTGATGGGTGCCTCAGGAAAACCCCAATGCTGGTATTGGAATCCAGGGTTTTTGAGGAGACATGCCTGTAAACCAAAGCAATGGATCCGATTTTGGCCTAGGGTCCTGTCTCGTTCAATCTTCTTCTCTGGGGACATCCTTCTAGGGCATGAGTGGAGTTAGATGCTCAGCTGGTGTCAGACTGACCTTTTTTGTCCCGGGCGACCTATACTATTGGGATGGCCTCAGGGACTTTGGAGGGTTCCCCTAATTTGTACGATTTTGGACAATGGAATGGGCAGAATTCCCATGGATTGGGTAGTCACAGTCCAAATGTGTGGCTCCAAGGTCCCCAGCCTGGAGGGTGTGTGGCCCAGGACTTTGAGGACAGAAGTCTGAAAACACAAACTCAGCTTATGTTTGGGGACGTAGGTATGGCAGGCCCGATCTACAAACCATGAGAAGACATCTTCAGGATATGAAGATAGTGTGAGTCTGAGGCGCTTGCTCAGGATTTTGTCTCTGGAGTTTGTTTCAGCGATGGCCGTGGAATGTCGAGGAGGCCTCATGGGCCATGGAAGAATCTTGCTCTCTGTGGATTTGGCCCAATCCCAATTGTTTTTCATCTATCTGTTGGATGGAGTACTCCTTTCAGGGTTGTTACCTCAGGTGTCCCACCAAAAGAGGAGTTCCAAAGCAGAGCCCTGGGGAAGAGTGAAGGGACAACCCGAACTATGGTTAAAAATTGGGGCCTAGGGGAAATGCAAGCCCAATATGCTGTCTCTTCATCCAGCCACTGAGAGGCCTTACCTGAGGACTGGGCTAAGGCTGAGGGTCACAATGTGTGTTTGCCACCTATGTGGCCCGCGAGCAATGGCGGGGCCTCATTGGACACACTGGTATCCACTACACTGAACATGATACAACAAGCCTACCACAAGGTTTCTTGCCATCGGGAAAGAGTTCTGATTTCTGCATCATTTTGATACATGGGCAGTGATTGGAGATAAGTTCTAGGTTCAAAATCAGAAAACCGAGGCTGGGAAGAGATAACGACCTAAGGCAATGGCTGGGTCCGATGTGCTCAGTGAGCGGCCAGCTGTATGGGTGGGGCCAGGAGGTCCAGGCTCAGCCTCTGTCAGAAAGGGCATTATTGCCCAGTTCAGCCTATATATTTTGGGTACAGCCAAGTGGCGTGCAGGTTGATCTTCATTTGGGGTTTCTGGGTAGCCCCAGAAGGCAATGTTTTTCTTTTGGAGGGCAGGCAGAGTGCTGCATTATAATTCTGGATTGCCAAACTGGAGGGCTTGTGGGCCATTAGTCTGAGGATGGAAGTCTGAGGACACAAGCAAGGCTTAGGTTCTGGGTGAGGACATGGCAGGCACAATCTACAGATCTGAACCGAGATCTCGTGCATCTGAAGTCATGGTGAGGATCAGACGATCGCTCAGGTTGGACATTATGTCCCTGAGGGCCACTTCATGAAGGGGTGGGGGGATCACGAGGCCATGGGTGTTTTCTCACAATGGGAGATGTGAGAAGCTCCCAACTTCAAAGATTCTAATGCAGGACAATGAGACCTGTTTGTTGGCTCCAGGCTAACGATTCCGAGCAGGGTTCTAAGGATGGATGGCTGGGTAGCCCACCTCGCATTCCAATTGTCTCCTAGCAACAAGACAAGTTAGATCTGCTGGATCTCGCGGAGCAACCGAATACGCTGAGTTGAAATGGACTCTCGTGTGGATGGGTCCTAATGTGTTTTTGTGTCTATGGATACCTTGGAATGATGCGGTGGCACTGGGGCAATGAAGGGTTCTCCTAAACAGAGGCTTTGACATCACTCCCACGTGCAAGTTTCCCATGTATAGATGAGATTTGTTCTGGTGGGTGAGTCAAGAAACAGCCATATGCTGGTACTGAAATCCAGGCCTCTGAGGAGAGATGCCTGGAAACCAAAGCAATGGATCCGATTAGGGCCTAGGGGCCTGTTCGTTCCTTTTTAACTCTGGGGATATCAGTCTACAAGTCTGAGTGCAGGTAGGTTCTCAGATGGGCTCAGATTGCTCCTGTTTGTCCTGGGAAGCCACCACTATTGGGATGGCCTCAGGGACTTTGGAGATTTATCCTATTAGTAGCGTTGTGGCCATTGGAATGGGCACACAGAATTCCCTTGGAGAGGGCAATTACAGTCCGCAGCTTGGCTCCAGGGGCCTAAGCCTGTAGGCTGTGTAGGCCAGGGCTGTTTGGACAGTTGTCTGAAAACACAAACTCGGCTTATGTTTCGGGTCATAGGTATGGCAGGACTGATCTCCAGACCATGAGGAGAACTCTTCGGGATATGAAAAAAGGGCGAGTGTGAGGCTCTTGCTCAAGTATTTATCTCTGGATATCATGGCATTCATGGTCATGAAATTTCCGTGTGACTTCATGGGAAATGGACGAGTCTTACTCCCTGGGGGTTTGGACCAATCCAAAGAGTTTGGGGTCATTCTATGGGACGGAAGAAGTCCTTTTTTTGTTTGTTGTTGTTTTGTTTTGTTTTTTTTCAAACTCAGGGGTCCCACCAAATGAGGGATTCTAGAGTAGAGCCCTGGGGAGGAGCGATTTGACAACCAGAAATCTGGTTAAATTTGGGTCCTAGGGACAGCTAGACTTGGGTTTCAGGGCGAGGTCATGGCATGTATCCCCTGAAGATCAGAAGCAATATCTCATGCATCTGAAGTCACAGCGAGGATCAGACGTTGGCTCAGCTTGGATTTTCTGTTCATGACGGCCCCTTCATAAAGGGAGCCGAATCTCGAGGCCGTGGAGGTTTTCCCACGTTGGGAGTGGTGGGATGCCCCCTCCTAGGATTCCTTCTGCGGGATAATTGAGACCTGTTGGACAGCTCCAGGACATCCCATATGGATGAGTCCAGACCAACGTTCGAGGATGGATGCCTGGGAAGCCCGCCTCGCATTCCAATTGTCTCCTAGCGACAAGACAGTTTAGATCTGATGGCTCTGCGGGAGCAACCGGGGTGGCTGAGTTGAAATGGACCTTCCTGAGGATGGGTCTCTTGTGTGTTTGTTTTGTCCATGAGGGCCTTGGAATGGGGCGGTGGCACCGGGACCCTGAAGTATTCTCCTAAGCTTTTGACATAGCTCCCATGCACAAGTTTCCTTGTGGAGACGAGGTTTGTTCTGATGGGTGCCTCAGGAAAACCCCAATGCTGGTATTGGAATCCAGGGTTTTGAGGAGACATGCCTGTAAACCAAAGCAATGGATCCGATTTTGGCCTAGGGTCCTGTCTCGTTCAATCTTCTTCTCTGGGGACATCCTTCTAGGGCATGAGTGGAGTTAGATGCTCAGCTGGTGTCAGACTGACCTTTTTTGTCCCGGGCGACCTATACTATTGGGATGGCCTCAGGGACTTTGGAGGGTTCCCCTAATTTGTACGATTTTGGACAATGGAATGGGCAGAATTCCCATGGATTGGGTAGTCACAGTCCAAATGTGTGGCTCCAAGGTCCCCAGCCTGGAGGGTGTGTGGCCCAGGACTTTGAGGACAGAAGTCTGAAAACACAAACTCAGCTTATGTTTGGGGACGTAGGTATGGCAGGCCCGATCTACAAACCATGAGAAGACATCTTCAGGATATGAAGATAGTGTGAGTCTGAGGCGCTTGCTCAGGATTTTGTCTCTGGAGTTTGTTTCAGCGATGGCCGTGGAATGTCGAGGAGGCCTCATGGGCCATGGAAGAATCTTGCTCTCTGTGGATTTGGCCCAATCCCAATTGTTTTTCATCTATCTGTTGGATGGAGTACTCCTTTCAGGGTTGTTACCTCAGGTGTCCCACCAAAAGAGGAGTTCCAAAGCAGAGCCCTGGGGAAGAGTGAAGGGACAACCCGAACTATGGTTAAAAATTGGGGCCTAGGGGAAATGCAAGCCCAATATGCTGTCTCTTCATCCAGCCACTGAGAGGCCTTACCTGAGGACTGGGCTAAGGCTGAGGGTCACAATGTGTGTTTTGCCACCTATGTGGCCCGCGAGCAATGGCGGGGCCTCATTGGACACACTGGTATCCACTACACTGAACATGATACAACAAGCCTACCACAAGGTTTCTTGCCATCGGGAAAGAGTTCTGATTTCTGCATCATTTTGATACATGGGCAGTGATTGGAGATAAGTTCTAGGTTCAAAATCAGAAAACCGAGGCTGGGAAGAGATAACGACCTAAGGCAATGGCTGGTCCGATGTGCTCAGTGAGCGGCCAGCTGTATGGGTGGGGCCAGGAGGTCCAGGCTCAGCCTCTGTCAGAAAGGGCATTATTGCCCAGTTCAGCCTATATATTTTGGGTACAGCCAAGTGGCGTGCAGGTTGATCTTCATTTGGGGTTTCTGGGTAGCCCCAGAAGGCAATGTTTTTCTTTTTTGGAGGGCAGGCAGAGTGCTGCATTATAATTCTGGATTGCCAAACTGGAGGGCTTGTGGGCCATTAGTCTGAGGATGGAAGTCTGAGGACACAAGCAAGGCTTAGGTTCTGGGTGAGGACATGGCAGGCACAATCTACAGATCTGAACCGAGATCTCTCGTGCATCTGAAGTCATGGTGAGGATCAGACGATCGCTCAGGTTGGACATTATGTCCCTGAGGGCCACTTCATGAAGGGGTGGGGGGATCACGAGGCCATGGGTGTTTTCTCACAATGGGAGATGTGAGAAGCTCCCAACTTCAAAGATTCTAATGCAGGACAATTGAGACCTGTTTGTTGGCTCCAGGCTAACGATTCCGAGCAGGGTTCTAAGGATGGATGGCTGGGTAGCCCACCTCGCATTCCAATTGTCTCCTAGCAACAAGACAAGTTAGATCTGCTGGATCTCGCGGAGCAACCGAATACGCTGAGTTGAAATGGACTCTCGTGTGGATGGGTCCTAATGTGTTTTTGTGTCTATGGATACCTTGGAATGATGCGGTGGCACTGGGGCAATGAAGGGTTCTCCTAAACAGAGGCTTTGACATCACTCCCACGTGCAAGTTTCCCATGTATAGATGAGATTTGTTCTGGTGGGTGAGTCAAGAAACAGCCATATGCTGGTACTGAAATCCAGGCCTCTGAGGAGAGATGCCTGGAAACCAAAGCAATGGATCCGATTAGGGCCTAGGGGCCTGTTCGTTCCTTTTTAACTCTGGGGATATCAGTCTACAAGTCTGAGTGCAGGTAGGTTCTCAGATGGGCTCAGATTGCTCCTGTTTGTCCTGGGAAGCCACCACTATTGGGATGGCCTCAGGGACTTTGGAGATTTATCCTATTAGTAGCGTTGTGGCCATTGGAATGGGCACACAGAATTCCCTTGGAGAGGGCAATTACAGTCCGCAGCTTGGCTCCAGGGGCCTAAGCCTGTAGGCTGTGTAGGCCAGGGCTGTTTGGACAGTTGTCTGAAAACACAAACTCGGCTTATGTTTCGGGTCATAGGTATGGCAGGACTGATCTCCAGACCATGAGGAGAACTCTTCGGGATATGAAAAAAGGGCGAGTGTGAGGCTCTTGCTCAAGTATTTATCTCTGGATATCATGGCATTCATGGTCATGAAATTTCCGTGTGACTTCATGGGAAATGGACGAGTCTTACTCCCTGGGGGTTTGGACCAATCCAAAGAGTTTGGGGTCATTCTATGGGACGGAAGAAGTCCTTTTTTTGTTGTTGTTGTTTTTGTTTTTTGTTTTGTTTTTCAAACTCAGGGGTCCCACCAAATGAGGGATTCTAGAGTAGAGCCCTGGGGAGGAGCGATTTGACAACCAGAAATCTGGTTAAATTTGGGTCCTAGGGACAGCTAGACTTGGGTTTCAGGGCGAGGTCATGGCATGTATCCCCTGAAGATCAGAAGCAATATCTCATGCATCTGAAGTCACAGCGAGGATCAGACGTTGGCTCAGCTTGGATTTTCTGTTCATGACGGCCCCTTCATAAAGGGAGCCGAATCTCGAGGCCGTGGAGGTTTTCCCACGTTGGGAGTGGTGGGATGCCCCCTCCTAGGATTCCTTCTGCGGGATAATTGAGACCTGTTGGACAGCTCCAGGACATCCCATATGGATGAGTCCAGACCAACGTTCGAGGATGGATGCCTGGGAAGCCCGCCTCGCATTCCAATTGTCTCCTAGCGACAAGACAGTTTAGATCTGATGGCTCTGCGGGAGCAACCGGGGTGGCTGAGTTGAAATGGACCTTCCTGAGGATGGGTCTCTTGTGTGTTTGTGTCCATGAGGGCCTTGGAATGGGGCGGTGGCACCGGGACCCTGAAGTATTCTCCTAAGCTTTTGACATAGCTCCCATGCACAAGTTTCCTTGTGGAGACGAGGTTTGTTCTGATGGGTGCCTCAGGAAAACCCCAATGCTGGTATTGGAATCCAGGGTTTTGAGGAGACATGCCTGTAAACCAAAGCAATGGATCCGATTTTGGCCTAGGGTCCTGTCTCGTTCAATCTTCTTCTCTGGGGACATCCTTCTAGGGCATGAGTGGAGTTAGATGCTCAGCTGGTGTCAGACTGACCTTTTTTGTCCCGGGCGACCTATACTATTGGGATGGCCTCAGGGACTTTGGAGGGTTCCCCTAATTTGTACGATTTTGGACAATGGAATGGGCAGAATTCCCATGGATTGGGTAGTCACAGTCCAAATGTGTGGCTCCAAGGTCCCCAGCCTGGAGGGTGTGTGGCCCAGGACTTTGAGGACAGAAGTCTGAAAACACAAACTCAGCTTATGTTTGGGGACGTAGGTATGGCAGGCCCGATCTACAAACCATGAGAAGACATCTTCAGGATATGAAGATAGTGTGAGTCTGAGGCGCTTGCTCAGGATTTTGTCTCTGGAGTTTGTTTCAGCGATGGCCGTGGAATGTCGAGGAGGCCTCATGGGCCATGGAAGAATCTTGCTCTCTGTGGATTTGGCCCAATCCCAATTGTTTTTCATCTATCTGTTGGATGGAGTACTCCTTTCAGGGTTGTTACCTCAGGTGTCCCCACCAAAAGAGGAGTTCCAAAGCAGAGCCCTGGGGAAGAGTGAAGGGACAACCCGAACTATGGTTAAAAATTGGGGCCTAGGGGAAATGCAAGCCCAATATGCTGTCTCTTCATCCAGCCACTGAGAGGCCTTACCTGAGGACTGGGCTAAGGCTGAGGGTCACAATGTGTGTTTGCCACCTATGTGGCCCGCGAGCAATGGCGGGGCCTCATTGGACACACTGGTATCCACTACACTGAACATGATACAACAAGCCTACCACAAGGTTTCTTGCCATCGGGAAAGAGTTCTGATTTCTGCATCATTTTGATACATGGGCAGTGATTGGAGATAAGTTCTAGGTTCAAAATCAGAAAACCGAGGCTGGGAAGAGATAACGACCTAAGGCAATGGCTGGTCCGATGTGCTCAGTGAGCGGCCAGCTGTATGGGTGGGGCCAGGAGGTCCAGGCTCAGCCTCTGTCAGAAAGGGCATTATTGCCCAGTTCAGCCTATATATTTTGGGTACAGCCAAGTGGCGTGCAGGTTGATCTTCATTTGGGGTTTCTGGGTAGCCCCAGAAGGCAATGTTTTTCTTTTGGAGGGCAGGCAGAGTGCTGCATTATAATTCTGGATTGCCAAACTGGAGGGCTTGTGGGCCATTAGTCTGAGGATGGAAGTCTGAGGACACAAGCAAGGCTTAGGTTCTGGGTGAGGACATGGCAGGCACAATCTACAGATCTGAACCGAGATCTCGTGCATCTGAAGTCATGGTGAGGATCAGACGATCGCTCAGGTTGGACATTATGTCCCTGAGGGCCACTTCATGAAGGGGTGGGGGGATCACGAGGCCATGGGTGTTTTCTCACAATGGGAGATGTGAGAAGCTCCCAACTTCAAAGATTCTAATGCAGGACAATTGAGACCTGTTTGTTGGCTCCAGGCTAACGATTCCGAGCAGGGTTCTAAGGATGGATGGCTGGGTAGCCCACCTCGCATTCCAATTGTCTCCTAGCAACAAGACAAGTTAGATCTGCTGGATCTCGCGGAGCAACCGAATACGCTGAGTTGAAATGGACTCTCGTGTGGATGGGTCCTAATGTGTTTTTGTGTCTATGGATACCTTGGAATGATGCGGTGGCACTGGGGCAATGAAGGGTTCTCCTAAACAGAGGCTTTGACATCACTCCCACGTGCAAGTTTCCCATGTATAGATGAGATTTGTTCTGGTGGGTGAGTCAAGAAACAGCCATATGCTGGTACTGAAATCCAGGCCTCTGAGGAGAGATGCCTGGAAACCAAAGCAATGGATCCGATTAGGGCCTAGGGGCCTGTTCGTTCCTTTTTAACTCTGGGGATATCAGTCTACAAGTCTGAGTGCAGGTAGGTTCTCAGATGGGCTCAGATTGCTCCTGTTTGTCCTGGGAAGCCACCACTATTGGGATGGCCTCAGGGACTTTGGAGATTTATCCTATTAGTAGCGTTGTGGCCATTGGAATGGGCACACAGAATTCCCTTGGAGAGGGCAATTACAGTCCGCAGCTTGGCTCCAGGGGCCTAAGCCTGTAGGCTGTGTAGGCCAGGGCTGTTTGGACAGTTGTCTGAAAACACAAACTCGGCTTATGTTTCGGGTCATAGGTATGGCAGGACTGATCTCCAGACCATGAGGAGAACTCTTCGGGATATGAAAAAAGGGCGAGTGTGAGGCTCTTGCTCAAGTATTTATCTCTGGATATCATGGCATTCATGGTCATGAAATTTCCGTGTGACTTCATGGGAAATGGACGAGTCTTACTCCCTGGGGGTTTGGACCAATCCAAAGAGTTTGGGGTCATTCTATGGGACGGAAGAAGTCCTTTTTTTGTTGTTGTTGTTTTGTTTTGTTTTGTTTTTCAAAAACTCAGGGGTCCCACCAAATGAGGGATTCTAGAGTAGAGCCCTGGGGAGGAGCGATTTGACAACCAGAAATCTGGTTAAATTTGGGTCCTAGGGACAGCTAGACTTGGGTTTCAGGGCGAGGTCATGGCATGTATCCCCTGAAGATCAGAAGCAATATCTCATGCATCTGAAGTCACAGCGAGGATCAGACGTTGGCTCAGCTTGGATTTTCTGTTCATGACGGCCCCTTCATAAAGGGAGCCGAATCTCGAGGCCGTGGAGGTTTTCCCACGTTGGGAGTGGTGGGATGCCCCCTCCTAGGATTCCTTCTGCGGGATAATTGAGACCTGTTGGACAGCTCCAGGACATCCCATATGGATGAGTCCAGACCAACGTTCGAGGATGGATGCCTGGGAAGCCCGCCTCGCATTCCAATTGTCTCCTAGCGACAAGACAGTTTAGATCTGATGGCTCTGCGGGAGCAACCGGGGTGGCTGAGTTGAAATGGACCTTCCTGAGGATGGGTCTCTTGTGTGTTTGTGTCCATGAGGGCCTTGGAATGGGGCGGTGGCACCGGGACCCTGAAGTATTCTCCTAAGCTTTTGACATAGCTCCCATGCACAAGTTTCCTTGTGGAGACGAGGTTTGTTCTGATGGGTGCCTCAGGAAAACCCCAATGCTGGTATTGGAATCCAGGGTTTTGAGGAGACATGCCTGTAAACCAAAGCAATGGATCCGATTTTGGCCTAGGGTCCTGTCTCGTTCAATCTTCTTCTCTGGGGACATCCTTCTAGGGCATGAGTGGAGTTAGATGCTCAGCTGGTGTCAGACTGACCTTTTTTGTCCCGGGCGACCTATACTATTGGGATGGCCTCAGGGACTTTGGAGGGTTCCCCTAATTTGTACGATTTTGGACAATGGAATGGGCAGAATTCCCATGGATTGGGTAGTCACAGTCCAAATGTGTGGCTCCAAGGTCCCCAGCCTGGAGGGTGTGTGGCCCAGGACTTTGAGGACAGAAGTCTGAAAACACAAACTCAGCTTATGTTTGGGGACGTAGGTATGGCAGGCCCGATCTACAAACCATGAGAAGACATCTTCAGGATATGAAGATAGTGTGAGTCTGAGGCGCTTGCTCAGGATTTTGTCTCTGGAGTTTGTTTCAGCGATGGCCGTGGAATGTCGAGGAGGCCTCATGGGCCATGGAAGAATCTTGCTCTCTGTGGATTTGGCCCAATCCCAATTGTTTTTCATCTATCTGTTGGATGGAGTACTCCTTTCAGGGTTGTTACCTCAGGTGTCCCACCAAAAGAGGAGTTCCAAAGCAGAGCCCTGGGGAAGAGTGAAGGGACAACCCGAACTATGGTTAAAAATTGGGGCCTAGGGGAAATGCAAGCCCAATATGCTGTCTCTTCATCCAGCCACTGAGAGGCCTTACCTGAGGACTGGGCTAAGGCTGAGGGTCACAATGTGTGTTTGCCACCTATGTGGCCCGCGAGCAATGGCGGGGCCTCATTGGACACACTGGTATCCACTACACTGAACATGATACAACAAGCCTACCACAAGGTTTCTTGCCATCGGGAAAGAGTTCTGATTTCTGCATCATTTTGATACATGGGCAGTGATTGGAGATAAGTTCTAGGTTCAAAATCAGAAAACCGAGGCTGGGAAGAGATAACGACCTAAGGCAATGGCTGGTCCGATGATGTGCTCAGTGAGCGGCCAGCTGTATGGGTGGGGCCAGGAGGTCCAGGCTCAGCCTCTGTCAGAAAGGGCATTATTGCCCAGTTCAGCCTATATATTTTGGGTACAGCCAAGTGGCGTGCAGGTTGATCTTCATTTGGGGTTTCTGGGTAGCCCCAGAAGGCAATGTTTTTCTTTTGGAGGGCAGGCAGAGTGCTGCATTATAATTCTGGATTGCCAAACTGGAGGGCTTGTGGGCCATTAGTCTGAGGATGGAAGTCTGAGGACACAAGCAAGGCTTAGGTTCTGGGTGAGGACATGGCAGGCACAATCTACAGATCTGAACCGAGATCTCGTGCATCTGAAGTCATGGTGAGGATCAGACGATCGCTCAGGTTGGACATTATGTCCCTGAGGGCCACTTCATGAAGGGGTGGGGGGGGATCACGAGGCCATGGGTGTTTTCTCACAATGGGAGATGTGAGAAGCTCCCAACTTCAAAGATTCTAATGCAGGACAATTGAGACCTGTTTGTTGGCTCCAGGCTAACGATTCCGAGCAGGGTTCTAAGGATGGATGGCTGGGTAGCCCACCTCGCATTCCAATTGTCTCCTAGCAACAAGACAAGTTAGATCTGCTGGATCTCGCGGAGCAACCGAATACGCTGAGTTGAAATGGACTCTCGTGTGGATGGGTCCTAATGTGTTTTTTTTGTCTATGGATACCTTGGAATGATGCGGTGGCACTGGGGCAATGAAGGGTTCTCCTAAACAGAGGCTTTGACATCACTCCCACGTGCAAGTTTCCCATGTATAGATGAGATTTGTTCTGGTGGGTGAGTCAAGAAACAGCCATATGCTGGTACTGAAATCCAGGCCTCTGAGGAGAGATGCCTGGAAACCAAAGCAATGGATCCGATTAGGGCCTAGGGGCCTGTTCGTTCCTTTTTAACTCTGGGGATATCAGTCTACAAGTCTGAGTGCAGGTAGGTTCTCAGATGGGCTCAGATTGCTCCTGTTTGTCCTGGGAAGCCACCACTATTGGGATGGCCTCAGGGACTTTGGAGATTTATCCTATTAGTAGCGTTGTGGCCATTGGAATGGGCACACAGAATTCCCTTGGAGAGGGGCAATTACAGTCCGCAGCTTGGCTCCAGGGGCCTAAGCCTGTAGGCTGTGTAGGCCAGGGCTGTTTGGACAGTTGTCTGAAAACACAAACTCGGCTTATGTTTCGGGTCATAGGTATGGCAGGACTGATCTCCAGACCATGAGGAGAACTCTTCGGGATATGAAAAAAGGGCGAGTGTGAGGCTCTTGCTCAAGTATTTATCTCTGGATATCATGGCATTCATGGTCATGAAATTTCCGTGTGACTTCATGGGAAATGGACGAGTCTTACTCCCTGGGGGTTTGGACCAATCCAAAGAGTTTGGGGTCATTCTATGGGACGGAAGAAGTCCTTTTTTTGTTGTTGTTGTTTTGTTTTGTTTTTTGTTTTTCAAACTCAGGGGTCCCACCAAATGAGGGATTCTAGAGTAGAGCCCTGGGGAGGAGCGATTTGACAACCAGAAATCTGGTTAAATTTGGGTCCTAGGGACAGCTAGACTTGGGTTTCAGGGCGAGGTCATGGCATGTATCCCCTGAAGATCAGAAGCAATATCTCATGCATCTGAAGTCACAGCGAGGATCAGACGTTGGCTCAGCTTGGATTTTCTGTTCATGACGGCCCCTTCATAAAGGGAGCCGAATCTCGAGGCCGTGGAGGTTTTCCCACGTTGGGAGTGGTGGGATGCCCCCTCCTAGGATTCCTTCTGCGGGATAATTGAGACCTGTTGGACAGCTCCAGGACATCCCATATGGATGAGTCCAGACCAACGTTCGAGGATGGATGCCTGGGAAGCCCGCCTCGCATTCCAATTGTCTCCTAGCGACAAGACAGTTTAGATCTGATGGCTCTGCGGGAGCAACCGGGGTGGCTGAGTTGAAATGGACCTTCCTGAGGATGGGTCTCTTGTGTGTTTGTGTCCCATGAGGGCCTTGGAATGGGGCGGTGGCACCGGGACCCTGAAGTATTCTCCTAAGCTTTTGACATAGCTCCCATGCACAAGTTTCCTTGTGGAGACGAGGTTTGTTCTGATGGGTGCCTCAGGAAAACCCCAATGCTGGTATTGGAATCCAGGGTTTTGAGGAGACATGCCTGTAAACCAAAGCAATGGATCCGATTTTGGCCTAGGGTCCTGTCTCGTTCAATCTTCTTCTCTGGGGACATCCTTCTAGGGCATGAGTGGAGTTAGATGCTCAGCTGGTGTCAGACTGACCTTTTTTGTCCCGGGCGACCTATACTATTGGGATGGCCTCAGGGACTTTGGAGGGTTCCCCTAATTTGTACGATTTTGGACAATGGAATGGGCAGAATTCCCATGGATTGGGTAGTCACAGTCCAAATGTGTGGCTCCAAGGTCCCCAGCCTGGAGGGTGTGTGGCCCAGGACTTTGAGGACAGAAGTCTGAAAACACAAACTCAGCTTATGTTTGGGGACGTAGGTATGGCAGGCCCGATCTACAAACCATGAGAAGACATCTTCAGGATATGAAGATAGTGTGAGTCTGAGGCGCTTGCTCAGGATTTTGTCTCTGGAGTTTGTTTCAGCGATGGCCGTGGAATGTCGAGGAGGCCTCATGGGCCATGGAAGAATCTTGCTCTCTGTGGATTTGGCCCAATCCCAATTGTTTTTCATCTATCTGTTGGATGGAGTACTCCTTTCAGGGTTGTTACCTCAGGTGTCCCACCAAAAGAGGAGTTCCAAAGCAGAGCCCTGGGGAAGAGTGAAGGGACAACCCGAACTATGGTTAAAAATTGGGGCCTAGGGGAAATGCAAGCCCAATATGCTGTCTCTTCATCCAGCCACTGAGAGGCCTTACCTGAGGACTGGGCTAAGGCTGAGGGTCACAATGTGTGTTTGCCACCTATGTGGCCCGCGAGCAATGGCGGGGCCTCATTGGACACACTGGTATCCACTACACTGAACATGATACAACAAGCCTACCACAAGGTTTCTTGCCATCGGGAAAGAGTTCTGATTTCTGCATCATTTTGATACATGGGCAGTGATTGGAGATAAGTTCTAGGTTCAAAATCAGAAAACCGAGGCTGGGAAGAGATAACGACCTAAGGCAATGGCTGGTCCGATGTGCTCAGTGAGCGGCCAGCTGTATGGGTGGGGCCAGGAGGTCCAGGCTCAGCCTCTGTCAGAAAGGGCATTATTGCCCAGTTCAGCCTATATATTTTGGGTACAGCCAAGTGGCGTGCAGGTTGATCTTCATTTGGGGTTTCTGGGTAGCCCCAGAAGGCAATGTTTTTCTTTTGGAGGGCAGGCAGAGTGCTGCATTATAATTCTGGATTGCCAAACTGGAGGGCTTGTGGGCCATTAGTCTGAGGATGGAAGTCTGAGGACACAAGCAAGGCTTAGGTTCTGGGTGAGGACATGGCAGGCACAATCTACAGATCTGAACCGAGATCTCGTGCATCTGAAGTCATGGTGAGGATCAGACGATCGCTCAGGTTGGACATTATGTCCCTGAGGGCCACTTCATGAAGGGGTGGGGGGGGGATCACGAGGCCATGGGTGTTTTCTCACAATGGGAGATGTGAGAAGCTCCCAACTTCAAAGATTCTAATGCAGGACAATTGAGACCTGTTTGTTGGCTCCAGGCTAACGATTCCGAGCAGGGTTCTAAGGATGGATGGCTGGGTAGCCCACCTCGCATTCCAATTGTCTCCTAGCAACAAGACAAGTTAGATCTGCTGGATCTCGCGGAGCAACCGAATACGCTGAGTTGAAATGGACTCTCGTGTGGATGGGTCCTAATGTGTTTTTGTGTCTATGGATACCTTGGAATGATGCGGTGGCACTGGGGCAATGAAGGGTTCTCCTAAACAGAGGCTTTGACATCACTCCCACGTGCAAGTTTCCCATGTATAGATGAGATTTGTTCTGGTGGGTGAGTCAAGAAACAGCCATATGCTGGTACTGAAATCCAGGCCTCTGAGGAGAGATGCCTGGAAACCAAAGCAATGGATCCGATTAGGGCCTAGGGGCCTGTTCGTTCCTTTTTAACTCTGGGGATATCAGTCTACAAGTCTGAGTGCAGGTAGGTTCTCAGATGGGCTCAGATTGCTCCTGTTTGTCCTGGGAAGCCACCACTATTGGGATGGCCTCAGGGACTTTGGAGATTTATCCTATTAGTAGCGTTGTGGCCATTGGAATGGGCACACAGAATTCCCTTGGAGAGGGCAATTACAGTCCGCAGCTTGGCTCCAGGGGCCTAAGCCTGTAGGCTGTGTAGGCCAGGGCTGTTTGGACAGTTGTCTGAAAACACAAACTCGGCTTATGTTTCGGGTCATAGGTATGGCAGGACTGATCTCCAGACCATGAGGAGAACTCTTCGGGATATGAAAAAAGGGCGAGTGTGAGGCTCTTGCTCAAGTATTTATCTCTGGATATCATGGCATTCATGGTCATGAAATTTCCGTGTGACTTCATGGGAAATGGACGAGTCTTACTCCCTGGGGGTTTGGACCAATCCAAAGAGTTTGGGGTCATTCTATGGGACGGAAGAAGTCCTTTTTTTGTTGTTGTTGTTTTGTTTTGTTTTGTTTTTTTTTCAAACTCAGGGGTCCCACCAAATGAGGGATTCTAGAGTAGAGCCCTGGGGAGGAGCGATTTGACAACCAGAAATCTGGTTAAATTTGGGTCCTAGGGACAGCTAGACTTGGGTTTCAGGGCGAGGTCATGGCATGTATCCCCTGAAGATCAGAAGCAATATCTCATGCATCTGAAGTCACAGCGAGGATCAGACGTTGGCTCAGCTTGGATTTTCTGTTCATGACGGCCCCTTCATAAAGGGAGCCGAATCTCGAGGCCGTGGAGGTTTTTTTCCACGTTGGGAGTGGTGGGATGCCCCCTCCTAGGATTCCTTCTGCGGGATAATTGAGACCTGTTGGACAGCTCCAGGACATCCCATATGGATGAGTCCAGACCAACGTTCGAGGATGGATGCCTGGGAAGCCCGCCTCGCATTCCAATTGTCTCCTAGCGACAAGACAGTTTAGATCTGATGGCTCTGCGGGAGCAACCGGGGTGGCTGAGTTGAAATGGACCTTCCTGAGGATGGGTCTCTTGTGTGTTTGTGTCCATGAGGGCCTTGGAATGGGGCGGTGGCACCGGGACCCTGAAGTATTCTCCTAAGCTTTTGACATAGCTCCCATGCACAAGTTTCCTTGTGGAGACGAGGTTTGTTCTGATGGGTGCCTCAGGAAAACCCCAATGCTGGTATTGGAATCCAGGGTTTTGAGGAGACATGCCTGTAAACCAAAGCAATGGATCCGATTTTGGCCTAGGGTCCTGTCTCGTTCAATCTTCTTCTCTGGGGACATCCTTCTAGGGCATGAGTGGAGTTAGATGCTCAGCTGGTGTCAGACTGACCTTTTTTGTCCCGGGCGACCTATACTATTGGGATGGCCTCAGGGACTTTGGAGGGTTCCCCTAATTTGTACGATTTTGGACAATGGAATGGGCAGAATTCCCATGGATTGGGTAGTCACAGTCCAAATGTGTGGCTCCAAGGTCCCCAGCCTGGAGGGTGTGTGGCCCAGGACTTTGAGGACAGAAGTCTGAAAACACAAACTCAGCTTATGTTTGGGGACGTAGGTATGGCAGGCCCGATCTACAAACCATGAGAAGACATCTTCAGGATATGAAGATAGTGTGAGTCTGAGGCGCTTGCTCAGGATTTTGTCTCTGGAGTTTGTTTCAGCGATGGCCGTGGAATGTCGAGGAGGCCTCATGGGCCATGGAAGAATCTTGCTCTCTGTGGATTTGGCCCAATCCCAATTGTTTTTCATCTATCTGTTGGATGGAGTACTCCTTTCAGGGTTGTTACCTCAGGTGTCCCACCAAAAGAGGAGTTCCAAAGCAGAGCCCTGGGGAAGAGTGAAGGGACAACCCGAACTATGGTTAAAAATTGGGGGCCTAGGGGAAATGCAAGCCCAATATGCTGTCTCTTCATCCAGCCACTGAGAGGCCTTACCTGAGGACTGGGCTAAGGCTGAGGGTCACAATGTGTGTTTGCCACCTATGTGGCCCGCGAGCAATGGCGGGGCCTCATTGGACACACTGGTATCCACTACACTGAACATGATACAACAAGCCTACCACAAGGTTTCTTGCCATCGGGAAAGAGTTCTGATTTCTGCATCATTTTGATACATGGGCAGTGATTGGAGATAAGTTCTAGGTTCAAAATCAGAAAACCGAGGCTGGGAAGAGATAACGACCTAAGGCAATGGCTGGTCCGATGTGCTCAGTGAGCGGCCAGCTGTATGGGTGGGGCCAGGAGGTCCAGGCTCAGCCTCTGTCAGAAAGGGCATTATTGCCCAGTTCAGCCTATATATTTTGGGTACAGCCAAGTGGCGTGCAGGTTGATCTTCATTTGGGGTTTCTGGGTAGCCCCAGAAGGCAATGTTTTTCTTTTGGAGGGCAGGCAGAGTGCTGCATTATAATTCTGGATTGCCAAACTGGAGGGCTTGTGGGCCATTAGTCTGAGGATGGAAGTCTGAGGACACAAGCAAGGCTTAGGTTCTGGGTGAGGACATGGCAGGCACAATCTACAGATCTGAACCGAGATCTCGTGCATCTGAAGTCATGGTGAGGATCAGACGATCGCTCAGGTTGGACATTATGTCCCTGAGGGCCACTTCATGAAGGGGTGGGGGGATCACGAGGCCATGGGTGTTTTCTCACAATGGGAGATGTGAGAAGCTCCCAACTTCAAAGATTCTAATGCAGGACAATTGAGACCTGTTTGTTGGCTCCAGGCTAACGATTCCGAGCAGGGTTCTAAGGATGGATGGCTGGGTAGCCCACCTCGCATTCCAATTGTCTCCTAGCAACAAGACAAGTTAGATCTGCTGGATCTCGCGGAGCAACCGAATACGCTGAGTTGAAATGGACTCTCGTGTGGATGGGTCCTAATGTGTTTTTGTGTCTATGGATACCTTGGAATGATGCGGTGGCACTGGGGCAATGAAGGGTTCTCCTAAACAGAGGCTTTGACATCACTCCCACGTGCAAGTTTCCCATGTATAGATGAGATTTGTTCTGGTGGGTGAGTCAAGAAACAGCCATATGCTGGTACTGAAATCCAGGCCTCTGAGGAGAGATGCCTGGAAACCAAAGCAATGGATCCGATTAGGGCCTAGGGGCCTGTTCGTTCCTTTTTAACTCTGGGGATATCAGTCTACAAGTCTGAGTGCAGGTAGGTTCTCAGATGGGCTCAGATTGCTCCTGTTTGTCCTGGGAAGCCACCACTATTGGGATGGCCTCAGGGACTTTGGAGATTTATCCTATTAGTAGCGTTGTGGCCATTGGAATGGGCACACAGAATTCCCTTGGAGAGGGCAATTACAGTCCGCAGCTTGGCTCCAGGGGCCTAAGCCTGTAGGCTGTGTAGGCCAGGGCTGTTTGGACAGTTGTCTGAAAACACAAACTCGGCTTATGTTTCGGGTCATAGGTATGGCAGGACTGATCTCCAGACCATGAGGAGAACTCTTCGGGATATGAAAAAAGGGCGAGTGTGAGGCTCTTGCTCAAGTATTTATCTCTGGATATCATGGCATTCATGGTCATGAAATTTCCGTGTGACTTCATGGGAAATGGACGAGTCTTACTCCCTGGGGGTTTGGACCAATCCAAAGAGTTTGGGGTCATTCTATGGGACGGAAGAAGTCCTTTTTTTGTTGTTGTTGTTTTTTTTTTTGTTTTGTTTTTCAAACTCAGGGGTCCCACCAAATGAGGGATTCTAGAGTAGAGCCCTGGGGAGGAGCGATTTGACAACCAGAAATCTGGTTAAATTTGGGTCCTAGGGACAGCTAGACTTGGGTTTCAGGGCGAGGTCATGGCATGTATCCCCTGAAGATCAGAAGCAATATCTCATGCATCTGAAGTCACAGCGAGGATCAGACGTTGGCTCAGCTTGGATTTTCTGTTCATGACGGCCCCTTCATAAAGGGAGCCGAATCTCGAGGCCGTGGAGGTTTTCCCACGTTGGGAGTGGTGGGATGCCCCCTCCTAGGATTCCTTCTGCGGGATAATTGAGACCTGTTGGACAGCTCCAGGACATCCCATATGGATGAGTCCAGACCAACGTTCGAGGATGGATGCCTGGGAAGCCCGCCTCGCATTCCAATTGTCTCCTAGCGACAAGACAGTTTAGATCTGATGGCTCTGCGGGAGCAACCGGGGTGGCTGAGTTGAAATGGACCTTCCTGAGGATGGGTCTCTTGTGTGTTTGTGTCCATGAGGGCCTTGGAATGGGGCGGTGGCACCGGGACCCTGAAGTATTCTCCTAAGCTTTTGACATAGCTCCCATGCACAAGTTTCCTTGTGGAGACGAGGTTTGTTCTGATGGGTGCCTCAGGAAAACCCCAATGCTGGTATTGGAATCCAGGGTTTTGAGGAGACATGCCTGTAAACCAAAGCAATGGATCCGATTTTGGCCTAGGGTCCTGTCTCGTTCAATCTTCTTCTCTGGGGACATCCTTCTAGGGCATGAGTGGAGTTAGATGCTCAGCTGGTGTCAGACTGACCTTTTTTGTCCCGGGCGACCTATACTATTGGGATGGCCTCAGGGACTTTGGAGGGTTCCCCTAATTTGTACGATTTTGGACAATGGAATGGGCAGAATTCCCATGGATTGGGTAGTCACAGTCCAAATGTGTGGCTCCAAGGTCCCCAGCCTGGAGGGTGTGTGGCCCAGGACTTTGAGGACAGAAGTCTGAAAACACAAACTCAGCTTATGTTTGGGGACGTAGGTATGGCAGGCCCGATCTACAAACCATGAGAAGACATCTTCAGGATATGAAGATAGTGTGAGTCTGAGGCGCTTGCTCAGGATTTTGTCTCTGGAGTTTGTTTCAGCGATGGCCGTGTGGATGTCGAGGAGGCCTCATGGGCCATGGAAGAATCTTGCTCTCTGTGGATTTGGCCCAATCCCAATTGTTTTTCATCTATCTGTTGGATGGAGTACTCCTTTCAGGGTTGTTACCTCAGGTGTCCCACCAAAAGAGGAGTTCCAAAGCAGAGCCCTGGGGAAGAGTGAAGGGACAACCCGAACTATGGTTAAAAATGGGGGCCTAGGGGAAATGCAAGCCCAATATGCTGTCTCTTCATCCAGCCACTGAGAGGCCTTACCTGAGGACTGGGCTAAGGCTGAGGGTCACAATGTGTGTTTGCCACCTATGTGGCCCGCGAGCAATGGCGGGGCCTCATTGGACACACTGGTATCCACTACACTGAACATGATACAACAAGCCTACCACAAGGTTTCTTGCCATCGGGAAAGAGTTCTGATTTCTGCATCATTTTGATACATGGGCAGTGATTGGAGATAAGTTCTAGGTTCAAAATCAGAAAACCGAGGCTGGGAAGAGATAACGACCTAAGGCAATGGCTGGTCCGATGTGCTCAGTGAGCGGCCAGCTGTATGGGTGGGGCCAGGAGGTCCAGGCTCAGCCTCTGTCAGAAAGGGCATTATTGCCCAGTTCAGCCTATATATTTTGGGTACAGCCAAGTGGCGTGCAGGTTGATCTTCATTTGGGGTTTCTGGGTAGCCCCAGAAGGCAATGTTTTTCTTTTGGAGGGCAGGCAGAGTGCTGCATTATAATTCTGGATTGCCAAACTGGAGGGCTTGTGGGCCATTAGTCTGAGGATGGAAGTCTGAGGACACAAGCAAGGCTTAGGTTCTGGGTGAGGACATGGCAGGCACAATCTACAGATCTGAACCGAGATCTCGTGCATCTGAAGTCATGGTGAGGATCAGACGATCGCTCAGGTTGGACATTATGTCCCTGAGGGCCACTTCATGAAGGGGTGGGGGGATCACGAGGCCATGGGTGTTTTCTCACAATGGGAGATGTGAGAAGCTCCCAACTTCAAAGATTCTAATGCAGGACAATTGAGACCTGTTTGTTGGCTCCAGGCTAACGATTCCGAGCAGGGTTCTAAGGATGGATGGCTGGGTAGCCCACCTCGCATTCCAATTGTCTCCTAGCAACAAGACAAGTTAGATCTGCTGGATCTCGCGGAGCAACCGAATACGCTGAGTTGAAATGGACTCTCGTGTGGATGGGTCCTAATGTGTTTTTGTGTCTATGGATACCTTGGAATGATGCGGTGGCACTGGGGCAATGAAGGGTTCTCCTAAACAGAGGCTTTGACATCACTCCCACGTGCAAGTTTCCCATGTATAGATGAGATTTGTTCTGGTGGGTGAGTCAAGAAACAGCCATATGCTGGTACTGAAATCCAGGCCTCTGAGGAGAGATGCCTGGAAACCAAAGCAATGGATCCGATTAGGGCCTAGGGGCCTGTTCGTTCCTTTTTAACTCTGGGGATATCAGTCTACAAGTCTGAGTGCAGGTAGGTTCTCAGATGGGCTCAGATTGCTCCTGTTTGTCCTGGGAAGCCACCACTATTGGGATGGCCTCAGGGACTTTGGAGATTTATCCTATTAGTAGCGTTGTGGCCATTGGAATGGGCACACAGAATTCCCTTGGAGAGGGCAATTACAGTCCGCAGCTTGGCTCCAGGGGCCTAAGCCTGTAGGCTGTGTAGGCCAGGGCTGTTTGGACAGTTGTCTGAAAACACAAACTCGGCTTATGTTTCGGGTCATAGGTATGGCAGGACTGATCTCCAGACCATGAGGAGAACTCTTCGGGATATGAAAAAAGGGCGAGTGTGAGGCTCTTGCTCAAGTATTTATCTCTGGATATCATGGCATTCATGGTCATGAAATTTCCGTGTGACTTCATGGGAAATGGACGAGTCTTACTCCCTGGGGGTTTGGACCAATCCAAAGAGTTTGGGGTCATTCTATGGGACGGAAGAAGTCCTTTTTTTGTTGTTGTTGTTGTTTTGTTTTGTTTTGTTTTTCAAACTCAGGGGTCCCACCAAATGAGGGATTCTAGAGTAGAGCCCTGGGGAGGAGCGATTTGACAACCAGAAATCTGGTTAAATTTGGGTCCTAGGGACAGCTAGACTTGGGTTTCAGGGCGAGGTCATGGCATGTATCCCCTGAAGATCAGAAGCAATATCTCATGCATCTGAAGTCACAGCGAGGATCAGACGTTGGCTCAGCTTGGATTTTCTGTTCATGACGGCCCCTTCATAAAGGGAGCCGAATCTCGAGGCCGTGGAGGTTTTCCCACGTTGGGAGTGGTGGGATGCCCCCTCCTAGGATTCCTTCTGCGGGATAATTGAGACCTGTTGGACAGCTCCAGGACATCCCATATGGATGAGTCCAGACCAACGTTCGAGGATGGATGCCTGGGAAGCCCGCCTCGCATTCCAATTGTCTCCTAGCGACAAGACAGTTTAGATCTGATGGCTCTGCGGGAGCAACCGGGGTGGCTGAGTTGAAATGGACCTTCCTGAGGATGGGTCTCTTGTGTGTTTGTGTCCATGAGGGCCTTGGAATGGGGCGGTGGCACCGGGACCCTGAAGTATTCTCCTAAGCTTTTGACATAGCTCCCATGCACAAGTTTCCTTGTGGAGACGAGGTTTGTTCTGATGGGTGCCTCAGGAAAACCCCAATGCTGGTATTGGAATCCAGGGTTTTGAGGAGACATGCCTGTAAACCAAAGCAATGGATCCGATTTTGGCCTAGGGTCCTGTCTCGTTCAATCTTCTTCTCTGGGGACATCCTTCTAGGGCATGAGTGGAGTTAGATGCTCAGCTGGTGTCAGACTGACCTTTTTTGTCCCGGGCGACCTATACTATTGGGATGGCCTCAGGGACTTTGGAGGGTTCCCCTAATTTGTACGATTTTGGACAATGGAATGGGCAGAATTCCCATGGATTGGGTAGTCACAGTCCAAATGTGTGGCTCCAAGGTCCCCAGCCTGGAGGGTGTGTGTGGCCCAGGACTTTGAGGACAGAAGTCTGAAAACACAAACTCAGCTTATGTTTGGGGACGTAGGTATGGCAGGCCCGATCTACAAACCATGAGAAGACATCTTCAGGATATGAAGATAGTGTGAGTCTGAGGCGCTTGCTCAGGATTTTGTCTCTGGAGTTTGTTTCAGCGATGGCCGTGGAATGTCGAGGAGGCCTCATGGGCCATGGAAGAATCTTGCTCTCTGTGGATTTGGCCCAATCCCAATTGTTTTTCATCTATCTGTTGGATGGAGTACTCCTTTCAGGGTTGTTACCTCAGGTGTCCCACCAAAAGAGGAGTTCCAAAGCAGAGCCCTGGGGAAGAGTGAAGGGACAACCCGAACTATGGTTAAAAATTGGGGCCTAGGGGAAATGCAAGCCCAATATGCTGTCTCTTCATCCAGCCACTGAGAGGCCTTACCTGAGGACTGGGCTAAGGCTGAGGGTCACAATGTGTGTTTGCCACCTATGTGGCCCGCGAGCAATGGCGGGGCCTCATTGGACACACTGGTATCCACTACACTGAACATGATACAACAAGCCTACCACAAGGTTTCTTGCCATCGGGAAAGAGTTCTGATTTCTGCATCATTTTGATACATGGGCAGTGATTGGAGATAAGTTCTAGGTTCAAAATCAGAAAACCGAGGCTGGGAAGAGATAACGACCTAAGGCAATGGCTGGTCCGATGTGCTCAGTGAGCGGCCAGCTGTATGGGTGGGGCCAGGAGGTCCAGGCTCAGCCTCTGTCAGAAAGGGCATTATTGCCCAGTTCAGCCTATATATTTTGGGTACAGCCAAGTGGCGTGCAGGTTGATCTTCATTTGGGGTTTCTGGGTAGCCCCAGAAGGCAATGTTTTTCTTTTGGAGGGCAGGCAGAGTGCTGCATTATAATTCTGGATTGCCAAACTGGAGGGCTTGTGGGCCATTAGTCTGAGGATGGAAGTCTGAGGACACAAGCAAGGCTTAGGTTCTGGGTGAGGACATGGCAGGCACAATCTACAGATCTGAACCGAGATCTCGTGCATCTGAAGTCATGGTGAGGATCAGACGATCGCTCAGGTTGGACATTATGTCCCTGAGGGCCACTTCATGAAGGGGTGGGGGGATCACGAGGCCATGGGTGTTTTCTCACAATGGGAGATGTGAGAAGCTCCCAACTTCAAAGATTCTAATGCAGGACAATTGAGACCTGTTTGTTGGCTCCAGGCTAACGATTCCGAGCAGGGTTCTAAGGATGGATGGCTGGGTAGCCCACCTCGCATTCCAATTGTCTCCTAGCAACAAGACAAGTTAGATCTGCTGGATCTCGCGGAGCAACCGAATACGCTGAGTTGAAATGGACTCTCGTGTGGATGGGTCCTAATGTGTTTTTGTGTCTATGGATACCTTGGAATGATGCGGTGGCACTGGGGCAATGAAGGGTTCTCCTAAACAGAGGCTTTGACATCACTCCCACGTGCAAGTTTCCCATGTATAGATGAGATTTGTTCTGGTGGGTGAGTCAAGAAACAGCCATATGCTGGTACTGAAATCCAGGCCTCTGAGGAGAGATGCCTGGAAACCAAAGCAATGGATCCGATTAGGGCCTAGGGGCCTGTTCGTTCCTTTTTAACTCTGGGGATATCAGTCTACAAGTCTGAGTGCAGGTAGGTTCTCAGATGGGCTCAGATTGCTCCTGTTTGTCCTGGGAAGCCACCACTATTGGGATGGCCTCAGGGACTTTGGAGATTTATCCTATTAGTAGCGTTGTGGCCATTGGAATGGGCACACAGAATTCCCTTGGAGAGGGCAATTACAGTCCGCAGCTTGGCTCCAGGGGCCTAAGCCTGTAGGCTGTGTAGGCCAGGGCTGTTTGGACAGTTGTCTGAAAACACAAACTCGGCTTATGTTTCGGGTCATAGGTATGGCAGGACTGATCTCCAGACCATGAGGAGAACTCTTCGGGATATGAAAAAAGGGCGAGTGTGAGGCTCTTGCTCAAGTATTTATCTCTGGATATCATGGCATTCATGGTCATGAAATTTCCGTGTGACTTCATGGGAAATGGACGAGTCTTACTCCCTGGGGGTTTGGACCAATCCAAAGAGTTTGGGGTCATTCTATGGGACGGAAGAAGTCCTTTTTTTGTTGTTGTTGTTTTTTGTTTTTTGTTTTGTTTTTCAAACTCAGGGGTCCCACCAAATGAGGGATTCTAGAGTAGAGCCCTGGGGAGGAGCGATTTGACAACCAGAAATCTGGTTAAATTTGGGTCCTAGGGACAGCTAGACTTGGGTTTCAGGGCGAGGTCATGGCATGTATCCCCTGAAGATCAGAAGCAATATCTCATGCATCTGAAGTCACAGCGAGGATCAGACGTTGGCTCAGCTTGGATTTTCTGTTCATGACGGCCCCTTCATAAAGGGAGCCGAATCTCGAGGCCGTGGAGGTTTTCCCACGTTGGGAGTGGTGGGATGCCCCCTCCTAGGATTCCTTCTGCGGGATAATTGAGACCTGTTGGACAGCTCCAGGACATCCCATATGGATGAGTCCAGACCAACGTTCGAGGATGGATGCCTGGGAAGCCCGCCTCGCATTCCAATTGTCTCCTAGCGACAAGACAGTTTAGATCTGATGGCTCTGCGGGAGCAACCGGGGTGGCTGAGTTGAAATGGACCTTCCTGAGGATGGGTCTCTTGTGTGTTTGTGTCCATGAGGGCCTTGGAATGGGGCGGTGGCACCGGGACCCTGAAGTATTCTCCTAAGCTTTTGACATAGCTCCCATGCACAAGTTTCCTTGTGGAGACGAGGTTTGTTCTGATGGGTGCCTCAGGAAAACCCCAATGCTGGTATTGGAATCCAGGGTTTTGAGGAGACATGCCTGTAAACCAAAGCAATGGATCCGATTTTGGCCTAGGGTCCTGTCTCGTTCAATCTTCTTCTCTGGGGACATCCTTCTAGGGCATGAGTGGAGTTAGATGCTCAGCTGGTGTCAGACTGACCTTTTTTGTCCCGGGCGACCTATACTATTGGGATGGCCTCAGGGACTTTGGAGGGTTCCCCTAATTTGTACGATTTTGGACAATGGAATGGGCAGAATTCCCATGGATTGGGTAGTCACAGTCCAAATGTGTGGCTCCAAGGTCCCCAGCCTGGAGGGTGTGTGGCCCAGGACTTTGAGGACAGAAGTCTGAAAACACAAACTCAGCTTATGTTTGGGGACGTAGGTATGGCAGGCCCGATCTACAAACCATGAGAAGACATCTTCAGGATATGAAGATAGTGTGAGTCTGAGGCGCTTGCTCAGGATTTTGTCTCTGGAGTTTGTTTCAGCGATGGCCGTGGAATGTCGAGGAGGCCTCATGGGCCATGGAAGAATCTTGCTCTCTGTGGATTTGGCCCAATCCCAATTGTTTTTCATCTATCTGTTGGATGGAGTACTCCTTTCAGGGTTGTTACCTCAGGTGTCCCACCAAAAGAGGAGTTCCAAAGCAGAGCCCTGGGGAAGAGTGAAGGGACAACCCGAACTATGGTTAAAAATTGGGGCCTAGGGGAAATGCAAGCCCAATATGCTGTCTCTTCATCCAGCCACTGAGAGGCCTTACCTGAGGACTGGGCTAAGGCTGAGGGTCACAATGTGTGTTTGCCACCTATGTGGCCCGCGAGCAATGGCGGGGCCTCATTGGACACACTGGTATCCACTACACTGAACATGATACAACAAGCCTACCACAAGGTTTCTTGCCATCGGGAAAGAGTTTCTGATTTCTGCATCATTTTGATACATGGGCAGTGATTGGAGATAAGTTCTAGGTTCAAAATCAGAAAACCGAGGCTGGGAAGAGATAACGACCTAAGGCAATGGCTGGTCCGATGTGCTCAGTGAGCGGCCAGCTGTATGGGTGGGGCCAGGAGGTCCAGGCTCAGCCTCTGTCAGAAAGGGCATTATTGCCCAGTTCAGCCTATATATTTTGGGTACAGCCAAGTGGCGTGCAGGTTGATCTTCATTTGGGGTTTCTGGGTAGCCCCAGAAGGCAATGTTTTTCTTTTGGAGGGCAGGCAGAGTGCTGCATTATAATTCTGGATTGCCAAACTGGAGGGCTTGTGGGCCATTAGTCTGAGGATGGAAGTCTGAGGACACAAGCAAGGCTTAGGTTCTGGGTGAGGACATGGCAGGCACAATCTACAGATCTGAACCGAGATCTCGTGCATCTGAAGTCATGGTGAGGATCAGACGATCGCTCAGGTTGGACATTATGTCCCTGAGGGCCACTTCATGAAGGGGTGGGGGGGATCACGAGGCCATGGGTGTTTTCTCACAATGGGAGATGTGAGAAGCTCCCCAACTTCAAAGATTCTAATGCAGGACAATTGAGACCTGTTTGTTGGCTCCAGGCTAACGATTCCGAGCAGGGTTCTAAGGATGGATGGCTGGGTAGCCCACCTCGCATTCCAATTGTCTCCTAGCAACAAGACAAGTTAGATCTGCTGGATCTCGCGGAGCAACCGAATACGCTGAGTTGAAATGGACTCTCGTGTGGATGGGTCCTAATGTGTTTTTGTGTCTATGGATACCTTGGAATGATGCGGTGGCACTGGGGCAATGAAGGGTTCTCCTAAACAGAGGCTTTGACATCACTCCCACGTGCAAGTTTCCCATGTATAGATGAGATTTGTTCTGGTGGGTGAGTCAAGAAACAGCCATATGCTGGTACTGAAATCCAGGCCTCTGAGGAGAGATGCCTGGAAACCAAAGCAATGGATCCGATTAGGGCCTAGGGGCCTGTTCGTTCCTTTTTAACTCTGGGGATATCAGTCTACAAGTCTGAGTGCAGGTAGGTTCTCAGATGGGCTCAGATTGCTCCTGTTTGTCCTGGGAAGCCACCACTATTGGGATGGCCTCAGGGACTTTGGAGATTTATCCTATTAGTAGCGTTGTGGCCATTGGAATGGGCACACAGAATTCCCTTGGAGAGGGCAATTACAGTCCGCAGCTTGGCTCCAGGGGCCTAAGCCTGTAGGCTGTGTAGGCCAGGGCTGTTTGGACAGTTGTCTGAAAACACAAACTCGGCTTATGTTTCGGGTCATAGGTATGGCAGGACTGATCTCCAGACCATGAGGAGAACTCTTCGGGATATGAAAAAAGGGCGAGTGTGAGGCTCTTGCTCAAGTATTTATCTCTGGATATCATGGCATTCATGGTCATGAAATTTCCGTGTGACTTCATGGGAAATGGACGAGTCTTACTCCCTGGGGGTTTGGACCAATCCAAAGAGTTTGGGGTCATTCTATGGGACGGAAGAAGTCCTTTTTTTTGTTGTTGTTGTTTTGTTTTTTTTTGTTTTTCAAACTCAGGGGTCCCACCAAATGAGGGATTCTAGAGTAGAGCCCTGGGGAGGAGCGATTTGACAACCAGAAATCTGGTTAAATTTGGGTCCTAGGGACAGCTAGACTTGGGTTTCAGGGCGAGGTCATGGCATGTATCCCCTGAAGATCAGAAGCAATATCTCATGCATCTGAAGTCACAGCGAGGATCAGACGTTGGCTCAGCTTGGATTTTCTGTTCATGACGGCCCCTTCATAAAGGGAGCCGAATCTCGAGGCCGTGGAGGTTTTCCCACGTTGGGAGTGGTGGGATGCCCCCTCCTAGGATTCCTTCTGCGGGATAATTGAGACCTGTTGGACAGCTCCAGGACATCCCATATGGATGAGTCCAGACCAACGTTCGAGGATGGATGCCTGGGAAGCCCGCCTCGCATTCCAATTGTCTCCTAGCGACAAGACAGTTTAGATCTGATGGCTCTGCGGGAGCAACCGGGGTGGCTGAGTTGAAATGGACCTTCCTGAGGATGGGTCTCTTGTGTGTTTGTGTCCATGAGGGCCTTGGAATGGGGCGGTGGCACCGGGACCCTGAAGTATTCTCCTAAGCTTTTGACATAGCTCCCATGCACAAGTTTCCTTGTGGAGACGAGGTTTGTTCTGATGGGTGCCTCAGGAAAACCCCAATGCTGGTATTGGAATCCAGGGTTTTGAGGAGACATGCCTGTAAACCAAAGCAATGGATCCGATTTTGGCCTAGGGTCCTGTCTCGTTCAATCTTCTTCTCTGGGGACATCCTTCTAGGGCATGAGTGGAGTTAGATGCTCAGCTGGTGTCAGACTGACCTTTTTTGTCCCGGGCGACCTATACTATTGGGATGGCCTCAGGGACTTTGGAGGGTTCCCCTAATTTGTACGATTTTGGACAATGGAATGGGCAGAATTCCCATGGATTGGGTAGTCACAGTCCAAATGTGTGGCTCCAAGGTCCCCAGCCTGGAGGGTGTGTGGCCCAGGACTTTGAGGACAGAAGTCTGAAAACACAAACTCAGCTTATGTTTGGGGACGTAGGTATGGCAGGCCCGATCTACAAACCATGAGAAGACATCTTCAGGATATGAAGATAGTGTGAGTCTGAGGCGCTTGCTCAGGATTTTGTCTCTGGAGTTTGTTTCAGCGATGGCCGTGGAATGTCGAGGAGGCCTCATGGGCCATGGAAGAATCTTGCTCTCTGTGGATTTGGCCCAATCCCAATTGTTTTTCATCTATCTGTTGGATGGAGTACTCCTTTCAGGGTTGTTACCTCAGGTGTCCCACCAAAAGAGGAGTTCCAAAGCAGAGCCCTGGGGAAGAGTGAAGGGACAACCCGAACTATGGTTAAAAATTGGGGCCTAGGGGAAATGCAAGCCCAATATGCTGTCTCTTCATCCAGCCACTGAGAGGCCTTACCTGAGGACTGGGCTAAGGCTGAGGGTCACAATGTGTGTTTGCCACCTATGTGGCCCGCGAGCAATGGCGGGGCCTCATTGGACACACTGGTATCCACTACACTGAACATGATACAACAAGCCTACCACAAGGTTTCTTGCCATCGGGAAAGAGTTCTGATTTCTGCATCATTTTGATACATGGGCAGTGATTGGAGATAAGTTCTAGGTTCAAAATCAGAAAACCGAGGCTGGGAAGAGATAACGACCTAAGGCAATGGCTGGTCCGATGTGCTCAGTGAGCGGCCAGCTGTATGGGTGGGGCCAGGAGGTCCAGGCTCAGCCTCTGTCAGAAAGGGCATTATTGCCCAGTTCAGCCTATATATTTTGGGTACAGCCAAGTGGCGTGCAGGTTGATCTTCATTTGGGGTTTCTGGGTAGCCCCAGAAGGCAATGTTTTTCTTTTGGAGGGCAGGCAGAGTGCTGCATTATAATTCTGGATTGCCAAACTGGAGGGCTTGTGGGCCATTAGTCTGAGGATGGAAGTCTGAGGACACAAGCAAGGCTTAGGTTCTGGGTGAGGACATGGCAGGCACAATCTACAGATCTGAACCGAGATCTCGTGCATCTGAAGTCATGGTGAGGATCAGACGATCGCTCAGGGTTGGACATTATGTCCCTGAGGGCCACTTCATGAAGGGGTGGGGGGATCACGAGGCCATGGGTGTTTTCTCACAATGGGAGATGTGAGAAGCTCCCAACTTCAAAGATTCTAATGCAGGACAATTGAGACCTGTTTGTTGGCTCCAGGCTAACGATTCCGAGCAGGGTTCTAAGGATGGATGGCTGGGTAGCCCACCTCGCATTCCAATTGTCTCCTAGCAACAAGACAAGTTAGATCTGCTGGATCTCGCGGAGCAACCGAATACGCTGAGTTGAAATGGACTCTCGTGTGGATGGGTCCTAATGTGTTTTTGTGTCTATGGATACCTTGGAATGATGCGGTGGCACTGGGGCAATGAAGGGTTCTCCTAAACAGAGGCTTTGACATCACTCCCACGTGCAAGTTTCCCATGTATAGATGAGATTTGTTCTGGTGGGTGAGTCAAGAAACAGCCATATGCTGGTACTGAAATCCAGGCCTCTGAGGAGAGATGCCTGGAAACCAAAGCAATGGATCCGATTAGGGCCTAGGGGCCTGTTCGTTCCTTTTTAACTCTGGGGATATCAGTCTACAAGTCTGAGTGCAGGTAGGTTCTCAGATGGGCTCAGATTGCTCCTGTTTGTCCTGGGAAGCCACCACTATTGGGATGGCCTCAGGGACTTTGGAGATTTATCCTATTAGTAGCGTTGTGGCCATTGGAATGGGCACACAGAATTCCCTTGGAGAGGGCAATTACAGTCCGCAGCTTGGCTCCAGGGGCCTAAGCCTGTAGGCTGTGTAGGCCAGGGCTGTTTGGACAGTTGTCTGAAAACACAAACTCGGCTTATGTTTCGGGTCATAGGTATGGCAGGACTGATCTCCAGACCATGAGGAGAACTCTTCGGGATATGAAAAAAGGGCGAGTGTGAGGCTCTTGCTCAAGTATTTATCTCTGGATATCATGGCATTCATGGTCATGAAATTTCCGTGTGACTTCATGGGAAATGGACGAGTCTTACTCCCTGGGGGTTTGGACCAATCCAAAGAGTTTGGGGTCATTCTATGGGACGGAAGAAGTCCTTTTTTTGTTGTTGTTGTTTTGTTTTGTTTTGTTTTTCAAACTCAGGGGTCCCACCAAATGAGGGATTCTAGAGTAGAGCCCTGGGGAGGAGCGATTTGACAACCAGAAATCTGGTTAAATTTGGGTCCTAGGGACAGCTAGACTTGGGTTTCAGGGCGAGGTCATGGCATGTATCCCCTGAAGATCAGAAGCAATATCTCATGCATCTGAAGTCACAGCGAGGATCAGACGTTGGCTCAGCTTGGATTTTCTGTTCATGACGGCCCCTTCATAAAGGGAGCCGAATCTCGAGGCCGTGGAGGTTTTCCCCACGTTGGGAGTGGTGGGATGCCCCCTCCTAGGATTCCTTCTGCGGGATAATTGAGACCTGTTGGACAGCTCCAGGACATCCCATATGGATGAGTCCAGACCAACGTTCGAGGATGGATGCCTGGGAAGCCCGCCTCGCATTCCAATTGTCTCCTAGCGACAAGACAGTTTAGATCTGATGGCTCTGCGGGAGCAACCGGGGTGGCTGAGTTGAAATGGACCTTCCTGAGGATGGGTCTCTTGTGTGTTTGTGTCCATGAGGGCCTTGGAATGGGGCGGTGGCACCGGGACCCTGAAGTATTCTCCTAAGCTTTTGACATAGCTCCCATGCACAAGTTTCCTTGTGGAGACGAGGTTTGTTCTGATGGGTGCCTCAGGAAAACCCCAATGCTGGTATTGGAATCCAGGGTTTTGAGGAGACATGCCTGTAAACCAAAGCAATGGATCCGATTTTGGCCTAGGGTCCTGTCTCGTTCAATCTTCTTCTCTGGGGACATCCTTCTAGGGCATGAGTGGAGTTAGATGCTCAGCTGGTGTCAGACTGACCTTTTTTGTCCCGGGCGACCTATACTATTGGGATGGCCTCAGGGACTTTGGAGGGTTCCCCTAATTTGTACGATTTTGGACAATGGAATGGGCAGAATTCCCATGGATTGGGTAGTCACAGTCCAAATGTGTGGCTCCAAGGTCCCCAGCCTGGAGGGTGTGTGGCCCAGGACTTTGAGGACAGAAGTCTGAAAACACAAACTCAGCTTATGTTTGTTTGGGACGTAGGTATGGCAGGCCCGATCTACAAACCATGAGAAGACATCTTCAGGATATGAAGATAGTGTGAGTCTGAGGCGCTTGCTCAGGATTTTGTCTCTGGAGTTTGTTTCAGCGATGGCCGTGGAATGTCGAGGAGGCCTCATGGGCCATGGAAGAATCTTGCTCTCTGTGGATTTGGCCCAATCCCAATTGTTTTTTCATCTATCTGTTGGATGGAGTACTCCTTTCAGGGTTGTTACCTCAGGTGTCCCACCAAAAGAGGAGTTCCAAAGCAGAGCCCTGGGGAAGAGTGAAGGGACAACCCGAACTATGGTTAAAAATTGGGGCCTAGGGGAAATGCAAGCCCAATATGCTGTCTCTTCATCCAGCCACTGAGAGGCCTTACCTGAGGACTGGGCTAAGGCTGAGGGTCACAATGTGTGTTTTGCCACCTATGTGGCCCGCGAGCAATGGCGGGGCCTCATTGGACACACTGGTATCCACTACACTGAACATGATACAACAAGCCTACCACAAGGTTTCTTGCCATCGGGAAAGAGTTCTGATTTCTGCATCATTTTGATACATGGGCAGTGATTGGAGATAAGTTCTAGGTTCAAAATCAGAAAACCGAGGCTGGGAAGAGATAACGACCTAAGGCAATGGCTGGTCCGATGTGCTCAGTGAGCGGCCAGCTGTATGGGTGGGGCCAGGAGGTCCAGGCTCAGCCTCTGTCAGAAAGGGCATTATTGCCCAGTTCAGCCTATATATTTTGGGTACAGCCAAGTGGCGTGCAGGTTGATCTTCATTTGGGGTTTCTGGGTAGCCCCAGAAGGCAATGTTTTTCTTTTGGAGGGCAGGCAGAGTGCTGCATTATAATTCTGGATTGCCAAACTGGAGGGCTTGTGGGCCATTAGTCTGAGGATGGAAGTCTGAGGACACAAGCAAGGCTTAGGTTCTGGGTGAGGACATGGCAGGCACAATCTACAGATCTGAACCGAGATCTCGTGCATCTGAAGTCATGGTGAGGATCAGACGATCGCTCAGGTTGGACATTATGTCCCTGAGGGCCACTTCATGAAGGGGTGGGGGGATCACGAGGCCATGGGTGTTTTCTCACAATGGGAGATGTGAGAAGCTCCCAACTTCAAAGATTCTAATGCAGGACAATTGAGACCTGTTTGTTGGCTCCAGGCTAACGATTCCGAGCAGGGTTCTAAGGATGGATGGCTGGGTAGCCCACCTCGCATTCCAATTGTCTCCTAGCAACAAGACAAGTTAGATCTGCTGGATCTCGCGGAGCAACCGAATACGCTGAGTTGAAATGGACTCTCGTGTGGATGGGTCCTAATGTGTTTTTGTGTCTATGGATACCTTGGAATGATGCGGTGGCACTGGGGCAATGAAGGGTTCTCCTAAACAGAGGCTTTGACATCACTCCCACGTGCAAGTTTCCCATGTATAGATGAGATTTGTTCTGGTGGGTGAGTCAAGAAACAGCCATATGCTGGTACTGAAATCCAGGCCTCTGAGGAGAGATGCCTGGAAACCAAAGCAATGGATCCGATTAGGGCCTAGGGGCCTGTTCGTTCCTTTTTAACTCTGGGGATATCAGTCTACAAGTCTGAGTGCAGGTAGGTTCTCAGATGGGCTCAGATTGCTCCTGTTTGTCCTGGGAAGCCACCACTATTGGGATGGCCTCAGGGACTTTGGAGATTTATCCTATTAGTAGCGTTGTGGCCATTGGAATGGGCACACAGAATTCCCTTGGAGAGGGCAATTACAGTCCGCAGCTTGGCTCCAGGGGCCTAAGCCTGTAGGCTGTGTAGGCCAGGGCTGTTTGGACAGTTGTCTGAAAACACAAACTCGGCTTATGTTTCGGGTCATAGGTATGGCAGGACTGATCTCCAGACCATGAGGAGAACTCTTCGGGATATGAAAAAAGGGCGAGTGTGAGGCTCTTGCTCAAGTATTTATCTCTGGATATCATGGCATTCATGGTCATGAAATTTCCGTGTGACTTCATGGGAAATGGACGAGTCTTACTCCCTGGGGGTTTGGACCAATCCAAAGAGTTTGGGGTCATTCTATGGGACGGAAGAAGTCCTTTTTTTGTTGTTGTTGTTTTGTTTTGTTTTGTTTTTCAAACTCAGGGGTCCCACCAAATGAGGGATTCTAGAGTAGAGCCCTGGGGAGGAGCGATTTGACAACCAGAAATCTGGTTAAATTTGGGTCCTAGGGACAGCTAGACTTGGGTTTCAGGGCGAGGTCATGGCATGTATCCCCTGAAGATCAGAAGCAATATCTCATGCATCTGAAGTCACAGCGAGGATCAGACGTTGGCTCAGCTTGGATTTTCTGTTCATGACGGCCCCTTCATAAAGGGAGCCGAATCTCGAGGCCGTGGAGGTTTTCCCACGTTGGGAGTGGGTGGGATGCCCCCTCCTAGGATTCCTTCTGCGGGATAATTGAGACCTGTTGGACAGCTCCAGGACATCCCATATGGATGAGTCCAGACCAACGTTCGAGGATGGATGCCTGGGAAGCCCGCCTCGCATTCCAATTGTCTCCTAGCGACAAGACAGTTTAGATCTGATGGCTCTGCGGGAGCAACCGGGGTGGCTGAGTTGAAATGGACCTTCCTGAGGATGGGTCTCTTGTGTGTTTGTGTCCATGAGGGCCTTGGAATGGGGCGGTGGCACCGGGACCCTGAAGTATTCTCCTAAGCTTTTGACATAGCTCCCATGCACAAGTTTCCTTGTGGAGACGAGGTTTGTTCTGATGGGTGCCTCAGGAAAACCCCAATGCTGGTATTGGAATCCAGGGTTTTGAGGAGACATGCCTGTAAACCAAAGCAATGGATCCGATTTTGGCCTAGGGTCCTGTCTCGTTCAATCTTCTTCTCTGGGGACATCCTTCTAGGGCATGAGTGGAGTTAGATGCTCAGCTGGTGTCAGACTGACCTTTTTTGTCCCGGGCGACCTATACTATTGGGATGGCCTCAGGGACTTTGGAGGGTTTCCCTAATTTGTACGATTTTGGACAATGGAATGGGCAGAATTCCCATGGATTGGGTAGTCACAGTCCAAATGTGTGGCTCCAAGGTCCCCAGCCTGGAGGGTGTGTGGCCCAGGACTTTGAGGACAGAAGTCTGAAAACACAAACTCAGCTTATGTTTGGGGACGTAGGTATGGCAGGCCCGATCTACAAACCATGAGAAGACATCTTCAGGATATGAAGATAGTGTGAGTCTGAGGCGCTTGCTCAGGATTTTGTCTCTGGAGTTTGTTTTTTCATCAGCGATGGCCGTGGAATGTCGAGGAGGCCTCATGGGCCATGGAAGAATCTTGCTCTCTGTGGATTTGGCCCAATCCCAATTGTTTTTCATCTATCTGTTGGATGGAGTACTCCTTTCAGGGTTGTTACCTCAGGTGTCCCACCAAAAGAGGAGTTCCAAAGCAGAGCCCTGGGGAAGAGTGAAGGGACAACCCGAACTATGGTTAAAAATTGGGGCCTAGGGGAAATGCAAGCCCAATATGCTGTCTCTTCATCCAGCCACTGAGAGGCCTTACCTGAGGACTGGGCTAAGGCTGAGGGTCACAATGTGTGTTTGCCACCTATGTGGCCCGCGAGCAATGGCGGGGCCTCATTGGACACACTGGTATCCACTACACTGAACATGATACAACAAGCCTACCACAAGGTTTCTTGCCATCGGGAAAGAGTTCTGATTTCTGCATCATTTTGATACATGGGCAGTGATTGGAGATAAGTTCTAGGTTCAAAATCAGAAAACCGAGGCTGGGAAGAGATAACGACCTAAGGCAATGGCTGGTCCGATGTGCTCAGTGAGCGGCCAGCTGTATGGGTGGGGCCAGGAGGTCCAGGCTCAGCCTCTGTCAGAAAGGGCATTATTGCCCAGTTCAGCCTATATATTTTGGGTACAGCCAAGTGGCGTGCAGGTTGATCTTCATTTGGGGTTTCTGGGTAGCCCCAGAAGGCAATGTTTTTCTTTTGGAGGGCAGGCAGAGTGCTGCATTATAATTCTGGATTGCCAAACTGGAGGGCTTGTGGGCCATTAGTCTGAGGATGGAAGTCTGAGGACACAAGCAAGGCTTAGGTTCTGGGTGAGGACATGGCAGGCACAATCTACAGATCTGAACCGAGATCTCGTGCATCTGAAGTCATGGTGAGGATCAGACGATCGCTCAGGTTGGACATTATGTCCCTGAGGGCCACTTCATGAAGGGGTGGGGGGATCACGAGGCCATGGGTGTTTTCTCACAATGGGAGATGTGAGAAGCTCCCAACTTCAAAGATTCTAATGCAGGACAATTGAGACCTGTTTGTTGGCTCCAGGCTAACGATTCCGAGCAGGGTTCTAAGGATGGATGGCTGGGTAGCCCACCTCGCATTCCAATTGTCTCCTAGCAACAAGACAAGTTAGATCTGCTGGATCTCGCGGAGCAACCGAATACGCTGAGTTGAAATGGACTCTCGTGTGGATGGGTCCTAATGTGTTTTTGTGTCTATGGATACCTTGGAATGATGCGGTGGCACTGGGGCAATGAAGGGTTCTCCTAAACAGAGGCTTTGACATCACTCCCACGTGCAAGTTTCCCATGTATAGATGAGATTTGTTCTGGTGGGTGAGTCAAGAAACAGCCATATGCTGGTACTGAAATCCAGGCCTCTGAGGAGAGATGCCTGGAAACCAAAGCAATGGATCCGATTAGGGCCTAGGGGCCTGTTCGTTCCTTTTTAACTCTGGGGATATCAGTCTACAAGTCTGAGTGCAGGTAGGTTCTCAGATGGGCTCAGATTGCTCCTGTTTGTCCTGGGAAGCCACCACTATTGGGATGGCCTCAGGGACTTTGGAGATTTATCCTATTAGTAGCGTTGTGGCCATTGGAATGGGCACACAGAATTCCCTTGGAGAGGGCAATTACAGTCCGCAGCTTGGCTCCAGGGGCCTAAGCCTGTAGGCTGTGTAGGCCAGGGCTGTTTGGACAGTTGTCTGAAAACACAAACTCGGCTTATGTTTCGGGTCATAGGTATGGCAGGACTGATCTCCCAGACCATGAGGAGAACTCTTCGGGATATGAAAAAAGGGCGAGTGTGAGGCTCTTGCTCAAGTATTTATCTCTGGATATCATGGCATTCATGGTCATGAAATTTCCGTGTGACTTCATGGGAAATGGACGAGTCTTACTCCCTGGGGGTTTGGACCAATCCAAAGAGTTTGGGGTCATTCTATGGGACGGAAGAAGTCCTTTTTTTGTTGTTGTTGTTTTGTTTTGTTTTGTTTTTTTTCAAACTCAGGGGTCCCACCAAATGAGGGATTCTAGAGTAGAGCCCTGGGGAGGAGCGATTTGACAACCAGAAATCTGGTTAAATTTGGGTCCTAGGGACAGCTAGACTTGGGTTTCAGGGCGAGGTCATGGCATGTATCCCCTGAAGATCAGAAGCAATATCTCATGCATCTGAAGTCACAGCGAGGATCAGACGTTGGCTCAGCTTGGATTTTCTGTTCATGACGGCCCCTTCATAAAGGGAGCCGAATCTCGAGGCCGTGGAGGTTTTCCCACGTTGGGAGTGGGTGGGATGCCCCCTCCTAGGATTCCTTCTGCGGGATAATTGAGACCTGTTGGACAGCTCCAGGACATCCCATATGGATGAGTCCAGACCAACGTTCGAGGATGGATGCCTGGGAAGCCCGCCTCGCATTCCAATTGTCTCCTAGCGACAAGACAGTTTAGATCTGATGGCTCTGCGGGAGCAACCGGGGTGGCTGAGTTGAAATGGACCTTCCTGAGGATGGGTCTCTTGTGTGTTTGTGTCCATGAGGGCCTTGGAATGGGGCGGGTGGCACCGGGACCCTGAAGTATTCTCCTAAGCTTTTGACATAGCTCCCATGCACAAGTTTCCTTGTGGAGACGAGGTTTGTTCTGATGGGTGCCTCAGGAAAACCCCAATGCTGGTATTGGAATCCAGGGTTTTGAGGAGACATGCCTGTAAACCAAAGCAATGGATCCGATTTTGGCCTAGGGTCCTGTCTCGTTCAATCTTCTTCTCTGGGGACATCCTTCTAGGGCATGAGTGGAGTTAGATGCTCAGCTGGTGTCAGACTGACCTTTTTTGTCCCGGGCGACCTATACTATTGGGATGGCCTCAGGGACTTTGGAGGGTTCCCCTAATTTGTACGATTTTGGACAATGGAATGGGCAGAATTCCCATGGATTGGGTAGTCACAGTCCAAATGTGTGGCTCCAAGGTCCCCAGCCTGGAGGGTGTGTGGCCCAGGACTTTGAGGACAGAAGTCTGAAAACACAAACTCAGCTTATGTTTGGGGACGTAGGTATGGCAGGCCCGATCTACAAACCATGAGAAGACATCTTCAGGATATGAAGATAGTGTGAGTCTGAGGCGCTTGCTCAGGATTTTGTCTCTGGAGTTTGTTTCAGCGATGGCCGTGGAATGTCGAGGAGGCCTCATGGGCCATGGAAGAATCTTGCTCTCTGTGGATTTGGCCCAATCCCAATTGTTTTTCATCTATCTGTTGGATGGAGTACTCCTTTCAGGGTTGTTACCTCAGGTGTCCCACCAAAAGAGGAGTTCCAAAGCAGAGCCCTGGGGAAGAGTGAAGGGACAACCCGAACTATGGTTAAAAATTGGGGCCTAGGGGAAATGCAAGCCCAATATGCTGTCTCTTCATCCAGCCACTGAGAGGCCTTACCTGAGGACTGGGCTAAGGCTGAGGGTCACAATGTGTGTTTGCCACCTATGTGGCCCGCGAGCAATGGCGGGGCCTCATTGGACACACTGGTATCCACTACACTGAACATGATACAACAAGCCTACCACAAGGTTTCTTGCCATCGGGAAAGAGTTCTGATTTCTGCATCATTTTGATACATGGGCAGTGATTGGAGATAAGTTCTAGGTTCAAAATCAGAAAACCGAGGCTGGGAAGAGATAACGACCTAAGGCAATGGCTGGTCCGATGTGCTCAGTGAGCGGCCAGCTGTATGGGTGGGGCCAGGAGGTCCAGGCTCAGCCTCTGTCAGAAAGGGCATTATTGCCCAGTTCAGCCTATATATTTTGGGTACAGCCAAGTGGCGTGCAGGTTGATCTTCATTTGGGGTTTCTGGGTAGCCCCAGAAGGCAATGTTTTTCTTTTGGAGGGCAGGCAGAGTGCTGCATTATAATTCTGGATTGCCAAACTGGAGGGCTTGTGGGCCATTAGTCTGAGGATGGAAGTCTGAGGACACAAGCAAGGCTTAGGTTCTGGGTGAGGACATGGCAGGCACAATCTACAGATCTGAACCGAGATCTCGTGCATCTGAAGTCATGGTGAGGATCAGACGATCGCTCAGGTTGGACATTATGTCCCTGAGGGCCACTTCATGAAGGGGTGGGGGGGATCACGAGGCCATGGGTGTTTTCTCACAATGGGAGATGTGAGAAGCTCCCAACTTCAAAGATTCTAATGCAGGACAATTGAGACCTGTTTGTTGGCTCCAGGCTAACGATTCCGAGCAGGGTTCTAAGGATGGATGGCTGGGTAGCCCACCTCGCATTCCAATTGTCTCCTAGCAACAAGACAAGTTAGATCTGCTGGATCTCGCGGAGCAACCGAATACGCTGAGTTGAAATGGACTCTCGTGTGGATGGGTCCTAATGTGTTTTTGTGTCTATGGATACCTTGGAATGATGCGGTGGCACTGGGGCAATGAAGGGTTCTCCTAAACAGAGGCTTTGACATCACTCCCACGTGCAAGTTTCCCATGTATAGATGAGATTTGTTCTGGTGGGTGAGTCAAGAAACAGCCATATGCTGGTACTGAAATCCAGGCCTCTGAGGAGAGATGCCTGGAAACCAAAGCAATGGATCCGATTAGGGCCTAGGGGCCTGTTCGTTCCTTTTTAACTCTGGGGATATCAGTCTACAAGTCTGAGTGCAGGTAGGTTCTCAGATGGGCTCAGATTGCTCCTGTTTGTCCTGGGAAGCCACCACTATTGGGATGGCCCTCAGGGACTTTGGAGATTTATCCTATTAGTAGCGTTGTGGCCATTGGAATGGGCACACAGAATTCCCTTGGAGAGGGCAATTACAGTCCGCAGCTTGGCTCCAGGGGCCTAAGCCTGTAGGCTGTGTAGGCCAGGGCTGTTTGGACAGTTGTCTGAAAACACAAACTCGGCTTATGTTTCGGGTCATAGGTATGGCAGGACTGATCTCCAGACCATGAGGAGAACTCTTCGGGATATGAAAAAAGGGCGAGTGTGAGGCTCTTGCTCAAGTATTTATCTCTGGATATCATGGCATTCATGGTCATGAAATTTCCGTGTGACTTCATGGGAAATGGACGAGTCTTACTCCCTGGGGGTTTGGACCAATCCAAAGAGTTTGGGGTCATTCTATGGGACGGAAGAAGTCCTTTTTTTGTTGTTGTTGTTTTGTTTTGTTTTGTTTTTCAAAAACTCAGGGGTCCCACCAAATGAGGGATTCTAGAGTAGAGCCCTGGGGAGGAGCGATTTGACAACCAGAAATCTGGTTAAATTTGGGTCCTAGGGACAGCTAGACTTGGGTTTCAGGGCGAGGTCATGGCATGTATCCCCTGAAGATCAGAAGCAATATCTCATGCATCTGAAGTCACAGCGAGGATCAGACGTTGGCTCAGCTTGGATTTTCTGTTCATGACGGCCCCTTCATAAAGGGAGCCGAATCTCGAGGCCGTGGAGGTTTTCCCACGTTGGGAGTGGTGGGATGCCCCCTCCTAGGATTCCTTCTGCGGGATAATTGAGACCTGTTGGACAGCTCCAGGACATCCCATATGGATGAGTCCAGACCAACGTTCGAGGATGGATGCCTGGGAAGCCCGCCTCGCATTCCAATTGTCTCCTAGCGACAAGACAGTTTAGATCTGATGGCTCTGCGGGAGCAACCGGGGTGGCTGAGTTGAAATGGACCTTCCTGAGGATGGGTCTCTTGTGTGTGTTTGTGTCCATGAGGGCCTTGGAATGGGGCGGTGGCACCGGGACCCTGAAGTATTCTCCTAAGCTTTTGACATAGCTCCCATGCACAAGTTTCCTTGTGGAGACGAGGTTTGTTCTGATGGGTGCCTCAGGAAAACCCCAATGCTGGTATTGGAATCCAGGGTTTTGAGGAGACATGCCTGTAAACCAAAGCAATGGATCCGATTTTGGCCTAGGGTCCTGTCTCGTTCAATCTTCTTCTCTGGGGACATCCTTCTAGGGCATGAGTGGAGTTAGATGCTCAGCTGGTGTCAGACTGACCTTTTTTGTCCCGGGCGACCTATACTATTGGGATGGCCTCAGGGACTTTGGAGGGTTCCCCTAATTTGTACGATTTTGGACAATGGAATGGGCAGAATTCCCATGGATTGGGTAGTCACAGTCCAAATGTGTGGCTCCAAGGTCCCCAGCCTGGAGGGTGTGTGGCCCAGGACTTTGAGGACAGAAGTCTGAAAACACAAAACTCAGCTTATGTTTGGGGACGTAGGTATGGCAGGCCCGATCTACAAACCATGAGAAGACATCTTCAGGATATGAAGATAGTGTGAGTCTGAGGCGCTTGCTCAGGATTTTGTCTCTGGAGTTTGTTTCAGCGATGGCCGTGGAATGTCGAGGAGGCCTCATGGGCCATGGAAGAATCTTGCTCTCTGTGGATTTGGCCCAATCCCAATTGTTTTTCATCTATCTGTTGGATGGAGTACTCCTTTCAGGGTTGTTACCTCAGGTGTCCCACCAAAAGAGGAGTTCCAAAGCAGAGCCCTGGGGAAGAGTGAAGGGACAACCCGAACTATGGTTAAAAATTGGGGGGCCTAGGGGAAATGCAAGCCCAATATGCTGTCTCTTCATCCAGCCACTGAGAGGCCTTACCTGAGGACTGGGCTAAGGCTGAGGGTCACAATGTGTGTTTTGCCACCTATGTGGCCCGCGAGCAATGGCGGGGCCTCATTGGACACACTGGTATCCACTACACTGAACATGATACAACAAGCCTACCCACAAGGTTTCTTGCCATCGGGAAAGAGTTCTGATTTCTGCATCATTTTGATACATGGGCAGTGATTGGAGATAAGTTCTAGGTTCAAAATCAGAAAACCGAGGCTGGGAAGAGATAACGACCTAAGGCAATGGCTGGTCCGATGTGCTCAGTGAGCGGCCAGCTGTATGGGTGGGGCCAGGAGGTCCAGGCTCAGCCTCTGTCAGAAAGGGCATTATTGCCCAGTTCAGCCTATATATTTTGGGTACAGCCAAGTGGCGTGCAGGTTGATCTTCATTTGGGGTTTCTGGGTAGCCCCAGAAGGCAATGTTTTTCTTTTGGAGGGCAGGCAGAGTGCTGCATTATAATTCTGGATTGCCAAACTGGAGGGCTTGTGGGCCATTAGTCTGAGGATGGAAGTCTGAGGACACAAGCAAGGCTTAGGTTCTGGGTGAGGACATGGCAGGCACAATCTACAGATCTGAACCGAGATCTCGTGCATCTGAAGTCATGGTGAGGATCAGACGATCGCTCAGGTTGGACATTATGTCCCTGAGGGCCACTTCATGAAGGGGTGGGGGGGGGATCACGAGGCCATGGGTGTTTTCTCACAATGGGAGATGTGAGAAGCTCCCAACTTCAAAGATTCTAATGCAGGACAATTGAGACCTGTTTGTTGGCTCCAGGCTAACGATTCCGAGCAGGGTTCTAAGGATGGATGGCTGGGTAGCCCACCTCGCATTCCAATTGTCTCCTAGCAACAAGACAAGTTAGATCTGCTGGATCTCGCGGAGCAACCGAATACGCTGAGTTGAAATGGACTCTCGTGTGGATGGGTCCTAATGTGTTTTTTGTGTCTATGGATACCTTGGAATGATGCGGTGGCACTGGGGCAATGAAGGGTTCTCCTAAACAGAGGCTTTGACATCACTCCCACGTGCAAGTTTCCCATGTATAGATGAGATTTGTTCTGGTGGGTGAGTCAAGAAACAGCCATATGCTGGTACTGAAATCCAGGCCTCTGAGGAGAGATGCCTGGAAACCAAAGCAATGGATCCGATTAGGGCCTAGGGGCCTGTTCGTTCCTTTTTAACTCTGGGGGATATCAGTCTACAAGTCTGAGTGCAGGTAGGTTCTCAGATGGGCTCAGATTGCTCCTGTTTGTCCTGGGAAGCCACCACTATTGGGATGGCCTCAGGGACTTTGGAGATTTATCCTATTAGTAGCGTTGTGGCCATTGGAATGGGCACACAGAATTCCCTTGGAGAGGGCAATTACAGTCCGCAGCTTGGCTCCAGGGGCCTAAGCCTGTAGGCTGTGTAGGCCAGGGCTGTTTGGACAGTTGTCTGAAAACACAAACTCGGCTTATGTTTCGGGTCATAGGTATGGCAGGACTGATCTCCAGACCATGAGGAGAACTCTTCGGGATATGAAAAAAGGGCGAGTGTGAGGCTCTTGCTCAAGTATTTATCTCTGGATATCATGGCATTCATGGTCATGAAATTTCCGTGTGACTTCATGGGAAATGGACGAGTCTTACTCCCTGGGGGTTTGGACCAATCCAAAGAGTTTGGGGTCATTCTATGGGACGGAAGAAAGTCCTTTTTTTGTTGTTGTTGTTTTGTTTTGTTTTGTTTTTCAAACTCAGGGGTCCCACCAAATGAGGGATTCTAGAGTAGAGCCCTGGGGAGGAGCGATTTGACAACCAGAAATCTGGTTAAATTTGGGGTCCTAGGGACAGCTAGACTTGGGTTTTCAGGGCGAGGTCATGGCATGTATCCCCTGAAGATCAGAAGCAATATCTCATGCATCTGAAGTCACAGCGAGGATCAGACGTTGGCTCAGCTTGGATTTTCTGTTCATGACGGCCCCTTCATAAAGGGAGCCGAATCTCGAGGCCGTGGAGGTTTTCCCACGTTGGGAGTGGTGGGATGCCCCCCTCCTAGGATTCCTTCTGCGGGATAATTGAGACCTGTTGGACAGCTCCAGGACATCCCATATGGATGAGTCCAGACCAACGTTCGAGGATGGATGCCTGGGAAGCCCGCCTCGCATTCCAATTGTCTCCTAGCGACAAGACAGTTTAGATCTGATGGCTCTGCGGGAGCAACCGGGGTGGCTGAGTTGAAATGGACCTTCCTGAGGATGGGTCTCTTGTGTGTTTGTGTCCATGAGGGCCTTGGAATGGGGCGGTGGCACCGGGACCCTGAAGTATTCTCCTAAGCTTTTGACATAGCTCCCATGCACAAGTTTCCTTGTGGAGACGAGGTTTGTTCTGATGGGTGCCTCAGGAAAACCCCAATGCTGGTATTGGAATCCAGGGTTTTGAGGAGACATGCCTGTAAACCAAAGCAATGGATCCGATTTTGGCCTAGGGTCCTGTCTCGTTCAATCTTCTTCTCTGGGGACATCCTTCTAGGGCATGAGTGGAGTTAGATGCTCAGCTGGTGTCAGACTGACCTTTTTTGTCCCGGGCGACCTATACTATTGGGATGGCCTCAGGGACTTTGGAGGGTTCCCCTAATTTGTACGATTTTGGACAATGGAATGGGCAGAATTCCCATGGATTGGGTAGTCACAGTCCAAATGTGTGGCTCCAAGGTCCCCAGCCTGGAGGGTGTGTGGGCCAGGACTTTGAGGACAGAAGTCTGAAAACACAAACTCAGCTTATGTTTGGGGACGTAGGTATGGCAGGCCCGATCTACAAACCATGAGAAGACATCTTCAGGATATGAAGATAGTGTGAGTCTGAGGCGCTTGCTCAGGATTTTGTCTCTGGAGTTTGTTTCAGCGATGGCCGTGGGAATGTCGAGAGGAGGCCTCATGGGCCATGGAAGAATCTTGCTCTCTGTGGATTTGGCCCAATCCCAATTGTTTTTCATCTATCTGTTGGATGGAGTACTCCTTTCAGGGTTGTTACCTCAGGTGTCCCACCAAAAGAGGAGTTCCAAAGCAGAGCCCTGGGGAAGAGTGAAGGGACAACCCGAACTATGGTTAAAAATTGGGGCCTAGGGGAAATGCAAGCCCAATATGCTGTCTCTTCATCCAGCCACTGAGAGGCCTTACCTGAGGACTGGGCTAAGGCTGAGGGTCACAATGTGTGTTTGCCACCTATGTGGCCCGCGAGCAATGGCGGGGCCTCATTGGACACACTGGTATCCACTACACTGAACATGATACAACAAGCCTACCACAAGGTTTCTTGCCATCGGGAAAGAGTTCTGATTTCTGCATCATTTTGATACATGGGCAGTGATTGGAGATAAGTTCTAGGTTCAAAATCAGAAAACCGAGGCTGGGAAGAGATAACGACCTAAGGCAATGGCTGGTCCGATGTGCTCAGTGAGCGGCCAGCTGTATGGGTGGGGCCAGGAGGTCCAGGCTCAGCCTCTGTCAGAAAGGGCATTATTGCCCAGTTCAGCCTATATATTTTGGGTACAGCCAAGTGGCGTGCAGGTTGATCTTCATTTGGGGTTTCTGGGTAGCCCCAGAAGGCAATGTTTTTCTTTTGGAGGGGCAGGCAGAGTGCTGCATTATAATTCTGGATTGCCAAACTGGAGGGCTTGTGGGCCATTAGTCTGAGGATGGAAGTCTGAGGACACAAGCAAGGCTTAGGTTCTGGGTGAGGACATGGCAGGCACAATCTACAGATCTGAACCGAGATCTCGTGCATCTGAAGTCATGGTGAGGATCAGACGATCGCTCAGGTTGGACATTATGTCCCTGAGGGCCACTTCATGAAGGGGTGGGGGGATCACGAGGCCATGGGTGTTTTCTCACAATGGGAGATGTGAGAAGCTCCCAACTTCAAAGATTCTAATGCAGGACAATTGAGACCTGTTTGTTGGCTCCAGGCTAACGATTCCGAGCAGGGTTCTAAGGATGGATGGCTGGGTAGCCCACCTCGCATTCCAATTGTCTCCTAGCAACAAGACAAGTTAGATCTGCTGGATCTCGCGGAGCAACCGAATACGCTGAGTTGAAATGGACTCTCGTGTGGATGGGTCCTAATGTGTTTTTGTGTCTATGGATACCTTGGAATGATGCGGTGGCACTGGGGCAATGAAGGGTTCTCCTAAACAGAGGCTTTGACATCACTCCCACGTGCAAGTTTCCCATGTATAGATGAGATTTGTTCTGGTGGGTGAGTCAAGAAAAACAGCCATATGCTGGTACTGAAAAATCCAGGCCTCTGAGGAGAGATGCCTGGAAACCAAAGCAATGGATCCGATTAGGGCCTAGGGGCCTGTTCGTTCCTTTTTAACTCTGGGGATATCAGTCTACAAGTCTGAGTGCAGGTAGGTTCTCAGATGGGCTCAGATTGCTCCTGTTTGTCCTGGGAAGCCACCACTATTGGGATGGCCTCAGGGACTTTGGAGATTTATCCTATTAGTAGCGTTGTGGCCATTGGAATGGGCACACAGAATTCCCTTGGAGAGGGCAATTACAGTCCGCAGCTTGGCTCCAGGGGCCTAAGCCTGTAGGCTGTGTAGGCCAGGGCTGTTTGGACAGTTGTCTGAAAACACAAACTCGGCTTATGTTTCGGGTCATAGGTATGGCAGGACTGATCTCCAGACCATGAGGAGAACTCTTCGGGATATGAAAAAAGGGCGAGTGTGAGGCTCTTGCTCAAGTATTTATCTCTGGATATCATGGCATTCATGGTCATGAAATTTCCGTGTGACTTCATGGGAAATGGACGAGTCTTACTCCCTGGGGGTTTGGACCAATCCAAAGAGTTTGGGGTCATTCTATGGGACGGAAGAAGTCCTTTTTTTTTTGTTGTTGTTTTGTTTTGTTTTGTTTTGTTTTTCAAACTCAGGGGTCCCACCAAATGAGGGATTCTAGAGTAGAGCCCTGGGGAGGAGCGATTTGACAACCAGAAATCTGGTTAAATTTGGGTCCTAGGGACAGCTAGACTTGGGTTTCAGGGCGAGGTCATGGCATGTATCCCCTGAAGATCAGAAGCAATATCTCATGCATCTGAAGTCACAGCGAGGATCAGACGTTGGCTCAGCTTGGATTTTCTGTTCATGACGGCCCCTTCATAAAGGGAGCCGAATCTCGAGGCCGTGGAGGTTTTCCCACGTTGGGAGTGGTGGGATGCCCCCTCCTAGGATTCCTTCTGCGGGATAATTGAGACCTGTTGGACAGCTCCAGGACATCCCATATGGATGAGTCCAGACCAACGTTCGAGGATGGATGCCTGGGAAGCCCGCCTCGCATTCCAATTGTCTCCTAGCGACAAGACAGTTTAGATCTGATGGCTCTGCGGGAGCAACCGGGGTGGCTGAGTTGAAATGGACCTTCCTGAGGATGGGTCTCTTGTGTGTTTGTGTCCATGAGGGCCTTGGAATGGGGCGGTGGCACCGGGACCCTGAAGTATTCTCCTAAGCTTTTGACATAGCTCCCATGCACAAGTTTCCTTGTGGAGACGAGGTTTGTTCTGATGGGTGCCTCAGGAAAACCCCAATGCTGGTATTGGAATCCAGGGTTTTGAGGAGGAGACATGCCTGTAAACCAAAGCAATGGATCCGATTTTGGCCTAGGGTCCTGTCTCGTTCAATCTTCTTCTCTGGGGACATCCTTCTAGGGCATGAGTGGAGTTAGATGCTCAGCTGGTGTCAGACTGACCTTTTTTGTCCCGGGCGACCTATACTATTGGGATGGCCTCAGGGACTTTGGAGGGTTCCCCTAATTTGTACGATTTTGGACAATGGAATGGGCAGAATTCCCATGGATTGGGTAGTCACAGTCCAAATGTGTGGCTCCAAGGTCCCCAGCCTGGAGGGTGTGTGGCCCAGGACTTTGAGGACAGAAGTCTGAAAACACAAAACTCAGCTTATGTTTGGGGACGTAGGTATGGCAGGCCCGATCTACAAACCATGAGAAGACATCTTCAGGATATGAAGATAGTGTGAGTCTGAGGCGCTTGCTCAGGATTTTGTCTCTGGAGTTTGTTTCAGCGATGGCCGTGGAATGTCGAGGAGGGCCTCATGGGCCATGGAAGAATCTTGCTCTCTGTGGATTTGGCCCAATCCCAATTGTTTTTCATCTATCTGTTGGATGGAGTACTCCTTTCAGGGTTGTTACCTCAGGTGTCCCACCAAAAAAGAGGAGTTCCAAAGCAGAGCCCTGGGGAAGAGTGAAGGGACAACCCGAACTATGGTTAAAAATTGGGGCCTAGGGGAAATGCAAGCCCAATATGCTGTCTCTTCATCCAGCCACTGAGAGGCCTTACCTGAGGACTGGGCTAAGGCTGAGGGTCACAATGTGTGTTTGCCACCTATGTGGCCCGCGAGCAATGGCGGGGCCTCATTGGACACACTGGTATCCACTACACTGAACATGATACAACAAGCCTACCACAAGGTTTCTTGCCATCGGGAAAAAGAGTTCTGATTTCTGCATCATTTTGATACATGGGCAGTGATTGGAGATAAGTTCTAGGTTCAAAATCAGAAAACCGAGGCTGGGAAGAGATAACGACCTAAGGCAATGGCTGGTCCGATGTGCTCAGTGAGCGGCCAGCTGTATGGGTGGGGCCAGGGAGGTCCAGGCTCAGCCTCTGTCAGAAAGGGCATTATTGCCCAGTTCAGCCTATATATTTGGGGGTACAGCCAAGTGGCGTGCAGGTTGATCTTCATTTGGGGTTTCTGGGTAGCCCCAGAAGGCAATGTTTTTCTTTTGGAGGGCAGGCAGAGTGCTGCATTATAATTCTGGATTGCCAAACTGGAGGGCTTGTGGGCCATTAGTCTGAGGATGGAAGTCTGAGGACACAAGCAAGGCTTAGGTTCTGGGTGAGGACATGGCAGGCACAATCTACAGATCTGAACCGAGATCTCGTGCATCTGAAGTCATGGTGAGGATCAGACGATCGCTCAGGTTGGACATTATGTCCCTGAGGGCCACTTCATGAAGGGGGTGGGGGGATCACGAGGCCATGGGTGTTTTCTCACAATGGGAGATGTGAGAAGCTCCCAACTTCAAAGATTCTAATGCAGGACAATTGAGACCTGTTTGTTGGCTCCAGGCTAACGATTCCGAGCAGGGTTCTAAGGATGGATGGCTGGGTAGCCCACCTCGCATTCCAATTGTCTCCTAGCAACAAGACAAGTTAGATCTGCTGGATCTCGCGGAGCAACCGAATACGCTGAGTTGAAATGGACTCTCGTGTGGATGGGTCCTAATGTGTTTTTGTGTCTATGGATACCTTGGAATGATGCGGGTGGCACTGGGGCAATGAAGGGTTCTCCTAAACAGAGGCTTTGACATCACTCCCACGTGCAAGTTTTCCCATGTATAGATGAGATTTGTTCTGGTGGGTGAGTCAAGAAACAGCCATATGCTGGTACTGAAATCCAGGCCTCTGAGGAGAGATGCCTGGAAACCAAAGCAATGGATCCGATTAGGGCCTAGGGGCCTGTTCGTTCCTTTTTAACTCTGGGGATATCAGTCTACAAGTCTGAGTGCAGGTAGGTTCTCAGATGGGCTCAGATTGCTCCTGTTTGTCCTGGGAAGCCACCACTATTGGGATGGCCTCAGGGACTTTGGAGATTTATCCTATTAGTAGCGTTGTGGCCATTGGAATGGGCACACAGAATTCCCTTGGAGAGGGCAATTACAGTCCGCAGCTTGGCTCCAGGGGCCTAAGCCTGTAGGCTGTGTAGGCCAGGGCTGTTTGGACAGTTGTCTGAAAACACAAACTCGGCTTATGTTTCGGGTCATAGGTATGGCAGGACTGATCTCCAGACCATGAGGAGAACTCTTCGGGATATGAAAAAAGGGGCGAGTGTGAGGCTCTTTGCTCAAGTATTTATCTCTGGATATCATGGCATTCATGGTCATGAAATTTCCGTGTGACTTCATGGGAAAATGGACGAGTCTTACTCCCTGGGGGTTTGGACCAATCCAAAGAGTTTGGGGTCATTCTATGGGACGGAAGAAAAAGAAGTCCTTTTTTTTCGGTGTGGTTGTTTTGTTTTTGTTTTGTTTTTCAAACTAAGGTGGTCCCAACAATGATGAGAGGGATTCTGGGGAGAGTAGAGGCCATGGGGATTTTTTTCCCTTTTTTCCCCCCCCCCCTTTTCTTTTTCCCCCTTTTCCCCCCCTTTTTTTCCCTTTTTTTGTTTTTTTTTTTCCCCTTTTCTCCTTTCTTCCTTTTCCCCCCCCCCCCTTCCCCTTTTTCTTCCCCCCCCCCCCCCTGCCTCCCCTTCCCCCCTCCCCCCCCCGGTAGGTTTTACCTCTCAGGTGGGTCCCACCAAAAAGAGGAAATTCCAAAGCAGAGCCCTGGGAAGACTGAAGGGACAACCCGATCTATGGTTAAAAATTGGGGCCTAGGGGCATGGCAAGAGCCCAATATGCTGCTCTCTCCATCCAGCCAATGAGAGACCTTACCTGAGGACTGGGCTCAGGCTGAGGGTCACAATGTGTGTGTGAACCAATGTGGCCCGCAATGCATGGGCCGGGCCTCATGGGCCACACACTGGTATCAACTACACTGAAACATGGGACAACATGCCAACCACCAAGGTTTCTTGCCATGGGGAAAAAGAGAGTTCTGATTTCTGCATCATTTTCAAACCCCGGCCCCCTGATTGGAGATAAGGTCGAGGTTCTGAATTCTGAGAAGAGAAGAGGTTGAGAAGAGATGACGAAACTAAGGCCATGGCGGGTCCGATGTGCTCAGTGTGCGGCCTGCTGTCAGGGTGGGGCCAGGGAGGTCCAGGCTCAGGCTGTGTCAGAAAGGGCATTAGTGCCCAGGTCAGCCTATATATTTGCGGTACAGCCGAATGGCGTGCCCCGTTGATCCTCATTTGGGGTTTCTGGGTAGCCCCCAGAGGGCAATGATTTTCTTCTGGAGGGCAGGCAGAGTGCTGCTTTGTAGTTCTGGATTGCCAAATGGAGGGCTTGTGGGCCAGTAGTCTGAGGACGGAAGTCTCTGAGAACCCAAGCTAGGCCTAGGTTTCTGGGTGAGGATATGGAAGGCAAAATGTACAGAGAGCTGAATCGAGATCTCGTGCATCTGAAGTCAGGGCGAGGATCAGACGATCGCTCAGGTTGGACATTCTGTCCCTGATGGCCCCTTCTTGAAGGGGGGGTGGATCACGAGGCCATGGGGGTTTTCCCACGATGGGAGTTGTGAGAAGCTCACAACTGCAAAGATTCTTCTGCAGGACAATTGAGACCTGTTGGTTGGCTCCAGGACAACGATTCCGAGCAGGGTTCTAAGGATGGATGGCTGGGTAGCCCACCTCGCATTCCAATTGTCTCCAAGTAACAAGACAGGTTAGATCTGCTGGATCTGGGGGAGCCACCGACGAGGCTGAGTTGAAATGGACTCTCCCGTGGTTGTGTCCTAAAATGATTTTGTGTCTATGGAGACCTTGGAATGAAGCGGTGGCACTGGGGCCCTGAAGGGTTTCTCCTAAAGAGAGAGGCTTTCACACAGCTCCATCGTGCCAGTTTCCCATGTGTAGATGAGATTTGTTCTGATGGGTGAGTCAAGAAACAGCCATACGCTGTTATTGAAATCCAGGCCTCTGAGGAGAGATGCCTGGAACCAAAAGCAATGGATCCGATTAGGGCCTAGGGGCCTGTTCGTTCCTTTTTACGTCTCGGGACATCAGTCTACAAGTCTGAGTGCAGGTAGGTTCTCAGATGGGCTCAGATTGCTCCTTTTTGTCCTGGGAAGCCACCACTATTGGGATGGCCTCAGGGACTTTGGAGGTTTTATCCTATTAGTAGCCTTGTGGCCATTGGAATGGGCCCCACAGAATTCCCTTGGTGAGGGCAAATTACAGTCCTCACCTTGGCTCCAGGGGCCTGAACCTGTAGGCTGTGTAGGCTAGGGCTGTTTCGACAGTTGTCTGAAAACAGAAACTCGGCTTATGTTTCGGGTCATAGGTATGGCAGGACTGATCTACAGACCAGGAGGAGAACTCTTCGGGATATGCTAAAGGAGGACGTGTGTGAGGCTCTTGCTCAAGTATTTATCTCTGGATATCGTGCCATTCATGGTCATGAAATTTCCGGGTGTCTTCATGGGAAATGGACGAGTCTTACTCCCTGGGGGTTTGGCCCAGTCCAAAGAGTTTGGGGTCATTCTGTGGGATGGAAGAAGTCCGTTTTTTTTTTGTTTGTTGTTGTTTTGTTTGTTTGTTTTGTTTTTTTCAAACTCAGGTGTCCCCACAAATGAGGGATTCCAGAGTAGAGCCCTGGGGGAGGGGCGATTGGACAACCAGAAATCTGGTTAAAATTGGGGCTTAGGGACAGCTAGACTTGGGTTTCAGGGCGAGGGCACGGCATGTACCCCCTGAAGATCTGAAGCAATATCTCATGCATCTGAAGTCAGAGCGAGGATCAGACGTTGGCTCAGCTTGTGTTTTCTGTTCATGACGGCCCCTTCATAAAGGGAGCCGAATCTCGAGGCCGTGGAGGTTTTCCCACGTTTGGAGTAGTGGGATGCCCCCTCCTAGGATTCCTTCTGCGGGACAATTGAGACCTGTTGGACAGCTCCAGGACATCCCATATGGATGAGTCCAGACCTACGTTCGAGGATGGATGCCTGGGAAGCCCGCCTCGCATTCCAATTGTCTCCTAGCGACAAGACAGTTTAGATCTGATGGCTCTGCGGGAGCAACCGGGGGTGGCTGAGTTGAAATGGACTTTCCTGAGGATGGGTCTAATGTGTGTTTGTGTCCATGAGGGCCTTGGAATGGGGCGGTGGCCCCGGGACCCTGAAGTATTCTCCTAAGCTTTTGACATAGCTCCCATGCACAAGTTTCCTTGTGGAGACGAGGTTTGTTCTGATGGGTGCCTCAGGAAATCCCCAATGCTGGTATTGGAATCCAGGGTTTTGAGGAGACATGCCTGTAAACCAAAGCAATGGATCCGATTTTGGCCTAGGGTCCTGTCTGGTTCAATCTTCTTCTCTGGGGACATCCATCTAGGGTATGAGTGGAGGTAGATGCTCAGCTGTTGTCAGACTGCCCTTTTTTGTCCCGGGCGACCTATACTATTGGGATGGCCTCAGGGACTTTGGAGGGTTCTCCTAATTTGTACGATTTTGGACAATGGAATGGGAGGAATTCCCATGGATTGGGTAGGCACAGTCCTAATGTGTGGCTCCAGGGTCCCCAGCCTGGAGGGTGTGTGGCCCAGGACTTTGAGGACAGAAGTCTGAAAACACAAACTCAGCTTATGTTTGGGGATGTAGGTATGGCAGGCCCGATCTACAAACCATGAGAAGACATCTTCAGGATATGAAGATAGTGCGAGTCTGAGGCGCTTTGCTTAGGCTTTTGTCTCTGGATTTTGTATCAGCGATGGCCGTGGAATGTCGAGGAGGCCTCATGGGCCATGGACGAATCTTGCTCTCTGTGGATTTGGCCCGATCCCAATTGTTTTTCGTCAATCTGTGGGATGGGAGGACTCCTTTCAGGGTTGTTACATCCGGTGTCCCACCAAAAGAGGAATTCCAAAGCAGAGCCCTGGGGAAGACTGAAGGGACAACCCGATCTATGGTTAAAAAATTGGGGCCTAGGGGCATGGCAAGCCCAATATGCTGTCTCTCCATCCAGCCAATGAGAGACCTTACCTGAGGACTGGGCTCAGGCTGAGGGTCACAATGTGTGTGACCAATGTGGCCCGCAAGCATGGGCCGGGCCTCATGGGCCACACTGGTATCAACTACACTGAAACATGGACAACATGCCAACCACAAGGTTTCTTGCCATGGGGAAAGAGTTCTGATTTCTGCATCATTTTCAAACCCGGGCCCTGATTGGAGATAAGGTCGAGGTTCTGAATTCTGAGAAGAGAAGAGGTTGAGAAGAGATGACGAACTAAGGCCATGGCGGGTCCGATGTGCTCAGTGTGCGGCCTGCTGTGTCAGGGTGGGGCCAGGAGGTCCAGGCTCAGGCTGTGTCAGAAAGGGCATTAGTGCCCAGGTCAGCCTATATATTTGCGGTACAGCCGAATGGCGTGCCCCGTTGATCCTCATTTGGGGTTTCTGGGTAGCCCCAGAGGGCAATGATTTTTCTTCTGGAGGGCAGGAGCAGAGTGCTGCTTTGTAGTTCTGGATTGCCAAATGGAGGGCTTGTGGGCCAGTAGTCTGAGGACGGAAGTCTGAGAACCCAAGCTAGGCCTAGGTTTCTGGGTGAGGATATGGAAGGCAAAATGTACAGAGCTGAATCGAGATCTCGTGCTTCTGAAGTCAGGGCGAGGATCAGACGATCGCTCAGGTTGGACATTCTGTCCCTGATGGCCCCTTCTTGAAGGGGGGGGGGTGGATCACGAGGCCATGGGGGTTTTCCCACGATGGGAGTTGTGAGAAGCTCACAACTGCAAAGATTCTTCTGCAGGACAATTGAGACCTGTTGGTTGGCTCCAGGACAACGATTCCGAGCAGGGTTCTAAGGATGGATGGCTGGGTAGCCCACCTCGCATTCCAATTGTCTCCAAGTAACAAGACAGGTTAGATCTGCTGGATCTGGGGGAGCCACCGAGGAGGCTGAGTTGAAATGGACTCTCCCGTGGTTGTGTCCTAAAATGATTTTGTGTCTATGGAGACCTTGGAATGAAGCGGTGGCACTGGGGCCCTGAAGGGTTCTCCTAAAGAGAGGCTTTCACACAGCTCCATCGTGCAAGTTTCCCATGTGTAGATGAGATTTGTTCTGATGGGTGAGTCAAGAAACAGCCATATGCTGTTATTGAAATCCAGGCCTCTGAGGAGAGATGCCTGGAACCCAAAGCAATGGATCCGATTAGGGCCTAGGGGCCTGTTCGTTCCTTTTTACGTCTCGGGACATCAGTCTACAAGTCTGAGTGCAGGTAGGTTCTCAGATGGGCTCAGATTGCTCCTTTTTGTCCTGGGAAGCCACCACTATTGGGATGGCCTCAGGGACTTTGGAGGTTTATCCTATTAGTAGCCTTGTGGCCATTGGAATGGGCCCACAGAATTCCCTTGGTGAGGGCAATTACAGTCCTCACCTTGGCTCCAGGGGCCTGAACCTGTAGGCTGTGTAGGCTAGGGCTGTTTCGACAGTTGTCTGAAAACAGAAACTCGGCTTATGTTTCGGGTCATAGGTATGGCAGGACTGATCTACAGACCAGGAGGAGAACTCTTCGGGATATGCTAAAGGACGTGTGTGAGGCTCTTGCTCAAGTATTTATCTCTGGATATCGTGCCATTCATGGTCATGAAATTTCCGGGTGTCTTCATGGGAAATGGACGAGTCTTACTCCCTGGGGGTTTGGCCCAGTCCAAAGAGTTTGGGGTCATTCTGTGGGATGGAAGAAGTCCGTTTTTTTTTTTTTTGTTGTTGTTGTTTTGTTTGGTTTTGTTTTTCAAACTCAGGTGTCCCACCAAATGAGGGATTCCAGAGTAGAGCCCTGGGGAGGGGCGATTGGACAACCAGAAATCTGGTTAAAATTGGGGCTTAGGGACAGCTAGACTTGGGTTTCAGGGCGAGGGCACGGCATGTACCCCCTGAAGATCTGAAGCAATATCTCATGCATCTGAAGTCAGAGCGAGGATCAGACGTTGGCTCAGCTTGTGTTTTCTGTTCATGACGGCCCCTTCATAAAGGGAGCCGAATCTCGAGGCCGTGGAGGTTTTCCCACGTTTGGAGTAGTGGGATGCCCCCTCCTAGGATTCCTTCTGCGGGACAATTGAGACCTGTTGGACAGCTCCAGGACATCCCATATGGATGAGTCCAGACCTACGTTCGAGGATGGATGCCTGGGAAGCCCGCCTCGCATTCCAATTGTCTCCTAGCGACAAGACAGTTTAGATCTGATGGCTCTGCGGGAGCAACCGGGGTGGCTGAGTTGAAATGGACTTTCCTGAGGATGGGTCTAATGTGTGTTTGTGTCCATGAGGGCCTTGGAATGGGGCGGTGGCCCCGGGACCCTGAAGTATTCTCCTAAGCTTTTGACATAGCTCCCATGCACAAGTTTCCTTGTGGAGACGAGGTTTGTTCTGATGGGTGCCTCAGGAAATCCCCAATGCTGGTATTGGAATCCAGGGTTTTGAGGAGACATGCCTGTAAACCAAAGCAATGGATCCGATTTTGGCCTAGGGTCCTGTCTGGTTCAATCTTCTTCTCTGGGGACATCCATCTAGGGTATGAGTGGAGGTAGATGCTCAGCTGTTGTCAGACTGCCCTTTTTTGTCCCGGGCGACCTATACTATTGGGATGGCCTCAGGGACTTTGGAGGGTTCTCCTAATTTGTACGATTTTGGACAATGGAATGGGAGGAATTCCCATGGATTGGGTAGGCACAGTCCTAATGTGTGGCTCCAGGGTCCCCAGCCTGGAGGGTGTGTGGCCCAGGACTTTGAGGACAGAAGTCTGAAAACACAAACTCAGCTTATGTTTGGGGATGTAGGTATGGCAGGCCCGATCTACAAACCATGAGAAGACATCTTCAGGATATGAAGATAGTGCGAGTCTGAGGCGCTTGCTTAGGCTTTTGTCTCTGGATTTTGTATCAGCGATGGCCGTGGAATGTCGAGGAGGCCTCATGGGCCATGGACGAATCTTGCTCTCTGTGGATTTGGCCCGATCCCAATTGTTTTTCGTCAATCTGTGGGATGGGAGGACTCCTTTCAGGGTTGTTACATCCCGGTGTCCCACCAAAAGAGGAATTCCAAAGCAGAGCCCTGGGGAAGACTGAAGGGACAACCCGATCTATGGTTAAAAATTGGGGCCTAGGGGCATGGCAAGCCCAATATGCTGTCTCTCCATCCAGCCAATGAGAGACCTTACCTGAGGACTGGGCTCAGGCTGAGGGTCACAATGTGTGTGACCAATGTGGCCCGCAAGCATGGGCCGGGGCCTCATGGGCCACACTGGTATCAACTACACTGAAACATGGACAACATGCCAACCACAAGGTTTCTTGCCATGGGGAAAGAGTTCTGATTTCTGCATCATTTTTCAAACCCGGGCCCTGATTGGAGATAAGGTCGAGGTTCTGAATTCTGAGAAGAGAAGAGGTTGAGAAGAGATGACGAACTAAGGCCATGGCGGGTCCGATGTGCTCAGTGTGCGGCCTGCTGTCAGGGTGGGGCCAGGAGGTCCAGGCTCAGGCTGTGTCAGAAAGGGCATTAGTGCCCAGGTCAGCCTATATATTTGCGGTACAGCCGAATGGCGTGCCCCGTTGATCCTCATTTGGGGTTTCTGGGTAGCCCCAGAGGGCAATGATTTTCTTCTGGAGGGCAGGCAGAGTGCTGCTTTGTAGTTCTGGATTGCCAAATGGAGGGCTTGTGGGCCAGTAGTCTGAGGACGGAAGTCTGAGAACCCAAGCTAGGCCTAGGTTTCTGGGTGAGGATATGGAAGGCAAAATGTACAGAGCTGAATCGAGATCTCGTGCATCTGAAGTCAGGGCGAGGATCAGACGATCGCTCAGGTTGGACATTCTGTCCCTGATGGCCCCTTCTTGAAGGGGGGGTGGATCACGAGGCCATGGGGGTTTTCCCACGATGGGAGTTGTGAGAAGCTCACAACTGCAAAGATTCTTCTGCAGGACAATTGAGACCTGTTGGTTGGCTCCAGGACAACGATTCCGAGCAGGGTTCTAAGGATGGATGGCTGGGTAGCCCACCTCGCATTCCAATTGTCTCCAAGTAACAAGACAGGTTAGATCTGCTGGATCTGGGGGAGCCACCGAGGAGGCTGAGTTGAAATGGACTCTCCCGTGGTTGTGTCCTAAAATGATTTTGTGTCTATGGAGACCTTGGAATGAAGCGGTGGCACTGGGGCCCTGAAGGGTTCTCCTAAAGAGAGGCTTTCACACAGCTCCATCGTGCAAGTTTCCCATGTGTAGATGAGATTTGTTCTGATGGGTGAGTCAAGAAACAGCCATATGCTGTTATTGAAATCCAGGCCTCTGAGGAGAGATGCCTGGAACCCAAAGCAATGGATCCGATTAGGGCCTAGGGGCCTGTTCGTTCCTTTTTACGTCTCGGGACATCAGTCTACAAGTCTGAGTGCAGGTAGGTTCTCAGATGGGCTCAGATTGCTCCTTTTTGTCCTGGGAAGCCACCACTATTGGGATGGCCTCAGGGACTTTGGAGGTTTATCCTATTAGTAGCCTTGTGGCCATTGGAATGGGCCCACAGAATTCCCTTGGTGAGGGCAATTACAGTCCTCACCTTGGCTCCAGGGGCCTGAACCTGTAGGCTGTGTAGGCTAGGGCTGTTTCGACAGTTGTCTGAAAACAGAAACTCTCGGCTTATGTTTCGGGTCATAGGTATGGCAGGACTGATCTACAGACCAGGAGGAGAACTCTTCGGGATATGCTAAAGGACGTGTGTGAGGCTCTTGCTCAAGTATTTATCTCTGGATATCGTGCCATTCATGGTCATGAAATTTCCGGGTGTCTTCATGGGAAATGGACGAGTCTTACTCCCTGGGGGTTTGGCCCAGTCCAAAGAGTTTGGGGTCATTCTGTGGGATGGAAGAAGTCCGTTTTTTTTTTTTGTTGTTTTGTTTTTTTGGTTTTGTTTTTTTTTCAACTCAGGTGTCCCACCAAATGAGGGATTCCAGAGTAGAGCCCTGGGGAGGGGCGATTGGACAACCAGAAATCTGGTTAAAATTGGGGCTTAGGGACAGCTAGACTTGGGTTTCAGGGCGAGGGCACGGCATGTACCCCCTGAAGATCTGAAGCAATATCTCATGCATCTGAAGTCAGAGCGAGGATCAGACGTTGGCTCAGCTTGTGTTTTCTGTTCATGACGGCCCCTTCATAAAGGGAGCCGAATCTCGAGGCCGTGGAGGTTTTCCCACGTTTGGAGTAGTGGGATGCCCCCTCCTAGGATTCCTTCTGCGGGACAATTGAGACCTGTTGGACAGCTCCAGGACATCCCATATGGATGAGTCCAGACCTACGTTCGAGGATGGATGCCTGGGAAGCCCGCCTCGCATTCCAATTGTCTCCTAGCGACAAGACAGTTTAGATCTGATGGCTCTGCGGGAGCAACCGGGGTGGCTGAGTTGAAATGGACTTTCCTGAGGATGGGTCTAATGTGTGTTTGTGTCCATGAGGGCCTTGGAATGGGGCGGTGGCCCCGGGACCCTGAAGTATTCTCCTAAGCTTTTGACATAGCTCCCATGCACAAGTTTCCTTGTGGAGACGAGGTTTGTTCTGATGGGTGCCTCAGGAAATCCCCAATGCTGGTATTGGAATCCAGGGTTTTGAGGAGACATGCCTGTAAACCAAAGCAATGGATCCGATTTTGGCCTAGGGTCCTGTCTGGTTCAATCTTCTTCTCTGGGGACATCCATCTAGGGTATGAGTGGAGGTAGATGCTCAGCTGTTGTCAGACTGCCCTTTTTTGTCCCGGGCGACCTATACTATTGGGATGGCCTCAGGGACTTTGGAGGGTTCTCCTAATTTGTACGATTTTGGACAATGGAATGGGAGGAATTCCCATGGATTGGGTAGGCACAGTCCTAATGTGTGGCTCCAGGGTCCCCAGCCTGGAGGGTGTGTGGCCCAGGACTTTGAGGACAGAAGTCTGAAAACACAAACTCAGCTTATGTTTGGGGATGTAGGTATGGCAGGCCCGATCTACAAACCATGAGAAGACATCTTCAGGATATGAAGATAGTGCGAGTCTGAGGCGCTTGCTTAGGCTTTTGTCTCTGGATTTTGTATCAGCGATGGCCGTGGAATGTCGAGGAGGCCTCATGGGCCATGGACGAATCTTGCTCTCTGTGGATTTGGCCCGATCCCAATTGTTTTTCGTCAATCTGTGGGATGGGAGGACTCCTTTCAGGGTTGTTACATCCGGTGTCCCACCAAAAGAGGAATTCCAAAGCAGAGCCCTGGGGAAGACTGAAGGGACAACCCGATCTATGGTTAAAAATTGGGGCCTAGGGGCATGGCAAGCCCAATATGCTGTCTCTCCATCCAGCCAATGAGAGACCTTACCTGAGGACTGGGCTCAGGCTGAGGGTCACAATGTGTGTGACCAATGTGGCCCGCAAGCATGGGCCGGGCCTCATGGGCCACACTGGTATCAACTACACTGAAACATGGACAACATGCCAACCACAAGGTTTCTTGCCATGGGGAAAGAGTTCTGATTTCTGCATCATTTTCAAACCCGGGCCCTGATTGGAGATAAGGTCGAGGTTCTGAATTCTGAGAAGAGAAGAGGTTGAGAAGAGATGACGAACTAAGGCCATGGCGGGTCCGATGTGCTCAGTGTGCGGCCTGCTGTCAGGGTGGGGCCAGGAGGTCCAGGCTCAGGCTGTGTCAGAAAGGGCATTAGTGCCCAGGTCAGCCTATATATTTGCGGTACAGCCGAATGGCGTGCCCCGTTGATCCTCATTTGGGGTTTCTGGGTAGCCCCAGAGGGCAATGATTTTCTTCTGGAGGGCAGGCAGAGTGCTGCTTTGTAGTTCTGGATTGCCAAATGGAGGGCTTGTGGGCCAGTAGTCTGAGGACGGAAGTCTGAGAACCCAAGCTAGGCCTAGGTTTCTGGGTGAGGATATGGAAGGCAAAATGTACAGAGCTGAATCGAGATCTCGTGCATCTGAAGTCAGGGCGAGGATCAGACGATCGCTCAGGTTGGACATTCTGTCCCTGATGGCCCCTTCTTGAAGGGGGGGGGTGGATCACGAGGCCATGGGGGTTTTCCCACGATGGGAGTTGTGAGAAGCTCACAACTGCAAAGATTCTTCTGCAGGACAATTGAGACCTGTTGGTTGGCTCCAGGACAACGATTCCGAGCAGGGTTCTAAGGATGGATGGCTGGGTAGCCCACCTCGCATTCCAATTGTCTCCAAGTAACAAGACAGGTTAGATCTGCTGGATCTGGGGGAGCCACCGAGGAGGCTGAGTTGAAATGGACTCTCCCGTGGTTGTGTCCTAAAATGATTTTGTGTCTATGGAGACCTTGGAATGAAGCGGTGGCACTGGGGCCCTGAAGGGTTCTCCTAAAGAGAGGCTTTCACACAGCTCCATCGTGCCAGTTTCCCATGTGTAGATGAGATTTGTTCTGATGGGTGAGTCAAGAAACAGCCATATGCTGTTATTGAAATCCAGGCCTCTGAGGAGAGATGCCTGGAACCCAAGCAATGGATCCGATTAGGGCCTAGGGCCTGTTTCGTTCCTTTTTTACGTCTCGGGACATCAGTCTACAAGTCTGAGTGCAGGTAGGTTCTCAGATGGGCTCAGATTGCTCCTTTTTGTCCTGGGAAGCCACCACTATTGGGATGGCCTCAGGGACTTTGGAGGTTTATCCTATTAGTAGCCTTGTGGCCATTGGAATGGGCCCACAGAATTCCCTTGGTGAGGGCAATTACAGTCCTCACCTTGGCTCCAGGGGCCTGAACCTGTAGGCTGTGTAGGCTAGGGCTGTTTCGACAGTTGTCTGAAAACAGAAACTCGGCTTATGTTTCGGGTCATAGGTATGGCAGGACTGATCTACAGACCAGGAGGAGAACTCTTCGGGATATGCTAAAGGACGTGTGTGAGGCTCTTGCTCAAGTATTTATCTCTGGATATCGTGCCATTCATGGTCATGAAATTTCCGGGTGTCTTCATGGGAAATGGACGAGTCTTACTCCCTGGGGGTTTGGCCCAGTCCAAAGAGTTTGGGGTCATTCTGTGGGATGGAAGAAGTCCGTTTTTTTTTTTTGTTGTTTTGTTTTTTTTGTTTTGTTTTTCAAACTCAGGTGTCCCACCAAATGAGGGATTCCAGAGTAGAGCCCTGGGGAGGGGCGATTGGACAACCAGAAATCTGGTTAAAATTGGGGCTTAGGGACAGCTAGACTTGGGTTTCAGGGCGAGGGCACGGCATGTACCCCCTGAAGATCTGAAGCAATATCTCATGCATCTGAAGTCAGAGCGAGGATCAGACGTTGGCTCAGCTTGTGTTTTCTGTTCATGACGGCCCCTTCATAAAGGGAGCCGAATCTCGAGGCCGTGGAGGTTTTCCCACGTTTGGAGTAGTGGGATGCCCCCTCCTAGGATTCCTTCTGCGGGACAATTGAGACCTGTTGGACAGCTCCAGGACATCCCATATGGATGAGTCCAGACCTACGTTCGAGGATGGATGCCTGGGAAGCCCGCCTCGCATTCCAATTGTCTCCTAGCGACAAGACAGTTTAGATCTGATGGCTCTGCGGGAGCAACCGGGGTGGCTGAGTTGAAATGGACTTTCCTGAGGATGGGTCTAATGTGTGTTTGTGTCCATGAGGGCCTTGGAATGGGGCGGTGGCCCCGGGACCCTGAAGTATTCTCCTAAGCTTTTGACATAGCTCCCATGCACAAGTTTCCTTGTGGAGACGAGGTTTGTTCTGATGGGTGCCTCAGGAAATCCCCAATGCTGGTATTGGAATCCAGGGTTTGAGGAGACATGCCTGTAAACCAAAGCAATGGATCCGATTTTGGCCTAGGGTCCTGTCTGGTTCAATCTTCTTCTCTGGGGACATCCATCTAGGGTATGAGTGGAGGTAGATGCTCAGCTGTTGTCAGACTGCCCTTTTTTGTCCCGGGCGACCTATACTATTGGGATGGCCTCAGGGACTTTGGAGGGTTCTCCTAATTTGTACGATTTTGGACAATGGAATGGGAGGAATTCCCATGGATTGGGTAGGCACAGTCCTAATGTGTGGCTCCAGGGTCCCCAGCCTGGAGGGTGTGTGGGCCCAGGACTTTGAGGACAGAAGTCTGAAAACACAAACTCAGCTTATGTTTGGGGATGTAGGTATGGCAGGCCCGATCTACAAACCATGAGAAGACATCTTCAGGATATGAAGATAGTGCGAGTCTGAGGCGCTTGCTTAGGCTTTTGTCTCTGGATTTTGTATCAGCGATGGCCGTGGAATGTCGAGGAGGCCTCATGGGCCATGGACGAATCTTGCTCTCTGTGGATTTGGCCCGATCCCAATTGTTTTTTCGTCAATCTGTGGGATGGGAGGACTCCTTTCAGGGTTGTTACATCCGGTGTCCCCACCAAAAGAGGAATTCCAAAGCAGAGCCCTGGGGAAGACTGAAGGGACAACCCGATCTATGGTTAAAAAATTGGGGCCTAGGGGCATGGCAAGCCCAATATGCTGTCTCTCCATCCAGCCAATGAGAGACCTTACCTGAGGACTGGGCTCAGGCTGAGGGTCACAATGTGTGTGACCAATGTGGCCCGCAAGCATGGGCCGGGCCTCATGGGCCACACTGGTATCAACTACACTGAAACATGGACAACATGCCAACCACAAGGTTTCTTGCCATGGGGAAAGAGTTCTGATTTCTGCATCATTTTCAAACCCGGGCCCTGATTGGAGATAAGGTCGAGGTTCTGAATTCTGAGAAGAGAAGAGGTTGAGAAGAGATGACGAACTAAGGCCATGGCGGGTCCGATGTGCTCAGTGTGCGGCCTGCTGTCAGGGTGGGGCCAGGAGGTCCAGGCTCAGGCTGTGTCAGAAAGGGCATTAGTGCCCAGGTCAGCCTATATATTTGCGGTACAGCCGAATGGCGTGCCCCGTTGATCCTCATTTGGGGTTTTCTGGGTAGCCCCAGAGGGCAATGATTTTCTTCTGGAGGGCAGGCAGAGTGCTGCTTTGTAGTTCTGGATTGCCAAATGGAGGGCTTGTGGGCCAGTAGTCTGAGGACGGAAGTCTGAGAACCCAAGCTAGGCCTAGGTTTCTGGGTGAGGATATGGAAGGCAAAATGTACAGAGCTGAATCGAGATCTCGTGCATCTGAAGTCAGGGCGAGGATCAGACGATCGCTCAGGTTGGACATTCTGTCCCTGATGGCCCCTTCTTGAAGGGGGGGGGTGTGGATCACGAGGCCATGGGGGTTTTTCCCACGATGGGAGTTGTGAGAAGCTCACAACTGCAAAGATTCTTCTGCAGGACAATTGAGACCTGTTGGTTGGCTCCAGGACAACGATTCCGAGCAGGGTTCTAAGGATGGATGGCTGGGTAGCCCACCTCGCATTCCAATTGTCTCCAAGTAACAAGACAGGTTAGATCTGCTGGATCTGGGGGAGCCACCGAGGAGGCTGAGTTGAAATGGACTCTCCCGTGGTTGTGTCCTAAAATGATTTTGTGTCTATGGAGACCTTGGAATGAAGCGGTGGCACTGGGGCCCTGAAGGGTTCTCCTAAAGAGAGGCTTTCACACAGCTCCATCGTGCCAGTTTCCCATGTGTAGATGAGATTTGTTCTGATGGGTGAGTCAAGAAACAGCCATACGCTGTTATTGAAATCCAGGCCTCTGAGGAGAGATGCCTGGAACCAAAAGCAATGGATCCGATTAGGGCCTAGGGGCCTGTTCGTTCCTTTTTACGTCTCGGGACATCAGTCTACAAGTCTGAGTGCAGGTAGGTTCTCAGATGGGCTCAGATTGCTCCTTTTTGTCCTGGGAAGCCACCACTATTGGGATGGCCTCAGGGACTTTGGAGGTTTATCCTATTAGTAGCCTTGTGGCCATTGGAATGGGCCCACAGAATTCCCTTGGTGATGGCAATTACAGTCCTCACCTTGGCTCCAGGGGCCTGAACCTGTAGGCTGTGTAGGCTAGGGCTGTTTCGACAGTTGTCTGAAAACAGAAACTCGGCTTATGTTTCCGGTCATAGGTATGGCAGGACTGATCTACAGACCAGGAGGAGAACTCTTCGGGATATGAAAAAGGGCGAGTGTGAGGCTCTTGCTCAAGTATTTATCTCTGGATATCGTGCCATTCATGGTCATGAAATTTCCGGGTGTCTTCATGGGAAATGGACGAGTCTTACTCCCTGGGGGTTTGGCCCAGTCCAAAGAGTTTGGGGTCATTCTGTGGGATGGAAGAAGTCCGTTTTTTTTGTTGTTGTTGTTTTGTTTGGTTTTGTTTTTCAAACTCAGGTGTCCCACCAAATGAGGGATTCCAGAGTAGAGCCCTGGGGAGGGGCGATTGGACAACCAGAAATCTGTTTAAAATTGGGGCTTAGGGACAGCTAGACTTGGGTTTCAGGGCGAGGGCACGGCATGTACCCCCTGAAGATCTGAAGCAATATCTCATGCATCTGAAGTCAGAGCGAGGATCAGACGTTGGCTCAGCTTGTGTTTTCTGTTCATGACGGCCCCATCATAAAGGGAGCCGAATCTCGAGGCCGTGGAGGTTTTCCCACGTTTGGAGTAGTGGGATGCCCCCTCCTAGGATTCCTTCTGCGGGACAATTGAGACCTGTTGGACAGCTCCAGGACATCCCATATGGATGAGTCCAGACCTACGTTCGAGGATGGATGCCTGGGAAGCCCGCCTCGCATTCCAATTGTCTCCTAGCGACAAGACAGTTTAGATCTGATGGCTCTGCGGGAGCAACCGGGGTGGCTGAGTTGAAATGGACTTTCCTGAGGATGGGTCTAATGTGTGTTTGTGTCCATGAGGGCCTTGGAATGGGGCGGTGGCCCCGGGACCCTGAAGTATTCTCCTAAGCTTTTGACATAGCTCCCATGCACAAGTTTCCTTGTGGAGACGAGGTTTGTTCTGATGGGTGCCTCAGGAAATCCCCAATGCTGGTATTGGAATCCAGGGTTTTTGAGGAGACATGCCTGTAAACCAAAGCAATGGATCCGATTTTGGCCTAGGGTCCTGTCTGGTTCAATCTTCTTCTCTGGGGACATCCATCTAGGGTATGAGTGGAGGTAGATGCTCAGCTGTTGTCAGACTGCCCTTTTTTGTCCCGGGCGACCTATACTATTGGGATGGCCTCAGGGACTTTGGAGGGTTCTCCTAATTTGTACGATTTTGGACAATGGAATGGGAGGCATTCCCATGGATTGGGTAGGCACAGTCCTAATGTGTGGCTCCAGGGTCCCCAGCCTGGAGGGTGTGTGGCCCAGGACTTTGAGGACAGAAGTCTGAAAACACAAACTCAGCTTATGTTTGGGGATGTAGGTATGGCAGGCCCGATCTACAAACCATGAGAAGACATCTTCAGGATATGAAGATAGTGCGAGTCTGAGGCGCTCGCTTAGGATTTTGTCTCTGGATTTTGTATCAGCGATGGCCGTGGAATGTCGAGGAGGCCTCATGGGCCATGGACGAATCTTGCTCTCTGTGGATTTGGCCCGATCCCAATTGTTTTTCGTCAATCTGTGGGATGGGAGGACTCCTTTCAGGGTTGTTACATCCGGTGTCCCACCAAAAGAGGAATTCCAAAGCAGAGCCCTGGGGAAGACTGAAGGGACAACCCGATCTATGGTTAAAAATTGGGGCCTAGGGGCATGGCAAGCCCAATATGCTGTCTCTCCATCCAGCCAATGAGAGACCTTACCTGAGGACTAGGCTCAGGCTGAGGGTCACAATGTGTGTGACCAATGTGGCCCGCAAGCATGGGCAGGGCCCCATGGGCCACACTGGTATCAACTACACTGAAACATGGACAACATGCCAACCACAAGGTTTCTTGCAATGGGGAAAGAGTTCTGATTTCTGCATCATTTTCAAACCCGGGCCCTGATTGGAGATAAGGTCGAGGTTCTGAATTCTGAGAAGAGAAGAGGTTGAGAAGAGATGACGAACTAAGGCCATGGCGGGTCCGATGTGCTCAGTGTGCGGCCTGCTGTCAGGGTGGGGCCAGGAGGTCCAGGCTCAGGCTGTGTCAGAAAGGGCATTAGTGCCCAGGTCAGCCTATATATTTGCGGTACAGCCGAATGGCGTGCCCCGTTGATCCTCATTTGGGGTTTCTGGGTAGCCCCAGAGGGCAATGATTTTCTTCTGGAGGGCAGGCAGAGTGCTGCTTTGTAGTTCTGGATTGCCAAATGGAGGGCTTGTGGGCCAGTAGTCTGAGGACGGAAGTCTGAGAACCCAAGCTAGGCCTAGGTTTCTGGGTGAGGATATGGAAGGCAAAATGTACAGAGCTGAATCGAGATCTCGTGCATCTGAAGTCAGGGCGACGAACAGACGATCGCTCAGGTTGGACATTCTGTCCCTGATGGCCCCTTCTTGAAGGGGGGGTGGATCACGAGGCCATGGGGGTTTTCCCACGATGGGAGTTGTGAGAAGCTCACAACTGCAAAGATTCTTCTGCAGGACAATTGAGACCTGTTGGTTGGCTCCAGGACAACGATTCCGAGCAGGGTTCTAAGGATGGATGGCTGGGTAGCCCACCTTGCATTCCAATTGTCTCCAAGTAACAAGACAGGTTAAATCTGCTGGATCTGGTGGAGCCACCGAGGAGGCTGAGTTGAAATGGACTCTCCCGTGGTTGTGTCCTAAAATGATTTTGTGTCTATGGAGACCTTGGAATGAAGCGGTGGCACTGGGGCCCTGAAGGGTTCTCCTAAAGAGAGGCTTTCACACAGCTCCATCGTGCAAGTTTCCCATGTGTAGATGAGATTTGTTCTGATGGGTGAGTCAAGAAACAGCCATATGCTGTTATTGAAATCCAGGCCTCTGAGGAGAGATGCCTGGAAACCAAGGCAATGGATCCGATTAGGGCCTAGGGGCCTGTTCGTTCCTTTTTACGTCTCGGGACATCAGTCTACAAGTCTGAGTGCAGGTAGGTTCTCAGATGGGCTCAGATTGCTCCTTTTTGTCCTGGGAAGCCACCACTATTGGGATGGCCTCAGGGACTTTGGAGGTTTATCCTATTAGTAGCCTTGTGGCCATTGGAATGGGCCCACAGAATTCCCTTGGTGAGGGCAATTACAGTCCTCACCTTGGCTCCAGGGGCCTGAACCTGTAGGCTGTGTAGGCTAGGGCTGTTTCGACAGTTGTCTGAAAACAGAAACTCGGCTTATGTTTCCGGTCATAGGTATGGCAGGATGATCTACAGACCAGCAGGAGAACTCTTCGGGATATGAAAAAGGGCATGTTTGAGGCTCTTGCTCAAGTATTTATCTCTGGATATCGTGCCATTCATGGTCATGAAATTTCCGGGTGTCTTCATGGGAAATGGACGAGTCTTACTCCCTGGGGGTTTGGCCCAGTCCAAAGAGTTTGGGGTCATTCTGTGGGATGGAAGAAGTCCGTTTTTTTTTTTGTTGTTTTTTTTTTTGGTTTTGTTTTTCAAACTCAGGTGTCCCACCAAATGAGGGATTCCAGAGTAGAGCCCTGGGGAGGGGCGATTGGACAACCAGAAATCTGGTTAAAATTGGGGCTTAGGGACAGCTAGACTTGGGTTTCAGGGCGAGGGCACGGCATGTACCCCCTGAAGATCTGAAGCAATATCTCATGCATCTGAAGTCAGAGCGAGGATCAGACGTTGGCTCAGCTTGTGTTTTCTGTTCATGACGGCCCCATCATAAAGGGAGCCGAATCTCGAGGCCGTGGAGGTTTTCCCACGTTTGGAGTAGTGGGATGCCCCCTCCTAGGATTCCTTCTGCGGGACAATTGAGACCTGTTGGACAGCTCCAGGACATCCCATATGGATGAGTCCAGACCTACGTTCGAGGATGGATGCCTGGGAAGCCCGCCTCGCATTCCAATTGTCTCCTAGCGACAAGACAGTTTAGATCTGATGGCTCTGCGGGAGCAACCGGGGTGGCTGAGTTGAAATGGACTTTCCTGAGGATGGGTCTAATGTTGTGTTTGTGTCCATGAGGGCCTTGGAATGGGGCGGTGGCCCCGGGACCCTGAAGTATTCTCCTAAGCTTTTGACATAGCTCCCATGCACAAGTTTCCTTGTGGAGACGAGGTTTGTTCTGATGGGTGCCTCAGGAAATCCCCAATGCTGGTATTGGAATCCAGGGTTTTGAGGAGACATGCCTGTAAACCAAAGCAATGGATCCGATTTTGGCCTAGGGTCCTGTCTGGTTCAATCTTCTTCTCAGGGGACATCCATCTAGGGTATGAGTGGAGGTAGATGCTCAGCTGTTGTCAGACTGCCCTTTTTTGTCCCGGGCGACCTATACTATTGGGATGGCCTCAGGGACTTTGGAGGGTTCTCCTAATTTGTACGATTTTGGACAATGGAATGGGAGGAATTCCCATGGATTGGGTAGGCACAGTCCTAATGTGTGGCTCCAGGGTCCCCAGCCTGGAGGGTGTGTGGCCCAGGACTTTGAGGACAGAAGTCTGAAAACACAAACTCAGCTTATGTTTGGGGATGTAGGTATGGCAGGCCCGATCTACAAACCATGAGAAGACATCTTCAGGATATGAAGATAGTGCGAGTCTGAGGCGCTTGCTTAGGCTTTTGTCTCTGGATTTTGTATCAGCGATGGCCGTGGAATGTCGAGGAGGCCTCATGGGCCTGGACGAATCTTGCTCTCTGTGGATTTGGCCCGATCCCAATTGTTTTTCGTCAATCTGTGGGATGGGAGGACTCCTTTCAGGGTTGTTCCATTCGGTGTCCCACCAAAAGAGGAATTCCAAAGCAGAGCCCTGGGGAAGACTGAAGGGACAACCCGATCTATGGTTAAAAATTGGGGCCTAGGGGCATGGCAAGCCCAATATGCTGTCTCTCCATCCAGCCAATGAGAGACCTTACCTGAGGACTGGGCTCAGGCTGAGGGTCACAATGTGTGTGACCAATGTGGCCCGCAAGCATGGGCCGGGCCTCATGGGCCACACTGGTATCAACTACACTGAAACATGGACAACATGCCAACCACAAGGTTTCTTGCCATGGGGAAAGAGTTCTGATTTCTGCATCATTTTCAAACCCGGGCCCTGATTGGAGATAAGGTCGAGGTTCTGAATTCTGAGAAGAGAAGAGGTTGAGAAGAGATGACGAATTAAGGCCATGGCGGGTCCGATGTGCTCAGTGTGCGGCCTGCTGTCAGGGTGGGGCCAGGAGGTCCAGGCTCAGGCTGTGTCAGAAAGGGCATTAGTGCCCAGGTCAGCCTATATATTTGCGGTACAGCCGAATGGCGTGCCCCGTTGATCCTCATTTGGGGTTTCTGGGTAGCCCCAGAGGGCAATGATTTTCTTCTGGAGGGCAGGCAGAGTGCTGCTTTGTAGTTCTGGATTGCCAAATGGAGGGCTTGTGGGCCAGTAGTCTGAGGACGGAAGTCTGAGAACCCAAGCTAGGCCTAGGTTTCTGGGTGAGGATATGGAAGGCAAAATGTACAGAGCTGAATCGAGATCTCGTGCTTCTGAATCAGGGCGAGGATCAGACGATCGCTCAGGTTGGACATTCTGTCCCTGATGGCCCCTTCTTGAAGGGGGGGTGGATCACGAGGCCATGGGGGTTTTCCCTCGATGGGAGTTGGGAGAAGCTCACAACTGCAAAGATTCTTCTGCAGGACAATTGAGACCTGTTGGTTGGCTCCAGGACAACGATTCCGAGCAGGGTTCTAAGGATGGATGGCTGGGTAGCCCACCTCGCATTCCAATTGTCTCCAAGTAACAAGACAGGTTAGATCTGCTGGATCTGGGGGAGCCACCGAGGAGGCTGAGTTGAAATGGACTCTCCCGTGGTTGTGTCCTAAAATGATTTTGTGTCTATGGAGACCTTGGAATGAAGCGGTGGCACTGGGGCCCTGAAGGGTTCTCCTAAAGAGAGGCTTTCACACAGCTCCATCGTGCAAGTTTCCCATGTGTAGATGAGATTTGTTCTGATGGGTGAGTCAAAAAAACAGCCATATGCTGTTATTGAAATCCAGGCCTCTGAGGAGAGATGCCTGGAAACCAAAGCAATGGATCCGATTAGGGCCTAGGGGCCTGTTCGTTCCTTTTTACGTCTCGGGACATCAGTCTACAAGTCTGAGTGCAGGTAGGTTCTCAGATGGGCTCAGTTTGCTCCTTTTTGTCCTGGGAAGCCACCACTATTGGGATGGCCTCAGGGACGCGGAGGTTTATCCTATTAGTAGCCTTGTGGCCATTGGAATGGGCCCACAGAATTCCCTTGGTGAGGGCAATTACAGTCCTCACCTTGGCTCCAGGGGCCTGAACCTGTAGGCTGTGTAGGCTAGGGCTGTTTCGACAGTTGTCTGAAAACAGAAACTCGGCTTATGTTTCGGGTCATAGGTATGGCAGGAGTGATCTACAGACCAGGAGGAGAACTCTTCGGGATATGCTAAAGGACGTGTGTGAGGCTCTTGCTCAAGTATTTATCTCTGGATATCGTGCCATTCATGGTCATGAAATTTCCGGGTGTCTTCATGGGAAATGGACGAGTCTTACTCCCTGGGGGTTTGGCCCAGTCCAAAGAGTTTGGGGTCATTCTGTGGGATGGAAGAATTCTTTTTTGTTTGTTTGTTTTTTTGTTTGGTTTTGTTTTTCAAACTCAGGTGGCCCACCAAATGAGGGATTCCAGAGTGGAGTCCTGGGGAGGGGCGATTGGACAACCAGAAATCTGGTTAAAATTGGGGCTTAGGGACAGCTAGACTTGGGTTTCAGGGCGAGGGCACGGCATGTACCCCCTGAAGATCTGAAGCAATATCTCATGCATCTGAAGTCAGAGCGAGGATCAGACGTTGGCTCAGCTTGTGTTTTCTGTTCATGACGGCCCCTTCATAAAGGGAGCCGAATCTCGAGGCCGTGGAGGTTTTCCCACGTTTGGAGTAGTGGGATGCCCCCTCCTAGGATTCCTTCTGCGGGACAATTGAGACCTGTTGGACAGCTCCAGGACATCCCATATGGATGAGTCCAGACCTACGTTCGAGGATGGATGCCTGGGAAGCCCGCCTCGCATTCCAATTGTCTCCTAGCGACAAGACAGTTTAGATCTGATGGCTCTGCGGGAGCAACCGGGGTGGCTGAGTTGAAATGGACTTTCCTGAGGTGAGTCTAATGTGTGTTTGTGTCCATGAGGGCCTTGGAATGGGGCGGTGGCCCCGGGACCCTGAAGTATTCTCCTAAGCTTTTGACATAGCTCCCATGCACAAGTTTCCTTGTGGAGACGAGGTTTGTTCTGATGGGTGCCTCAGGAAATCCCCAATGCTGGTATTGGAATCCAGGGTTTTGAGGAGACATGCCTGTAAACCAAAGCAATGGATCCGATTTTGGCCTAGGGTCCTGTCTGGTTCAATCTTCTTCTCTGGGGACATCCATCTAGGGTATGAGTGGAGGTAGATGCTCAACTGTTGTCAGACTGCCCTTTTTTGTCCCGGGCGACCTATACTATTGGGATGGCCTCAGGGACTTTGGAGGGTTCTCCTAATTTGTACGATTTTGGACAATGGAATGGGAGGAATTCCCATGGATTGGGTAGGCACAGTCCTAATGTGTGGCTCCAGGGTCCCCAGCCTGGAGGGTGTGTGGCCCAGGACTTTGAGGACAGAAGTCTGAAAACACAAACTCAGCTTATGTTTGGGGATGTAGGTATGGCAGGCCCGATCTACAAACCATGAGAAGACATCTTCAGGATATGAAGATAGTGCGAGTCTGAGGCGCTTGCTTAGGCTTTTGTCTCTGGATTTTGTATCAGCGATGGCCGTGGAATGCCGAGGAGGCCTCATGGGCCTGGACGAATCTTGCTCTCTGTGGATTTGGCCCGATCCCAATTGTTTTTCGTCAATCTGTGGGATGGGAGGACTCCTTTCAGGGTTGTTCCATTCGGTGTCCCACCAAAAGAGGAATTCCAAAGCAGAGCCCTGGGGAAGACTGAAGGGACAACCCGATCTATGGTTAAAAATTGGGGCCTAGGGGCATGGCAAGCCCAATATGCTGTCTCTCCATCCAGCCAATGAGAGACCTTACCTGAGGACTGGGCTCAAGCTGAGGGTCACAATGTGTGTGACCAATGTGGCCCGCAAGCATGGGCCGGGCCTCATGGGCCACACTGGTATCAACTACACTGAAACATGGACAACATGCCAACCACAAGGTTTCTTGCCATGGGGAAAGAGTTCTGATTTCTGCATCATTTTCAAACCCGGGCCCTGATTGGAGATAAGGTCGAGGTTCTGAATTCTGAAAACCGAGGTTGAGAAGAGATGATAAACTAAGGCCATGGTGGGTCCGATGTGCTCAGTGTGTGGCCTGCTGTCAGGGTGGGGCCAGGAGGTCCAGGCTCAGGCTGTGTCAGAAAGGGCATTAGTGCCCAGGTCAGCCTATATATTTGCGGTACAGCCGAATGGCGTGCCCCGTTGATCCTCATTTGGGGTTTCTGGGTAGCCCCAGAGGGCAATGATTTTCTTCTGGAGGGCAGGCAGAGTGCTGCTTTGTAGTTCTGGATTGCCAAATGGAGGGCTTGTGGGCCAGTAGTCTGAGGACGGAAGTCTGAGAACCCAAGCTAGGTCTAGGTTTCTGGGTGAGGATATGGAAGGCAAAATGTACAGAGCTGAATCGAGATCTCGTGCATCTGAAGTCAGGGCGAGGATCAGACGATCGCTCAGGTTGGACATTCTGTCCCTGATGGCCCCTTCTAGAAGGGGGGGTGGATCACGAGGCCATGGGGGTTTTCCCACGATGGGAGTTGTGAGAAGCCCACAACTGCAAAGATTCTTCTGCAGGACAATTGAGACCTGTTGGTTGGCTCCAGGCTAACGATTCCGAGCAGGGTTCTAAGGATGGATGGCTGGGTAGCCCACCTCGCATTCCAATTGTCTCCTAGCAACAAGACAAGTTAGATCTGCTGGATCTCGCGGTGCAACCGAATACGCTGAGTTGAAATGGATTCTCGTGTGGATGGGTCCTAATGTGTTTTTGTGTCTATGGATACCTTGGAATGATGCGGTGGCACTGGGGCAATGAAGGGTTCTCCTAAGCAGTCGCTTTGACATCATTCCCACGTGCAAGTTTTCCGTGTATAGATGAGATTTGTTCTGGTGGGTGAGTCAATAAACAGCCATATGCTGGTACTGAAATCCAGGACTCTGAGGAGAGATGCCTGGAAACGAAAGCAATGGATCCGATTAGGGCCTAGGGGCTTGTTCGTTCCTTTTTAACTCTGGGGATATCAGTCTACAAGTCTGAGTGCAGGTAGGTTCTCAGATGGGCTCAGATTGCTCCTGTTTGTCCTGGGAAGCCACCACTATTGGGATGGCCTCAGGGACTTTGGAGATTTATCCTATTAGTAGCGTTGTGGCCATTGGAATGGGCACACAGAATTCCCTTGGAGAGGGCAATTACAGTCCTAAGCTTGGCTCCAGGGGCCTAAGCCTGTAGGCTGTGTAGGCCAGGGCTGTTTGGACAGTTGTCTGAAAACACAAACTCGGCTTATGTTTCGGGTCATAGGTATGGCAGGACTGATCTACAGACCATGAGGAGAACTCTTCGGGATACGAAAAAAGGGCGAGTGTGAGGCTCTTGCTCAAGTATTTATCTCTGGATATCATGGCCTTCATGGTCATGAAATTTCCGTGTGACTTCATGGGAAATGGACAAGTCTTACTCCCTGGGGGTTTGGCCCAATCCAAAGAGTTTGGGGTCATTATATGGGACGGAAGAAGTCCGTTTTTTGTTGTTGTTGTTTTGTTTTCTTTTGTTTTTCAAACTCAGGTGTCCCACCAAATGAGGGATTCTAGAGTAGAGCCCTGGGGAGGAGTGATTTGACAACCAGAAATCTGGTTAAATTTGGGTCCTAGGGACAGCTAGACTTGGGTTTCAGGGCGAGGTCATGGCATGTATCCCCTGAAGATCTGAAGCAATATCTCATGAATCTGAAGTCACAGTGAGGATCAGACGTTGGCTCAGCTTGGATTTTCTGTTCATGACGGCCCCTTCATAAAGGGAGCCGAATCTCGAGGCCGTGGAGGTTTTCCCACGTTGGGAGTGGTGGGATGCCCCCTCCAAGAATTCCTTCTGCGGGATAATTGAGACCTGTTGGACAGCTCCAGGACATCCCATATGGATGAGTCCAGACCTACGTTCGAGGATGGATGCCTGGGAAGCCCGCCTCGCATTCCAATTGTCTCCTAGCGACAAGACAGTTTAGATATGATGGCTCTGCGGGAGCAACCGGGGTGGCTGAGTTGAAATGGACTTTCCTGAGGATGGGTCTCTTGTGTGTTTGTGTCCATGAGGGCCTTGGAATGGGGCGGTGGCACCGGGACCCTGAAGTTTTCTCCTAAGCTTTTGACATAGCTCCCATGCACAAGTTTCCTTGTGGAGACGAGGTTTGTTCTGATGGGTGCCTCAGGAAAACCCCAATGCTGGTATTGGAATCCAGGGTTTTGAGGAGACATGCCTGTAAACCAAAGCAATGGATCCGATTTTGGCCTAGGGTCCTATCTGGTTCAATCTTCTTCTCTGGGGACATCTTTCTAGGGCATGAGTGGAGTTAGATGCTCAGCTGGTGTCAGTCTGACCTTTTTTGTCCCGGGCGACCTATACTATTGGGATGGCCTCAGGGACTTTGGAGGGTTCTCCTAAATTGTAAGATTTTGGAAAATGGAATGGGCAGAATTCCCATGGATTGGGTAGTCACAGTCCAAATGTGTGTCTCCAAGTTCCCCAGCCTGGAGGGTGTGTGGCCCAGGACTTTGAGGACAGAAGTCTAAAACACAAACTCAGCTTATGTTTGGGGACGTAGGTATGGCAGGCCCGATCTAAAAAACCATGAGAAGACATCTTCAGGATATGAAGATAGTGCGAGTCTGAGGCGCTTGCTTAGGCTTTTGTCTCTGGATTTTGTATCAGCGATGGCCGTGGAATGTCGAGGAGGCCTCATGGGCCATGGACGAATCTTGCTCTCTGTGGATTTGGCCCGATCCCAATTGTTTTTCGTCAATCTGTTGGATGGAGTACTCCTTTCAGGGTTGTTACATCAGGTGTCCACCAAAAGAGGAATTCCAAATCAGAGCCCTGGGGAAGAGTGAAGGGACAACACGAACTATGGTTAAAAATTGGGGCCTAGGGGCATGGCAAGCGAAATATGCTGTCTCTTCATCCAGCTACTGAGAAGCCTTACCTGAGAACTGGGCTAAGGCTGAGGGTCACAATGTGTGTTTGCTACCTATCTGGACCGTGAGCAATGGCGGGGCCTTAAGGGACACACTGGTTTCCACTACACTGAACGTTCGGCAACAAGTCAACCACAAGTTTTCCTGCCATCGGGAAGGAGTTCAGATTTCTGCATCATTTTCAAACCTGGGCAGTGATTGGAGATAAGGTCTAGGTTCTGAAACCTGAAAACTGAGGTTGGGAAGGGATAACGACCTAAGGCCATGGGGGGTCTGAAGTACTCAGTTTGTAGTCAGCTGTCTGGGTGGGCCTAGGAGGTCCAGGCTCAGGCTGTGTCAGAAAGGGTATTATTGCCCAGGTCATCCTATATATTTTGGGTATAGCCAAGTGTCGTGCAGGTTGATCTTCATTTGGGGTTTCTAGGTAGCCCAGAGGGCAATGTATTTCTTCTGCAGGGCAGGTAGAGTGCTGCATTGTAGTTCTGGATTGCCAAACTGGAGGGCTTGTGAGCCAGTAGTCTGTGGACAGAAGTCTGAAGACACAAGCAAGGCTTAGGTTTCTGGGTGAGGAAATGGCAGGCACAATCTACAGACCTGAACCGAGATCTCGTGCATCTGAAGTCAGGGTGAGGATCAGACGATCGCTCAGTTTGGACCTTATGTCCCTGAAGGCCCCTTTATGAAGGGGGGGGCGATCATGTGGCCATGGGGGTTCTCTCATGATGGGAGTTCTGAAAAGCTCCCAACTGCAAAGATTCTTCTGCATGACAATTGAGACCTGTTGGTTGGCTCCAGGCCAATGATTCCGAGCAGGGTTTTAAGGATGGATGGCGGGGTAGGCCACCTCACATTCCAATTGTCTCCAAGTAACAAGACAAGTTAGATCTGCTGGATCTCGCGGAGCAACCCAATACGCTCAGTTGAAATAGACTCTCTTATGGATGGGTCCTAATGTGTTTTTGTGTCTATGGAGACCTTGTTGGGGCAGTGGCACACAGGCCCTGAAGGATTCTCCTAACTGGATATTTTGAGACATCTTCAAAGGATAATTTTCCCATGTGGAGAAGACATTTGTTCTGATTGCTGCCTCATGAAATCCCCATATGCTAATATTGGAAACCAGGCCTCTGAGGAGAGATACCTGTAACCGAAAGCAATGAATCTGATTCAGGCCTAGGGGCCTGTCTGATTCAATCTTCTTCTCTGGGGACATCCATCTACGCTGAGTAGAGGTAGATGCTCAGCTGGTTTCAGATGACCCTTGTTTGTCCTGGCCGGCCTACATTATTGTGATGTCCTTGGGGACTCTGGAGGTTTTTCCTAATTTGTACGATTGTGGACAATGAAATGGGCAGAATTCCCGTGGTATGGACAGGCACAGTCCTGATGGGTGGCTCCAGGGGCCCCAGCCTGAAGGGTCTGTGGGCCAGGAATGTGGGGACAGAAGTCTGAAAACACAAACTCGGCTTAGGTTTGGGAAGTAGGTATGGCAGGCCCGATCTACAGACCGTGAGGAGAACTCTTCGGGACACGACAAAAGAGCGAGTGTGAGGTGCTTGCTCAGACTTTTGTCTCTGGATTTGTTGTCAACGATGGCTGTGGAATCTCAGGGAGGCCTCATGGGCCATGGACGAGACTTCCTCTCTGTGAATTTGGTTCAATCCCAATTGTTTTCGGTCAATCTGAAGGATGGGAGGAGTCCTTTTAGTTTTGTTACCTCAGGTGTCCCACCAAAAGAGGGATTCCAAAGCAGAGCTCTGGGGAGGGATGAATGGACAACCCGAACAATCCAATTGGGGTGAGGTCGAGAACCGAGCAGGTTGATCCTCATTTGGGGTTTATGGAGATCCCCATAGAGCAACGTTTTTCTTCTGGAGGGCCAGCATAGGGCTGCATTTTGGTTCCAGAATTCCAAGTCTTGAGGACATGTTTGCCAGGAGTGTGAGGAAGGAAGTCTGAAAACACAAGGTAGCACGAGGTTTGGGCCCACTGTGCAGAGGCTGAATCGAGATCTCCTGCATCTGAGGTCAGGGCGAGTATCAGATGTTGCCTCAAGCTGGAGTTTGTGTCCATGACGACCCCTTCCTGAAGGGGGTGGGGGCGTCATGAGGCCAGGGAGGTTTCCCTACGCTGGGAGTTGTGAGCTGCTCCAAACTTCAAAGTTTCCTTCTTCAGGACAGTCGAGTACTATTGGATGGTTCCAGGATGCCCCATACAGAAAGACTTGAGAGCAGGGGCCTAAGGATGGATGCCGAGAAACGCCAACTCACCTTCCCATTGCCTGGTCGAGACAAGGCACGCTCAATCTGCGGGCTCTTGGGTGAGCTACCCAGAAGGCTGAGTTTAAATCGACTTTCCTGAGGATGAGTCATAATGTGGGTTGGTGGCCATGGAGACCTTGGAATGTGGCAGTAGCTAAGGGACTCTGCAGGATTCTAGAACCCGAAGGGTTTGACACAACTCCAACAAGGAAGCTTTCCATGTGGAGATGAGAGGTGTTCTGTCTGGTGCCTCAGGATAGCCCCATATGCTGGTCTTCAAACCCAGGCCTCTGAGGAGCGATACCTGGACACCAAAGCCAGAGTTCATAATAGGGCCTAGGGGCCTGTCTGGTTCAATCTTCTGTCTCTGCGGATATCAGTCTGTGTGTCTGCATGGAGGTAGTAGTTGCTCAGCTGGTGTCATAATGCCCCTGTTTGTCCAGTGCGGCTTGTGGTAGTGGGATGTCCATGGGGACCTTGAGGTTTCTAGTATTTTGTAGAGTTGTGGCTAATGGAACGGGCAGTTTCTTAGGAGAGAGCAGGCACAGTTCTGTGGTGTGGCTCCAGAGACCCCAGCCTGGAGGCGGTGTGGGCCACGGCTGTGCAGACAGACATCCAAAACCCAAACTCAGCTCAGGTTTGGGGCCGAGGTTATGGCAGGCCTGATCTACAGTCCGTGAGGGGAGCTCCTCTGGATATGAAAGAAGGGTGAGAGGGAGGCAGTCGCTCAGTCTTTTGTCTCTGGATATTTTGTCCACAATGGCCGTTTAATGTAGGCGTTGCCTCATGCGTCGTAGAAGTCTCCCTCTCTGGTAGTTTGTCGAGCCCCCAAGAGTTTGGGGTCATTCTGTGGGAAGGGAAGAGTCCTGTTTTCTGCTTCATGTGTCCCCCCAGTAGAGGGAATCTGGAGCATAGCAGTGGGTACTGACAACTGGAATACTCGCTCTCTGGTTAAGTCTGGGGGCCTATGGATATGACAAGCCCCATATGCAGGATCTTGGTCCAGCCTCTGAGAGGCGTTACTTTAATACGGGACTCACGCTACAGGTAACAATGCATGTCTGTGCCCTAGGCGGCCCTCAAGCACTGGCATGGCCTTTCCGACAATGCAGGTTTTCCCATATTGAACGTTGGACAACATGCCAACCACAAGGTTTCTGGCCATGGGGAAGGAGGAAGTCTAATTTCTGCATCACGTTCACTCCTGGGCAGTGATTGGAGATAAGGTCTAGGTTCTGAAGCCTGAAAACCGAGGTTGGGAAGAGATGACGAACTACAGCCATAGCGGGTCCCTTGTGTCCAGGTTGGAGCCAGCTGTCTAGTTGTCGTTTGGGATGTCTTGTCTCAGGCTGTGCCAGACAGGGTTTAGTATTCAGGTTAGGCTGTATAATTGCTTTACAGTCGAGTGCCATGCATTAGATAATCATTTGGGGTTTCTTATTAGCAGCATAGGGCAAAGTTTTTCTTCTGGAGGGCAGGCAGAGTGCTGCATTGTGGCTTCGGAATTCCCAAGCTGGAGGGCTTGTGGGCCAGGAGAGTGAGGACGGAAATCTGAGAACACAAGCTAGGCTTAGGTTTCGGGGAATGGACATGGCAGGCACACTCTGCAGAGCTGAATTGAGATCTCATGAGTCTGAAGTCAGGTCGAGGATCAGACTTTGGCTCAGGTTGGAGTTTCTGTCCATGTTGGCCCCTTCATGAAGGGCGGGGGGCATTATGAGGCCATGGGGATTTTCCCACTATTAGAGTTGTGAGATGTTCCAAACCGCAAGGATTCCTTCTGTGGGACAATTAAGATTTGTTGGATGGCTCCAGGACGTCTCATAAGGTATTTTTCCAGAACAGGGTTCTAAATATGGATGCCTGGGCAGACAGCCTCAATTCCAATTGTCTCCTAGCAACAAGAAACGATTGATCTGCTGGCTTGGGGTAGCATCAGAGGGGGCTGAGTTGGAATGGCCTTTCCTGAGGATGGTCTTAAATGAGTTGAATTGGACTTTCCTGAGGATGGTCTTAATGTTGGTTTGAGTCCATTGAGACCTTGGTATGGGGCAGTGGCACCAGGGCCCTGAAGGATTCTCCTAACCAGAGGTTATAATAAAGCTCCAATGACCAAGTTTTCCATGGGGAGACGAGATTTGTTCTTATTGGTGCCTCAGGAAACCACCATTTGCTGGTATTGGAAATGAGCCCTCTGAGGAGAGTTGCCTGGAAACCAAAGCAATGGATCTGATTAGGGCCTAGGGGTCTGTCGGGTTCAATATTCTTCGATGGGGACATCTTTTGTCTGTGTGGAGGTAGTTGCTCAGCTGGTTTGTGATCACACCTGTTTGGCCTGGGCGGCCTACACTATTGGGATGGCCTCGGGGAGTTTAGAGGTTTCTCCTATGCTATAGGGTTGTGGCCAATGGAAATGGCAGAATTGCCCTGGAGAAGGAAGCCACAGTCCTCAGGTGTGGCTCCAGGGGCCCCAGCTTGGATGGTGTGTGGGCCCGGACTGTGGGGACAAAAGTCTGAAAACACAAACTCAGCTTAGGTTTGGGGATGTATGTATGAAGGCTCGATCTACAGACCGTGAGAATTTTCCGGGCTATGAACAAAGGGTGAGTATGTGGCGTTTGCTCAGGCTTTTGTCTCTGGATTGCGCCTACGGTGGCCGTGGAAAGTCGGGGTGTCCTCAAGGGCCATGGACAAGTCTTTCTCTGGTGATTTGGCCTGATACCAAGTGGTTGGGATCATACTGTGGATGGGAAGAGTCCTTTCTGTATTTTTTTTTTTTTTTTTTACCTCAGGTGTCCCACCAAAGAGGGATTCCAGAGCAGTGCCCTGAGTAGGGGTGACTAGACATCTCTAACTCTTGTTGAGATTGGGGGACTAGTGGCTTGGCAAGCCCCATATGTGGGCTGTTGTTCCAGTCACTAAGAGGCTTTACATGAGGATAGGGCTCACGCTGAGGGTCACAATGTCTGTTTGTGCAAATTGTAGCCCTCAGGGATAGTTGGGGCCTCATAGTCCATGCTGCTTTCTCCTACAATGAACATTGGACAACATGCCAACCACAAGGTTTCTTGCCATGGCGAAGGAGAAGTTCTGATTCTTGTATCACGTTCACTCCTGAGCAGTGAGTGGAGATAAGGTCTAGGTTCTGAAGGTGAAAACTGAGGTTGGGTAGAGATGATGGCCGAAAGCCATTGTGGGTTTGATATGCTCAGTGTACGGCCAGCTGTCTGGGTGTTGGACTGGAGGTCTGCCTTCAGGCTGTGTCAGACAGGGCTTTAGTGCACAGGCTAGATTGTATAATTGGGGTATGGTCGAGTGGCATGCAGGTTGTTACACATTTGCCGTCTGGTTAGCCCTATAGGGCAACATTTTTCTTCTGGAGGGCAGGCAGAGTGCTGCATTGTTTCTCCAGAATTGCCAAACTGGAGGGGTGTGGCCAGGATTGTGAAGACGGAAGTCTGAGAACACAAGTTAGGCTTAGGTTTCGGGGCGAGGGCACAGCAGGCACACTCTCAAGTGCTGAATCGAGATCTCATGCTTCTGAATTCAGGGCGCGGATCAGACTTTGGCTTAGGATGGAGTTTCTGTCCATGATGGCCCATTTATGAAGGTGTGGGGCATCATGAGGAAATGGAGGTTTTCTCACAGTGGGATTGTGTGATGCTTCAAACCACAAGGATTCATTCTGCGAGACAGTCAAGACAGGTTGGTTGGATTCAAGACGTCCCATAAAGAAATTCTCCAGAGCTGGGTTCTAAGGATGGATGCCTGGGCAGCCCACCTCGCATTCCAACTGTCTCCTAGTGACAAGGCAGGTTTGATCTGCTGGCTCTGGGTGAGCAGCCGAGGGGGCTGATTTGAAATGGACTCTCCTGAGGATGGATCATAATGTAAGTTTGTGTCCTTGGAGACCTTGGAATTGGGCCATGGTGCCAGCACCCTGAAGGATCCTCCTAACCTGAGGTATTGACACAGCTCCAAAGAGCAAGTTTCTCATGTGGAGATGAGATCTGTTCTGATTGTTTCCTTAGGAAACCCCCATAATCTGACATTGGAAACCAGGCCTCTGAGGAAGATACATAGAAACCAATGCAATGGATCAGAAGTTGGCTCAGGTTGGAGTTTCTGTCCTTGATGGCCCCTTTATAAAGGGGAGCATCTCATGAGGCCATGTAGGTTTTCCCACGATAGGAGTTGTGAGATGCTCCAATCTGCAAGGATTCCTTCTGCAGGACAGTCAAGACCTGTTGGAAGGCTCCCAGGACATCCCATATGGAACGGCGCCAGAGCAGGATTCCAACGATGGATGCCTAGAGAGTCTGCTTTGCATTCAAGTTGTCTCCTAGCAACAAGGCAGGTTTGATATTCTGGCTCTGGGGGAGTAATCAACGGGGCTGAGTTGAAATGTACTCTCCTGCCAAATGGTCATAATGCGGGTTTGTGTCCATGGAGACCTTGAAATAAGGCGGTGGCCCCGGTTACCTGAAGGTTTCTCCTAACTGGAGGTTTTTACAGAGCTCCAAAGGATAAGTTTCCCATGTGGAGACAAGATTTGTTTTGTTTGTTATCTCTGGAATCCCCCATAAGCTGGTATTGGATAACAGGCCTCTGAGGAGAGATGCTTAGAAACAAAAGCAATGGAACCAATTACGTTCTAGGGGCCTGTCCAGTTTAATACCTTTCTCTTGGGATATCTGTCTACGGGTGAGTTGAGGTCATTGCTCAGCTTGTGACAGATCACCCCTCTCTGTACTGGGCGGCCTACACTATTGGAATGGCCTCTGGGACTTTGGAGGTTTCTCCTAATCTGTAGGGTTGTGGCCAATGGAATGGGAAGAATTTCCTTGGAGAGGGCAGGCACAGTCCTGAGGTGTGGCTCCAGGGGCCTCAGCCTGGAGGGTGTGTGGCACAGGGATGTCAGGATAGAAGTCTGAAAACACGGTTTGGGGACGTAGGTATGGCAGGCCGGATCTATAGACTATGAGGAGAATTTTTGGGGCTATGACCTAAGGGTGAGGCTTATGTCTCTGGATTTTGTGTCAATAGTGGCCGTGGAATGTCGGGCTGGCCACATGGGCCATGGAGGAGTCTTTCTCTCTGGGGATGGCCTGATCCCAAGTGATTGGGGTCATTCTGTGGGTGGGAGGAATCCTTTCTGTGTTTACTTACCTCAAATGTCCCACCAAAGAGGGATTCCAGAGCAGAGCCCTGAGTAGGGGTGACTAGATGTCTCTACCTCTGGTTAAGATTGGGTGTCTTGGGGCATGGCAGGCCCCATATGTGGGCTCATGGTCCAGCCACTGAGAAGCATTACTTGAGGACAGGGTTCAAACTGAGGGTCCCAATGTGTGTTTGTGCCCACCGCAGCTCTTAAGCATGGGCAGGGCCTCAGGGACCCTACACTACCCTCAGGGGCCCTACTACTACTCCTGTAGGTCCTACACTGAACTTTGGATAAGATGCCAACCACAAGATTCTGGCGAGAGGGAAGGAGGAGTTATGATTTCTGCATCACGTTCACCCATGGGAAATGAGTAGAGATAAGGTCTAGGTTTCTGTAGCCTGAAAACCAGGTTGGAAAGAGATGGCAACCTAAGGCCATGGCGGTTCAGATGTTCGCAGTGTAAGTCAAGCTGTCTGGGTGTCGGTTGGGAATTCAGGCCTCAGGTTGTGTCAGACAGGGCATTAGTGCACAGGCTAGAATATATAATTGGTGTACAGTTGAGTGGCATGCAGGTTTATCCTCATTTGAGGTTTCTGGGTAGACCCATAGGGCAACGTTTTTCTTCTAGAGGGCAGGCAGGGTACAGCACTGTGTCATCGGAAATCCCAAAATGGAGGGCGTGTGGTCCAGGAGAGTGAGGACGGAAGTCTGAGAACACTAGATAGGCTTAGGTTTTGGGGTGAGGGCACAGCAGGTGCACTCTGAAGAGCTTAATCAAGATCTCGTGCATCTGAAGTCAAGGCGAAGATCAGCCGTTGGCTCAGGTTGGAGTTTCTTTCCATGATCCGACTTCATGAAGATTGGGGGCCTCATGTGATCTTGGAAGCTTTCCATGATATGAGTTGTGAGGTGGTCCATGCACAAGGACTCCTGTGGGACAGTCGACACCTGTTGGATGGCTCAAGGATGTCCCATAAGGAACGACGCAAGAGCAGGGTTCTAAGGGTTCTAAGGATCTCTAAGGAGAGATGCCTGGAAACCAAACCAATAGATCCCGATAGGTGCCTATGGGCCTGTTCGTTCCTTTTTACCTCTGGGGACATCAGTCTATGGGTCTGAGTGCCGGTAGGTGTTCAGATGGGCCCAGATTGCCCCTGTTTGTCCTGGGAAGCCACATATATTGGGATGGCCATAGGGAATTTGGAGGTTTATCCTATAAGTAGGGTTGTGGCCATTGGAAAGGGCACATACAATTCCCTTGGAGAGGGCAAGCAGAGTCGTCAAGTTTGGCTCCAGGGGCCTGAGCCTGTAAGGTGTGTAGGCCAGGGCTGTTTGGACAGTTGTCTGAAAACACAAACTCGACTTATGTTTCGGGTCATAGCAATGGCAGGACTGATCTACAAACCATGAGGAGAACTCTTCAGGATATGAAAAAAGGGCGAGTGTGAGGCTCTTTCTCAAGTTTTTGTCTCTGGATATCGTGTCACTCATGGTCGTGAAATTTCCGGGTGACTTCATGGGAAATGGACGAGTCTTCTCTCTGCGGGTTTGGCCCCTTCCAAAGAGTTTGGGGTCATTGTGTGGGATGGAAGAAGTCCGTTGTTCTGTTGTTGATTTGTTTTGTTTTGTTTTTCAACCTCAGGTGTCCCACCAAATGAGGGATTCCAGAGTGGAGCCCTGGGGAGGGGCAACTGGACAACCAGAAATCTGGTTAAAAATTGGGGCCTAGGGACATGTCAAGCCCATTATGACATCTAATGGTCCAACCACTGAGAGGACATACTAGAGGACAGAACTCTTGCTGAGAGTCACAATGCGTGTTTAAACCCTTGTCGCACTCAAGAATGGGCGGGGCCTCAGGGTGAACGCTGGTTTCTACTACACTGAACGTTGGACAACATGCCAACACAAGGTTTCTTGCCATGGGTAAGGAAGAGTACTGATTTCTGCATCACAGTCACCCATGGGCAGTGATTGGGGATAAGGTCTAGTTTCTGAAGCCTGAAAACTGAGGTAGGGAAGAGATGATGACCTAAGTCCATGGTGGGTCAGATGTGCTCATTGTGCGGTCAGCTGTCTGGATGTTGGTCACGAGGTCCGGGCTCAGGTTGTCAGACAGTGCATTAATGCCCAGGTTAGACTTTATATTTTGGGTGCCTTCAAGTGCCGTGTAGGTTCTTATCTGAAGAACTCTTCAGGATATGAAGAATGAGCGAGTCTGAGGCGCGTGCTCAGGCTTTTGTCTCTGGATTTTGTATCAACGATGGCCGTGGAATGTTGGGGAGGCCTCATGGGCCATGGACGAATCTTGCGCTCTGTGGATTTGTCCTGATCCCAATTGTTTTTCGTCAATCTGTGGGATGGGAGGACTCCTTTCAGGTTTGTTACCTCAGGTGTCCCAACAAAAGAGGAATTCCAAAGCAGAGCCCTGGGGAAGAGTGATGGGACAACCCGAACTACGGTTAAAAATTGGGGCCTAGGGGCATAGCAAGCCCAATATGCTGTCTCTCCATCCAGCCACTGAGAGGCCTTACATGAGGACTGGGCTCAGGCTGAGGGGTCACAATGTGTGTTTGTGACCAATGTGGCCCGCAAGCATGGGCGGGGCCTCATGGGCCACACTGGTTTCCACTACACTGAAACTTGGACAACATGCCAACCACAAGGTTTCTTGCCATGGGGAAAGAGTTCAGATTTTTGCATCATTTTCAAACCCGGGCCGTGATTGGAGATAAGGTCAAGGTTCTGAAGCCTGAAAAGCAAGGTTGAGAAGAGATGACGATATAAGGACAATGCGGGTCCGATGTGCTCAGTGTGCGGCCAGCTGTCTGGGTTGGGTCAGGAGTCCATGCTCAGGCTGTGTCAGAAAGGGCATTAGTGCCCAGGTCAGCCTATATATTTGGGGTACAGACGAATGGCGTTCAGGTTGATCCTCATTGGGGGTTTCTGGATAGCCCCAGAGGGCAATGTTTTTCTTCTGAAGGGCATGCAGAGTGATACATTGTAGTTCTGGATTGCCAAACTGGAGGGCTTATGGGCCATAAGCCTGAGGACGGAAGTCTGAGAACCAAAGCTAGGCCTAGGTTTCTGGGTGAGGATATGGCAGGCACAATCTACAGACCTGAATCGAGTTCTCGTGCATCAGAAGTCAGGGCGAGGATCAGACGATCGCTCAGGTTGGACATTCTGTCCCTAATGGCCCCTTCTTGAAGGGGGGGTGGATCACGAGGCCATGGGAGTTTTCCCACGATGGGAGTTGTGAGAAGCTCCCAACTGCAAAGATTCTTCTGCAGGACAATTGAGACCTGTTGGTTGGCTCCAGGACCACTTTTCCGTGCAGGGTTCTAAGGATGGATGGCTGGGTAGCACACCTTGCCTTCCAATTGTTTAGAAGAGATGACATGTAAGGCCAAGAGGGGTCCGATGTGCTCAGTAGGCGGCCAGCTGTCTAGGTGGGGCCAGGATGTCCAGGATCAGGCTGTGTCTGAAAAGGCTTAGAGCCCAGGTCAGCCTATATATTTGGGGTATAGCCGAATGGCGTGCAGGTTGATCCTCATTTGGGGTTTCTGGTTAGCCCCGGAGGGCAATGTGTTTTTTTTCTGCAGGGCAGGCAGAGTGCTGCATTGTAGTTCTGGATTGCCAAACTGGAGGGCTTGTGGGCCAGTAGTCTGAGGACGGAAGTCTGAGACCCAAGCTAGGCCTAGGTTTCTGGGTGATACCTTAACCGAGATCTCGTGCATCTGAAGTCAGGCCATAGATTAGACGATCGCTCAGGTTGGACATTCTGTCCCTGATGTCCCCTTCTTGAAGGGGGGGTGGATCACGAGGCCATGGGTGTTTTCCCACGATGGGAGTTGTGAGAATTCACAACTGCAAAGATTCTTCTACAGGACAATTGAGACCTGTTGGTTGGCTCAAGGACAACATTTCCGAGCAGGGTTCTAAGGATGGATGGCTGGGTCGCACATCTCCCATTCCAATTGTCTCCAAGCAAGAAAACAGGTTAGATCTGCTGGATCTGGGGGAGCAACCGAGGAGGCTGAGTTGAAATGGACTCTCCCGTGGATGTGTCAAATATGATTTTCTGTATATGGAGACCTTGAAATGAATCGGTGGCACTGGGGCCCTGAAGGGTTCTCCTAAAGAGAGGCTTTCACAGAGCTCCATCGTGCAAGTTTACCATGTGTAGAAGAGATTTGTTCTGATGGGTGAGTAAAGAAACGGCCATATGCTTTTATTGAAATCCAGGCCTCTGAGGAGAGATGCCTGAGAGCCAAACAAATGGATCCGATAGGTGCCTATGGGCCTGTTCGTACCTTTTTACTTCTGCGGACAAGAGTCAACCGGTCTGAGTGCCGGTAGGTGCTCAGATGAGCCCAGATTGCCCCTGTTTGTCCTGGGAAGCCACAAATATTGGGATGTCCTCTGGGACTTTGGAGGTTTATCCTATTAGTAGGGTTGTGGCCATTGGAATGGGCACATACAATTCCCTTGGAGAGGGCAAGCACAGTCGTCAGGTTTGGCTCCAGGGGCCTGAGCCTTTAGGGTGTGTAGGCCAGGGCTGTTTGGACAGTTGTCTGAAAACACAAACTCGGCTTATGTTTCGGCTCATAGTATGGCAGGACTGATCTACAGACCATGAGGAGAACTCTTCTGGATATGAAAATAGGGCGAGTGTGAGGCTCTTTCTCAAGTTTTTGTCTCTGGATATCAGGTCACTCATGGTCGTGAAATTTCCGGGTGACTTCATGAGAAATGGACGAGTCTTATTCTCTGGGGGTTTGGCCGCGTCCAAAGAGTTTGGGGTCATTCTGTGGGATGGAAGAAGTCCGTTGCTCTGTTGTTGTTGATCTCTTTTGTTTTGTTTTTCAACCTCAGGTGTCCCACCAAATGAGGGATTCCAGAGTAGAGCCCTGGGGAGGGGCGACTGGACAACCAGCTATCTGGTTAAAAATTGGGGCCTACGGACATGTCAAGCCCATTATGACATCTAATGGTCCAGCCATTGATAGGACGTACAGGAGGATAGGACTCACGCTGAGGGTCACAATGCGTGTTTATGCCCTCGTCGCACTCAAGAATGGGCTGGGCCCCAGGGTGAATTCTGGTTTCTCCTACACTGATCGTTGGACAACATGCCAACCACAAGGTTTCTTGCCATGGGTAAGGAAGTGTTCTGATTTCTACATCACAGGCAACCCTGGGCAGTGATTGGAGATAAGGTCTAGGATCTGAAGCCTGAAAACTGAGGCAGGGAGGAGATGATGACCTAAGGCCATGGCGGGCCTGTGTCCTCAGTGTGCGGTCAGCTGTCTGGGTGTTGTTCACGAGGTCCGGGCTCAGGTTTTCAGAGAGTGCATTAGTGCCCTGGTTAGACTATATTTTGGGTGCCTTCGAGTGCCGTGTAGGTTCTTATCTGAAGAAATCTTCAGGATATGAAGAATGAGCGAGTCTGAGGTGCGTGCTCAGGCTTTTGTCTCTGGATTTTGTATCAACGATTGCCGTGGAATGTTGGGGAGGCCTCATGGGCCATGGACGAATCTTGCTCTCTGTGGACTTGGCCCGATCCCAATTGTTTTTCGTCAATCTGTGGTACGGGAGGACTCCTTTCAGGTTTGTTACATCAGGTGTCCCAGCAAAAGAGGAATTCCAAAGCAGAGCCTTGGGGAAGAGTGAAGGGACAACCCGAACTATGGTTAAAAATTCGAGCCTAGGGTCATGGCAAGCCCAATGTGCTGACTCTATATCTTGCCAATGAGAGGCCTTAACTGAGGACTGGGTTCAGGCTGAGGGTCAAAATGTGTGTTTGTGACCAATGTGGTCCACAAGCATGGGTGGGGCATCATGGGCCACACTGGTTTCAAGTACACTGAACCTTAGACAACATACCAACCACAAGGTTTCTTGCCATGGGGAAATAGTTCTGATTTCTGTATCATTTTCAAACCCGGGCCGTGATTGGAGATAAGGTCTAGGATCTGAAGCCTGAAAACCGAGGTTGACAAGATATGACGCCCTAAGACCATAACGGGTGCAATGTGCTGAGTGTGCGGCCAGCTGTCTGGGTGGGGCCAGGATGTCCAGGATCCAGCTGTGTCATAAAGAGCATTAGTGCCCAGGTCAGCCTATATATTTGGGGTATAGCCGAATTGCGTGCCCCATTGAACCTCATTTGGGGTTCCTGGATAGCCCCAGAGGGCAATGTAGTTCTTCTGGAGGGCAGGCAGAGTGCTGCATTGTAGTTCGGATTGCCAAACTGGAGGGCTTTTGGGCCAGTAGTCTGAGGACGGAAGTCTGAGAAACCAAGCTAGGCCTAGGTTTCTGGGTGAGGATATGGCAAGCACAATCTACAGACTTGAATCGAGTTCTCGTGAATCTGAAGTCAGGGGGAGCATCAGATGATCGCTCAGGTTGGACATTATGCCCCTGATGGCCCCTTTTGAAGGGGGTGTGGATCACGAGGCCATGGGGGTTTTCCCACGATGGGAATTGTGAGAAGCTCCCAACTGCAAAGATTCTTCTGCAGGACAAATGAGTCCTGTTGGTTGGCTCAAGGACAACGATTCCGAGCAGTGTGCTAAGGAAGGATGGCTGGGTAGCCCACCTCGCATTCCAATAGTCTGCAGTTGGGCCATCAGGGAAAGAATGTCCAACCTGAGCAATCGTCTGATCCTCGCCCTGACTTCAGATGCTCGAGATCTCGATTCAGGTCTCACCCAGAAACCTAGGCCTAGCTTGGGTTCTCAGACTTCCGTCCTCAGTCTACTGGCCCACAAGCCCTCCAGTTTGCCAATCCAGAACTACAAAGCAGCACTCTGCCTGTTCTGCAGAAGAAAAACATTGCCCTCTGGGCCTGCCCAGAATCCCCAATTGAGGATCAACCTGCACGCCATTCGGCTGTACCCCACATATATAGGCTGACCTGGGCACTAATGCCCTTTCTGACACAGCCTGAGCCTGGACCTCCTGGCCCCACCCAGACAGCTGGCCGCACACTGAGCACAACGGACCCGCCATGGCCTTAGGTCGTCATCTCTTCTCAATCTCGGTTTTCAAGCTTCAGAACCTAGACCTTATCTCCAATCACGGCCCGGGTTTGAAAATGATGCAGATCAGAACTCTTTCCCCATGGCAAGAAACCTTTTTGTTGGCATGTTGTCCAAGGTTTTGTGTAGTTGAAACCAGTGTGGCCCATGAGGCCCCGCCCATGCTGCGGACCACATTGGTCACAAACACACGTTGTGACCCTCAGCCTGAGCCCAGTCCTCAGGTAAGGCCTCTCAGTGGCTGGATGGAGAGACAGCATATTGGGCTTGCCATGCCCCTAGGCCCCAATTTTTAAGCATAGTTCGGGTTGTCACTTCACTCCTCCCCAGGGCTCTGCTTTGGAATTCCTCTTTTGGTGAGACCCCTGAGGTAACAAACCTGAAAGGAGTCCTCCCATCCCACAGATTGACGAAAAACAATTTGGATCGGGCCAAATCCACAGAGAGCAAGATTCGTCCATGGCCCATGAGGCCTCCCCAACTTTCCACAGCCATCGCTGATAAAACATCCAGAGACCAAAGCCTGAGCACGCGCCTCAGACTCGATCATTCTTCATATCCTGAAGAATTCTTCAGATGAGAACCTACACGGCACTCGAAGGCACCCAAAATATATAGTCTAACCTGGGCACTAATGCACTGTCTGACAACCTGAGCCCGGACCTCGTGACCAACACCCAGACAGCTGACCACACACTGAGCACTTCAGACCCGCCATGGCCTTACGTCATCATCTCTTCCCTACCTCTGTTTTCAGGCTTCAGAACCTAGACCTTATCTCCCATCACTGCCCAGGGGTGACTGTGATGCAGAAATCAGAACTCTTCCTTACCCAAGGCAAGAAACCTTGTGGTTGGCATGTTGTCCAACGTTCAGTGTAGGAGAAACCAGCATTCACCCTGAGGCCCCGCCAATTCTTGAGTGCGACGAGGGCATAAACACGCATCGTGACCCTCAGCGTGAGTCCTGTCCTCTAGTACGTCCTCTCAGTGGCTGGAGCATTAGATGTCATAATGGGCTTGACATGTCCCTAGGCCCCAATGTTTAACCAGATTTCTGGTTGTCCAATTGCCCCTCCCCAGGGCTCTACTCTGGAATCCCTCATTTGGTGGGACACCTGAGGTTGTTAAACAAAACAAAACAAATCAACGACAACAGAACAAGGGACTTCTTCCATCCCACACAATGACGCCAAACTCTTTGGACGGGGCCAAACCCCCAGAGAGTAAGGCTCGTCCATTTCCCATGAAGTCACACGGAAATTTCACGACCATGAGTGACACGATATCCAGAGACAAAAACTTGAGCAAGAGCCTCACACTCGCCCTTTTTTCATATCCCGAAGAGTTTTCCTCATGGTCTGTAGATCAGTCCTGCCATACCTATGACCCGAAACATAAGCCGAGTTTGTGTTTTCAGACAACTGTGCAAACAGCCCTGGCCTACACACCCTACAGGCTCAGGCCCCTGGAGCCAAACCTGACGACTGTGCTTGCCCTCTCCAAGGGAATTGTGTGTGCCCATTCCAATGGCCACAACCCTACTAATAGGATCAACCTCCAAAGTCCCTGAGGCCATCCCAATATTTGTGGCTTCCCAGGACATCCAGGGGCAATAGGGGCCAACTGAGCACCTACCTGCACTCAGATCCGTAGACTGCTGTCCCCAGAGGTAAAAATGCACGAACATGCCCCTAGGCACCTATCGGATCCATTGCTTTGGTTTCCAGGCATCTTTCTTCAGAGGAATGGATTTCAATAACAGCATATGGCCGTTTCTTGACTCACCCATCAGAACAAATCTCATCTACACATGGGAAACTTGCACGATGGAGGTGTTTGAAAGCCTCTCTTTAGGAGGACCCTTCAGGGCCCCAGTTCCACCGCTTCATTACAAGGTCTCCATAGACACAAAATCATATTAGCACACATCCACGGGAGAGTCCATTTCAACTCAACCACCTCGGTTGCTCCTCCAGATCCAGCAGATCTAACCTGTCTTGTTGCTTGGAGACAATGCGAATGCGTGGTGGGCTACCCAGCCATCCATCCTTAGAACCCTGCTCGGAATCGTTGTCCTGGAGCCAACCAACAGGTCTCAATTTTCCTGCCGAAGAATCTTTGCAGTTGGGAGCTTCTCACAACTCCCATCGTGGGAAAACCCCCAAGGCCTCGTGATCCACGCCCCCTTCAAGAAGGGGCCATCAGGGACAGAATGTCCAACCTGAGCGATCGTCTGATCCTCGCCCTGACTTCAGATGCTCGAGATCTCGATTCAGGTCTCACCCAGAAACCTAGGCCTAGCTTGGGTTCTCAGACTTCCGTCCTCAGACTACTGGCCCACAAGCCCTCCAGTTTGGCAATCCAGAACTACAAAGCAGCACTCTGCCTGTTCTCCAGAAGAAAAACATTGCCCTCTGGGCCTGCCCAGAATCCCCAAATGAGGATCAACCTGCACGCCATTCGGCTGTACCCCACATATATAGGCTGACCTGGGCACTAATGCCCTTTCTGACACAGCCTGAGCCTGGACCTCCTGGCCCCATCCAGACAGCTGGCCGCACACTGAGCACAACGGACCCACCATGGCCTTAGGTCGTCATCTCTTCTCAATCTCGGTTTTCAAGCTTCAGAACCTAGACCTTATCTCCAATCACGGCCCGGGTTTGAAAATGATGCAGATCAGAACTCTTTCCCCATGGCAAGAAACCTTGTGGTTGGCATGTTGTCCAAGATTCAGTGTAGTTGAAACCAGTGTGGCCCATGAGGCCCCGCCCATACTTGCGGGCCACATTGGTCACAAACACACATTGTGACCCTCAGCCTGAGCCCAGTCCTCAGGTAAGGCCTCTCAGTGGCTGGATGGAGAGACAGCATATTGGGCTTGCCATGCCCCTAGGCCCCAATTTTTAAGCATAGTTCGGGTTGTCCCTTCACTCTTCCCCAGGGCTCTGCTTTGGAATTCCTCTTTTGGTGGGACCCCTGAGGTAACAAACCTGAAAGGAGTCCTCCCATCCCACAGATTGACGAAAAGCAATTGGGATCGGGCCAAATCCACAGAGAGCAAGATTCGTCCATGGCCCATGAGGCCTCCCCAACATTCCACAGCCATCGCTGATAAAACATCCAGAGACAAAAGCCTGAGCACGTGCCTCAGTCTCGCTCCTTCTTCATATCCTGAAGAGTTCTTCAGATAAGAACCTACACGGCACTCGAATGCACCCAAAATATATAGTCTAACCTGGGCACTAATGCACTGTCTGACAACCTGAGCCCGGACCTCGTGACCAACACCCAGACAGCTGACCGCACACTGAGCACTTCAGACCCGCCATGGCCTTATGTCATCATCTCTTCCCTACCTCTGTTTTCAGGCTTCAGAACCTAGACCTTATCTCCAATCACTGCCCAGGGGTGACTGTGATGCAGAAATCAGAACTCTTCCTTACCCATGGCAAGAAACCATGTGGTTGGCAAGTTGTCCAACGTTCTGTGTAGGAGAAACCATCATTCACCCTGAGGCCCCGCCCATTCTTGAGTGCGACAAGGGCATAAACACGCAACGTGACCCTCAGAGTGAGTCCTGTCCTCTAGTACGTCCTCAGAGTGGCTGGACCATTAGATGTCATAATGGGCTTGACATGTCCCTAGGTCCCAATGTTTATCCAGATTTCTGGTTGTCCAATTGCCCCTCCCCAGGGCTCTACTCTGGAATCCCTCATTTGGTGGGACACCTGATGTTGTTAAACAAAACAAAACAAATCAACGACAACAGAACAAGGGACTTCTTCCATCCGACACAATGACGCCAAACTCTTTGGAAGGGGCCAAACCCCCAGAGAGTAAGGCTCGTCCATTTCCCATGAAGTCACACGGAAATTTCACGACCATGAGTGACACGATATCCAGAAACAAAAACTTGAGCAAGAGCCTCACACTCGCCCTATTTTCATATCCCGAAGTGTTCTCCTCATGGTCTGTAGATCAGTCCTGCCATACCTATGACCCGAAACATAAGCCGAGTTTCTGTTTTCAGACAACTGTGCAAACAGCCCTGGCCTACACACCCTACAGGCTCAGGCCCCTGGAGCCAAACCTGACGACTGTGCTTGCCCTCTCCAAGGGAATTGTGTGTGCCCATTCCAATGGCCACAACCCTACTAATAGGATCAACCTCCAAATTCCCTGAGGCTATCCCAATGTTTGTGGCTTCCCAGGACAAACAGGGGCAATAGGGGCCAACTGAGCACCTACCTGCACTCAGATCCGTAGACTGCTGTCCCCAGAGGTAAAAAGGCACGAACATGCCCCTAGGCACCTATCGGATCCATTGCTTTGGTTTCCAGGCATCTTTCTTCAGAGGAATGGATTTCAATAACAGTATATGGCCGTTTCTTGACTCACCCATCAGAACAAATCACATCTACACATGGGAAACTTGCACGATGGAGGTGTTTAAAAGCCTCTCTTTAGGAGAACCGTTCAGGGCCCCAGTTCCAATGCTTCATTCCAAGGTCTCCATAGACACAAAATCATATTAGCACACATCCACGGGAGAGTCCATTTCAACTCAACCACCTCGGTTGCTCCCCCAGATCCAGCAGATCTAACCTGTCTTGTTGCTTGGAGACAATTCGAATGCGTGGAGGGCTACCCAGCCATCCATCCTTAGAACCCTGCTCGGAATCGTTGTCCTGGAGCCAACCAACAGGTCTCAATTGTCCTGCAGAAGAATCTTTGCAGTTGGGAGCTTCTCACAACTCCCATCGTGGGAAAACCCCCATGGCCTCGTGATCCACCCCCGCTTCAAGAAGGGGACCTCAGGGACAGAATGTCCAACCTGAGCGATCGTCTGATCCTCGCCCTGACTTCAGATGCTCGAGATCTCGATTCAGGTCTCACCCAGAAACCTAGGCCTAGCTTGGGTTCTCAGACTTCCGTCCTCAGACTACTGGCCCACAAGCCCTCCAGTTTGGCAATCCAGAACTACAAAGCAGCACTCTGCCTGTTCTCCCGAAGAAAAACATTGCCCTCTGGGCCTGCCCAGAATCCCCAAATGAGGATCAACCTGCACGCCATTCGGCTGTACCCCACATATATAGGCTGACCTGGGCACTAATGCCCTTTCTGACACAGCCTGAGCCTGGACCTCCTGGCCCCACCCAGACAGCTGGCCGCACACTGAGCACAACGGACCCACCATGGCCTTAGGTCGTCATCTCTTCTCAATCTCGGTTTTCAAGCTACAGAACCTAGACCTTATCTCCAATCACGGCCCGGGTTTGAAAATGATGCAGATCAGAACTCTTTCCCCATGGCAAGAAACCTTGTGGTTGGCATGTTGTCCAAGATTCAGTGTAGTTGAAACCAGTGTGGCCCATGAGGCCCCGCCCATACTTGCGGGCCACATTGGTCACAAACACACATTGTGACCCTCAGCCTGAGCCCAGTCCTCAGGTAAGGCCTCTCAGTGGCTGGATGGAGAGACAGCATATTGGGCTTGCCATGCCCTAGGCCCCAAATTTTAACCATAGTTCGGGTCGTCCCTTCACTCTTCCCCAGGGCTCTGCTTTGGAATTCCTCTTTTGGTGGGACCCCTGAAGTAACAAACCTGAAAGGAGTCCTCCCATCCCACAGATTGACAAAAAACAATTTGGATCGGGCCAAATCCACAGAGAGCAAGATTCGTCCATGGCCCATGAGGCCTCCCCAACATTCCACGGCCATCGCTGATAAAACATCCAGAGACAAAAGCCTGAGCACGCGCCTCAGACTCGCTCATTCTTCATATCCTGAAGAGTTCTTCAGATAAGAACCTACACGGCACTCGAAGGCACCCAAAATATATAGTCTAACCTGGGCACTAATGCACTGTCTGACAACCTGAGCCAGGACCTCGTGACCAACACCCAGATAGCTGACCGCACACTGAGCACTTCAGACCCGCCATGGCCTTACGTCATCATCTCTTCCCTATCTGTTTTCAGGCTTCAGATCCTAGACCTTATCTCCAGTCACTGCCCAGGTGTGACTCTGATGCAGAAATCAGAACTCTTCCTTACCCATGGCAAGAAACCTTGTGGTTGGCATGTTGTCCAACGTTCAGTGTAGGAGAAACCAGCATTCACCCTGTGGCCCCGCCCATTCTTGAGTGCGACGAGGGCATAAACACGCATTGTGACCCTCAGCGTGGTCCTGTCCTCTAGTACGTCCTCTCAGTGGCTGGACCATTAGATGTCATAATGGGCTTGACATGTCCCTAGGCCCCAATGTTTAACCAGATTTCTGGCTGTCCAGTCGTCCCTCCCCAGGGCTCTACTCTGGAATCCCTCATTTGGTGGGACACCTGAGGTTGAAAAACAACACAAAACAAATCAACGACAACAGAACAAGGGACTTCTTCCATCCCAGAGAATGATCCCAAACTCTTTGGACGGGGCCAAACCCCCAGAGAGTAAGACTCGTCCATTTCCCATGACGTCACCCGGAAATTTCACGACCATGAGTGACACGATATCCAGAGACAAAAACTTGAGCAAGAGCCTCACACTCGCCCTATTTTCATATCCCGAAGAGTTCTCCTCATGGTCTGTAGATCAGCCCTGCCATACCTATGACCCGAAACATAAGCCAAGTTTGTGTTTTCAGACAACTGTGCAAACAGCCCTGGCCTACACACCCTACAGGCTCAGGCCCCTGGAGCCAAACCTGACGACTGTGCTTGCCCTCTCCAAGGGAATTGTGTGTGCCCATTCCAATGGCCACAACCCTACTAATAGGATCAACCTCCAAAGTCCCTGAGGCCATCCCAATGTTTGTGGCTTCCCAGGACAAACAGGGGCAATAGGGGCCAACTGAGCACCTACCTGCACTCAGATCCGTAGACTGCTGTCCCCAGAGGTAAAAAGGCACGAACATGCCCCTAGGCACCTATCGGATCCATTGCTTTGGTTTCCAGGCATCTTTCTTCAGAGGAATGGATTTCAATAACAGCATATGGCCGTTTCTTGACTCACCCATCAGAACAAATCTCATCTACACATGGGAAACTTGCACGATGGAGGTGTTTAAAAGCCTCTCTTTAGGAGAACCGTTCAGGGCCCCAGTTCCACCGCTTCATTCCAAGGTCTCTATAGACCCAAATCATATTAGCACACATCCACGGGAGAGTCCATTTCAACTCAACCACCTCGGTTGCTCCCCCAGATCCAGCAGATCTAACCTGTCTTGTTGCTTGGAGACAATTCGAATGCGTGGTGGGCTACCTAGCCATCCATCCTTAGAACCCTGCTCGGAATCGTTGTCCTGGAGCCAACCAACAGGTCTCAATTGTCCTGCAGAAGAATCTTTGCAGTTGGGAGCTTCTCACAACTCCCATCGTGGGAAAACCCCCATGGCCTCGTGATCCACCCCCGCTTCAAGAAGGGGACCTCAGGGACAGAATGTCCAACCTGAGCGATCGTCTGATCCTCGCCCTGACTTCAGATGCTCGAGATCTCGATTCAGGTCTCACCCAGAAACCTAGGCCTAGCTTGGGTTCTCAGACTTCCGTCCTCAGACTACTGGCCCACAAGCCCTCCAGTTTGGCACTCCAGAACTACAAAGCAGCACTCTGCCTGTTCTCCAGAAGAAAAACATTGCCCTCTGGGCCTGCCCAGAATCCCCAAATGAGGATCAACCTGCACGCCATTCGGCTTTACCCCACATATATAGGCTGACCTGGGCACTAATGCCCTTTCTGACACAGCCTGAGCCTGGACCTCCTGGCCCCACCCAGACAGCTGGCCGCACACTGAGCACAAGGGACCCGCCATGGCCTTAGGTCGTCATCTCTTCTCAATCTCGGTTTTCAAGCTACAGAACCTAGACCTTATCTCCAATCACGGCCCGGGTTTGAAAATGATGCAGATCAGAACTCTTTCCCCATGGCAAGAAACCTTGTGGTTGGCATGTTGTTCAAGGTTCAGTGTAGTTGAAACCAGTGTGGCCCATGAGGCCCCGCCCATGCTTGTGGGCCACATTGGTCACAAACACACATTGTGACCCTCAGCCTGAGCCCAGTCCTCAGGTAAGGCCTCTCAGTGGCTGGATGGAGAGACAGCATATTGGGCTTGCCATGCCCTAGGCCCCAAATTTTAACCATATTTCGGGTCGTCCCTTCACTCTTCCCCAGGGCTCTGCTTTGGAATTCCTCTTTTGGTGGGACCCCTGAAGTAACAAACCTGAAAGGAGTCCTCCCATCCCACAGATTGACAAAAAACAATTTGGATCGGGCCAAATCCACAGAGAGCAAGATTCGTCCATGGCCCATGAGGCCTCCCCAACATTCCACGGCCATCGCTGATAAAACATCCAGAGACAAAAGCCTGAGCACGCGCCTCAGACTCGCTCATTCTTCATATCCTGAAGAGTTCTTCAGATAAGAAACTACACGGCACTCGAAGGCACCCAAAATATATAGTCTAACCTGGGCACTAATGCACTGTCTGACAACCTGAGCCAGGACCTCGTGACCAACACCCAGATAGCTGACCGCACACTGAGCACTTCAGACCCGCCATGGCCTTACGTCATCATCTCTTCCCTATCTGTTTTCAGGCTTCAGATCCTAGACCTTATCTCCAGTCATTGCCCAGGTGTGACTCTGATGCAGAAATCAGAACTCTTCCTTACCCATGGCAAGAAACCTTGTGGTTGGCATGTTGTCCAACGTTCAGTGTAGGAGAAACCAGCATTCACCCTGTGGCCCCGCCCATTCTTGAGTGCGACGAGGGCATAAACACGCATTGTGACCCTCAGCGTGGTCCTGTCCTCTAGTACGTCCTCTCAGTGGCTGGACCATTAGATGTCATAATGGGCTTGACATGTCCCTAGGCCCCAATGTTTAACCAGATTTCTGGCTGTCCAGTCGTCCCTCCCCAGGGCTCTACTCTGGAATCCCTCATTTGGTGGGACACCTGAGGTTGAAAAACAACAAAAAACAAATCAACGACAACAGAACAAGGGACTTCTTCCATCCCAGAGAATGATCCCAAACTCTTTGGACGGGGCCAAACCCCCAGAGAGTAAGACTCGTCCATTTCCCATGACGTCACCCGGAAATTTCACGACCATGAGTGACACGATATCCAGAGACAAAAACTTGAGCAAGAGCCTCACACTCGCCCTATTTTCATATCCCGAAGAGTTCCCTCATGGTCTGTAGATCAGCCCTGCCATACCTATGACCCGAAACATAAGCCAAGTTTGTGTTTTCAGACAACTGTGCAAACAGCCCTGGCCTACACACCCTACAGGCTCAGGCCCCTGGAGCCAAACCTGACGACTGTGCTTGCCCTCTCCAAGGGAATTGTGTGTGCCCATTCCAATGGCCACAACCCTACTAATAGGATCAACCTCCAAAGTCCCTGAGGCCATCCCAATGTTTGTGGCTTCCCAGGACAAACAGGGGCAATAGGGGCCAACTGAGCACCTACCTGCACTCAGATCCGTAGACTGCTGTCCCCAGAGGTAAAAAGGCACGAACATGCCCCTAGGCACCTATCGGATCCATTGCTTTGGTTTCCAGGCATCTTTCTTCAGAAGAATGGATTTCAATAACAGCATATGGCCGTTTCTTGACTCACCCATCAGAACAAATCTCATCTACACATGGGAAACTTGCACGATGGAGGTGTTTAAAAGCCTCTCTTTAGGAGAACCGTTCAGGGCCCCAGTTCCACCGCTTCATTCCAAGGTCTCTATAGACCCAAATCATATTAGCACACATCCACGGGAGAGTCCATTTCAACTCAACCACCTCGGTTGCTCCCCAGATCCAGCAGATCTAACCTGTCTTGCTGCTTGGAGACAATTCGAATGCGTGGAGGGCTACCCAGCCATCCATCCTTAGAACCCTGCTCGGAATCGTTGTCCTGGAGCCAACCAACAGGTCTCAATTGTCCTGCAGAAGAATCTTTGCAGTTGGGAGCTTCTCACAACTCCCATCGTGGGAAAACCCCCATGGCCTCGTGATCCACCCCCGCTTCAAGAAGGGGACCTCAGGGACAGAATGTCCAACCTGAGCGATCGTCTGATCCTCGCCCTGACTTCAGATGCTCGAGATCTCGATTCAGGTCTCACCCAGAAACCTAGGCCTAGCTGGAGTTCTCAGACTTCCGTCCTCAGACTACTGGCCCACAAGCCCTCCAGTTTGGCACTCCAGAACTACAAAGCAGCACTCTGCCTGTTCTCCAGAAGAAAAACATTGCCCTCTGGGCCTGCCCAGAATCCCCAAATGAGGATCAACCTGCACGCCATTCGGCTGTACCCCACATATATAGGCTGACCTGGGCACTAATGCCCTTTCTGACACAGCCTGAGCCTGGACCTCCTGGCCCCACCCATACAGCTGGCCGCACACTGAGCACAAGGGACCCGCCATGGCCTTAGGTCGTCATCTCTTCTCAATCTCGGTTTTCAAGCTACAGAACCTAGACCTTATCTCCAATCACGGCCCGGGTTTGAAAATGATGCAGATCAGAACTCCTTCCCCATGGCAAGAAACCTTGTGGTTGGCATGTTGTTCAAGGTTCAGTGTAGTTGAAACCAGTGTGGCCCATGAGGCCCCGCCCATGCTTGCGGGCCACATTGGTCACAAACACACATTGTGACCCTCAGCCTGAGCCCAGTCCTCAGGTAAGGCCTCTCAGTGGCTGGATGGAGAGACAGCATATTGGGCTTGCCATGCCCTAGGCCCCAAATTTTAACCATAGTTCGGGTCGTCCCTTCATTCTTCCCCAGGGCTCTGCTTTGGAATTCCTCTTTTGGTGGGACCCCTGAAGTAACAAACCTGAAAGGAGTCCTCCCATCCCACAGATTGACAAAAAACAATTTGGATCGGGCCAAATCCACAGAGAGCAAGATTCGTCCATGGCCCATGAGGCCTCCCCAACATTCCACGGCCATCGCTGATAAAACATCCAGAGACAAAAGCCTGAGCACGCGCCTCAGACTCGCTCATTCTTCATATCCTGAAGAGTTCTTCAGATAAGAACCTACACGGCACTCGAAGGCACCCAAAATATATAGTCTAACCTGGGCACTAATGCACTGTCTGACAACCTGAGCCCGGACCTCGTGACAAACACCCAGACAGCTGACCGCACACTGAGCACTTCAAACCCGCCATGGCCTTACGTCATCATCTCTTCCCTATCTGTTTTCAGGCTTCAGATCCTAGACCTTATCTCCAGTCACTGCCGAGGTGTGACTCTGATGCAGAAATCAGAACTCTTCCTTACCCATGGCAAGAAACCTTGTGGTTGGCATGTTGTCCAACGTTCAGTGTAGGAGAAACCAGCATTCACCCTGTGGCCCCGCCCATTCTTGAGTGCGACGAGGGCATAAACACGCATTGTGACCTTCAGCGTGGTCCTGTCCTCTAGTACGTCCTCTCAGTGGCTGGACCATTAGATGTCATAATGGGCTTGACATGTCCCTAGGCCCCAATGTTTAACCAGATTTCTGGCTGTCCAGTCGTCCCTCCCCAGGGCTCTACTCTGGAATCCCTCATTTGGTGGGACACCTGAGGTTGAAAAACAACACAAAACAAATCAACGACAACAGAACAAGGGACTTCTTCCATCCCAGAGAATGATCCCAAACTCTTTGGACGGGGCCAAACCCCCAGAGAGTAAGACTCGTCCATTTCCCATGACGTCACCCGGAAATTTCACGACCATGAGTGACACGATATCCAGAGACAAAAACTTGAGCAAGAGCCTCACACTCGCCCTATTTTCATATCCCGAAGAGTTCTCCTCATGGTCTGTAGATCAGCCCTGCCATACCTAAGACCCGAAACATAAGCCAAGTTTGTGTTTTCAGACAACTGTGCAAACAGCCCTGGCCTACACACCCTACAGGCTCAGGCCCCTGGAGCCAAACCTGACGACTGTGCTTGCCCTCTCCAAGGGAATTGTGTGTGCCCATTCCAATGGCCACAACCCTACTAATAGGATCAACCTCCAAAGTCCCTGAGGCCATCCCAATGTTTGTCGCTTCCCAGGACAAACAGGGGCAATAGGGGCCAACTGAGCACCTACCTGCACTCAGATCCGTAGACTGCTGTCCCCAGAGGTAAAAATGCACGAACATGCCCCTAGGCACCTATCGGATCCATTGCTTTGGTTTCCAGGCATCTTTCTTCAGAGGAATGGATTTCAATAACAGCATATGGCCGTTTCTTGACTCACCCATCAGAACAAATCTCATCTACACATGGGAAACTTGCACGATGGAGGTGTTTAAAAGCCTCTCTTTAGGAGAACCGTTCAGGGCCCCAGTTCCACCGCTTCATTCCAAGGTCTCTATAGACCCAAATCATATTAGCACACATCCACGGGAGAGTCCATTTCTACTCAACCACCTCGGTTGCTCCCCAGATCCAGCAGATCTAACCTGTCTTGCTGCTTGGAGACAATTCGAATGCGTGGTGGGCTACCCAGCCATCCATCCTTAGAACCCTGCTCGGAATCGTTGTCCTGGAGCCAACCAACAGGTCTCAATTGTCCTGCAGAAGAATCTTTGCAGTTGGGAGCTTCTCACAACTCCCATCATGGGAAAACCCCCATGGTCTCGTGATCCACCCCCCCTTCAAGAAGGGGCCATCAGGGACAGAATGTCCAACCTGAGCGATCGTCTGATCCTCGCCCTGACTTCAGATGCTCGAGATCTCGATTCAGGTCTCACCCAGAAACCTAGGCCTAGCTTGGGTTCTCAGACTTCCGTCCTCAGACTACTGGCCCACAAGCCCTCCAGTTTGGCAATCCAGAACTACAAAGCAGCACTCTGCCTGTTCTCCTGAAGAAAAACATTGCCCTCTGGGCCTGCCCAGAATCCCCAAATGAGGATCAACCTACACGCCATTCGGCTGTACCCCACATATATAGGCTGACCTGGGCACTAATGCCCTTTCTGACACAGCCTGAGCCTGGACCTCCTGGCCCCACCCAGACAGCTGGCCGCACACTGAGCACAACGGACCCGCCATGGCCTTAGGTCGTCATCTCTTCTCAATCTCGGTTTTCAAGCTTCAGAACCTAGACCTTATCTCCAATCACGGCCCGGGTTTGAAAATGATGCAGAAATCAGAACTCTTTCCCCATGGCAAGAAACCTTGTGGTTGGCATGTTGTCCAAGTTTCAGTGTAGTTGAAACCAGTGTGGCCCATGAGGCCCCGCCCATGCTTGCGGGCCACATTGGTCACAAACACACATTGTGACCCTCAGCCTGAGCCCAGTCCTCAGGTAAGGCCTCTCAGTGGCTGGATGGAGAGACAGCATATTGGGCTTGCCATGCCCCTAGGCCCCAATTTTTAACCATAGTTCGGGTCGTCCCTTCACTCTTCCCCAGGGCTCTGCTTTGGAATTCCTCTTTTGGTGGGACCCCGGAGGTAACAAACCTGAAAGGAGTCCTCCCATCCCACAGATTGACGAAAAACAATTGGGATCGGGCCAAATCCACAGAGAGCAAGATTCGTCCATGGCCCATGAGGCCTCCCCAACATTCCACAGCCATCGCTGATAAAACATCCAGAGACAAAAGCCTGAGCACGCGCCTCAGACTCGCTCATTCTTCATATCCTGAAGAGTTCTTCAGATAAGAACCTACACGGCACTCGAAGGCACCCAAAATATATAGTCTAACCTGGGCACTAATGCACTGTCTGACAACCTGAGCCAGGACCTCGTGACCAACACCCAGACAGCTGACCGCACACTGAGCACTTCAGACCCGCCATGGCCTTACGTCATCATCTCTTCCCTACCTCTGTTTTCAGGCTTCAGAACCTAGACCTTATCTCCAATCACTGTCCAGGGGTGACTGTGATGCGGAAATCAGAACTCTTCCTTACCCATGGCAAGAAACCTTGTGGTTGGCATGTTGTCCAACGTTCAGTGTAGGAGAAACCAGCATTCACCATGAGGCCCCGCCCATTCTTGAGTGCGACGAGGGCATAAACACGCATTGTGACCCTCAGCGTGAGTCCTGTCCTCTAGTACGTCCTCTCAGTGGCTGGACCATTAGATGTCATAATGGGCTTGACATGTCCTTAGGCCCCAATGTTTAACCAGGTTTCTGGTTGTCCAGTCGTCCCTCCCCAGGGCTCTACTCTGGAATCCCTCATTTGCTGGGACACCTGAGGTTCTTAAACAAAACAAAACAAATCAATGACAATAGAACAAGGGACTTCTTCCATCCCTCAGAATGACCCCAAACTCTTTGGACGGGGCCAAACCCCCAGAGAGTAAGACTCGTAAATTTCCCAAAGAGTCACCCGGAAATTTCCCGATCATAAGGGACATGATATCCATAGACAAAAACTGGAGCAAGAACCTCACACTCGTCCTTTTTTCATATACCGAACTGTTCTCCTCATGGTCTGTCGATCAGTCCTGCCATACCTATGACCCGAAACATAAGCCGAGTTTGTGTTTTCAGACAACTGTACAAACAGCCCTGGCCTACACACCCTACAGGCTCAGGCCCCTGGAGCCAAACCTGACGACTGTGCTTGCCCTCTCCAAGGGAATTGTATGTGCCCATTCCAATGACCACAAACCTACTGATAGGATAAACCTCCATATTCCCTGAGGCCATCCCAATATTTGTGGCTTCCCAGGACAAACAGGGGCAATCTGGGCCCATCAGAGCACCTACCAGCACTCAGACCCGTAGACTGATGTCCCCAGAGGTAAAAGGTACGAACAGGCCCCTAGGCACCTATCAGATCCTTTGCTTTTGTTTCCAGGCATCTCTCCTCAGAGGCCTGGATTTCAATAACAGCATATGGCTGTTTCTTGACTCACCCATCAGAACAAATCTCATCTACAGATGGGAAACTTGCACGATGGAGCTGTGTGAAAGCCTCTCTTTAGGAGAACCCTTCAGGGCCCCAGTGCCAACGCTCGATTCCAAGGTCTCCATAGACACAAAATCATATTAGGACACATCCATGGGAGAGTCCATTTCAACTCAGCCACCTCGGTTGCTCCCCCAGATCCAGCAGATCTAACCTGTCTTGTTGCTTGGAGACAATTGGAATGCGAGCTGGGCTACCCAGCCATCCATCCTTAGAACCCTGCTCGGAATCGTTGACCTGGAGACAACGAACCGGTCTCAATTGTCCTGCAGAAGAATCTTTGCAGTTGGGAGCTTCTCACAACTCCCATAGTGGGAAAACCCCCATGGCCTCGTAAACCACCCCCCTTTAATAAGGGGCCAACCGGGACAGACTGTCCCACCTGAGAGCTCGTCTGATCCTCGCCCTGACTTCAGATGCACGAGATCTGGATTCAGGTCTGTAGATTGTGCCTGCCATATCCTGACCGAGAAACCTAGGCCTAGCTTGGGATCTCAGACTTCCGTCCTCAGACTACTGGCCCACAAGCCCTCCATTTTGGCAATTCAGAACTACAATGCAGCACTCCGCCTGCCCTCCAGAAGAAAAACATTGTCCTCTGGGGCTACCCAGAAACCCCTAATGAGGTTCAACCTGCATGCCATTCGGCCGTACCCCACATATATAGGCTGACCTGGGCACTAATGCCCTTTCTGACACAGCCTGAGCCTGGACCTCCTGGCCCCACCCAGACAGCTGGCCGCACACTGAGCACAACGGACCCGCCATGGCCTTATGTCGTCATCTCTTCTCAATCTCGGTTTCAGGCTTCAGATCCATGACTTTATCTCCAATCACGGCCCGGGTTTGAAAATGATGCAGAAATCAGAACTCTTTCCCCATGGCAAGAAACCTTGTGGTTGGCATGTTGTCCAAGGTTCAGTGAACTTAACCAGTGTTGCCCATGAGGCCCCGCCCATGCTTGCGGGCCACATTGGTCACAAACACACATTGTGACCCTCAGCCTGAGCCCAGTCCTCAGGTAAGGCCTCTCAGTGGCTGGATGGAGAGACAGCATATTGGGCTTGCCATGACCCTAGGCCCCAATTTTTAAGCATAGTTCGGGTTGTCCCTTCACTCTTCCCCAGGGCTCTACTTTGGAATTCACCTTTTGGTGGGACCCCTGAGGTAACAAACCTGAAAGGAGTCCTCCCATCACACAGATTGACGAAAAACAATTGGGATCGGGCCAAATCCACAGAGAGCAAGATTCGTCCATGGCCCATGAGGCCTCCCCAACATTCCACGGCCATCGCTGATACAAAATCCAGAGACAAAATCCTGAGCACGCGCCTCAGACTCGCTCATTCTTCATATCCTGAAGAGTTCTTCAGATAAGACCCTACACGGCACTCGAAGGCACCCAAAATATATAGTCTAACCTGGGCACTAATGCACTGTCTGACAACCTGAGCCTGGACCTCGTGACCAACACCCAGACAGCTGACCGCACACTGAGCACTTCAGACCCGCCATGGCCTTACGTCATCATCTCTTCCCTACCTCTGTTTTCAGGCTTCAGAACCTAGTCCTTATCTCCAATCACTGCCCAGGGGTGACTGTGATGCAGAAATCAGAACTCTTCCTTACCCATGGCAAGAAACCTTGTGGTTGGCATGTTGTCCAACGTTCAGTGTAGGAGAAACCAGCATTCACCCTGAGGCCCCACCCATTCTTGAGTGCGACCAGGGCATAAACACGCATTGTGACCCTCAGCGTGAGTCCTGTCCTCTAGTACGTCCTCTCTGTGGCTGGACCATTAGATGTCATAATGGGATTGACATGTCCCTAGTCCCCAATGTTTAACCAGATTTCTGGTTGTCCAGTTGCCTCTCCCCAGGGCTCTACTCTGGAATCCCTCATTTGGTGGGACACCTGAGGTTGAAAAACAGAACAAAACAAATCAACGACAACAGAACAAGGGACTTCTTCCATCCCACACAATGACCCCCAAACTCTTTGGACGGGGCCAAACCCCCAGAGCGTAAGACTCATCCATTTCCCATGAAGTCACCAGGAAAGTTCACGACCATGAGTGACATGATATCCAGAGACAAAAACTTGAGCAAGAGCCTCACACTCGCCCTATTTTCATATCCCGAAGAGTTCTCCTCATTGTCTGTAGATCAGTCCTGCCATACCAATGACCCGAAACATAAGCCGAGTTTGTGTTTTCAGACAACTGTCCAAACAGACCTGGCCTACACACCCTACAGGCTCAGGCCCCTGGAGCCAAACCTGATGACGGTGCATGCCCTCTCCAAGGGAATTGGGTGTGCCCATTCCAATGGCCACAACCCTACTAATAGGATCAACCTCCAAAGTCCCTGAGGCCATCCCAATATTTGTGGCTTCCCAGGACAAACAGTGCAATAGGGGCCAACTGAGCACCTAACTGCACTCAGATCCGTAGACTGCTGTCCCCAGAGGTAAAAAGGCACGAACATACCCCTAGGCACCTATCAGATCCATTGCTTTGGTTTCCACGCATCTTTCTTCAGAGGAATGGATTTCAATAACAGCATATAGCCGTTTCTTGACTCACCCATCAGAACAAATCTCATCTACACATGGGAAACTTGCACGATGGAGGTGTTTGAAAGCATCTCTTTAGGAGAACCCTTCAGGGCCCCAGTTCCACCGCTTCATTCCAAGGTCTCCATAGACACAAAATCATATTAGCACACATCCACGGGAGAGTCCATTTCAACTCAGCCACCTCGGTTGCTCCCCCTGATCCAGCAGATCTAACCTGTCTTGTTGCTTGGAGACAATTCGAATGCATGGTGGGCTACCCAGCCATCCATCCTTCGAACCCTGCTCTGAATCGTTGTCCTGGAGCCAACCAACAGGTCTCAATTGTCCTGCAGAAGAATCTTTGCAGTTGGGAGCTTCTCACAAATCCCATCGTGGTAAAACCCCATGGCCTCGTGATCCACCCCCCCTTCAAGAAGGGGCCATCAGGGACAGAATGTCCAACCTGAGCGATCGTCTGATCCTCGCCCTGACTTCAGATGCTCGAGATCTCGATTCAGGTCTCACCCAGAAACCTAGGCCTAGCTTGGGTTCTCAGACTTCCGTCCTCAGACTACTGGCCCACAAGCCCTCCAGTTTGGCAATCCAGAACTACAAAGCAGCACTCTGCCTGTTCTCCAGAAGAAAAACATTGCCCTCTGGGCCTGCCCAGAATCCCCAAATGAGGATCAACGTGCACGCCATTCGGCTGTACCCCACATATATAGGCTGACCTGGGCACTAATGCCCTTTCTGACACAGCCTGAGCCTGGACCTCCTGGCCCCACCCAGACAGCTGGCCGCACACTGAGCACAACGGACCCGCCATGGCCTTAGGTCGTCATCTCTTCTCAATCTCGGTTTTCAAGCTTCAGAACCTAGACCTTATCTCCAATCACGGCCCGGGTTTGAAAATGATGCAGATCAGAACTCTTTCCCCATGGCAAGAAACCTTGTGGTTCGCATGTTTTCCAAGTTTCAGTGTACTTGAAACCAGTGTGGCCCATGAGACCCCGCCCATGCTTGCGGGCCACATTGGTCACAAACACACATTGTGACCCTCAGCCTGAGCCCAGTCATCAGGTAAGGCCTCTCAGTGGCTGGATGGAGAGACAGCGTATTGGGCTTCCCATGCCCCAGGCCCCAATTTTTAACCATAGTTCGGGTTGTCCCTTCACTCTTCCCCAGGGCTCTGCTTTGGAATTCCTCTTTTGGTGGGACCCCTGAGGTAACAAACCTGAAAGGAGTCCTCCCATCCCACAGATTGACGAAAAACAATTGGGATCGGGCCAAATCCACAGAGAGCAAGATTCGTCCATGGCCAATGAGGTCTCTTCAACATTCCACGGCCATCGCTGATACAAAATCCAGAGACAAAAGCCTGAGCTCGCGCCTCAGACTCGCTCATTCTTCATATCCTGAAGAGTTCTTCAGATAAGAACCTACACGGCACTCGAAGGCACCCAAAATATATAGTCTAACCTGGGCACTAATGCACTGTCTGACAACCTGAGCCCGGACTTCGTGACCAACACCCAGACAGCTGACCGCACACTGAGCACTTCAGACCCGCATGGCCTTACGTCATCATCTCTTCCCAACCTCTGTTTTCAGGCTTCAGAACCTAGACATTATCTCCAATCAATGCCCAGGGGTGACTGTGATGCAGAAATCAGAACTCCTCCTTACCCATGGCAAGAAACCTTGTGGTTGGCATGTTGTCCAACGTTCAGTGTAGGAGAAACCAGCATTCACCCTGAGGCCCCGCCCATTCTTGAGTGCGACGAGGGCATCAACACGAATTGTGACCCTCAGCGTGAGTCCTGTCCTCTAGTACGTCCTATCAGTGGCTGGACGATTAGATGTCATAATGGGCTTGACATGTCCTAGGCCCCAATGTTTAACCATATTTCTGGTTGTCCAGTTGCCCCTCCCCAGGACTCTACTCTGGAATCCCACATTTGGTGGGACACCTGAGGTTGTTAAACACAAACAAAACAAATCAACGACAACAGAAAAAGGGATTTCCTCCATCACACACAATGACCCCAAATCTTTGGACGGGTCAAACCCCCAGAGAGTAAGGCTCGTCCATTTCCCATGAAGTCACACGGAAATTTCACGACCATGAGTGACACGATATCCAGAGACAAAAACTTGAGCAAGAGCCTCACACTCGCCCTATTTTCATATCCCGAAGAGTTCTCCTCATGGTCTGTAGATCAGTCCTGCCATACCTATGACCTGAAACATAAGCCGAGTTTGTGTTTTCAGACAACTGTCCAAAGAGCCCTGGCCTACACACCCTACAGGCTCAGGCCCCTGGAGCCCTACCTGACGACTGTGCTTGCCCCCTCCAAGGGAATTGTATGTGCCCATTCCAATGGCCACAACCCTACTAATAGGATCAACCTCCAAAGTCCCTGAGGCCATCCCAATATTTGTGGCTTCACAGTACAAACAGGGTCAATAGGGGCCAACTGAGCACCTACCTGCATTCAGATCCGTAGACTGCTCTCTCCCCCAGAGGTAAAAAAGGCACGAACATGCCCCTAGGCACCTATCGGATGCATTGCTTTGGTTTCAGGCTTCTTTCTTCAGAGGAATGGATTTCAATAACAGCATATGTCCGTTTCTTGACTCACCCATCAGAACAAATCTCATCTACACATGGGAAACTTGCATGATGGAGGTGTTTGAAAGCCTCTCTTTAGGAGAACCCTTCAGGGCCCCAGTACCACCGCTTCATTCCAAGGTCTCCATAGACCCAAATCATATTAGCACACATCCACGGGAGAGTCCATTTCAACTCAGCCACCTCGGTTGCTCCCCCAGATCCAGCAGATCTAACGTGTCTTGTTGCTTGGAGACAATTCGAATGCGTGGTGGGCTACCAAGCCATCCATCCTTAGAACCCTGCTCGGAATCGTTGTCCTGGAGCCAACCAACAGGTCTCAATTGTCCTGCAGAAGAATCTTTGCAGTTGGGAGCTTCTCACAACTGCCATCTTGGGAAAAACGCCAATGGACTCGTGATCCACCACCGCTTCAAGAAGGGGCAATCAGGGACAGAAAGTGCAACCTGAGCGATCGTCTGATCCTCGCCCTGACTTCAGATGCTGGAGATCTCGATTCAGGTCTCACCCAGAAACCAAGGCCTAGCTTGGGTTCTCAGACTTCCGTCCTCAGACTACTGGCCCACAAGCCCTCCAGTTTGGCAATCCAGAACTACAAAGCAGCACTCTGCCTGTTCTCCTGAAGAAAAACATTGCCCTCTGGGCCTGCCCAGAATCCCCAAATGAGGATCAACCTACACGCCATTCGGCTGTACCCCACATTATAGGCTGACTTGGGCACGAATGCCCTTTCTGACACAGCCTGAGCCTGGACCTCCTGGCCCCACCCAGATAGCTGGCCGCACACTGAGCACAACAGACCCGCCATGGCCTTAGGTCGTCATCTCTTCTCAATCTCGGTTTTCAAGCTTCAGAACCTAGACCTTATCTACAATCACGGCCCGGGTTTGAATATGATGCAGAAATCAGAACTCTTTCCCATTGGCAAGAAACCTTGTGGTTGACATGTTGTCCAAGGTTCAGTGTAGTTGAAACCAGTGTGGCCCATGAGGCCCCGCCCATGCTTGCGGGCCACATTGGTCACAAACACACATTGTGACCCTCAGCCTGAGCCCAGTCCTCAGGTAAGGCCTCTCAGTGGCTGGATGGAGAGACAGCATATTGGGCTTGCCATGCCCCTAGGCCTCAATTTTTAAGCATAGTTCGGGTTGTCCCTTCACTCTTCCCCAGGGCTCTATTTGGAATTCCTCTTTTGGTGGGACCCCTGAGGTAACAAACCTGAAAGGAGTCCTCCCATCCCACAGATTGACGAAAAACAATTGGGATCGGGCCAAATCCACAGAGAGCAAGATTCGTCCATGGCCCATGAGGCCTCCCCCCCACATTCCACGGCCATCGCTGATAAAACATCCAGAGACAAAAGCCTGAGCACGTGCCTCAGACTCGCTCATTCTTCATATCCTGAAGAGTTCTTCAGATAAGAACCTACACGGCACTCGAATGTACCCAAATTATATAGTCTAACCTGGGCACAAATGCACTGTCTGACAACCTGAGCCCGGACTTCGTGACAAACACCCAGACAGCTGACCGCACACTGAGCACTTCAGACCCGCCATGGCCTTACGTCATCATCTCTTCCCTACCTCTGTTTTCAGGCTTCAGAACCTAGACCTTATCTCCAATCACTGCCCAGGGGTGACTGTGATGGAGAAATCAGAACTCTTCCTTACCCATGGCAAGAAACCTTGTGGTTGGCATGTTGTCCAACGTTCAGTGTAGGAGAGAAACCCAGCATTCACCCTGAGGCCCCGCCCATTCTTGAGTGCGACGAGGGCTTAAACACGCATTGTGACCCTCAGCGTGGTCCTGTCCTCTAGTACGTCCTCTCAGTGGCTGGACCCTTAGATGTCATAATGGGCTTGACATGACCCTAGGCCACAAATTTTAACCAGATTTCTGGTAGTCCAGTCGTCCCTCCCCAGGGCTCTACCCTGGAATCCCTCATTTGGTGGGACACCTGAGGTTGAAAAACAAAACAAAACAAATCGACGAAAACAGAGCAAGGGACTTCTTCCATCACACACAATGACCCCAAACTCTTTGGACAGGGCCAAACCCCCAGAGAGTAAGACTCGTCCATTTTCCATGACGTCACCCGGAAATTTCACGACCATAAGTGACATGATATCCAGAGACAAAAAACTTGAGCAAGAGCCTCACACTCGCCCTATTTTCATATCCCGAAGAGTTCTCCTCATGGTCTGTAGATCAGTCCTGCCATACCTATGACCCGAAACATAAGCCGAGTTTGTATTTTCAGACAACTGTCCAAACAGCCCTGGCCTACACACCCTACAGGCTTAGGCCCATGGAGCCAAACCTGACGACTGTGCTTGCCCTCTCCAAGGGAATTGTGTGTGTGCCCATTCCAATGGCCACAACCCTACTAATAGGATCAACCTCCAAAGTCCCTGAGGCCATCCCAATATTTGTGGCTTCCCAGGACAAACAGGGGCAATAGGGGCCAACTGAGCACCTACCTGCACTCAGATCCGTAGACTGCTGTCCCCAGAGGTTAAAGGCACGAAAATGCCCCTAGGCACCTATCGGATCCATTGCTTTGGTTTCCAGGCATCTTTCTTCAGAGGAATGGATTTCAATAACAGCATATGGCCGTTTCTTGACTCACCCATCATAACAAATCTCATCTACACATGGGAAACTTGCACGATGGAGGTGTTTAAAAAGCCTCTCTTTAGGAGAACCGTTCAGGGCCCCAGTTCCATCGCTTCATTCCAAGGTCTCCATAGACACAAAATCATATTAGGACACATCCACGGGAGAGTCCATTTCAACTCAGCCACCTCGGTTGCTCCCCCTGATCCAGCAGATCTACCTGTCTTGTTGTTTGGAGACAATTCGAATGCGTGGTGGGCTACCCAGCCATCCATCCTTAGAACCCTGCTCGGAATCGTTGTCCTGGAGCCAACCAACAGGTCTCAATTGTCCTGCAGAAGAATCTTTGCAGTTGGGAGCTTCTCACAAATCCCATCGTGGGAAAACACCCATGGCCTCGTGATCAACCCCCCCTTCAAGAAGGGGCCATCAGGGACAGAATGTCCAACCTGAGCGATCGTCTGATCCTCGCCCTGACTTCAGATGCTCGAGATCTCGATTCAGGTCTCACCCAGAAACCTAGGCCTAGCTTGGGTTCTCAGACTTCCGTCCTCAGACTACTGGCCCACAAGCCCTCCAGTTTGGCAATCCAGAACTACAAAGCAGCACTCTGCCTGTTCTCCAGAAGAAAAACATTGCCCTCTGGGCCTGCCTAGAATCCCCAAATGAGGATCAGCCTGCACGCCATTCGGCTGTACCCCACATATATAGGCTGACCTGGGCACTAATGCCCTTTCTGACACAGCCTGAGCCTGGACCTCCTGGCCCCACCCAGACAGCTGGCCGCACACTGAGCACAACGGACCCGCCATGGCCTTAGGTCGTCATTTCTTCTCAATCTCGGTTTTCAAGCTTCAGAACCTAGACCTTATCTCCAATCACGGCCCGGGTTTGAAAATGATGCAGAAATCAGAACTCTTTCCCCATGGCATGAAACCTTGTGGTTGGCATGTTGTCCAAGGTTCAGTGTACTTGAAACCAGTGTGGCCCATGAGGCCCCGCCCATGCTTGCGGGCGACAATCGTCACAAACTCACATTGTGACCCTCAGCCTGAGCCCAGTCCTCAGGTAAGGCCTCTCAGTGGCTGGATGGAGAGACAGCATATTGGGCTTGCCATGCCCCTAGGCCCCAATTTTTAACCATAGTTCGGGTCGTCCCTTCACTCTTCCCCAGGGCTCTGCTTTGGAATTCCTCTTTTGGTGGGACCCCTGTGGTAACAAACCTGAAAGGAGTCCTCCCATCCCACAGATTGACGAAAAACAATTGGGATCGGGCCAAATCCACAGAGAGCAAGATTCGTCCATGGCCCATGAGGCCTCCCCAACATTCCACGGCCATCGCTGATAAAACATCCAGAGACAAAAGCCTGAGCACGCGCCTCAGACTCGCTCATTCTTCATATCCTGAAGAGTTCTTCAGATAAGAACCTACACGGCACTCGAAGGCACCCAAAATATATAGTCTAACCTGGGCACTAATGCACTGTCTGACAACCTGAGCCAGGACCTCGTGACCAACACCCAGACAGCTGACCGCACACTGAGCACTTCAGACCCGCCATGGCCTTACGTCATCATCTCTTCCCTACCTCTGTTTTCAGGCTTCAGAACCTAGACCTTATCTCCAATCACTGCCCAGGGGTGACTGTGATGCGGAAATCAGAACTCTTCCTTACCCATGGCAAGAAACCTTGTGGTTGGCATGTTGTCCAACGTTCAGTGTAGGAGAAACCAGCATTCACCATGAGGCCCCGCCCATTCTTGAGTGCGACGAGGGCATAAACACGCATTGTGACCCTCAGCGTGAGTCCTGTCCTCTAGTACGTCCTCTCAGTGGCTGGACCATTAGATGTCATAATGGGCTTGACATGTCCTTAGGCCCCAATGTTTAACCAGATTTCTGGTTGTCCAGTCGTCCCTCCCCAGGGCTCTACTCTGGAATCCCTCATTTGCTGGGACACCTGAGGTTCTTAAACAAAACAAAACAAATCAATGACAATAGAACAAGGGACTTCTTCCATCCCTCAGAATGACCCCAAACTCTTTGGACGGGGCCAAACCCCCAGAGAGTAAGACTCGTAAATTTCCCAAAGAGTCACCCGGACATTTCCCGATCATAAGGGACATGATATCCATAGACAAAAACTGGAGCAAGAACCTCACACTCGTCCTTTCTTCATATACCGAACTGTTCTCCTCATGGTCTGTCGATCAGTCCTGCCATACCTATGACCCGAAACATAAGCCGAGTTTGTGTTTTCAGACAACTGTACAAACAGCCCTGGCCTACACACCCTACAGGCTCAGGCCCCTGGAGCCAAACCTGACGACTGTGCTTGCCCTCTCCAAGGGAATTGTATGTGCCCATTCCAATGACCACAAACCTACTGATAGGATAAACCTCCATATTCCCTGAGGCCATCCCAATATTTGTGGCTTCCCAGGACAAACAGGGGCAATCTGGGCCCATCAGAGCACCTACCAGCACTCAGACCCGTAGACTGATGTCCCCAGAGGTAAAAAGGTACGAACAGGCCCCTAGGCACCTATCAGATCCTTTGCTTTTGTTTCCAGGCATCTCTCCTCAGAGGCCTGGATTTCAATAACAGCATATGGCTGTTTCTTGACTCACCCATCAGAACAAATCTCATCTACAGATGGGAAACTTGCACGATGGAGCTGTGTGAAAGCCTCTCTTTAGGAGAACCCTTCAGGGCCCCAGTGCCAACGCTCGATTCCAAGGTCTCCATAGACACAAAATCATATTAGGACACATCCATGGGAGAGTCCATTTCAACTCAGCCACCTCGGTTGCTCCCCCAGATCCAGCAGATCTAACCTGTCTTGTTGCTTGGAGACAATTGGAATGCGAGCTGGGCTACCCAGCCATCCATCCTTAGAACCCTGCTCGGAATCGTTGACCTGGAGACAACGAACCGGTCTCAATTGTCCTGCAGAAGAATCTTTGCAGTTGGGAGCTTCTCACAACTCCCATAGTGGGAAAACCCCCATGGCCTCGTAAACCACCCCCCTTTAATAAGGGGCCAACCGGGACAGACTGTCCCACCTGAGAGCTCGTCTGATCCTCGCCCTGACTTCAGATGCACGAGATCTGGATTCAGGTCTGTAGATTGTGCCTGCCATATCCTGACCGAGAAACCTAGGCCTAGCTTGGGATCTCAGACTTCCGTCCTCAGACTACTGGCCCACAAGCCCTCCATTTTGGCAATTCAGAACTACAATGCAGCACTCCGCCTGCCCTCCAGAAGAAAAACATTGTCCTCTGGGGCTACCCAGAAACCCCTAATGAGGTTCAACCTGCATGCCATTCGGCCGTACCCCCACATATATAGGCTGACCTGGGCACTAATGCCCTTTCTGACACAGCCTGAGCCTGGACCTCCTGGCCCCACCCAGACAGCTGGCCGCACACTGAGCACAAACGGACCCGCCATGGCCTTATGTCGTCATCTCTTCTCAATCTCGGTTTCAGGCTTCAGATCCATGACTTTATCTCCAATCACGGCCCGGGTTTGAAAATGATGCAGAAATCAGAACTCTTTCCCCATGGCAAGAAACCTTGTGGTTGGCATGTTGTCCAAGGTTCAGTGAACTTAACCAGTGTTGCCCATGAGGCCCCGCCCATGCTTGCGGGCCACATTGGTCACAAACACACATTGTGACCCTCAGCCTGAGCCCAGTCCTCAGGTAAGGCCTCTCAGTGGCTGGATGGAGAGACAGCATATTGGGCTTGCCATGACCCTAGGCCCCAATTTTTAAGCATAGTTCGGGGTTGTCCCTTCACTCTTCCCCAGGGCTCTACTTTGGAATTCACCTTTTGGTGGGACCCCTGAGGTAACAAACCTGAAAGGAGTCCTCCCATCACACAGATTGACGAAAAACAATTGGGATCGGGCCAAATCCACAGAGAGCAAGATTCGTCCATGGCCCATGAGGCCTCCCCAACATTCCACGGCCATCGCTGATACAAAATCCAGAGACAAAATCCTGAGCACGCGCCTCAGACTCGCTCATTCTTCATATCCTGAAGAGTTCTTCAGATAAGACCCTACACGGCACTCGAAGGCACCCAAAATATATAGTCTAACCTGGGCACTAATGCACTGTCTGACAACCTGAGCCTGGACCTCGTGACCAACACCCAGACAGCTGACCGCACACTGAGCACTTCAGACCCGCCATGGCCTTACGTCATCATCTCTTCCCTACCTCTGTTTTCAGGCTTCAGAACCTAGTCCTTATCTCCAATCACTGCCCAGGGGTGACTGTGATGCAGAAATCAGAACTCTTCCTTACCCATGGCAAGAAACCTTGTGGTTGGCATGTTGTCCAACGTTCAGTGTAGGAGAAACCAGCATTCACCCTGAGGCCCCACCCATTCTTGAGTGCGACCAGGGCATAAACACGCATTGTGACCCTCAGCGTGAGTCCTGTCCTCTAGTACGTCCTCTCTGTGGCTGGACCATTAGATGTCATAATGGGATTGACATGTCCCTAGTCCCCAATGTTTAACCAGATTTCTGGTTGTCCAGTTGCCTCTCCCCAGGGCTCTACTCTGGAATCCCTCATTTGGTGGGACACCTGAGGTTGAAAAACAGAACAAAACAAATCAACGACAACAGAACAAGGGACTTCTTCCATCCCACACAATGACCCCAAACTCTTTGGACGGGGCCAAACCCCCAGAGCGTAAGACTCATCCATTTCCCATGAAGTCACCAGGAAAGTTCACGACCATGAGTGACATGATATCCAGAGACAAAAACTTGAGCAAGAGCCTCACACTCGCCCTATTTTCATATCCCGAAGAGTTCTCCTCATTGTCTGTAGATCAGTCCTGCCATACCAATGACCCGAAACATAAGCCGAGTTTGTGTTTTCAGACAACTGTCCAAACAGACCTGGCCTACACACCCTACAGGCTCAGGCCCCTGGAGCCAAACCTGATGACGGTGCATGCCCTCTCCAAGGGAATTGGGTGTGCCCATTCCAATGGCCACAACCCTACTAATAGGATCAACCTCCAAAGTCCCTGAGGCCATCCCAATATTTGTGGCTTCCCAGGACAAACAGTGCAATAGGGGCCAACTGAGCACCTAACTGCACTCAGATCCGTAGACTGCTGTCCCCAGAGGTAAAAAGGCACGAACATACCCCTAGGCACCTATCAGATCCATTGCTTTGGTTTCCACGCATCTTTCTTCAGAGGAATGGATTTCAATAACAGCATATAGCCGTTTCTTGACTCACCCATCAGAACAAATCTCATCTACACATGGGAAACTTGCACGATGGAGGTGTTTGAAAGCATCTCTTTAGGAGAACCCTTCAGGGCCCCAGTTCCACCGCTTCATTCCAAGGTCTCCATAGACACAAAATCATATTAGCACACATCCACGGGAGAGTCCATTTCAACTCAGCCACCTCGGTTGCTCCCCCTGATCCAGCAGATCTAACCTGTCTTGTTGCTTGGAGACAATTCGAATGCATGGTGGGCTACCCAGCCATCCATCCTTCGAACCCTGCTCTGAATCGTTGTCCTGGAGCCAACCAACAGGTCTCAATTGTCCTGCAGAAGAATCTTTGCAGTTGGGAGCTTCTCACAAATCCCATCGTGGTAAAACCCCATGGCCTCGTGATCCACCCCCCCCTTCAAGAAGGGGCCATCAGGGACAGAATGTCCAACCTGAGCGATCGTCTGATCCTCGCCCTGACTTCAGATGCTCGAGATCTCGATTCAGGTCTCACCCAGAAACCTAGGCCTAGCTTGGGTTCTCAGACTTCCGTCCTCAGACTACTGGCCCACAAGCCCTCCAGTTTGGCAATCCAGAACTACAAAGCAGCACTCTGCCTGTTCTCCAGAAGAAAAACATTGCCCTCTGGGCCTGCCCAGAATCCCCAAATGAGGATCAACGTGCACGCCATTCGGCTCTACCCCACATATATAGGCTGACCTGGGCACTAATGCCCTTTCTGACACAGCCTGAGCCTGGACCTCCTGGCCCCACCCAGACAGCTGGCCGCACACTGAGCACAACGGACCCGCCATGGCCTTAGGTCGTCATCTCTTCTCAATCTCGGTTTTCAAGCTTCAGAACCTAGACCTTATCTCCAATCACGGCCCGGGTTTGAAAATGATGCAGATCAGAACTCTTTCCCCATGGCAAGAAACCTTGTGGTTCGCATGTTTTCCAAGTTTCAGTGTACTTGAAACCAGTGTGGCCCATGAGACCCCGCCCATGCTTGCGGGCCACATTGGTCACAAACACACATTGTGACCCTCAGCCTGAGCCCAGTCATCAGGTAAGGCCTCTCAGTGGCTGGATGGAGAGACAGCGTATTGGGCTTCCCATGCCCCAGGCCCCAATTTTTAACCATAGTTCGGGTTGTCCCTTCACTCTTCCCCAGGGCTCTGCTTTGGAATTCCTCTTTTGGTGGGACCCCTGAGGTAACAAACCTGAAAGGAGTCCTCCCATCCCACAGATTGACGAAAAACAATTGGGATCGGGCCAAATCCACAGAGAGCAAGATTCGTCCATGGCCAATGAGGTCTCTTCAACATTCCACGGCCATCGCTGATACAAAATCCAGAGACAAAAGCCTGAGCTCGCGCCTCAGACTCGCTCATTCTTCATATCCTGAAGAGTTCTTCAGATAAGAACCTACACGGCACTCGAAGGCACCCAAAATATATAGTCTAACCTGGGCACTAATGCACTGTCTGACAACCTGAGCCCGGACTTCGTGACCAACACCCAGACAGCTGACCGCACACTGAGCACTTCAGACCCGCATGGCCTTACGTCATCATCTCTTCCCAACCTCTGTTTTCAGGCTTCAGAACCTAGACATTATCTCCAATCAATGCCCAGGGGTGACTGTGATGCAGAAATCAGAACTCCTCCTTACCCATGGCAAGAAACCTTGTGGTTGGCATGTTGTCCAACGTTCAGTGTAGGAGAAACCAGCATTCACCCTGAGGCCCCGCCCATTCTTGAGTGCGACGAGGGCATCAACACGAATTGTGACCCTCAGCGTGAGTCCTGTCCTCTAGTACGTCCTATCAGTGGCTGGACGATTAGATGTCATAATGGGCTTGACATGTCCTAGGCCCCAATGTTTAACCATATTTCTGGTTGTCCAGTTGCCCCTCCCCAGGACTCTACTCTGGAATCCCACATTTGGTGGGACACCTGAGGTTGTTAAACAAAACAAAACAAATCAACGACAACAGAAAAAGGGATTTCCTCCATCACACACAATGACCCCAAATCTTTGGACGGGTCAAACCCCCAGAGAGTAAGGCTCGTCCATTTCCCATGAAGTCACACGGAAATTTCACGACCATGAGTGACACGATATCCAGAGACAAAAACTTGAGCAAGAGCCTCACACTCGCCCTATTTTCATATCCCGAAGAGTTCTCCTCATGGTCTGTAGATCAGTCCTGCCATACCTATGACCTGAAACATAAGCCGAGTTTGTGTTTTCAGACAACTGTCCAAAGAGCCCTGGCCTACACACCCTACAGGCTCAGGCCCCTGGAGCCCTACCTGACGACTGTGCTTGCCCCCTCCAAGGGAATTGTATGTGCCCATTCCAATGGCCACAACCCTACTAATAGGATCAACCTCCAAAGTCCCTGAGGCCATCCCAATATTTGTGGCTTCACAGTACAAACAGGGTCAATAGGGGCCAACTGAGCACCTACCTGCATTCAGATCCGTAGACTGCTCTCCCCAGAGGTAAAAAGGCACGAACATGCCCCTAGGCACCTATCGGATGCATTGCTTTGGTTTCAGGCTTCTTTCTTCAGAGGAATGGATTTCAATAACAGCATATGTCCGTTTCTTGACTCACCCATCAGAACAAATCTCATCTACACATGGGAAACTTGCATGATGGAGGTGTTTGAAAGCCTCTCTTTAGGAGAACCCTTCAGGGCCCCAGTACCACCGCTTCATTCCAAGGTCTCCATAGACCCAAATCATATTAGCACACATCCACGGGAGAGTCCATTTCAACTCAGCCACCTCGGTTGCTCCCCCAGATCCAGCAGATCTAACCTGTCTTGTTGCTTGGAGACAATTCGAATGCGTGGTGGGCTACCAAGCCATCCATCCTTAGAACCCTGCTCGGAATCGTTGTCCTGGAGCCAACCAACAGGTCTCAATTGTCCTGCAGAAGAATCTTTGCAGTTGGGAGCTTCTCACAACTGCCATCTTGGGAAAACGCCAATGGACTCGTGATCCACCACCGCTTCAAGAAGGGGCAATCAGGGACAGAAAGTGCAACCTGAGCGATCGTCTGATCCTCGCCCTGACTTCAGATGCTGGAGATCTCGATTCAGGTCTCACCCAGAAACCAAGGCCTAGCTTGGGTTCTCAGACTTCCGTCCTCAGACTACTGGCCCACAAGCCCTCCAGTTTGGCAATCCAGAACTACAAAGCAGCACTCTGCCTGTTCTCCTGAAGAAAAACATTGCCCTCTGGGCCTGCCCAGAATCCCCAAATGAGGATCAACCTACACGCCATTCGGCTGTACCCCACATTATAGGCTGACTTGGGCACGAATGCCCTTTCTGACACAGCCTGAGCCTGGACCTCCTGGCCCCACCCAGATAGCTGGCCGCACACTGAGCACAACAGACCCGCCATGGCCTTAGGTCGTCATCTCTTCTCAATCTCGGTTTTCAAGCTTCAGAACCTAGACCTTATCTACAATCACGGCCCGGGTTTGAATATGATGCAGAAATCAGAACTCTTTCCCATTGGCAAGAAAAACTTGTGGTTGACATGTTGTCCAAGGTTCAGTGTAGTTGAAACCAGTGTGGCCCATGAGGCCCCGCCCATGCTTGCGGGCCACATTGGTCACAAACACACATTGTGACCCTCAGCCTGAGCCCAGTCCTCAGGTAAGGCCTCTCAGTGGCTGGATGGAGAGACAGCATATTGGGCTTGCCATGCCCCTAGGCCTCAATTTTTAAGCATAGTTCGGGTTGTCCCTTCACTCTTCCCCAGGGCTCTATTTGGAATTCCTCTTTTGGTGGGACCCCTGAGGTAACAAACCTGAAAGGAGTCCTCCCATCCCACAGATTGACGAAAAACAATTGGGATCGGGCCAAATCCACAGAGAGCAAGATTCGTCCATGGCCCATGAGGCCTCCCCAACATTCCACGGCCATCGCTGATAAAACATCCAGAGACAAAAGCCTGAGCACGTGCCTCAGACTCGCTCATTCTTCATATCCTGAAGAGTTCTTCAGATAAGAACCTACACGGCACTCGAATGTACCCAAATTATATAGTCTAACCTGGGCACAAATGCACTGTCTGACAACCTGAGCCCGGACTTCGTGACCAACACCCAGACAGCTGACCGCACACTGAGCACTTCAGACCCGCCATGGCCTTACGTCATCATCTCTTCCCTACCTCTGTTTTCAGGCTTCAGAACCTAGACCTTATCTCCAATCACTGCCCAGGGGTGACTGTGATGGAGAAATCAGAACTCTTCCTTACCCATGGCAAGAAACCTTGTGGTTGGCATGTTGTCCAACGTTCAGTGTAGGAGAAACCAGCATTCACCCTGAGGCCCCGCCCATTCTTGAGTGCGACGAGGGCTTAAACACGCATTGTGACCCTCAGCGTGGTCCTGTCCTCTAGTACGTCCTCTCAGTGGCTGGACCCTTAGATGTCATAATGGGCTTGACATGACCCTAGGCCACAAATTTTAACCAGATTTCTGGTAGTCCAGTCGTCCCTCCCCAGGGCTCTACCCTGGAATCCCTCATTTGGTGGGACACCTGAGGTTGAAAAACAAAACAAAACAAATCGACGAAAACAGAGCAAGGGACTTCTTCCATCACACACAATGACCCCAAACTCTTTGGACAGGGCCAAACCCCCAGAGAGTAAGACTCGTCCATTTTCCATGACGTCACCCGGAAATTTCACGACCATAAGTGACATGATATCCAGAGACAAAAACTTGAGCAAGAGCCTCACACTCGCCCTATTTTCATATCCCGAAGAGTTCTCCTCATGGTCTGTAGATCAGTCCTGCCATACCTATGACCCGAAACATAAGCCGAGTTTGTGTTTTCAGACAACTGTCCAAACAGCCCTGGCCTACACACCCTACAGGCTTAGGCCCATGGAGCCAAACCTGACGACTGTGCTTGCCCTCTCCAAGGGAATTGTGTGTGCCCATTCCAATGGCCACAACCCTACTAATAGGATCAACCTCCAAAGTCCCTGAGGCCATCCCAATATTTGTGGCTTCCCAGGACAAACAGGGGCAATAGGGGCCAACTGAGCACCTACCTGCACTCAGATCCGTAGACTGCTGTCCCCAGAGGTTAAAGGCACGAAAATGCCCCTAGGCACCTATCGGATCCATTGCTTTGGTTTCCAGGCATCTTTCTTCAGAGGAATGGATTTCAATAACAGCATATGGCCGTTTCTTGACTCACCCATCATAACAAATCTCATCTACACATGGGAAACTTGCACGATGGAGGTGTTTAAAAGCCTCTCTTTAGGAGAACCGTTCAGGGCCCCAGTTCCATCGCTTCATTCCAAGGTCTCCATAGACACAAAATCATATTAGGACACATCCACGGGAGAGTCCATTTCAACTCAGCCACCTCGGTTGCTCCCCCTGATCCAGCAGATCTACCTGTCTTGTTGTTTGGAGACAATTCGAATGCGTGGTGGGCTACCCAGCCATCCATCCTTAGAACCCTGCTCGGAATCGTTGTCCTGGAGCCAACCAACAGGTCTCAATTGTCCTGCAGAAGAATCTTTGCAGTTGGGAGCTTCTCACAAATCCCATCGTGGGAAAACACCCATGGCCTCGTGATCCACCCCCCCTTCAAGAAGGGGCCATCAGGGACAGAATGTCCAACCTGAGCGATCGTCTGATCCTCGCCCTGACTTCAGATGCTCGAGATCTCGATTCAGGTCTCACCCAGAAACCTAGGCCTAGCTTGGGTTCTCAGACTTCCGTCCTCAGACTACTGGCCCACAAGCCCTCCAGTTTGGCAATCCAGAACTACAAAGCAGCACTCTGCCTGTTCTCCAGAAGAAAAACATTGCCCTCTGGGCCTGCCTAGAATCCCCAAATGAGGATCAGCCTGCACGCCATTCGGCTGTACCCCACATATATAGGCTGACCTGGGCACTAATGCCCTTTCTGACACAGCCTGAGCCTGGACCTCCTGGCCCCACCCAGACAGCTGGCCGCACACTGAGCACAACGGACCCGCCATGGCCTTAGGTCGTCATTTCTTCTCAATCTCGGTTTTCAAGCTTCAGAACCTAGACCTTATCTCCAATCACGGCCCGGGTTTGAAAATGATGCAGAAATCAGAACTCTTTCCCCATGGCATGAAACCTTGTGGTTGGCATGTTGTCCAAGGTTCAGTGTACTTGAAACCAGTGTGGCCCATGAGGCCCCGCCCATGCTTGCGGGCGACAATCGTCACAAACTCACATTGTGACCCTCAGCCTGAGCCCAGTCCTCAGGTTAGGCCTCTCAGTGGCTGGATGGAGAGACAGCATATTGGGCTTGCCAAGCCCCTAGGCCCCAATTTTTATCCATAGTTCGGGTTGTCTGGGTGTCGGTTGGGAATTCAGGCCTCAGGTTGTGTCAGACAGGGCATTAGTGCACAGGCTAGACTATATAATTGGTGTACAGTTGAGTGGCATTCAGGTTTATCCTCATTTGAGGTTTCTGGGTAGACCCATAGGGCAACGTTTTTCTTTTAGAGGGCAGGCAGAGTGCAGCACAGTGTCATCGGAAATCCCAAAATGGAGGGCGTGTGGTCCAGGAGAGTGAGGACGGAAGTCTGAGAACACTAGCTATGCCTAGGTTTTGGGGTGAGGGCACAGCAGGTGCACTCTGAAGAGCTTAATCAAGATCTCGTGCATCTGAAGTCAAGGCGAAGATCAGCCATTGGCTCAGGTTGGAGTTTCTTTCCATGATCCGACTTCATGAAGATTGGGGTCATCATGTGACCTTGGAAGCTTTCCATGATATGAGTTGTGAGGTGGTCCATGAAAAGGACTCCTGTGGGACAGTCGACACCTGTTGGATGGCTCAAGGATGTCCCATAAGGAAAGACGCAAGAGCAGGGTTCTAAGGGTTCTAAGGATCTCTAAGGAGAGATGCCTGGACACCAAAGCAATAGATCCGATAGGTGCCTATGGGCCTGTTCATTCCTTGATACCTCTGGGGACATCAGTCTTCGGGTCTGAGGGCCGGTAGGTGCTCAGATGGGCCCAGATTGCCCCAGTTTGTCCGGGGAAGCCACAAATGTTGGGATGGCCTCAGGGACTTTGGAGGTTTATCCTCTTAGTAGGGTTGTGGCCATAGGAATGGGCACATACAATGCCCTTGGAGAGGGCAAGCACAGTCGTCAGGTTTGGCTCCAGCCACTGAGAGGCCTTACCTGAGGACTGAGCTCAGGCTGAGGGTTTACAATGTGTGTTTGTGAACAATGTTGCCCGCAAGCATGGTCGGGCCTCATGGGCCACACTGGTTTCCACTACACTGAACCTTGGACAACATGCCAACCACAAGGTTTCTTGCCATGGGGAAAGAGTTCTGATTACTGCATCATTTTCAAACCCGGGCCGTGATTGGAGATAAGGTCTATGTTCTGAAGCCTGAAAACCGAGGTTGAGAAGAGATGACGACCTAAGGCCATGGGGGGTCCGATGTGCTCAGTGTGCGGCCAGCTGTCTGGGTGGGGCCCGGAGGTCCAGGATCTGGTTGTGTCAGAAAGGGCATTAGTGTACAGGTCAGCCTATATATTTGGGGTAGAGCTGAATGGCGTGCAGGTTGATCCTCATTTGGGTTTTCAGGGTAGCCCCAGAGGGCAATGTTTTTCTTCTGGAGGGCAGGGAGAGTGCTGCATTGTAGTTCTGGGTTGCCAATCTGGAGGTCTTGTGGGCCAGTAGTCTGAGGACGGAAGTCTGAGAACCCAAGCTAGGCCTAGGTTTCTGGGTGAGGATATGGCAGGCACAATCTACAGACCTGAATCGAGATCTCGTGCATCTTCAGTCAGGACGAGGATCAGACGATCGCTCAGGTTGGACATTCTGACCCTGATGGCCCCTTCTTGAAGGGGGGGTGAATCACGAGGCCATGGGGGTTTTCCCACAATGGGAGTTGTTAGAAGCTCCCAACTGCAAAGATTCTTCTACAGGACAATTGAGACCTGTTGGTTGGCTCCAGGACAACGATTCCGAGCAGGGTTCTAAGGATGGATGGCTGGGTAGCCCAACTCTCATTCCAATTGTCTCCAAGCAACAAGACAGGTTAGTTCTGCTGGATCTGGGGGAGCAACCGGGAAGGCTGAGTTGAAATGGAATCTCCCGTGCATGTGTCCTAATATGATTTTGTGTCTATGGAGACCTTGGAATGAAGCGGTGGCACTGGGGCCCTGATGGGTTCCCCTAAAGAGAGGCTTTCACACAGCTCCATCGTGCAAGTTTCCGTGTGTAGACGAGATTTGTTCTGATGGGTGGGTCAAGAAACAGCCATATGCTGTTATTGAATTCCAGGCCTCTGAGGAGAGATGCCTCGAAACCAAAGCAATGGATCCGATAGGTGCCTAGGGGCCTGTTCGTTCCTTATTACCTCTGGGGATATCAGTCTACGGGTCTGAGTGCAGGTAGGTGCTCAGATGGGCTCATATAGCCCCTGTTTGTCCTGGGAAGCCACAACTACTGGGATGGTCTCAGGAATTTTGGAGGTTTATCCTCTTAGTAGGGTTGTGGCCATTGGAATGGGCACATACAATTCCCTTTGAGAGGGCAAGCACATCTTCATGTTTGGCCTCAGGGGCCTGAGCCTGTAGGGTGTGCAGGTCAGAGCTGTTGGGACAGTTGTCTGAAAACACAAACTTGGCTTATGTTTCAGGTCATAGGTATGGCAGGACTGATCTACAGGCCATGAGGAGAACACTTTGGGATATGAAAAATGGGCGAGTGTGAGTCTCTTGCTCACGTTTTTGTCTCTAGTTATTATGTCACTCATAGTCGTGAAATTTCCGGGTGACTTCATGGGAAATGGACGAGTCTTACTCTCTGGGGGTTTGGCCCCGTCCCAAGAGTTTGGGGTCATTCTGTGGGATGGAAGAAGTCCCTTGTTCTGTTCGTTGATTTGTTTTGTTTCGGTTTTCACCTCAGGTGTCCCACCAAATGAGAGATTCCAGAGTAGATCCCTGGGGAGGGGCGACTGGACAACCAGAAATCTGGTTAAAAATTGGGGCCTAGGGACATGTGAAGCCCATTATGACATCTAATGGTCCAGCCACTGAGAGGACGTACTAGAGGACAGGACTCACGCTGAGGGTCACAATGCGTGTTGATGCCCTCGTCGCCCTCAAAATGGGCGGGGCATCAGGGTGAATGCTGGTTTCTCCTACACTGAACGTTGGACAACATGCCAACCACAAGGTTTCTTGCCATGGGTAAGGAAGATTTCTGATTTCTGCATCACAGTCACCCCTGGGCAGTGATTGGAGATAAGGTCTAGGTTCTGAAGCCTGAAAACAGAGGTAGGGAAGAGATGATGACCTAAGGCCATGGCGCGTCTGATGTGTTCAGTGTGTGGTCTGCTGTCTAGGTGTTGGTCACGAGGTCCGGGCTCAGGTTGTCAGACAGTGCATTATTGCATAGTTTAGACTATATATTTTGGGTGCATTCGTGTGCCGTGTAGGTTTTTATCTGAAGAACTCTTCAGGATATGAAGAATGAGCGAGTCTGAAGCGCGTGCTCAGGCTTTTGTCACTGGATTTTGTATCAGCGATGGCCGTGGAATGTTGGGGAGGTCTCATGGGCCATGGACGAATCTTGCTCTTTGTGGATTTGTCCCGATCCTAATGGTTTTTCTTCAATCTGTGGGATGGGAGGTCTCCTTTCAGTTTTGTTACCTCAGGGGTGCTACCAAAAGAGGAATTCCAAAGCAGAGCCCTGGGGAAGAGTGAAGGGACAAACCGAACTATGGTTAAAATTGGGGCCTAGGGGCATGGCAAGCCCAATATGCTGTCTCTCCATCCAGCCACTGAGAGGCCTTACCTGAGGACTGGGCTCAGGCTGAGGGTCACAATGTGTGTTTGTGACCAATGTGGCCCGCAAGCACGGGCGGGGCCTCATAGGCCACACTTGTTTCAAGTACACTGAACCTTGGACAACATGCCAACCACAAGGTTTCTTGCCATGGGGAAAGAGTTCTGATTTCTGCATCATTTTCAAACCCGGGCTGTGATTGGAGATAAGGTCTAGGTTCTGAAGCCTGAAAACCGAGATTGAGAAGAGATCACGACCTTAGGCCATGGCAGGTCATATGAGCTCAGAGTGCGGCCAGCTCTCTGGGTGGGGCCAGGAGGTCCAGACTCAGGCTGTCTCAGAAAGGGCATTAGTGCTCAGGTCAGCCTATATATGTGGGGTACAGCCGAATGGCGTGCAGGCTGATCCTCATTTGGGGATTCTGGGTAGGCCCAGAGGGCAATGTTTTTCTTCTGGAGGGCAGGCAGAGTGCTGCATTGTAGTTCTGGATTGCCAAACTGGAGGGCTTGTGGGCCAGTAGTCTGAGGACGGAAGTCTGAGATCCCAAGCTAGGCCTATGTTTCTGGGTGAGACCTGAATGGAGATCTTGTGCATCTGAAGTCAGGGCGAGGATCAGACGATCGCTCAGGTTGGACATTCTGTCCCTGATGGCCCCTTCTTGATGGGGGGTGGTGGATCACGAGGCTATGTGGGTTTTCCCACGATGGTGTTGTGAGAAGCTCCCAACTGCAAAGATTCTTCTGCAGGACAATTGAGACCTGTTGGTTGGCTCCAGGACAACGATTCTGAGCAGGGTTCTAAGGATGGATGGCTGCGTAGCCCACCTCTCATTCCAATTGTCTGCAAGCAACAAGACAGGTTAGATCTGCTGCATCTGGGGGAGCAACCGAGGAGGCTGAGTTGAAATGGACTCCCCCGTGGATGTGTCCTAATATGATTATGTGTCTATGGAGACAATGGAATGAAGCGGTGGCCCTAGGGCCTTGAAGGGTTCTCCTAAAGAGAGGCTTTCACACAGCTCCATCGTGCAAGTTTCCCATGTGTAGATGAGATTTGTTCTGATGCATGAGTCAGGAAACAGCCATATGCTGTTATTGAAATCCATTCCTCTGAGGAGAGATGCCTGGAAACCAAAGCAATGGATCGGATATGTGCCTAGGGGCCTGTTCGTTCCTTTTTACCTCTGGGGACATCAGTCTATATGTCTGAGTGCCGGTAGGTGCTCAGATGCGCCCAGAATGCCCCTGTTTTTCCTGGGAATCCATAAATATTGGGGTGGCCTCTGAGACTTTGGAGGCTTATCCTATTAGTAGGGTTGTGGCCATTGGAATGGGCACATACAATTCCCTTGGTGAGGGCAAGCACAGTCATCAGGTTTGGCTCCAGGGGCCTGAGCCTGTAGGGTGTGTAGGCCAGGGCTGTTTGGACAGTTGTGTGAAAACACAAACTCGGCTTATGTTTCGGGTCATAGGTATGGCAGGACTGATCTACAGACCATGAGGAGAACTCTTCGGGATATGAAAAAAGGGCGAGTGTGAGGCTCTTGCTCAAGTTTTTGTTACTGGATATCGTGTCACTGATGGTCGTGAAATTTCCGGGTGACGTCATGGGAAATGGACGAGTCTTACTCTCTGGGGGTTTGGCCCCGTCCAAAGAGTTTGGGTTCATTCTGTGGGATGGAAGAAGTCCGTTGTTCTGCTGTTGTTGATTTGTTTTGTTTTGTTTTTCCACCTCAGGTGTCCCACCAAATGAGGGATTCCAGAGTAGATCCCTGGGGAGGGGCGACTGGACAACCAGAAATCTGGTTAAAAATTGGGGCCTAGGGACATGTCAAGCCCATTATGACATCTAATGGTCCAGCCACTGAGAGGATTTACTAGAGGTCAGGACTCACGGTGAGGGTCACAATGCATGTTTATGCCCTCGTTGCACTCAAGAATTGGCGTGACCTCAGGGTGAATACTGGTTTCTCCTACACTGAACGTAGGACAACATGCCAACCACAAGGTTTCTTGCCATGGGTAAGCAGGAGTACTGATTTTTGCATCACAGTCACCCCTGGGCAGTGATTGGAGATAAGGTCTAGGTTCTGAAGCCTGAAAACTGAGGTAGGGCTGAGATGATAACCTACGGCCATGGCGGGTCTGAAGTGCTCAGTTTGCGGTCAGCTGTCTGGGTGTTGCTCAGGAGGTTCCGGCTCAGGTTGTGTCAGACAGTGCATTACTGCCCAGGTTAGACTATATAATTTGGGTACATTCGAGTGCCGTGTAGGTTTATTCTCATTTAATGTGCCCAGACAGCTCATTAGACAATATATTTTTTCTAGAGGGCAGGCAGAGTGCTGCAATGATGGTCCGGAATTGCCAAACTTGTGGGCTTCGGGGCCGGAGTGTGAGGATGGAAGTCTGAAAAAACAAGTTAGACTTGGGATTCAGGGCGAGGGCACGGCATGTACCCCCTGAAGATCTGAAGCAATATCTCATGCTTCTGAAGTCAAAACGAGTATCAGACTTTGGCTCAGCTTGGATTTCCTGTTCATGACGGCCCCTTTATGAAGGGAGCGGATTCTCGAGAGCGTGGAGGTTTTCCCACGTTGGGAGTGGTGGGATGCCCCCTCCAAGGATTCCTTCTGCGGGACAATTGAGACCTGTTGGACAGCTCCAGGACATCCCATATGGATGAGTCCAGACCAACGTTCGAGGATGGATGCCTGGGAAGCCTGCCTTGCATTAATTGTCTCCTAGCGACAAGGCAGTTTAGATCTGATGGCTCTGCGGGAGCAACCAGGGTGGCTGAGTTGAAATGGACTTTCCTGAAGATGGGTCTAATGTGTGTTTGTGTCCATGAGGGCCTTTAAATGGGGCGGTGGCACCGGGACCCTGAATTATTCTCCTCAGCTTTTGACATAGCTCCCATGCACATGTTTCCTTGTGGAGACGAGGTTTGTTCTGATGGGTGCCTCAGGAAAACCCCAATGCTGGTATTGGAAACCAGGGTTTTGAGGAGACATGCCTGTAAACCAAAGCAATGGATCCGATTTTGGCCTAGGGTCCTGTCTGGTTCAATCTTCTTCTCTGGGGACATCCTTATAGGGTATGAGTGGAGGTAGATGCTCAGCTGGTGTCAGACTGATCTTTTTTTGTCCCTGGCGACCTACACTATTGGGATGGCCTCAGGGACTTTGGAGGGTTCTCCTAATTTGTACGATTTTGGACAATGAAATGGGCAGAATTCCCATGGATTGGGTAGGCACAGTCCTAATGTGTGGCTCCAGGGTCCCCAGCCTGGATGGTGTGTGGCCCAGGACTTTGAGGACAGAAGTCTGAAAACACAAACTCAGCTTATGTTTGGGGACGTAGGTATGGCAGGCCCGATCTACAATCCATGAGAAGACATCTTCAGGATATGAAGAAAGTGCGAGTCTGAGGCGCTTGCTCAGACTTTTGTCTCTGGATTTTGTTCCAGCGATGGCCGTGGAATGTCGAGGAGTCCTCATGGGCCATGGACGAATCTTCCTCTCTGTGGATTTGGGCTGATCCCAATTGTTTTTCGTCAATCTGTTGGATGGAGGACTCCTTTCAGGGTTGTTACATCAGGTGTCCCACCAAAAGAGGAATTCCAAAGCAGAGCCCTGGGCAAGAGTGAAAGGACAACCCGAATTATGGTTAAATATTGGGGCCTATGGGCATGGCAAGCCCAATATGCTGTCTCTTCATCCAGCCACTGAGAGGCCTTACCTGAGGACTGGGCTAAGGCTGTGGGTCACAATGTGTGTTTGCCACCTATGTGGCCCGCGAGCAATGGCGGGGCCTCATCGGACAAACAGGTTTCCAGTACAATAAGGTTGGACAACAAGCCAACCACAAGGTTCTTGCCATTGGGAAGGAGTTCTGATTTCTGCATCATTTTCAAACCTGGGCAGTGATTGTGATTGGAGATAAGGTCTAGGATCTAAATCCTGAAAACCGAGGTTGGGAAGAGATAACGACCTAAGGCATGGCTGGTCCTATGTGCTCAGTGAGCGGCAAGCTGTGTGGGTGGGGCCAGGAGATCCAGGCTCAGGTTCTGTCAGAAAGGGCATTATTGCCCAGGTCTGCCTATATATTTTGGGTACAGCCAAGAGGCGTGCAGGTTGATCTTCATTTGGGGTTTCTGGGTAGCCGCAGAGGGCAATGTATGTCTGCTGCAGGGCAGGTAGAGTGCTGCATTGTAGTTCTGGATTGCCAAACTGGAGGGCTTGTGAGCCAGTATTCTGTGTACAGAAGTCTGAGAACACAAGCTAGGCTTAGGTTTCTGGGTGAGGTCATGGCAGGCACAATATACAGACCTGAATAGAGATCTCGTGCATCTGAAGTCAGGTTGAGGATCAGACTATTTCTCAGGTTGGACCTTAGGTCCCTGAGGCCCCTTCATGAAGGGGGGGGTATCACGAGGCCATGGGGTTTTCTCAAGATGGGAGTTGTGAGAAGCTCCCAACTGCAAAGATTCTTCCGCAGGATAATTGAGACCTGTTGGTTGGCTCCAGGCCAATGATTCTGAGCAGGGTTCTATGGATGGATGGCGGGGTAGACCACCTCGCATTCCAATTGTCTCCTATCAACAAGACCAGTTAGATCGCTGGATCTTGCGGAGCAACCGAATATACTGAGTTGAATTGGACTCTCCAGTGGATGTGTCCTAATATGATTTTGTGTCTAGGAGATCTTGGAATGAAGCGGTGGCACTGGGGCCCTGAAGGGTTCTCCTAAAAAGAGGCATTGACACACCTCCCACGTGCAAGGTTCCCATGTTTAGATGAATTTGTTCTGATGGGTGAGTCAAGAAACAGCCATATGCTGGTACTGAAATCCAGGCCTCTGAGGAAGATGCCTGGAAATCAAAGCAATGGATCCGATTAGGGCCTAGGGGCCCGTTCGTTCCTTTTTACCTCCTGGGATATCAGTCTACGAGTCTGAGTGCAGGTAGGTTCTCAGATGGGCCCAGAGCGCTCCTGTTTGTCCTGGGTAGCCACAATTATTGGGATGGCCTCAGGGACTTTGGAGGTTTATCCTATTAGTAGGGTTGTGGCCATTGGAATGGGCACACAGAATTCTCTTGGAGAGGGCAAGTACAGTCCTCAGGTTGGCTCCAGGGGCCTGAGCCTGTAGGGTGTATAGGCCTGGGCTGTGTGGACATTTGTCTGAAAACACAAACTCGGATTATGTTTCGGGTCATAGGTATGGCAGGGCTGATCAACAGACCATGAGGAGAACTCTTCGGGATATGAAAAAAGGGCGAGTGTGAGGCTCTTGCTCAAGTTTTCATCTCTGGATATCGTGCCATTCATGGTCATGAAATATCCGGGTTACTTCATGGGAAATGGGCGAGTCCTACTCTCTGGGGGTTTGGCTCCGTCCAAAGAGTATGGGGTCATTCTGTGGGATGGATGAAATCATTTTTTCTTTGTTATTGTTGTTGTTGTTGTTTTGTTTTGTTTTTCAAACTCAGTTGTCCCACCAAATGAGGGATTCCAGAGTAGAGCCCTGGGGAGAGGCGATTGGACAACCAGAAATCTGGTTTAAATTTGGGGCCTAGGGACATGTCAAGCCATTATGGCATCTAATGGTCTATCCACTGAGAGGACGTACTAGAGGACAGGACTGACGCTGAGGGTCACAATGCTTGTTTATGCCCTCGTCGCACTCAAGAATGGGCGGGGCCTCAGGGTGAATGCTGGTTTCCCCTACACTGAACGTTGGACAACATGTCAACCATAAGGTTTCTTGCCATGGGTAAGGAAGAGTTCTGATTTCTGCATCAGAGTCACCCCTGGGCAGTGAATGGAGATAAGGTCTAGATTCTGAAGCCTGAAAACTGATGTAGGGAAGAGATGATGACCTACGGCCACGGTGGGTCTTATGGGCTCAGGGTGCGGTCAGCTGTCTGGGTGTTGCTCAGGAGGTCCCGGCTCAGGGTGTGTCTGACAGTGCATTACTGCCCCGGTTAGACTTTATAATTTGGGTACATTCGAGTGCCGTGTAGGTTTATTCTCATTTAATGTGCCCGGGCAGCTCATTGGGCAATATTTTGTTTCTTGAGGGCAGGCAGAGTGCTGCAATGATGGTCCGGAATTGCCAAACTTGTGGGCTTCGGGGCCAGGAGTGTGAGGACGGAAGTCTGAGAACACAAGCTAGACTTGGGATTCAGGGCGAGGGCACGGCATGTACCTCCTGAAGATCTGAAGCAATATCTCATGCATCAGAAGTCAGAGGGAGGATCAGACGTTGGCTCAGCTTGGATTTTCTGTTCATGACGGCCCCTTCATGAATGGTGCCGAATCTTGTGGCCGTGGAGGTTTTCCCACGTTTGGAGTGGTGGGATGCCCCCTCCTAGGATTCCTTCTGCGGGACAATTGTGACCTGTTGGACAGCTCCAGGACATCCCATATGGATGAGTCCAGACCAACGTTCGAGGATGGATGCCTGGGAAGCCCGCATCGCATTCCAATTGTCTCCTAGCGACAAGAGTGTTTAGATCTGATGGCTCTGCGGGAGCAACCGGGGTGGCTGAGTTGAAATGGACTTTCCTGAGGATGGGTCTTATGTGTGTTTGTGTCAATGAGGGCCTTGGAATGGGGGGGTGGCACCGGGACCCTGAAGTATTCTCCTAAGCTTTTGACATAGCTCCCATGCACAAGTTTCCTTGTGGAGACGAGGTTTGTTCTGATGGGGGCCTCAGGAAAAACCCAATGCTTGTATTGGAATCCAGGGTTTTGAGGAGACATGCCTGTAACCAAAGCAATGGATCCGATTTTGGCCTAGGGCCTGTCTGGTTCAATCTTCTTCTCTGGAGACATCCATCTAGGGTATGAGTGGAGGTAGATGCTCAGCTGGTGACAGACTGACTTTTTTTGTCCCGGGCGACCTATAGTATTGGGATGGCCTCAGGGACTTTGGAGGGTTCTCCTAATTTGTACGATTTTGGACAATGGAATGGGCAGAATTCCCATGGATTGGGTAGGCACAGTCCTTATGTGTGGCTCCAGGGTCCCCAGCCTGGAGGGTATGTGGCCCAGGACTTTGAGGACAGAAGTCTGAATACACAAACTCAGCTTATGTTTGGGGACGTAGGTATGGCAGGCCCGATCTACAAACCATGAGAAGACATCTTCAGGATATGAAGATAGTGCGAGTCTAAGGTGATTGCTTAGGCTTTTGTCTCTGGATTTTGTTTCAGCGATGGCCGTGGAATGTCGAGGAGGCCTCATGGGCCATGGACGAATCTTGCTCTCTGTGGATTTGGCCCGATCCCAATTGTTTTTCGTCAATCTGTTGAATGGAGTACTCCTTTCAGGGTTGTTACCTCAGGTGTCCCACCAAAAGAGGAGTTCCAAAGCAGAGCCCTGGTGAATAGTGAAGGGACAACCCGAACCATTGTTAAAAATTGGGGCCTAGGGACATGGCAAGCCTAATATGCTGTCTCTTCATCCAGCCACTGAGAGTCCTTACCTAAGGACTGGGCTAAGGCTGAGGGTCACAATGTGTGTATGCTACCGATCTGGACCGCGAGCAATGGCGGGGCCTCAAGGGACACACTGGTTTCCACTACACTGAACGTTGGACAACAAGCCAACCACAAGTTTTCTTGCCATCGGGAAGGAGTTCTGATTTCTGCATCATTTTCAAACCTGGGCAGTGATTGGAGATAATGTCTAGGTTCTGAAGCCTGAAAACGGAGGTTGGGAAGGGATAACGACCTAAGGCCATGGGGGGTCTGAAGTTCTCAGTTTGTAGCCAGCTTTATGGGTGGGCCCAGGAGGTCCAGGCTCAGGCTGTGTCAGAAAGGGCATTATTGTCCAGGTCATCCTATATATTTTGGGTATAGCCAAGTGTCGTGCAGGTTGATCTTCATTTGGGGTTTCTAGGTAGCCCCAGAGGGCAATGTATTTCTTCTGCAGGGCAGGTTGAGTGCTGCATTGTAGTTCTGGATTGCCAAACTGGAGGGCTTGTGAGCCAGTAGTCTGTGGACAGAAGTCTGAGGACAAAGCAAAGCTTAGGTTTCTGGGTGAGGACATGGCAGGCAAAATCTACAGACCTGAACCGAGATCTCGTGATCTGAAGTCAGGGTGAGGATCAGACGGTCGCTCAGGTTGGACCTTATGTCCCTGATGGCCCCTTTATGAAGGGGGGGGGATCATGTGGCCATGGGGGTTCTCTCACGATGCGAGTTCTGAGAAGCTCCCAACTGCAGAGATTCTTCTGCAGGACAATTGAGACCTTTTGGTTGGCTCCAGGCCAACGATTCCAAGCAGGGGTTTAAGGATGGATGGCGGGGTAGGCCACCTCACATTCCAATTGTCTCCTAGCAACAAGACAAGTTAGATCTGCTGGATCTCGCGGAGCAACCGAATACGCTCAGTTGAAATGGACTCTCCTATGGATGGGTTCTAATGTGTTTTTGTGTCTATGGAGACCTCGTAATGGGGCAGTGGCACACAGGCCCTGAAGGATTCTCCTAACTGGAGGTTTTGAGACATCTTCAAAGGATAATTTTCCCATGTGGAGAAGACATTTGTTCTGATTGCTGCCTCATGATATCCCCATATGCTAATATTGGAAACCAGGCCTCTGAGGAGAGATACCTGTAACCGAAAGCAATGAATCTGATTCAGGCCTCGGGGCCTGTCTGATTCAATCTTCTTCTCTGGGGACATCCATCTACGCTGAGTAGAGGTAGATGCTCAGCTGGTTTCAGATGACCCTTGTTTGTCCTGGGCGGCCTACATTATTGGGATTTCCTTGGGGACTCTGCAGGTTTTTCCTAATTTGTACGATTGTGGACAATGGAATGGGCAGAATTCCCGTGGTATGGACAGGCACAGTCCTGATGTGTGGCTCCAGGGGCCCCAGCCTGAAGGTTCTGTGGGCCAGGAATGTGGGGACAGAAGTCTGAAAACACAAACTCGGCTTAGGTTTTGGAAGTAGGTATGGCAGGCCCAATCTACAGACCGTGAGGAGAACTATTCGGGATACGACAAAAGAGCGAGTGTGAGGTGCTTGCTCAGACTTTTGTCTCTGGATTTGTTGTCAACGATGGCTGTGGAATCTCGGGGAGGCCTCATCGGCCATGGACGAGACTTCCTCTCTGTGAATTTGGTCCAATCCCAATTGTTTTGGGTCAATCTGAAGGATGGGAGGAGTCCTTTTAGTTTTGTTACCTCAGGTGTCCCACCAAAAGAGGGATTCCAAAGCAGAGCTCTGGGGAGGGATGAATGGACAACCCGAACAATCCAATTGGGGTGAGGTCGAGAACCGAGCAGGTTGATCCTCATTTGGGGTTTATGGAGATCCCCATAGAGCAACGTTTTTCTTCTGGAGGGCCAGCATAGGGCTGCATTTTGGTTCCAGAATTCCAAGTCTTGAGGACATGTTTGCCAGGAGTGTGAGGAAGGAAGTCTTAAAACACAAGGTAGCACGAGGTTTGGGCCCACTGTGCAGAGGCTGAATCGAGATCTCCTGGATCTGAGGTCAGGGCGAGTATCAGATGTTGCCTCAAGCTGGAGTTTGTGTCCATGACGGCCCCTTCCTGAAGGGGGTGGGGGCGTCATGAGGCCAGGGAGGTTTCCCTACGCTGGGAGTTGTGAGCTGCTCCAAACTTCAAAATTTCCTTCTTCAGGACAGTTGAGTACTATTGGATGGTTCCAGGATGCCCCATATAGAAAGACTCGAGAGCAGGGGCCTAAGCATTGATGCCGAGAAACGCCAACTCACCTTCCCATTGCCTGGTCGAGACAAGGCACGCTCAATCTGCGGGCTCTTGGGTGAGCTACCCAGAAGGCTGAGTTTAAATCGACTTTCCTGAGGATGAGTCATAATGTGGGTTGGTGGCCATGGAGACCTTGGAATGTGGCAGTAGGTAAGGGACTCTGCAGGATTCTCCAACCCGAAGGGTTTGACACAACTCCAACAAGGAAGCTTTCCATGTGGAGATGAGAGGTGTTCTGTCTGGTGCCTCAGGATAGCCCCATATGCTGGTCTTCGAACCCAGGCCTCTGAGGAGTGATACCTGGACACCAAAGCAAGAGTTCATATTAGGGCCTAGGGGCCTGTCTGGTTCAATCTTCTGTCTCTGCTGATATCAGTCTGTGTGTCTGCATGGAGGTAGTAGTTGCTCAGCTGGTGTCATAATGCCCCTGTTTGTCCAGTGCAGCTTGTGGTAGTGGGATGTCCTTGGGGACCTTGAGGTTTCTACTATTTTGTAGAGTTGTGGCCAATGGAACAGGCAGTTTCTTAGGAGAGAGCAGGCACAGTTCTGTGGTGTTGCTCCAGAGACCCCAGCCTGGAGGCGGTGTGGGCCACGGCTGTGCAGACAGACATCCAAAAACCCAAACTCAGCTCAGGTTTGGGGCCGAGGTTATGGCAGGCCTGATCTACAGTCTGTGAGGGGAGCTCCTCTGGATATGAAAGAAGGGTGAGAGGGAGGCAGTCGCTCAGTCTTTTTTCTCTGGATATTTTGTCCACAAAGGCCGTTTAATGTAGGAGTTGCCTCATGGGTCGTAGAAGTCTCCCTCTCTGGTAGTTTGTCCAGCCCCCAAGAGTTTGGGGTCATTCTGTGGGAAGGGAAGAGTCCTGTTTTCTGCTTCATGTGTCCCCCCAGTAGAGGGAATCTGGAGCATAGCAGTGGGTACTGACAACTGGAATACTCGCTCTCTGGTTCAGCCTGGGGGCCTATGGATATGACAAGCCCCATATGCAGGATCTTGGTCCAGCCACTGAGAGGCGTTTCTTTAATATGGGACTCACGCTACAGGTCACAATGAATGTCTGTGCCCTAGGCGGCCCTCAAGCACTGGCGTGGCCTTTCCGACAATGCAGGTTTTCCCACATTGAACGTTGGACAACATGCCAACCACAAGGTTTCTGGCCATGGGGAAGGAGGAATTCTAATTTCTGCATCACGTTCACCCCTGGGCAGTGATTGGAGATAAGGTCTAGGTTCTGAAGCCTGCAAACCGAGGTTGGGAAGAGATGACGAACTACAGCCATAGCGGGTCCCTTGTGTCCAGGTTGGAGCCACCTGTCTAGGTGTCGTTTGAGATGTCTTGTCTCAGGCTGTGCCAGACAGGGCATTCGTATTCAGGGTAGGCTGTATAATTGCTTTACAGTCGAGTGGCATGCATTAGATAATCATTTGGAGTTTCTTATTAGCAGCATAGGGCAAAGTTTTTCTTCTGGAGGGCAGGCAGAGTGCTGCATTGTGGCTTCGGAATTCCCAAACTGGAGGGCTTGTGGGCCAGGAGAGTGAGGACGGAAGTCTGAGAACACAAGCTAGGCTTAGGTTTCGGGGAATGGACATGGCAGGCACACTCTGCAGAGCTGAATTGAGATCTCATGAGTCTGAAGTCAGGTCGAGGATCAGACTTTGGCTCAGGTTGGAGTTTCTGTCCATGTTGGCACCTTCATGAAGGGGGGGGGGCATTATGAGGCCATGGAGGTTTTCCCACTATTAGAGTTGTGAGATGCTCCAAACCGCAAGGATTCCTTCTGTGGGACAATTAAGATTTGTTGGATGGCTCCAGGACGTCTCATAAGGTATTTTTCCAGAACAGGGTTCTAAGTATGGATGCCTGGGCAGACAGCCTCAATTCCAATTGTCTCCTAGCAACAAGAAACTTTTGATCTGCTGGCTTGGGGTAGCATCAGAGGGGGCTGAGTTGGAATGGACTTTCCTGAGGATGGTCTTAAATGAGTTGACATGGACTTTCCTGAGGATGGTCTTAATGTTGGTTTGAGTCCATTGAGACCTTGGTATGGGGCAGTGGCACCAGGGCCCTGAACGATTCTCCTAACCAGAGGTGATAACAAAGCTCCAATGAGCAAGTTTTCCATGGGGAGACGAGATTTTTTCTTATTGGTGCCTCAGGAAACCACCATTTGCTGGTATAGGAAATGAGGCCTCTGAGGAGAGATGCCTGGAAACCAAAGCAATGGATCTGATTAGGGCCTAGGGGCCTGTCCGGTTCAATATTCTTCTCTGGGGACATCTTTTGTCTGAGTGGAGGTAGTTGCTCAGCTGGTTTGAGATCACACCTGTTTGTCCTGGGCGTCCTACACTATTGGGATGGCCTCGGTAACTTTGGAGGTTTTTCCTAATTTGCAAGGTTGTGGCCAATGGAATGGGAAGAATTCTCTTGAAAGGGAAGCACAGTCCTGAGGTGTGGCTCCAGGGACCCAAGGTTGGAGCGTGTGTGGTCCAGGGTTATTTGGACAAAAGTCTGAAAACACAAACTCCACTTAGGTTTGGGTCTGTAGGTATGGCCGGCCCGATATATAGACCGTGAGGAGAACTCTTCGGGATATGAACAAAGGGCGAAAGTGAGGTGCTTGCTCATGCTTATTTTTTTCTGGATATGTGTCACCGATTGCCATGGAATGTCCGGGTGTCCTCATGGGCCATCGATGAGGCTCCCTTTCTGGGGATTTGACCCAATCCCAAGAGTTTGGGGTCATTCTGTGGGAAGGGAGGAGGCCTTTCTGTTTTTGTTTTTGTTTTTTTTTTTTTACCTCAGGTGGACCACCAAAAGAGGGATTCCACAGCAGAGTCCTGGGGAGGGGCGACTGGACAACCAGAACTCTGGTTAACATTGGGACCTAAGAACAAGGCAAGGCCCATATGTGGGCTCTTGGTCCAAACACTGAGAGGCCTTCCTTGAGCATAGGGCTCACATTGAGTTTCACAATGTTTTTTTGTGCCCAAGGAGCCCCTCAAGTCAGGGCGTGGCCTAATGTACCATGCTGGTTTCTCCTACACTGAACGTTGCACAATATGGCAACCACAAGTTTTCTGGCCATGGGGAAGAAGGAGTTCTAATTTCTGCAACACTTTCACTCCTGGACTGTGATTGGATTTAAGGTCTAGGTTCTGAAGCCTGAAAACTGAGGTTGGGAAGAGATGAAGACCTAAGGCCATGGTGTGACTGATGTGCTCAGTGTTCGGCCAGCTGTTGAGTGTGGGTTGGGAGGTGTAGGCTCAGGCTGTGGCAGACAGGGAATTAGTGTCCAGGCTAGACTGTATCATTGGGGTGCAGTCGAGTTTCATGCACGTTGGTACTCATTTGTGGTTACTGGGTAGCCCCAGAGGGCAACGTTTTTTCTTCTGGAAGGAAGACACAGTGCCACATAGTGGCTCCAGAATTCCCAAACTGGAAGGCTTGTGGGCCAGGAGTGTGAGGAAAAAATTCTGAGAACACAAGCCAGACTTAGATTTCGGGGTGAGGGGACGGCAGGAACCCTCTGCAGAGATGATTCGAGATCCCGTGTACCTGAAGACAGAGCTAGGATCAGACGTTGGCTCAGGTTGGAGTTTCTATCCATGACGGACCGTTCATGAAGGGGAGGGTGTCACGAGGCCATGGAGGTTTTTTCCCACGATGGGAATTGTGAGATGCTCCAAACCGCAATGATTCCTTCCGTGGGACAGTCGAGACCTCCTGGATGGCTCCAGGACATCCCATAAGGAAGTTATCCAGAGCAGGGTTCTAAGGATGGTTGTCTGGGCAGCCTGCCTCCCATTCCAGGTGTCTCATAGCGCCAAGGCAAGTTCGATCTGCTTGATCTAGGGGAGTAACCGAGGCGGGTGTGTTGAAATGGGTGAGTTGAGGATGGGTCATAATGTGCATTTGTGTCCATGGAGACCTTGGAATGGGGTGCTTGATCCGGGGCCTTGAGGGATGTTCATAACCGGAGGTTTTGATGGAGTTCTAAAGTGTACGTTTCCTATGTAGAGAAGAGAATTGTTTGGATGAATGCCTAAGGAATCTCCCATATGCTGGTATTGGAAACCAGGCCTCTGAGGAGAGATGCCTGGAAACAAAAGCAATGGATATGATTAGGGCCTAGGTGCCTGTCCGGTTCAATCTCTTTCCTGGGGATACGTGTCTATGGATCTGAGGGGAGGTAGTTGCTCGGCTTGTGTCAGATCGGCCCTGTTTGTCCTGGGAAGCCTAGAATATTGGGAATGGCCTTGGGATTTTGGAGTTTCTCCTAATCTATAGGGTTGTGGCCAATGGAATGGGCAGAAATCCCCTGGAGAGGGCAGGCACAGTTCTGAGTATGGCTCTAGGGGCCCAGCCTTGAGGGTGTGTGGGCCAGGCCTGTGGGGACAGAAGTCTGAAAACACAAATTCCGCTTAGGATTGGGGACATAGGTATGGCACGCCCAATCTACAGACCGTGATAACACTTCGGGATATGAAAATGGGTGAGTTTGAGGTGCTTGCTCAGGTTTTGTCTCTGGATTTGTGTCAACAATGTGGGTCGAATGCTGGCGTGGCTTCATGGGTTGTGAACAGCTTTCCTTCTCTGAGGATTTGACCCAATCCCAAGAGTTTGGGTACATTCTGTGGGATGGGAGGTGTCCTTTCTGTTTTTTTATTTTATTTTATGTACCTCATGTGTGCCAATAAAAGAGGGATTCCAGAGCAGAGTCCTTGGTAGGGACAACTGGATAACCCCACCTCTGTTTAAGTTTGGGGACCTAGGGGCATGGCAAGTCCAATATGTGGGCTCTTGATTCAGACACTGAGAGGTCTTCCTTGAGGACAGGGCTCATGCTGAGCGTCACAATGCCTATTTGTGCCCAACAAGGCCCTCAAGCATGGGAAGGGCCTCATGGTCCACGCTGGATTCTCCTACACTGAACGTTGGAGAATATGCCAACCACAAGGTTTCCGGCCATGGCGAAGGAAGATTTGTGAATTCTGCATCACGTTCTTCCCTGGACAGTGATTGGAGTTTAGGTCTAGGTTCTGAAACCCGAAAACCGAGGTTGGGAAGAGATGAAGACCTAAGGACCTGATGGGTACAATGAGCTCAGTGTGTGGCTAGCTGTTGAGCGTAGGTCTGGAGGTGTGGGCTCATGCTATGTCAGACAGGGCATTAGACAGTGTAGACTGTATATTTGCGGTGCAGTCAGGTGGCGTTCAGTTGATCCTCATTCGGGTTTCTAGGTAGCTCCATAAGGCAACGTTTTAATTCTGGAGGGCAGGCAGAGTGCTGCATTGTGGCCCCAGTATTGCCAAATTGTAGGGCTTTTGGACCAGGGGTGTGAGGACGGTAGTCTGAGAACACAAGCTGGGCTTAGTTTTTGGGGTGAGGGCACAGAAGGCACACTCAGTAGAGCTGAATCAAGATCTCATGCACCTGAAGCCAGGGCGAATATCAGACGTTTGTTCAGGTTGGAGTTTCTGTCCATGAGGGCCCCTTTATAAAGTGGAGCGTCTCAAGAGGCCATGAAGATTTTCCCACAATGGGAGTTGTGAGATGCACCAGACTGCAAAGATTCCTTCTGTGGGACACTTGAGACCTGTTGGATGGCTCTAGGATGTCCCATATGGAACGACTCCAGAGTAGGGTTCTAAGGATGGATGCCTGGGCAGCCCGCCTCCCATTCTAGTTGTCTCCTAGCAACAAGGCAGGTTTGATCTGCAGGCCCTGGGGGAGAAACCAAGGGGGATGAGTTGACATGGACTCTACCGAGGATAGATCATAATGTGGGTTTAAGTCCATGGAGACCTTGGAATGGGGCGCTTGATCCGGGGCCCTGAAAGATTCTCCTAAACAGAGGTTTTTATAGAGCTCCAAAGAGTACATTTCCTATGTGGAGACGAGATTTTTCTATGAGTGCCTCAGTAATCCCCCATATGCTGGTATTGGTAACCAGGCCTCTGAGGAGAGATGCCTGGAAACAAAAGCAATGGATCTGATTAGGGCCTAAGTGCCTGTCCAGTTCAATCTTATTCTATGGGGCTATCTGTCTCTGGGTCTGAATGGAGGTAGTTTCCTAACTTGTGAAAGATCATCCCTGTTTGTCCTGGGCAGCCAACACTATTGGGATGGCCTCGGGGAGTTTGGAATTTTCTCCTAATCTATAGGGTTGTGGCCAATGGAAATGGCAGAATTCCCCTGGAGAAGGAAGCCACAGTCCTCAGGTGTGGCTCCAGGGTCCCCAGCTTGGATGGTGTGTGGGCCAGGACTGTGGGGACAGAAGTCTGAAAACACAAACTCAGCTTAGGTTTGGGGATGTATGTATGAAGGCTCGATCTACAGACCGTGAGAATTTTCCGGGCTATGAACAAAGGGCGAGTATGTGGCGTTTGCTCAGGCTTTTGTCTCTGGATTTTGTGCCTAAGGTGGCCGTGGAATGTCGGGGTGTCCTCAAGGGCCATGGACAAGTCTTTCTCTGGTGATTGGGCCTGATCCCAAGTGGTTGGGATCATTCTGTGGATGGGAAGTGTCCTTTCTGTATTTTTTTTTTTTTTTTTACCTCAGGTGTCCCACCAAAGAGGGATTCCAGAGCAGAGCCCTGAGTAGGGGTGACTAGACATCTCTAACTCTGGTTGAGATTGGGGGACTAGGGGCTTGGCAAGCCCCATATGTGGGCTGTTGTTCCAGTCACTAAGAGGCTTTACATGAGGATAGGGCTCACGCTGAGGGTCACAATGTGTGTTTGTGCAAATTCTAGCCCTCAGGGATAGTTGGGGCCTCATAGTCCATGCTGCTTTCTCCTACAATGAACATTGGACAACATGCCAACCACAAGGTTTCTTGCCATGGCGAAGGAGAAGTTCTGATTCTTGTATCACGTTCACTCCTGAGCAGTGAGTGGAGATAAGGTCTAGGTTCTGAAGGTGAAAACTGAGGTTGGGTTGAGATGATGGCCGAAAGCCATTGTGGGATTGATATGCTCAGTGTACGGCCAGCTGTCTGGGTGTTGGACTGGAGGTCTGCCCTCAGGCTGTGTCAGACAGGGCTTTAGTGCACAGGCTAGATTGTATAATTGGGGTATGGTCCAGTGGCATGCAGGTTGTTACTCATTTGGCGTTTCTGGTTAGCCCTATAGGGCAACATTTTTCTTCTGGAGGGCAGGCAGAGTGCTGCATTGGGTCTCCAGAATTGCCAAACTGGAGGGGTGTGGCCAGGATTGTGAAGACGGAAGTCTGAGAACACAAGTTAGGCTTAGGTTTCGGGGCGAGGGCACAGCAGGCACACTCTCAAGTGCTGAATCGAGATCTCGTGCTTCTGAATTCAGGGCGCGGATCAGACTTTGGCTTAGGATGGAGTTTCTGTCCATGATGGCCCATTTATGAAGGTGTGGGGCATCATGAGGAAATGGAGGTTTTCTCACAGTGGGATTGTGTGAGGCTTCAAACCACAAGGATTCGTTCTGCGAGACAGTCAAGACAGGTTGGTTGGATTCAAGACGTCCCATAAAAAAATTTTCCAGAGCAGGGTTCTAAGGATGGATGCCTGGGCAGCCCACCTCGCATTCCAACTGTCTCCTAGTGACAAGGCAGGTTTGATCTGCTGGCTCTGGGTGAGCAGCCGAGGGGGCTGATTTGAAATGGACTCTCCTGAGGATGGATCATAATGTAAGTTTGTGTCCTTGGAGACCTTGGAATTGGGCCATGGTGCCAGCGCCCTGAAGGATCCTCCTAACCTGAGGTATTGACAAAGCTCCAAAGAGCAAGTTTCTCATGTGGAGATGAGATCTGTTCTGATTGTTTCCTTAGGAAACCCCCATATTCTGATATTAGAAACCAGGCCTCAGAGGAGAGATACATAGAAACCAAAGCAATGGATCAGAAGTTGGCTCAGGTTGGAGTTTCTGTCCATGATGGCCCCTTTATAAAGGGGAGCATCTCATGAGGCCATGTAGGTTTTCCCACGATAGGAGTTGTGAGATGCTCCAATCTGCAAGGATTCCTTCTGCAGGACAGTCAAGACCTGTTGGAAGGCTCCCAGGACATCCCATATGGAACGGCGCCAGAGCAGGATTCCAACGATGGATGCCTAGAGAGTCTGCTTTGCATTCCAGTTGTCTCCTAGCGACAAGGCAGGTTTGATATGCTGGCTCTGGGGGAGTAATCAACGGGGCTGAGTTGAAATGTACTCTCCTGCCGAATGGTCATAATGTGGGTTTGTGTCCATGGAGACCTTGGAATAGGGCGGTGGCTCCGGTTACCTGAAGCTTTCTCCTAACTGGAGGTTTTTACAGAGCTCCAAAGATAAGTTTCCCATGTGGAGACAAGATTTGTTCTGATTGGTATCTCTGGAATCCCCCATATGCTGGTATTGGAAAACAGGCCTCTGAGGAGAGGTGCTTAGAAACAAAAGCAATGGAACCAATTACGTTCTAGGGGCCTGTCCAGTTTAATACCTTTCTCTTGGGATATCTGTCTACGGGTGAGTTGAGGTCTTTGCTCAGCTTGTGACAGATCACCCCTCTTTGTACTGGGCGGCCTACACTATTGGAATGGCCTCTGGGACTTTGGAGGTTTCTCCTAATCTGTAGGGTTGTGGCCAATGGAATGGGAAGAATTTCCTTGGAGAGCGCAGGCACAGTCCTGAGGTGTGTCTCCAGGGGCCTCAGCCTGGAGGGTGTGTGGGACAGGGATTTCAGGATAGAATTCTGAAAACACGGTTTGGGGACGTAGGTATGGCAGGCCCGATCTACAGACTATGAGGAGAATTTTTTGGGCTATGACCTAAGGGTGAGGCTTATGTCTCTGGATTTTGTGTCAATAGTGGCCGTGGAATGTCGGGTTGGCCTCATGGGCCATGGAGGAATCTTTCTCTCTGGGGATGGCCTGATCCCAAGTGATTGGGCTCATTCTGTGGGTGGGAGGAATCCTTTCTGTGTTTACTTACCTCAAATGTCCCACCAAAGAGGGATTCCAGAGAAGAGCCCTGAGTAGGGGTGACTAGATGTCTCTACCTCTGGTTAAGATTGGGTGACTTGGGGCATGGCAGGCCCCATATGCGGGCTCATGGTCCAGCCACTGAGAGGCTTTACTTGAAGACAGGGCTCAAACTGAGGGTCCCAATGTGTGTTTGTGCCCACCGCAGCTCTTAAGCATGGGCAGGGCCTCAGGGACCCTACACTACCCTCAGGGGCCCTACTACTACTCCTGTAGGCCCTACAGGGGACCTACACTGAACTTTGGATAAGATGCCAACCACAAGATTCTGGCGAGAGGGAAGGAGGAGTTATGATTTCTGCATCACGTTCACCCATGGGAAATGAGTAGAGATAAGGTCTAGGTTTCTGTAGCCTGAAAACCAGGTTGGAAAGAGATGGCAACGTAAGGCCATGGCGGTTCAGATGTTCTCAGTGTACGGCAAGCTGTCTGGGTGTCGGTTGGGAATTCATGCCTCAGGTTGTGTCAGACAGGGCATTAGTGCACAGGCTAGAATATATAATTGGTGTACAGTTGAGTGGCATGCAGGTTTATCCTCATTTGAGGTTTCTGGGTAGACCCATAGGGCAACGTTTTTCTTCTAGAGGGCAGGCAGAGTGCAGCACTGTGTCATCGGAAATCCCAAAATTGAGGGCGTGTGGTCCAGGAGAGTGAGGAAGGAAGTCTGAGAACACTAGCTATGCCTAGGTTTTGGGGTGAGGGCACATCAGGTACACTCTGAAGAGCTTAATCAAGATCTCGTGCATCTGAAGTCAAGGCGAAGATCAGCCGTTGGGTCAGGTTGGAGTTTCTTTCCATGATCCGCCTTCATGAAGATTGGGGGTAATATGTGACATTGGAAGCTTTCCATGATATGAGTTGTGAGGTGGTCCATGCACAAGGACTCTTGTGGGACAGTCGAGACCTGTGGGATGGCTCAAGGATATCCCATAAGGAATGACGCAAGAGCAGGATAATAACGGTTCTAAGGATCTCTAAGGAGAGATGCCTGGAAACCAAAGCAATGGATCCGATAGGTGCCTATGGGCCTGTTCGTTCCTTTTTAACTCTGGGGACATCAGTCTACGGGTCTGAGTGCAGGTAGGTGCTCAGATGGGCCCAGATTGCCCCTGTTTGTCCTGGGAAGCCCCAAATATAGGGATGGCCTCAGGGACTTGTGAGGTTTATCCTCTTTGTAGTGTTGTGGCCATTGGAATGGGCACATACAATTCCCTTGGAGAGGGCAAGCACAGTCGTCAGGTTTGGCTCCAGGGGCCTTACACTGTAGGGCGTGTAGGCCAGGGCTGTTTAGACCGTTGTCTGAAAACACAAACTCGGCTTATGTTTCGGATCATAGGTATGGCAGGACTGATCTACAGACTATGAGGAGACCTCTTTGGGATATGAAAAAAGGGCGAGTGTGAACACTTGCTCAAGTTTTGGTTTCTGGATATGGTGTCACTCATGGTCGTGAAATTTTCGGGTGACTTCATGGGAAATGGACGAGTATTACTCTCTAGGTGTTTGGCCCCTTCCAAAGAGTTTGGGGTCCTTCTGTGTGATGGAAGAAATCCGTTGTTCTGTTGTTGTTGATTTGTTTTGTTTTGTTTTTCAACCTAAGGTATCCCACCAAATGAGGGATTCCAGAGTAGAGCCCTTGGGAGGGGCGACTGGACAACCAGAAATCTGGTTAAAAATTGGGGCCTAAGGACATGTCAAGGGCATTATGACATCTAATGGTTCAGCCACTTAGAGGACGTACTAGAGGACAGGACTCACGCTGAGGGTCACAATGCGTGTTTATGCCCTCGTCGCACTCAAGAATGGGCGGGGCCTCAGGGTGAATGCTGGTTTCTCCTACACTGAACATTGGACAACATGTCAACCACAAGTTTTCTTGCCATGGGTAAGGAAGAGTTCTGATTTCTGCATCACAGTCACCCCTGGGCAATGATTGGAGATAAGGTCTAGGTTCAGAAGCCTGAAAACTGAGGTAGGGAGGAGATGATGACCTAAGGCCATTGCGGGTCAGATGTACTCAGTGTGCGGTCAGCTGTCTGGGTGTTGGTCACGAGGTCCGGGCTCAGGTTGTCAGACAGTGCATTAGTGCCCAGGTTAGGCTATATATCTTGGGTGCATTCGAGTGCCGTGTAGGTTCTTATCTGAAGAACTCTTCAGGATATGAAGAATGAGCCTTCTGAGGAGCATGCTCAGGCTTTGGTCGCTGGGTTTTGTATCAGCGATGGCCGTGGAATGTTGGGGAGGCCTCATGGGCCATGGACGAATCTGGCTCTCTGTGGATTTGGCCCATCCCAATTGTTTTTCGTCAATCTGTGGCCTGGGAGGACTCCTTTCAGGTTTGTTACCTCAGGTGTCCCACCAAAAGAAGAATTCCAAAGCAGAGCCCTGGGGACGAGTGAATGGACAACCCGAACTATGGTTAAAAATTGGGGCCTAGGGGCATGGCAAGCCCAATATGCTGTCTCTCCATCCAGCCACTGAGAGGCCTTACCTGAGGACTGGGTTCAGGCTGAGGAGTCACAATGTGTGTTTGTGACCAATGTGGCCCGCAAGCATGGGCGGGGCCTCATCGGCCACACTGGTTTCAACTACACTGAACCTTGGACAACATGCCAACCACAAGGTTTCTTGCCCTGGAGAAAAGAGTTCTGATTTCTGCATCATTTTCAAACCCGGGCCGTGATTGGAGATAAGGTCTAGGTTCTGAAGACTGAAAACCAAGGTTGAGAAGAGATGACGACCTAAGGCCATAGCGGGTCCGATGTGCTCAGTGTGTGGCCAGCTGTCTGGGTGTGGCCAGGAGGTCCAGGCTCAGGCTGTGTCAGAAAGGGCATTAGTGCCCAGGTCAGCCTATATATTTGGGTTAGAGCCGAATGGCGTGCAGGTTGATCCTCATTGGCTGTTTCTGGGTAGCACCAGAGGGCAATTTTTTCTTCTGGAGGGCAGGCAGAGTGCTGCATTGTAGTTCTGATTTGACAAACTAGAGGGCTTGTGGGCCAGTAGTCTTAGGACTGAAATTTGAGAACCCAAGCTAGGCCTAGGTTTCTGGGTGAGGATATGGCACGCACAACCTACAGACCTAAAACGAGATCTCGTGCATCTGAAGTCAGGGAGAGGATCAGACGATCGCTCAGGTTGGACATTCTGTCCCTGATGGCCCCTTCTCCAAGGGGGGGTGGATCACGAGGCCATAGGGGTTTTCCCACGATCAGAGCTGTGAGAAGCTCCCAACTGCAAAGATTCTTCTGCAGGATCATTGAGACCTGTTTGTTGTCTCCAGGACAACGTTTCCCTGCAGGGTTCTAAGGATGGATGGCTGAGTAGCCCACCTCGCCTTCCAATTGTCTACAAGCAACAAGACGGGTTAGATCTGCTGGATCTGGGGGACCAACCGAGGAGGCTGAGTTGAAATGGACTCTCCCGTGGATATGTCCTAATATGATTTTGTGTCTATGGAGACCTTGGAATGAAGCGGTGGCACTGGGACACTGAAGGGATCTCCTAAAGAGAGGCTTTCACACAGCTCCATCGTGCAAGTTTCCCATGTGTAGATGAGATTTGTTCTGATGGGTGAGTCAAGAAAAACAGCTATATGCTGTTATTGAAATCCAGGCCTCAGAGGAGAGATGCCTGGAAACCAAAACAATGGATCCAATAGGTGCCTAGAGGCCTGTTTTTTTCCTTTTTACACCTTGGGTCTTCAGTCTACGGGTCTGAGTGCCGGTAGGTGCTCAGATGGGCCCAGATTGCCCCTGTTTGTCCTGGGAAGCCACAAATATTGGGATGGCCTCAGGGACTTTGGAGGTTTATCCTCTTAGTTCGGTTGTGGCCATTGAAATGGGCACTTATAATTCCTTTGGAGAGGGCAAGCACAGTCGTCAGCTTTGGCTCCAGGGGCCTGAGCCTTTAGGGTGTGTAGGCCAGGGCTTTGGACAGTTGTCTGAAAACACAAACTCGGCTTATGTTCGGGTCATAGGTATGGCAGGACTGATCTACAGACCATGAGGGAACTCTTTGGAATATGAAAAAAGGGCGAGTGTGAGGCTCTTGCTCAAGTTTTAGTCTCTGGATATCGTGTCACTCATGGTCGTGAAATTTTCCGGGGACTTCATGGGAAATGGACGAGTCTTACTCTCTGGGGGTTTGAACCCGTCCAAAGAGTTTGGGGTCCTTCTGTGGGTTGGATGAAGTCCGTTGTTCTGTTGTTGATGATTTGTTTTGTTTTGTTTTTCAACCACAGTTGTCCCACCAAATGAGGGATTCCAGAGTAGAGCCCTAGGGGAGGGGCGACTGGACAACCAGAAATCTGGTTAAAAATTGGGGCCTAGGGACATGTCAAGCCCATTATGACATCTAATTGTCCAGCCACTGAGAGGACGTACTAGAGGACAGGACTCACGCTGAGGGTCACAATGCGTGTTTAAGCCCTCGTCGCACTCAAGTTTGGGCGGGGCCTCAGTGTGAATGCTGGTTTCTCCTACACTTAACGATGGACAACATGCCAACCACAAGGTTTCTTGCCATGGGTAAGGAAGAGTTCTGATTTTGCATCACAGTGACCCGTGGGCAGTGATTGGAGATAAGGTCTAGGTTCTGAAGCCTGAAAACTGAGGTAGGGAAGAGATGATGACCTAAGGCCATGGCGGGTCTGTGTGTTCAGTGTGCAGTCCGCTGTCTGGGTGTTGGTCACGAGGTCCGGGCTCAGGTTTTCAGACAGTGCATTAGTGCCCAGGTTAGACTATATATTTTGGGTGCATTCGAGTGCCGTGTAGGTTCTGATCTGAAGAACTCTTCAGGATATGAAAAATGAGCGAGTCTGAGGCGCGTGCTCAGACTTTTGTCTCTGGATTTTGTAAGAGTGATGGCAGTGGAATGTTGGGGAAGCCTCATGGGCCATGGACGAATCTTGCTCTCTGTGTATTTGGCCCGATCAAAATTATTTTTCGTCAATCTGTTGGATTGGAGGACTTCTTTCAGGTTTGTTACCTCAGGTGTCCCAACAAAAGAGGAATTCCAAAGCAGAGCCCTGGGGAATAGTGAAGGGACATCCCGAACTATGGTTAAAAATAGGGGCCTAGAGGCATGGCAAGCCCAATATGCTGTCTCTCCATCCAGCCACTGAGAGGCCTTACCTGAGGACTGGGCTCAGGCTGAGAGTCACAATGTGTGTTTGTGACCAATGTGGCCCGCAAGCATGGGCAGAGCCTAATGGGCCACACTGGTTTCAACTACACTGAACCTTGGACAACATGCCAACCACAAGGTTTCTTGTCATGGGGAAAGAGTTCTGATTTCTGCATCACTTTCAAACCCGGGCCGTGATTGGAGATAAGGTCTAGGTTCTGAAGCCTGAAAACCGAGGTTGAGAAGAGATGACGGTCTAAGGCCAAGGCGGGTCTGATGTGCTCAGTGTGCGGCCAGCTGCTGGGTGGTGCCAGGAATTCCAGGCTCAGGCTGTGACAGAAAGGGCATTACTGCCCAGGTCAGCCTATATATTTGGGGTACAGCCGAATGGCGTGCAGGTTGATCCTCATTTGGGGTTTCTGGTTAGCCCCAGAGGGCAATGTTTTTCTTCTGGAGGGCAGGCAGAGTGCTGCATTGTAGTTCTGGATTGCCAAACTGGAGGGCTTGTGGGCCAGTAGTCTGAGGACGGAAGTCTGAGAAACCAAGCTAGACCTAGGTTTCTGGGTGAGGATATGGCAGGCACAATCTACAGACCTGAATCGAGATTTCGTGCATCTGCAATCAGGGTGAGGATCAGACGATCGCTCAGGTTGGACATTCAGTCCCGGATGGCCCCTTCTTGAAGGGGGGGTGGATCAAGAGGCCATGGGGGTTATCCCGCGATCGGAGTTGTGAGAAGCTCCCAACTGCAAAGATTCTTCTGCAGGAAAATTGAGACCTGTTGGTTGTCTGCAGGACAACGTTTCTGTGCAGGGTTCTAAGGATGGATGGCTTGGTAGCCCACCTCGCCTTCCAATTGTCTGCAAGCAAAAAGACAGGTTAGATCTGCTGGATCTGGGGGAGCAACCGAGGTGGCTCAGTTGATATGGACTCTCCAGTGGATGTGTCCTAATATGATTTTGTGTCTATGGAGACCTTGGAATGAAGTGGTGGCACTGGGGCCCTGAAGGGTTCTCCTAAAGACAGGCTTTCACACAACTCCATCGTGCAAGTTTCCTATGTGTAGATGAGATTTGTTCTGATGGGTGAGTCTAGAAACAGCCATATGCTGTTATTGAAATCCAGGCCCTGAGGAGAGATGACTGGGAAACAAAGCAATGGATCCGATAGGTGCCTAGGGGCCTGTTCTTTCCTTTTTACCTCTGAGAACATCAGACTACGGGTCTGAGTGCAGGTAGGTGCTCAGATGGGTCCAGATTGCCCCTGTTTGTCCTGGGGAGCCACAAATATTGGAATGGCTTCAGGTACTTTGGAGGTTTATCCTCTTAGTAGGGTTGTGGCCATTGGAATGGGCACATACATTTGCCTTGGACACGGCAAGCACAGTCCTCACCTTGGCTCCAGGGGCCTGAGCCTGTAGGGTGTGTAGGTCAGGGCTGTTTGGACTGTTGTCTGAAAACACAAACTCGGCTTATGTTTCGGGTCATAGGTATGGCAGGACTGATCTACAGACTATGAGGAGAACTCTTTGGGATATGAAAAAAGGGCGAATGTGAGGCTCTTCCTTAAGTTTTTGTCTCTGGATATCATGTCACTCATGGTCGTGAAAGTTCCGGGTGACTCATGGGAAATGGACGAGTCTTACTCTCTGGGGGTTTGGCCCCGTCCAAAGAGTTACGGGTCATTCTGTGGGATGGAAGAAGTCCGTTGTTCTGTTGTTGTTGATTTGTTTTGTTTTTTTTTTTTTTTTCTACCTCAGGTGTCCCACCAAATGAGGGATTCCAGAGTAGAGCCATGGGGAGGGGCAAATGGACAACCAGAAATCTGGTTAAAAATTGGGGCCTAGGGACATGTCAAGCCCATTATGACATCTAATGGTACAGCCACTGAGAGGACATATTAGAGGACAGGACTCACGCTGAGGGTCCAATGCGTGTTTATGCCCTCGTCGCACTCAAGGTTGGGCGTGGCCTCAGTGGTAATGCTGATTTCTCCTACACTGAATTTTGGACAACATGCCAACCACAAGGTTTCTTGCCATGGGTAAGGAAGAGTTCTGATTTCTGCATCACAGTCACCCCTGGGCAGTGATTGGAGATAAGGTGTAGGTTCTGAAGCCTGAAAACTGAGGTAGGGAAGAGATGATGACCTAAGGCCATGGCGGGTCTGATGTGCTCAGTGTGCGGTCAGCTGTCTGGGTGTTGGTCACGAGGTCCAGGCTCAGGTTGTCAGACAGTGCATTAGTGCTCAGGTTAGACTATATATTTTGGGTGCCTTCGAGTGCCGTGTAGGTTCTTATCTGAAGAACTCTTCAGGATATGAAGAATGAGTGAGTCTGAGGGGCGTGCTCAGGCTTTTGTCTCTGGATTTATTACCAGCGATGGCCGTGGAATGTTGGGGAGGCCTCATGAGCCATCGACGAATCTTGCTCTCTGTGGACTTGGCCCAATCCCAATTGTTTATCGTCAATATGTTGGATGGGAGGACTCCTTTCAGGTTTGTTACATCAAGGGTCCCACCAAAGGAGGAATTCCAAAGCAGAGCCCTGAGGAAGAGTGAAGGGACAACCCGAAATATGTTTAAAACTTGCGGCCTAGGGGCATGGCAAGCCCAATATGCTGTCTCTCCATCCAGCCCTGAGAGGCCTTACCTGAGGCCTCGGCTCAGCCTGAGGGTCATAATGTGTGTTTGTGATGAATGTGTCCCGCAAGCATGGGCGGGGCCTCATGGGCCACACTGGTTTCAAGTACACTGAACCGTGGACAACATGCCAACCACAAGGTTTCTTGCTATGGGGAAAGAGTTCTGATTGCTGCATCATTTTCCAACCCGGGCCGTGATTGGAGATAAGGTCTAGGTTCTATAGCCTGAAAACCTAGGTTGAGAAGAGATGACGACCTAAGGCCATCAGGGGTCCGATGTGGTCAGTGTGCGGCCAGCTGTCTGGGAGGGGCCAGGAGATCCAGGCTCAGGCTGTGTCAGAAAGGGCATTAGTGCCCAGGTCAGCCTATATATTGTGGGTACAGCCGAATGGCGTGCCGGTTGATCCTCATTTTGGGTTTATGGGTAGCCCCAGAGGGCAATGTTTTTCTTCTGGATGGCAGGCAGAGTGCTGCATTGTAGTTCTGGATTGCCAAACTGGAGGTTTTGTGGGCCAGTAGTCTGAGGACGGATGTCTGAGAACCCAAGCTAGGCCTAGGTTTCTGGGTGAGACCTGAATCGAGATCTCGAGCATCTGAAGTCAGGGCGAGGATCAGACGATCGCTCAGGTTGGACATTCTGTCCCTGATGGCCCCTTCTTGAAGGGGGGGTGGATCACGAGGCCATGGGGGTTTTCCCACGATGGGAGTTGTGAGAAGCTCACAACTGCAAAGATTCTTCTGCAGGACAATTGAGACCTGTTGGTTGGCTCCAGGACAATGATTCCGACCAGGGTTCTAAGGATGGATGGCTGGGTAGCCCACCACGCATTCCAATTGTTTCCAAGCAACAAGACAGGTTAGATCAGCTGGAACTGGGGGAGCACCCGAGGAGGCTGAGTTGAAATGGACTCTCCCGTGGATATGTCCTAATATGATTTTGTGTCTATGGAGACCTTGGAATGAAGCGGTGGAACTGGGGCCCTGAAGGGTTCTCCTAAAGAGAGGCTTTCACACAGCGCCATCTTGCAAGTTTCCCATGTGTAGATGAGATTTGTTCTGATGGGTGAGTCAAGAAACAGCCATATGCTGTTATTGAAATCCATTCCTCTGAGGAGAGATGCCTGGAAAACAAAGCAATGGATCCGATAGGTGCCTAGGGGCATGTTCGTGCCTTTTTACCTCTGGGGACATCAGTCTACGGGTCTGAGTGACGGTAGGTGCTCAGATGGGCCAGATTGCCCCTGTTTGTCCTGGGAAGCCACAAATATTGGGAAGGCCTCAGGGACTTTGGAGGTTTATCCTCTTAATAGTTTTGTGGCCATTGGAAAGGGCACATACAATTCCCTTGGAGAGGGCAAGCACAGTTATCAGGTTTGGGTCCAGGGGCCAGAGCCTGTAGGGTGTGTAGTCCAGGGCTGTTTGGAAGGTGTCTAAAAAGACAAACTCTGCTTATGTTTCGGGTCATAGGTATGGCAGGACTGATCTACAAACCATGAGGATAACACTTTGGGATATGAAAAAAGGGCGAGTGTGAGGCTCTTGCTCAAGTTTTTGTCTCTGGATATCGTGTCACTCATGGTCGTGAATGTTCCGGGTGACTTCATGGGAAATTGACGAGGCTTACTCGCTGGGGGTTTGGCCCCGTCCAAAGAGTTTCGGGTCATTCTGTGGGATGGAAGAAGTCCGTTGTTCTGTTGTTGTTGATTTGTTTTGTTTTGTTTATCAACCTCAGGTGTCCCACCAAATGAGGGATTCCAGAGTACAGCCATGGGGAGAGGCAAATGGACAACCGGAAATCTGGTTAAAAATTGGGGCCTAGGGACATGTCAAGCCCATTATGACATCTAATGGTACAGCCACTGAGAGGACATACTAGAGGACAGGACTCACGCTGAGGGTCACAATGCGTGTTTATGCCCTCTTCGCACTCAACGTTGGGCGTGGCCTCAGGGGTAATGCTGGTTTCTCCTACACTGAATATTGGACAACATGCCAACCACAAGGTTTCTTGCCATGGCTAAGGAAGAGTTCTGATTTCTGCATCACAGTCACCCCTGGGCAGTGATTGGAGATAAGGTCTACATTCTGAAGCCTGAAAACTGAGGTAGGGAAGAGATGATGACCTAAGGCCATCGCGGGTCTGAAGTGCTCAGTGGGCGGTCAGCTGTCTGGGTGTTGGGCACGAGGTCCGGGCTCAGGTTGTCAGACAGTGCATTAGTGCCCAGGTTAGTCTATATATTTTGGGTGCCTTCGAGTGCCGTGTAGGTTATTTTCTGAAGAACTCTTCAGGATATGAAGAATGAGCGAGTCTGAGGCGCGTGTTCAGGCTTAGGTCTCTGGATTTTGTATCAGCGATGGCCCTGGAATTTTGGCGAGGCCTCATGGGCCATGGACGAATCTTGCTCATGTGGACTTGGCCCAATCCCAATAGTTTTTCGTCAGTCTGTTGGATGGGAGGACTCCTTTCAGATTTGTTAACTCAGGTATACCACCAAAAGAGGAATTCCAAAGCAGAGCCCTGGGGAAGAGTGAAGGGATAACCCGAACTATGCTTAAAAATTGGGGTCTAGGGGCATGGCAAGCCCAATATGCTGTCTTTCCATCCAGCCACTGAGAGGCCTTACCTGAGGACTGGGCTCAGGCTGAGGGTCACAATGTGTGTCTGTGACCAATGTGGCCCGCAAGCATGGGCGGGGCCTCATGGGCCACTCTGGTTTCAACTACACTGAAACTTGGACAACATGCCAACCACAGGGTTTCTTGCCATGGCGAAAGAGTTCTGATTTCTGCATCATTTTCAAACCGGGGGCCGTGATTGGAGATAAGGTCTAGGTTCGGAAGCCTGAAAAACCGAGATTGAGAAGAGATGACGACCTAAAGCCATGGCGGGTCCGTTGTGCTCCGTTTGCGGCCAGCTTTCTTGGTGGTGCCAGGAGGTCCAGGCTCCGGCTGTGTCAGAAAGGGCATTAGTGCCCAGGTCAGCCTATATATGTGGTGTACAGCCAAATGGCGTGCAGGTTGGTCCCCATTTGGGGATTCCGGGTAGGCCCAGAAGGCAATGTTTTTCTTCTGGAGAACAGGCAGAGTGCTGCATTGTAATTCTGGATGGCCAAACTGGAGGGCTTGTGGGCCAGTAGTCTGAGGACGGAAGTCTGAGAACCCAAGCAAGGCCGAGGTTTCTGGGTGATACCTGAATCGAGTTCTCGAGCATCTGAAGTCAGGGCGAGGATCAGACGATCGCTCAGGTTGGACATTCTGTCCTTGATGACCCCTTCTTTAAGGGGGTGTGGATCACGAGGCCATGGGGGTTTTCCCACGATGGGAGTTGTGAGAATCTCCCAACTGCAAAGATTCTTCTGCAGGACAATTGAGACCTGTTGGTTGTCTCCAGAACAACGATTCCGAGCAGGGTTCTAAGGATGGTGGCTGGGTAACCCTCTACACATTCGAATTGTCTCCTAGCAACAAGACAGGTTAGATCTGCTGGATCTCGGGAGCAACCGAGGTGGCTGAGTTGAAAAGGACTCTCCCGTGGACGTCTCCTAATATGATTTTGTGTCTATGGAGACCTTGGAATGAAGCGGTTGAACTGGGTCCCTGAAGGGTCCTCCTAAAGAGAGGCTTTCACACACCTCCATCGTGCAAGTTTCCTATGTGTATATGAGATTTGTTCTGATGGGTGAGTCAAGAAACAGCCAAATGCTGTTATTGAAATTCATTCCTCTGAGGAGAGATGCCTGGAAACCAAAGCAATGGATTCGATAGTTGCCTAGGGGCATGTTCATGCCTTTTTACCTCTGGGGACATCAGTCTACGGGTCTGAGTGCCGGTAGGTGCTCAGATGGGCCCAGATTGCCCCTGTTTGTCCTGGGATGCCACAAATATTGGGATGGCCTCAGGGACTTTGGAGGTTTATCCTATTAGTAGGGTTGTGGCCATTGGAATGGGCACACACAATTCCCTTGGAGAGGGCAAGCACAGTAGTCAGGTTTGGCTCCAGGAGCCTGAGGCAGTAGGGTGTGTACGCCGGGGCTGTTTGGACAGTTGTCTAAAAACACAAACTCGGCTTATGTTTCGGGTCATAGGTATGGCAGGGCTGATCTACAGACCATGAGGAGAACTCTTCGGGATATGAAAATAGGGCGAGTGTGAGGCTCTTGCTCAAGATTTTGTCTCTGGATATCGTGTCACTCATGGTCGTGAAATTTCCGGGTGACTTCATGGGAAATGGACGAGTCTTACTATCTGGGGCTTTGGCCCCGTTCAAAGAGTTTCGGGTCATTCTGTGGGATGGAAGAAATCTCTTGTTCTGTTGTTGTTGATTTGTTTTGTTTTGTTTTTCAACCTCAGGTGTCCCAGCAAATGAGGGATTCCAGAGTAGAGCCATGGGGAGGGGCGACTGGACAACTAGAAATCTGATTAAACATTGGGGCCTAGGGACATATCAAGCCCATTATGACATCTAATGATCCAGCCACTGAGAGGACGTACTAGAGGACAGGACTCACGCTGAGGGTCATAATGCGTGTTTATGCCCTCGTCGCACTCAAGAATGGGCGGGGCCTCAGGGTGAATGCTGGTTTCTCCTACACTGAACTTTGGACAATATGCCAACCACAAGGTTTCTTGCCATGGGCAAGGAAGAGTTCTGATTTCTGCATCACAGTCACACCTGGGCAGTGATTGGAGATAAGGTCTAGGTTCTGAAGCCTGAAAACTGAGGTAGGGAAGAGATGTTGACCTAAGGCCATGGTGGGTCTGATGTGCTCATGTGCGGTCAGCTGTCTGGGTGTTGGTCACGAGGTCCGGGGTCAGGTTGTTAGACAGTGTATTAGTGCCCAGGTTAGACTATATATTTTGGGTGCCTTCGAGTGCCGTGTAGGTTCTTATCTGAAGAACTCTTCAGGATATGAAGAATGAGCGAGTCTGAGGCGCGTGCTCAGGCTTTTGTCTCTGGATTTTGTATCAGCGATGGCCGTGAAATGTTGGGGAGGCCTCATGGGCCATGGACGAATCTTGCTCTCTGTGGATTTTGCCCGATGCCAATGGTTTTTCGTCAATCTGTGGTTGGGAGGACTCCTTTCAGGTTTGTTACCTCAGGTGCTCGACTAAAGGAGGAATTCCAAAGCAGAGCCCTGGGGAAGAGTGAAGGGACAACCCGAACTATGGCTAAAAATTGGGGCCTAGGGGCATGGCAAGCCCAATATGCTGTCTCTCCATCCAGCCACTGAGAGGCCTTACCTGAGGACTGGGCTCAGGCTGAGGGGTCACAATGTGTGTTTGTGACCAATGTGGCCCGCAAGCATGGGCGGGGCCTCATGGGCCACACTGGTTTCAACTACACTGAACCTTGGACAACATGCCAACCACAAGGTTTCTTGCCATGGGGAAAGAGTTCTGATTTCTGCATCATTTTGAAACCCGGGCCGTGATTGGAGATAAGGTCTAGGTTCTGAAGCCTGAAAACCGAGATTGAGAAGACATCATGACCTAAGGCCATGGCAGGTCATATGAGCTCAGTGTGCGGCCAGCTCTCTGGGTGGGGCCAGGATGTCCAGACTCAGGCTGTCTCAGAAAGGGCATTACTGCTCAGGTCAGCCTATATATTTGGGGTACAGCCGAATGGCGTGCAGGTTGAATCTCATTTGGGGTTTCTGCGTAGCCCCAGAGGGCAATGTTTTTTCTTCTGGAGGTCAGGCAGAGTGCTGCATTGTAGTTCTGGATTGCCAAACTGGAGGGCTTGTGGGCCAGTAGTCGGAGGACGGAAGTCTGAAAACCCAAGCTAGGCCTAGGTTTCTGGGTGAGACCTGAATCGAGATCTTGTGCATCTGAAGTCAGGGCGAGGATCAGACGTTCGCTCAGGTTGGACATTCTGTCCCTGATGGCCCCTTCTTGAAGGGGGGCGTGGATTACGAGGCCATGGGGGTTTTCCCACGATGGGAGTTGTGAGAAGCTCCCAAATGCAAAGATTCTTCTGCAGGACAATTGAGACCTGTTGGTTGGCTCCAGGACAACGATTCCGAGCAGGGTTCTAAGGATGGATGGCTGGGTAGCCCACCTCGCATTCCAATTGTCTGCAAGCAACAAGACAGTTTAGATCTGCTGCATCTGGGGGAGCTAGCCATCCAGCCACTGAGAGGCCTTACCTGAGGACTGGGCTCAGGCTGAGGGTCACAATGTGTGTTTGTGACCAATGTGGCCCGCAAGCATGGTCGGGGCCTCATGGGCCACACTGGTTTCAACTACACTGAACCTTGGACAACATGCCAACCCCCAGGTTTCTTGCCATGGGGTAAGAGTTCTGATTTCTGCATCATTTTCAAACCCGGGCCGTGATTGGAGATAAGGTCTAGGTTCTGAAGCCTGAAAACCGAGGTAGAGAAGAGATGACGACCTAAAGCCATGGCGGGTCCGATGTGCTCCATTTGCGGCCATCTATCTGGGTGTGGCCAGGAGGTCCAGTCTCAGGCTGTGTCAGAAAGGGCCATAGTGCCCAGGTCAGCCTATATATGTGGGGTACAGCCGAATGGCGTGCAGGTTGATCCTCATTTGGGTATTCTGGGTAGGCCCAGAGGGCAATGTTTTTCTTCTGGAGAACAGGCAGAGTGCTGCTTTGTATTTCTGGATTGTCAAACTGGAGGCCTTGTAGGCCAGTAGTCTGAGGACGGAAGTCTGAGAACCCAAGCTAGGCCTAGGTTTCTGGGTGAGGATATGGCAGGCACAATCTACAGACCTAAATCGAGATCTCATGCATCAGAAGTGAGGGCGAGGATCAGACGATCGCTCAGGTTGGACATTCTGTCCCTGATGGCCCCTTCTTGAAGGGGGCGTGGATCACTATGACATAGGGGTTTTCCCACGATCGGAGTTGTGAGAAGCTCCCAACTGCAAAGATTCTTCTGCAGGACAATTGAAAACTGTTTGTTGTCTCCAGGACAACGTTTCTGTGCAGGGTTCTAAGGATGGATGGCTGGGTAGCCCACCTCGCCTTCCAATTGTCTCCAAGCAAAAAGACAGGTTAGATCTGCTGGATCTGGGGGAGCAACCGGGGTGGCTCAGTTGAAATGGACTCTCCCGTGGATGTGTCCTAATATGAGTTTGTGTCTATGGAGACCTTGGAATGAAGCGGTGGCACTGGGGCCCTGAAGGGTTCTCCTAAAGAGAGGCTTTTACACACCTCCATCATTCATGTTTCCCATGTGTAGATGAGATTTGAACTGATGGGTGAGTCAAGAAACAGCCATATGCTGTTATTGAAATCCATTCCTCTGAAGAGAGATGCCTGGAAACCAAAGCAATGGATCCGATAGGTGCCTAGGGGCCTGTTCATTCCTTTTTACCCCTGGGGTCATCAGTCTACGGGTCTGAGTGCCGGTAGGTGCTCAGATGGGCCCAGATTGCCCCTGTTTGTCCTGGGAAGCCACAAATATTGGGATGGCCTCAGGGACTTAGGAGTTTTATCCTCTTAGTAGGGTTGTGGCCATTGGAATGGGCACATACAATTCTCTTGGAGAGGGCAAGCCCAGTCGTCAGCTTTGGCTCCAGGGGCCTGAGCCTATAGGGTGTGTAGGCCAGGGCTTTGGACAGTTGTTTGCAAACACAAACTCGGCTTATGTTTCAGGTCATAGGTATGGCAGGACTGATCTACAGACCATGAGGAGAACTCTTCGGGATATGAAAAAAGGGCGAGTGTGAGGCTCTTGCTCAAGTTTTAGTCTCTGGATATCGTGTCACTCATGGTCGTGAATTTTCCGCGTGACTTCATGGGAAATGGATGAGTCTTACTCTCTGGGGGTTTGGCCCCGTCCAAAGAGTTTCGGGTCATTCTGTGGGAATGAAGAAGACCGTTGTTCTGTTGTTGTTGATTTGTTTTGTTTTGTGTTTCAACCACAGTTGTCCCACCAAATGAGGGATTCCAGAGTAGAGCCCGGGGGAGGGGGGACTGGACAACCAGAAATCTGGTTAAAAATTGGGGCCTAGGGACATGTCAAGCCCATTATGACATCTAATGTTCCAGCCACTGAGAGGACTTACTAGAGGTCAGGACTCACGCTGACGGTCAAAATGCGTGTTTATGCCCTCGTTGCACTCAAGAATGGGTGGGGCCTCAGGGTGAATGCTGGTTTCTCCTACACTGAACGTTGGACAACATGCCAACTACAAGATTTCTTGCCATGGGTAAGGAAGAGTTCGGATTTCTGCATCACAGTGACCCGTGGGCAGTGATTGAGATAAGGTCTAGGTTCTGAAGACTGAAAACGGAGGTAGGGAAGAGATGATGACCCAAGGCCATGGCGGGTCTGATGTGCTCAGTGTGCATCCGCTGTCTGGGTGTTGGTCACGAGGTCCGGGCTCAGATTTTCAGACAGTGCATTAGTGCCCGGTTTAGACTATATATATTGGGTGCATTCGAGTGCCGTGTAGGTTCTGTTCTGAAGAACTCTTCAAGATATGAAGAATGAGCGAGATTGAGGCGTGAGCTCAGGCTTTTGTCTCGGGATTTTGTGACAGCGATGGCTGTGGAATGTTGGGGAAGCCTCATGGGCCATGGACGAATCTGGCTCTCTGTGGATTTGGCCCATCCCAATTGTTTTTCGTCAATCTGTGGCCTGGGAGGACTCCTTTCAGGTTTGTTACCTCAGGTGTCCCACCAAAAGAAGAATTCCAAAGCAGAGCCCTGGGGACGAGTGAATGGACAACCCGAACTATGGTTAAAAATTGGGGCCTAGGGGCATGGCAAGCCCAATATGCTGTCTCTCCATCCAGCCACTGAGAGGCCTTACCTGAGGACTGGGTTCAGGCTGAGGAGTCACAATGTGTGTTTGTGACCAATGTGGCCCGCAAGCATGGGCGGGGCCTCATCGGCCACACTGGTTTCAACTACACTGAACCTTGGACAACATGCCAACCACAAGGTTTCTTGCCCTGGAGAAAGAGTTCTGATTTCTGCATCATTTTCAAACCCGGGCCGTGATTGGAGATAAGGTCTAGGTTCTGAAGACTGAAAACCAAGGTTGAGAAGAGATGACGACCTAAGGCCATAGCGGGTCCGATGTGCTCAGTGTGTGGCCAGCTGTCTGGGTGTGGCCAGGAGGTCCAGGCTCAGGCTGTGTCAGAAAGGGCATTAGTGCCCAGGTCAGCCTATATATTTGGGTTAGAGCCGAATGGCGTGCAGGTTGATCCTCATTGGCTGTTTCTGGGTAGCACCAGAGGGCAATTTTTTCTTCTGGAGGGCAGGCAGAGTGCTGCATTGTAGTTCTGATTTGACAAACTAGAGGGCTTGTGGGCCAGTAGTCTTAGGACTGAAATTTGAGAACCCAAGCTAGGCCTAGGTTTCTGGGTGAGGATATGGCACGCACAACCTACAGACCTAAAACGAGATCTCGTGCATCTGAAGTCAGGGAGAGGATCAGACGATCGCTCAGGTTGGACATTCTGTCCCTGATGGCCCCTTCTCCAAGGGGGGGTGGATCACGAGGCCATAGGGGTTTTCCCACGATCAGAGCTGTGAGAAGCTCCCAACTGCAAAGATTCTTCTGCAGGATCATTGAGACCTGTTTGTTGTCTCCAGGACAACGTTTCCCTGCAGGGTTCTAAGGATGGATGGCTGAGTAGCCCACCTCGCCTTCCAATTGTCTACAAGCAACAAGACGGGTTAGATCTGCTGGATCTGGGGGACCAACCGAGGAGGCTGAGTTGAAATGGACTCTCCCGTGGATATGTCCTAATATGATTTTGTGTCTATGGAGACCTTGGAATGAAGCGGTGGCACTGGGACACTGAAGGGATCTCCTAAAGAGAGGCTTTCACACAGCTCCATCGTGCAAGTTTCCCATGTGTAGATGAGATTTGTTCTGATGGGTGAGTCAAGAAACAGCTATATGCTGTTATTGAAATCCAGGCCTCAGAGGAGAGATGCCTGGAAACCAAAACAATGGATCCAATAGGTGCCTAGAGGCCTGTTTTTTTCCTTTTTACACCTTGGGTCTTCAGTCTACGGGTCTGAGTGCCGGTAGGTGCTCAGATGGGCCCAGATTGCCCCTGTTTGTCCTGGGAAGCCACAAATATTGGGATGGCCTCAGGGACTTTGGAGGTTTATCCTCTTAGTTCGGTTGTGGCCATTGAAATGGGCACTTATAATTCCTTTGGAGAGGGCAAGCACAGTCGTCAGCTTTGGCTCCAGGGGCCTGAGCCTTTAGGGTGTGTAGGCCAGGGCTTTGGACAGTTGTCTGAAAACACAAACTCGGCTTATGTTCGGGTCATAGGTATGGCAGGACTGATCTACAGACCATGAGGGAACTCTTTGGAATATGAAAAAAGGGCGAGTGTGTGAGGCTCTTGCTCAAGTTTTAGTCTCTGGATATCGTGTCACTCATGGTCGTGAAATTTTCCGGGGACTTCATGGGAAATGGACGAGTCTTACTCTCTGGGGGTTTGAACCCGTCCAAAGAGTTTGGGGTCCTTCTGTGGGTTGGATGAAGTCCGTTGTTCTGTTGTTGATGATTTGTTTTGTTTTGTTTTTCAACCACAGTTGTCCCACCAAATGAGGGATTCCAGAGTAGAGCCCTAGGGGAGGGGCGACTGGACAACCAGAAATCTGGTTAAAAATTGGGGCCTAGGGACATGTCAAGCCCATTATGACATCTAATTGTCCAGCCACTGAGAGGACGTACTAGAGGACAGGACTCACGCTGAGGGTCACAATGCGTGTTTAAGCCCTCTCGTCGCACTCAAGTTTGGGCGGGGCCCTCAGTGTGAATGCTGGTTTCTCCTACACTTAACGATGGACAACATGCCAACCACAAGGTTTCTTGCCATGGGTAAGGAAGAGTTCTGATTTTGCATCACAGTGACCCGTGGGCAGTGATTGGAGATAAGGTCTAGGTTCTGAAGCCTGAAAACTGAGGTAGGGAAGAGATGATGACCTAAGGCCATGGCGGGTCTGTGTGTTCAGTGTGCAGTCCGCTGTCTGGGTGTTGGTCACGAGGTCCGGGCTCAGGTTTTCAGACAGTGCATTAGTGCCCAGGTTAGACTATATATTTTGGGTGCATTCGAGTGCCGTGTAGGTTCTGATCTGAAGAACTCTTCAGGATATGAAAAATGAGCGAGTCTGAGGCGCGTGCTCAGACTTTTGTCTCTGGATTTTGTAAGAGTGATGGCAGTGGAATGTTGGGGAAGCCTCATGGGCCATGGACGAATCTTGCTCTCTGTGTATTTGGCCCGATCAAAATTATTTTTCGTCAATCTGTTGGATTGGAGGACTTCTTTCAGGTTTGTTACCTCAGGTGTCCCAACAAAAGAGGAATTCCAAAGCAGAGCCCTGGGGAATAGTGAAGGGACATCCCGAACTATGGTTAAAAATAGGGGCCTAGAGGCATGGCAAGCCCAATATGCTGTCTCTCCATTCAGCCACTGAGAGGCCTTACCTGAGGACTGGGCTCAGGCTGAGAGTCACAATGTGTGTTTGTGACCAATGTGGCCCGCAAGCATGGGCAGAGCCTAATGGGCCACACTGGTTTCAACTACACTGAACCTTGGACAACATGCCAACCACAAGGTTTCTTGTCATGGGGAAAGAGTTCTGATTTCTGCATCACTTTCAAACCCGGGCCGTGATTGGAGATAAGGTCTAGGTTCTGAAGCCTGAAAACCGAGGTTGAGAAGAGATGACGGTCTAAGGCCAAGGCGGGTCTGATGTGCTCAGTGTGCGGCCAGCTGCTGGGTGGGGCCAGGAATTCCAGGCTCAGGCTGTGACAGAAAGGGCATTACTGCCCAGGTCAGCCTATATATTTGGGGTACAGCCGAATGGCGTGCAGGTTGATCCTCATTTGGGGTTTCTGGTTAGCCCCAGAGGGCAATGTTTTTCTTCTGGAGGGCAGGCAGAGTGCTGCATTGTAGTTCTGGATTGCCAAACTGGAGGGCTTGTGGGCCAGTAGTCTGAGGACGGAAGTCTGAGAAACCAAGCTAGACCTAGGTTTCTGGGTGAGGATATGGCAGGCACAATCTACAGACCTGAATCGAGATTTCGTGCATCTGCAATCAGGGTGAGGATCAGACGATCGCTCAGGTTGGACATTCAGTCCCGGATGGCCCCTTCTTGAAGGGGGGGTGGATCAAGAGGCCATGGGGGTTATCCCACGATCGGAGTTGTGAGAAGCTCCCAACTGCAAAGATTCTTCTGCAGGAAAATTGAGACCTGTTGGTTGTCTGCAGGACAACGTTTCTGTGCAGGGTTCTAAGGATGGATGGCTTGGTAGCCCACCTCGCCTTCCAATTGTCTGCAAGCAAAAAGACAGGTTAGATCTGCTGGATCTGGGGGAGCAACCGAGGTGGCTCAGTTGATATGGACTCTCCAGTGGATGTGTCCTAATATGATTTTGTGTCTATGGAGACCTTGGAATGAAGTGGTGGCACTGGGGCCCTGAAGGGTTCTCCTAAAGACAGGCTTTCACACAACTCCATCGTGCAAGTTTCCTATGTGTAGATGAGATTTGTTCTGATGGGTGAGTCTAGAAACAGCCATATGCTGTTATTGAAATCCAGGCCCTGAGGAGAGATGACTGGGAAACAAAGCAATGGATCCGATAGGTGCCTAGGGGCCTGTTCTTTCCTTTTTACCTCTGAGAACATCAGACTACGGGTCTGAGTGCAGGTAGGTGCTCAGATGGGTCCAGATTGCCCCTGTTTGTCCTGGGGAGCCACAAATATTGGAATGGCTTCAGGTACTTTGGAGGTTTATCCTCTTAGTAGGGTTGTGGCCATTGGAATGGGCACATACATTTGCCTTGGACACGGCAAGCACAGTCCTCACCTTGGCTCCAGGGGCCTGAGCCTGTAGGGTGTGTAGGTCAGGGCTGTTTGGACTGTTGTCTGAAAACACAAACTCGGCTTATGTTTCGGGTCATAGGTATGGCAGGACTGATCTACAGACTATGAGGAGAACTCTTTGGGATATGAAAAAAGGGCGAATGTGAGGCTCTTCCTTAAGTTTTTTGTCTCTGGATATCATGTCACTCATGGTCGTGAAAGTTCCGGGTGACTCATGGGAAATGGACGAGTCTTACTCTCTGGGGGTTTGGCCCCGTCCAAAGAGTTACGGGTCATTCTGTGGGATGGAAGAAGTCCGTTGTTCTGTTGTTGTTGATTTGTTTTGTTTTTTTTTTTTTTTTCTACCTCAGGTGTCCCACCAAATGAGGGATTCCAGAGTAGAGCCATGGGGAGGGGCAAATGGACAACCAGAAATCTGGTTAAAAATTGGGGCCTAGGGACATGTCAAGCCCATTATGACATCTAATGGTACAGCCACTGAGAGGACATATTAGAGGACAGGACTCACGCTGAGGGTCCAATGCGTGTTTATGCCCTCGTCGCACTCAAGGTTGGGCGTGGCCTCAGTGGTAATGCTGATTTCTCCTACACTGAATTTTGGACAACATGCCAACCACAAGGTTTCTTGCCATGGGTAAGGAAGAGTTCTGATTTCTGCATCACAGTCACCCCTGGGCAGTGATTGGAGATAAGGTGTAGGTTCTGAAGCCTGAAAACTGAGGTAGGGAAGAGATGATGACCTAAGGCCATGGCGGGTCTGATGTGCTCAGTGTGCGGTCAGCTGTCTGGGTGTTGGTCACGAGGTCCAGGCTCAGGTTGTCAGACAGTGCATTAGTGCTCAGGTTAGACTATATATTTTGGGTGCCTTCGAGTGCCGTGTAGGTTCTTATCTGAAGAACTCTTCAGGATATGAAGAATGAGTGAGTCTGAGGGGCGTGCTCAGGCTTTTGTCTCTGGATTTATTACCAGCGATGGCCGTGGAATGTTGGGGAGGCCTCATGAGCCATCGACGAATCTTGCTCTCTGTGGACTTGGCCCAATCCCAATTGTTTATCGTCAATATGTTGGATGGGAGGACTCCTTTCAGGTTTGTTACATCAAGGGTCCCACCAAAGGAGGAATTCCAAAGCAGAGCCCTGAGGAAGAGTGAAGGGACAACCCGAAATATGTTTAAAACTTGCGGCCTAGGGGCATGGCAAGCCCAATATGCTGTCTCTCCATCCAGCCCTGAGAGGCCTTACCTGAGGCCTCGGCTCAGCCTGAGGGTCATAATGTGTGTTTGTGATGAATGTGTCCCGCAAGCATGGGCGGGGCCTCATGGGCCACACTGGTTTCAAGTACACTGAACCGTGGACAACATGCCAACCACAAGGTTTCTTGCTATGGGGAAAGAGTTCTGATTGCTGCATCATTTTCCAACCCGGGCCGTGATTGGAGATAAGGTCTAGGTTCTATAGCCTGAAAACCTAGGTTGAGAAGAGATGACGACCTAAGGCCATCAGGGGTCCGATGTGGTCAGTGTGCGGCCAGCTGTCTGGGAGGGGCCAGGAGATCCAGGCTCAGGCTGTGTCAGAAAGGGCATTAGTGCCCAGGTCAGCCTATATATTGTGGGTACAGCCGAATGGCGTGCCGGTTGATCCTCATTTTGGGTTTATGGGTAGCCCCAGAGGGCAATGTTTTTCTTCTGGATGGCAGGCAGAGTGCTGCATTGTAGTTCTGGATTGCCAAACTGGAGGTTTTGTGGGCCAGTAGTCTGAGGACGGATGTCTGAGAACCCAAGCTAGGCCTAGGTTTCTGGGTGAGACCTGAATCGAGATCTCGAGCATCTGAAGTCAGGGCGAGGATCAGACGATCGCTCAGGTTGGACATTCTGTCCCTGATGGCCCCTTCTTGAAGGGGGGGTGGATCACGAGGCCATGGGGGTTTTCCCACGATGGGAGTTGTGAGAAGCTCACAACTGCAAAGATTCTTCTGCAGGACAATTGAGACCTGTTGGTTGGCTCCAGGACAATGATTCCGACCAGGGTTCTAAGGATGGATGGCTGGGTAGCCCACCACGCATTCCAATTGTTTCCAAGCAACAAGACAGGTTAGATCAGCTGGAACTGGGGGAGCACCCGAGGAGGCTGAGTTGAAATGGACTCTCCCGTGGATATGTCCTAATATGATTTTGTGTCTATGGAGACCTTGGAATGAAGCGGTGGAAACTGGGGCCCTGAAGGGTTCTCCTAAAGAGAGGCTTTCACACAGCGCCATCTTGCAAGTTTCCCATGTGTAGATGAGATTTGTTCTGATGGGTGAGTCAAGAAACAGCCATATGCTGTTATTGAAATCCATTCCTCTGAGGAGAGATGCCTGGAAAACAAAGCAATGGATCCGATAGGTGCCTAGGGGCATGTTCGTGCCTTTTTACCTCTGGGGACATCAGTCTACGGGTCTGAGTGACGGTAGGTGCTCAGATGGGCCAGATTGCCCCTGTTTGTCCTGGGAAGCCACAAATATTGGGAAGGCCTCAGGGACTTTGGAGGTTTATCCTCTTAATAGTTTTGTGGCCATTGGAAAGGGCACATACAATTCCCTTGGAGAGGGCAAGCACAGTTATCAGGTTTGGGTCCAGGGGCCAGAGCCTGTAGGGTGTGTAGTCCAGGGCTGTTTGGAAGGTGTCTAAAAAGACAAACTCTGCTTATGTTTCGGGTCATAGGTATGGCAGGACTGATCTACAAACCATGAGGATAACACTTTGGGATATGAAAAAAGGGCGAGTGTGAGGCTCTTGCTCAAGTTTTTGTCTCTGGATATCGTGTCACTCATGGTCGTGAATGTTCCGGGTGACTTCATGGGAAATTGACGAGGCTTACTCGCTGGGGGTTTGGCCCCGTCCAAAGAGTTTCGGGTCATTCTGTGGGATGGAAGAAGTCCGTTGTTCTGTTGTTGTTGATTTGTTTTGTTTTGTTTATCAACCTCAGGTGTCCCACCAAATGAGGGATTCCAGAGTACAGCCATGGGGAGAGGCAAATGGACAACCGGAAATCTGGTTAAAAATTGGGGCCTAGGGACATGTCAAGCCCATTATGACATCTAATGGTACAGCCACTGAGAGGACATACTAGAGGACAGGACTCACGCTGAGGGTCACAATGCGTGTTTATGCCCTCTTCGCACTCAACGTTGGGCGTGGCCTCAGGGGTAATGCTGGTTTCTCCTACACTGAATATTGGACAACATGCCAACCACAAGGTTTCTTGCCATGGCTAAGGAAGAGTTCTGATTTCTGCATCACAGTCACCCCTGGGCAGTGATTGGAGATAAGGTCTACATTCTGAAGCCTGAAAACTGAGGTAGGGAAGAGATGATGACCTAAGGCCATCGCGGGTCTGAAGTGCTCAGTGGGCGGTCAGCTGTCTGGGTGTTGGGCACGAGGTCCGGGCTCAGGTTGTCAGACAGTGCATTAGTGCCCAGGTTAGTCTATATATTTTGGGTGCCTTCGAGTGCCGTGTAGGTTATTTTCTGAAGAACTCTTCAGGATATGAAGAATGAGCGAGTCTGAGGCGCGTGTTCAGGCTTAGGTCTCTGGATTTTGTATCAGCGATGGCCCTGGAATTTTGGCGAGGCCTCATGGGCCATGGACGAATCTTGCTCATGTGGACTTGGCCCAATCCCAATAGTTTTTCGTCAGTCTGTTGGATGGGAGGACTCCTTTCAGATTTGTTAACTCAGGTATACCACCAAAAGAGGAATTCCAAAGCAGAGCCCTGGGGAAGAGTGAAGGGATAACCCGAACTATGCTTAAAAATTGGGGTCTAGGGGCATGGCAAGCCCAATATGCTGTCTTTCCATCCAGCCACTGAGAGGCCTTACCTGAGGACTGGGCTCAGGCTGAGGGTCACAATGTGTGTCTGTGACCAATGTGGCCCGCAAGCATGGGCGGGGCCTCATGGGCCACTCTGGTTTCAACTACACTGAAACTTGGACAACATGCCAACCACAGGGTTTCTTGCCATGGCGAAAGAGTTCTGATTTCTGCATCATTTTCAAACCCGGGCCGTGATTGGAGATAAGGTCTAGGTTCGGAAGCCTGAAAACCGAGATTGAGAAGAGATGACGACCTAAAGCCATGGCGGGTCCGTTGTGCTCCGTTTGCGGCCAGCTTTCTTGGTGGTGCCAGGAGGTCCAGGCTCCGGCTGTGTCAGAAAGGGCATTAGTGCCCAGGTCAGCCTATATATGTGGTGTACAGCCAAATGGCGTGCAGGTTGGTCCCCATTTGGGGATTCCGGGTAGGCCCAGAAGGCAATGTTTTTCTTCTGGAGAACAGGCAGAGTGCTGCATTGTAATTCTGGATGGCCAAACTGGAGGGCTTGTGGGCCAGTAGTCTGAGGACGGAAGTCTGAGAACCCAAGCAAGGCCGAGGTTTCTGGGTGATACCTGAATCGAGTTCTCGAGCATCTGAAGTCAGGGCGAGGATCAGACGATCGCTCAGGTTGGACATTCTGTCCTTGATGACCCCTTCTTTAAGGGGGTGTGGATCACGAGGCCATGGGGGTTTTCCCACGATGGGAGTTGTGAGAATCTCCCAACTGCAAAGATTCTTCTGCAGGACAATTGAGACCTGTTGGTTGTCTCCAGAACAACGATTCCGAGCAGGGTTCTAAGGATGGTGGCTGGGTAACCCTCTACACATTCGAATTGTCTCCTAGCAACAAGACAGGTTAGATCTGCTGGATCTCGGGAGCAACCGAGGTGGCTGAGTTGAAAAGGACTCTCCCGTGGACGTCTCCTAATATGATTTTGTGTCTATGGAGACCTTGGAATGAAGCGGTTGAACTGGGTCCCTGAAGGGTCCTCCTAAAGAGAGGCTTTCACACACCTCCATCGTGCAAGTTTCCTATGTGTATATGAGATTTGTTCTGATGGGTGAGTCAAGAAACAGCCAAATGCTGTTATTGAAATTCATTCCTCTGAGGAGAGATGCCTGGAAACCAAAGCAATGGATTCGATAGTTGCCTAGGGGCATGTTCATGCCTTTTTACCTCTGGGGACATCAGTCTACGGGTCTGAGTGCCGGTAGGTGCTCAGATGGGCCCAGATTGCCCCTGTTTGTCCTGGGATTGCCACAAATATTGGGATGGCCTCAGGGACTTTGGAGGTTTATCCTATTAGTAGGGTTGTGGCCATTGGAATGGGCACACACAATTCCCTTGGAGAGGGCAAGCACAGTAGTCAGGTTTGGCTCCAGGAGCCTGAGGCAGTAGGGTGTGTACGCCGGGGCTGTTTGGACAGTTGTCTGAAAACCCAAACTCGGCTTATGTTTCGGGTCATAGGTATGGCAGGACTGATCTACGGACCATGAGGAGAACTCTTCGGGATATGAAAAAAGGGCGAGTGTGGGGTTTTGCTCAAGCCTTTGTCTTTGGATATCGTGTCACTCATGGTCGTGAAATTTCCGGGTGACTTCATGGGAAATGGACCAGTCTTACTCTCTGGGGGTTTGGCCCCGTCCAAAGAGTTTGGGGTCACTCTGTGGGATGGAAGAAGTCCGTTGTTCTTTTGCTGTTGATTTGTTTTGTTTTGTTTTTCAACCTCAGGTGTCCCAGCAAATGAGGGATTCCAGAGTAGAGCCATGGGGAGGGGCGACTGGACAACTAGAAATCTGATTAAACATTGGGGCCTAGGGACATATCAAGCCCATTATGACATCTAATGATCCAGCCACTGAGAGGACGTACTAGAGGACAGGACTCACGCTGAGGGTCATAATGCGTGTTTATGCCCTCGTCGCACTCAAGAATGGGCGGGGCCTCAGGGTGAATGCTGGTTTCTCCTACACTGAACTTTGGACAATATGCCAACCACAAGGTTTCTTGCCATGGGCAAGGAAGAGTTCTGATTTCTGCATCACAGTCACACCTGGGCAGTGATTGGAGATAAGGTCTAGGTTCTGAAGCCTGAAAACTGAGGTAGGGAAGAGATGATGACCTAAGGCCATGGTGGGTCTGATGTGCTCATGTGCGGTCAGCTGTCTGGGTGTTGGTCACGAGGTCCGGGGTCAGGTTGTTAGACAGTGTATTAGTGCCCAGGTTAGACTATATATTTTGGGTGCCTTCGAGTGCCGTGTAGGTTCTTATCTGAAGAACTCTTCAGGATATGAAGAATGAGCGAGTCTGAGTCGCGTGCTCAGGCTTTTGTCTCTGGATTTTGTATCAGCGATGGCCGTGAAATGTTGGGGAGGCCTCATGGGCCATGGACGAATCTTGCTCTCTGTGGATTTTGCCCGATGCCAATGGTTTTTCGTCAATCTGTGGTTGGGAGGACTCCTTTCAGGTTTGTTACCTCAGGTGCTCGACTAAAGGAGGAATTCCAAAGCAGAGCCCTGGGGAAGAGTGAAGGGACAACCCGAACTATGGCTAAAAATTGGGGCCTAGGGGCATGGCAAGCCCAATATGCTGTCTCTCCATCCAGCCACTGAGAGGCCTTACCTGAGGACTGGGCTCAGGCTGAGGGGTCACAATGTGTGTTTGTGACCAATGTGGCCCGCAAGCATGGGCGGGGCCTCATGGGCCACACTGGTTTCAACTACACTGAACCTTGGACAACATGCCAACCACAAGGTTTCTTGCCATGGGGAAAGAGTTCTGATTTCTGCATCATTTTGAAACCCGGGCCGTGATTGGAGATAAGGTCTAGGTTCTGAAGCCTGAAAACCGAGATTGAGAAGACATCATGACCTAAGGCCATGGCAGGTCATATGAGCTCAGTGTGCGGCCAGCTCTCTGGGTGGGGCCAGGATGTCCAGACTCAGGCTGTCTCAGAAAGGGCATTACTGCTCAGGTCAGCCTATATATTTGGGGTACAGCCGAATGGCGTGCAGGTTGAATCTCATTTGGGGTTTCTGCGTAGCCCCAGAGGGCAATGTTTTTCTTCTGGAGGTCAGGCAGAGTGCTGCATTGTAGTTCTGGATTGCCAAACTGGAGGGCTTGTGGGCCAGTAGTCGGAGGACGGAAGTCTGAAAACCCAAGCTAGGCCTAGGTTTCTGGGTGAGACCTGAATCGAGATCTTGTGCATCTGAAGTCAGGGCGAGGATCAGACGTTCGCTCAGGTTGGACATTCTGTCCCTGATGGCCCCTTCTTGAAGGGGGGCGTGGATTACGAGGCCATGGGGGTTTTCCCACGATGGGAGTTGTGAGAAGCTCCCAAATGCAAAGATTCTTCTGCAGGACAATTGAGACCTGTTGGTTGGCTCCAGGACAACGATTCCGAGCAGGGTTCTAAGGATGGATGGCTGGGTAGCCCACCTCGCATTCCAATTGTCTGCAAGCAACAAGACAGTTTAGATCTGCTGCATCTGGGGGAGCAACCGAGGAGGCTGAGTTGAAATGGACTCTCCCGTGGTTGTGTCCTAATATGATTATGTGTCTATGGAGACCTTGGAATGAAGCGGTGGCCCTGGGGCCTTGAAGGGTTCTCCTAAAGAGAGGCTTTCACACAGCTCCATCATGCAAGTTTCCCATGTGTAGATGAGATTTGTTCTGATGGGTGAGTCAGGAAACAGCCATATGCTGTTATTGATATCCATTCCTCTGAGGAGAGATGCCTGGAAACCAAAGCAATGGATCGGATATGTGCCTAGGGGCCTGTTCATTCCTTTTTACCTCTGGGGACATCAGTCTACGGGTCTGAGCGCCGGTAGGTGCTCAGATGGGCCCAGATTGCCCCTGTTTGTCCTGGGAAGCCACAAATATTGGGTTGGCCTCAGGGACTTTGGAGGTTTATCTTATTAGTAGGGTTGTGGCCATTGGAATGGGCACATACAATTCCCTTGGAGAGGGCAAGCACAGTCGTCAGGTTTTGCTCCAGGGGCCTGAGCCTGTAGGGTGTGTAGGCCAGGGCTGTTTGGACGGTTGTCTGAAAACACAAACTTGGCTTATGTTTCGGGTCATAGGTATGGCAGGACTGTTCTACAGACCATGAGGAGAACTCTTCTGGATATGAAAAAAGGGCGAGTGTGAGGCTCTTGCTCAAGTTTTTGTCTCTGGATATCGTGTCACTCATGGTCGTGAAATTTCCGGGTGACTTCATGGGAAATGGACGAGTCTTACTCTCTGGGGGTTTGGCCCCGTCCAAAGAGTTTGGGGTCATTCTGTGGGATGGAAGAAGTCCGTTGTTCTGTTGTTGTTGATTTGTTTTGTTTTTTTTTTCAACCTCAGGTGTCCCACCAAATGAGGGATTCCAGAGTAGAGCCCTGGGGAGTTGTGACTGGACAACCAGAAATCTGGTTTAAAATTGGGGCCTAGGGACATGTCAAGCCCATTATGACATCTAATGGTCCAGCCACTGAGAGGATTTACTAGAGGTCAGGAATCACACTGATGGTCACAATGCGTGTCTATGCCCTCGTCGCACTCAAGAATGGGCGTGACCTCAGGGTGAATACTGGTTTCTCCTACACTGAACATAGGAGAACGTGCCAACCACAAGGTTTCTTGCCATGGGTAAACAGGAGTTCTGATTTCTGCATCACAGTCACCCCTGGGCAGTGATTGGAGATAAGGTCTAGGTTCTGAAGCCTGAAAACTGAGGTAGGGCAGAGATGATGACCTAAGGCCATGGCGGGTCTGATGTCCTCAATGTGTGGTCAGCTGTCCGGGTGTTGCTCAGGAGGTCCCGGCTCAGGTTGTGTCAGACAGTGCATTACTGTCCAGGTTAGACTATATAATTTGGGTACATTCGCGTGCCGTGTAGGTTTATTCTCATTTAATATGCCCGGACAGCTCATTAGGCAATATATTTTTTCTAGAGGGCAGGCAGAGTACTGCAATGATTGTCCGGAATTGCCAAACTTGTGGGCTTCGGGGCCAGGAGTTTGAAGATGGAAGTCGGAGAACACAAGCTAGACTTGGGTTTCAGGGCGAGGGCACGGCATGTACCCCCTGAAGATCTGGAGCAATATCTCATGCTTCTGAAGTCAGACCGAGTATCAGATGTTTGCTCAGCTAGGATTTTCTGTTCATGACGGCCCCTTCATGAAGGGAGCAGATTCTCGAGAGCGTGGAGGTTTTCCCACGTTGGGAGTGGTGGGATGCCCCATCAAAGGATTCCTTCTGCGGGACAATTGAGATCTGTTGGACAGTTCCAGGACATCCCATATGGATGAGTCCAGACCAACGTTCGAGGATGGATGCCTGGGAAGCCCGCCTCGCATTCCAATTGTCTCCTAGCGACAAGACAGTTTATATCTGATGTCTCTGCGGGAGCAACCGGGGTGGCTGAGTTGAAATGGACTTTCCTGAGGATGGGTCTAATGTGTGTTTGTGTCCATGAGGGCCTTTAAATGGGGCTTTTGACATAGCTCGCATGCACAAGTTTCCTTGTGGAGACGAGTTTTGTTCTGATGGGTGCCTCAGGAAAACCCCATGCTGGTATTGGAAACCAGGGTTTTGAGGAGACATGCCTGTAAACCAAAGCAATGGATCCGATTTTGGCCTAGGGTCCTGTCTGGTTCAATCTTCTTTTCTGGGGACATCCATCTAGGGTATGAGTAGAGGTAGATGCTCAGCTGGTGTCAGACTGCCGTTTTTTGTCCCGGGCGACCTATACTATTGGGATGGCCTCAGTGACTTTGGAGGGTTCTCCTAATTTGTACGATTTTGGACAATGGAATGGGCAGAATTCCCATGGATTGGGTAGACACAGTCCTAAAGTGTGGCTCCAGGGTCCCCAGCCTGGATGGTGTGTGGCCTAGGACTTTGAGGACAGAAGTCTGAAAACACAAACTCAGCTTATGTTTGGAGACGTAGGTATGGCAGGCCCGATCTACAAACCATGAGAAGACATCTTCAGGATATGAAGAAAGTGCGAGTCTGAGGCGCTTGCTCAGACTTTTGTCTCTGGATTTTGTTTCAGTGATGGCCGTGGAATGACTAGGAGGCCTCATGGGCCATGGACGAATCTTCCTCTCTGTGGATTTGGGCCGATCCCAATTGTTTTTCGTCAATCTGTTGGATGGAGGACTCCTTTCAGGGTAGTTACATCAGGTGTCCCACCAAAAGAGGAATTCCAAAGCAGAGCCCTGGGGAAGAGTGAAGGGACAACCCGAACTATGGTTAAAAATTGGGGTCTATAGGCATGGCAAGCCCAATATGCTGTCTCTTCATCCAGCCACTGAGAGGCCTTACCTGAGGACTGGGCTAAGGCTGTGGGTCACAATGTGAGTTTGCCACCTATGTGGCCCGCGAGCAATGGCGGGGCCTCATCGAACAAATATGTTTCCACTACATTGAACGTTGGACAACAAGCCAACCACAAGGTTCTTGCCATTGGGAAGGAGTTCTGATTTCTGCATCATTTTCAAACCTGGGCAGTGATTGGAGATAAGGTCTAGGATCTGAATCTTGGAAACCGAGGTTGGGAAGAGATAACGACCTAAGGCAATGGCTGGTCCTATATGCTCAGTGAGCGGCAAGCTGTCTGGTTGGGGCCAGGATGTCCAGGCTCAGGCTGTGTCAGAAAGGGCATTATTGCCCAGGTCTGCCTATATATTTTGGGTACAGCCACGAGGTGTGCAGGTTGATCTTCATTTGGGGTTTCTAGGTAGCCCCAGAGGGCAATGTATTTCTTCTGCAGGGCAGGTAGAGTGCTGCATTGTAGTTCTGGATTGCCAAACTGGAGGGCTTGAGAGCCAATCGTCTGTGGACAGAAGTCTGAGGACACAAGCAAGGCTTAGGTTTCTGGGTGAGGACATGGCAGGCACAATCTACAGACCTGAACCGAGATCTCGTGCATCTGAAGTCAGGGTGAGGATCAGACGGTCGCTCAGTTTGGAACTTATGTCCCTGATGGCCCCTTTATGAAGGGGGGGGGATCATGTGGCCATGGGGGTTCTCTCACGATGGGAGTTCTGATAAGCTCCCAACTGCAAAGATTCTTTTGCAGGACAATTGAGACCTGTTGGTTGGCTCCAGGCCAACGATTCCAAGCAGGGTTTTAAGGATGGATGGCGGGGTAGGCCACCTCACATTCTAATTGTCTCCTAGTAACAAGAGAAGTTATATCTGCTGGATCTCGCGGAGCAACCGAATACGCTCAGTTGAATTGGACTCTCCTGTGGATGGGTCCTAATGTGTTTTTGTGTCTATGGAGACCTTGTAATGGGGCAGTGGCACACAGGCCCTGAAGGATTCTCCTAACTGGAGGTTTTGAGACATCTTCAAAGGATAATTTTCCCATGTGGAGAAGACATTTGTTCTGATTGCTGCCTCATGAAATCCCCATATGCTAATATTGGAAACCAGGCCTCTGAGGAGAGATACCTGTAACCGAAAGCAATGAATCTGATTCAGGCCTCGGGGCCTGTCTGATTCAATCTTCTTCTCTGGGAACATCCATCTACGCTGAGTAGAGGTAGATGCTCAGCTGGTTTCAGATGACCCTTGTTTGTCCTGGGCGGCCTACATTATTGGGATGTCCTTGGGGACACTGGAGGTTTTTCCTAATTTGTACGATTGTGGACCATGGAATGGGCAGAATTCCCGTGGTATGGACAGGCACAGTCCTGATGTGTGGCTCCAGGCACCCCAGCCTGAAGGGTCTGTGGGCCAGGAATGTGGGGACAGAAGTCTGAAAACACAAACTCGGCTTAGGTTTGGGAAGTAGGTATGGCAGGCTCGATCTACAGACCGTGAGGAGAACTCTTCGGGATACGACAAAAGAGCGAGTGTGAGGTGCTTGCTCAGACTTTTGTCTCTGGATTTGTTGTCAACGATGGCTGTGGAATCTCAGGGAGGCCTCATGGGCCATGGACGAGACTTCCTCTCTGTGAATTTGGTTCAATCCCAATTGTTTTCGGTCAATCTGAAGGATGGGAGGAGTCCTTTTAGTTTTGTTACCTCAGGTGTCCCACCAAAAGAGTGATTCCAAAGCAGAGCTCTGGGGAGGGATGAATGGACAACCCGAACAATCCAATTGGGGTGAGGTCGAGAACCGAGCAGGTTGATCCTCATTTGGGGTTTATGGAGATCCCCATAGAGCAACGTTTTTCTTCTGGAGGGCCAGCATAGGGCTGCATTTTGGTTCCAGAATTCCAAGTCTTGAGGACCTGTTTGCCAGGAGTGTGAGGAAGGAAGTCTGAAAACACAAGGTAGCACGAGGTTTGGGCCCACTGTGCAGAGGCTGAATCGAGATCTCCTGCATCTGAGGTCAGGGCGAGTATCAGATGTTGCCTCAAGCTGGAGTTTGTGTCCATGACGACCCCTTCCTGAAGGGGGTGGGGGCGTCATGAGGCCAGGGAGGTTTCCCTACGCTGGGAGTTGTGAGCTGCTCCAAACTTCAAAGTTTCCTTCTTCAGGACAGTCGAGTACTATTGGATGGTTCCAGGATGCCCCATACAGAAAGACTTGAGAGCAGGGGCCTAAGGATGGATGCCGAGAAACGCCAACTCACCTTCCCATTGCCTGGTCGAGACAAGGCACGCTCAATCTGCGGGCTCTTGGGTGAGCTACCCAGAAGGCTGAGTTTAAATGGACTTTCCTGAGGATGAGTCATAATGTGGGTTGGTGGCCATGGAGACCTTGGAATGTGGCAGTAGCTAATGGACTCTGCAGGATTCTCCAACCCGAAGGGTTTGACACAACTCCAACAAGGAAGCTTTCCATGCGGAGATGAGAGGTGTTCTGTCTGGTGCCTCAGGATAGCCCCATATGCTGGTCTTCGAACCCAGGCCTCTGAGGAGTGATACCTGGACACCAAAGCAAGAGTTCATAATAGGGCCTAGGGGCCTGTCTGGTTCAATCTTCTGTCTCTGCGGATATCAGTCTGTGTGTCTGCATGGAGGTAGTAGTTGCTCAGCTGGTGTCATAATGCCCCTGTTTGTCCAGTGCGGGTTGCGGTAGTGGGATGTCCTTGGGGACCTTGAGGTTTCTACTATTTTGTAGAGTTGTGGCCAATGGAACGGGCAGTTTCTTAGGAGAGAGCAGGCACAGTTCTGTGGTGTGGCTCCAGAGACCCCAGCCTGGAGGCGGTGTGGGCCACGGCTGTGCAGACAGACATCCAAAAACCCAAACTCAGCTCAGGTTTGGGGCCGAGGTTATGGCAGGCCTGATCTACAGTCCGTGAGGGGAGCTCCTCTGGATATGAAAGAAGGGTGAGAGGGAGGCAGTCGCTCAGTCTTTTGTCTCTGGATATTTTGTCCACAATGGCCGTTTAATGTAGGAGTTGCCTCATGGGTCGTAGAAGTCTCCCTCTCTGGTAGTTTGTCCAGCCCCCAAGAGTTTGGGGTCATTCTGTGGGAAGGGAAGATTCCTGTTTTCTGCTTCATGTGTCCCACCAGTAGAGGGATTCTGGAGCATAGCAGTGGGTACTGACAACTGGAATACTCACTCTCTGGTTAAGCCTGGGGGCCTATGGATATGACAAGCCCCATATGCAGGATCTTGGTCCAGCCACTGAGAGGCGTTACTTTAATACGGGACTCACGCTACAGGTCACAATGCATGTCTGTGCCCTAGGCGGCCCTCAAACACTGGCGTGGCCTTTCCGACAATGCAGGTTTTCCCACATTGAACGTTGGACAACATGCCAACCACAAGGTTTCTGGCCATGGGGAAGGAGGAATTCTAATTTCTGCATCACGTTCACCCCTGGGCAGTGATTGGAGATAAGGTCTAGGTTCTGAAGCCTGAAAACCGAGGTTCGGAAGAGATGACGAACTACAGCCATAGCGGGTCTCTTGTGACCAGGTTTGGAGCCAGCTGTCTAGGTGTCGTTTGGGATGTCTTGTCTCAGGCTGTGCCAGACAGGGCATTCGTATTCAGGGTAGGCTGTATAATTGCTTTACAGTCGAGTGGCATGCATTAGATAATCATTTGGCGTTTCTTTTTAGCAGCATAGGGCAACGTTTTTCTTCTGGAGGGCAGGCAGAGTGCTGCATTTTGGCTTCGGAATTCCCAAACTGGAGGGCTTGTGGGCCAGGAGAGTGAGGATGGACGTCTGAGAACACAAGCTAGGCTTAGGTTTCGGGGAATGGACATGGCAGGCACACTCTGCAGAGCTGAATTGAGATCTCAGGAGTCTGAAGTCAGGTCGAGGATCAGACTTTGGCTCAGGTTGGAGTTTCTGTCCATGTTGGCACCTTCATGAAGGGGGGGGGCATTATGAGGCCATGGAGGTTTTCCCACTATTAGAGTTGTGAGATGCTCCAAACCGCAAGGATTCCTTCTGTGGGACAATTAAGATTTGTCGAATGGCTCCAGGACGTCTCATAAGGTATTTTTCCAGAACAGGGTTCTAAGTATGGATGCCTGGGCAGACAGCCTCAATTCCAATTGTCTCCTAGCAAAAAGAAACGTTTGATCTGCTGGCCTGGGGTAGCATCAGAGGGGGCTGAGTTGGAATGGACTTTCCTGAGGATGGTCTTAATGTTGGTTTGAGTCCATTGAGACCTTGGTATGGGGCAGTGGCACCAGGGCCCTGAACGGATTCTCCTAACCAGAGGTGATAACAAAGCTCCAATGAGCAAGTTTTCCATGGGGAGACGAGATTTTTTCTTATTGGTGCCTCAGGAAACCACCATTTGCTGGTATAGGAAATGAGGCCTCTGAGGAGAGATGCCTGGAAACCAAAGCAATGGATCTGATTAGGGCCTAGGGGCCTGTCCGGTTCAATATTCTTCTCTGGGGACATCTTTTGTCTGAGTGGAGGTAGTTGCTCAGCTGGTTTGAGATCACACCTGTTTGTCCTGGGCGGCCTACACTATTGGGATGGCCTCGGTAACTTTGGAGGTTTTTCCTAATTTGCAAGGTTGTGGCCAATGGAATGGGAAGAATTCTCTTGAAAGGGAAGCACAGTCCTGAGGTGTGGCTCCAGGGACCCAAGGGTGGAGCGTGTGTGGTCCAGGGTTATTTGGACAAAAGTCTGAAAACACAAACTCCACTTAGGTTTGGGTCTGTAGGTATGGCCGGCCCGATATATAGACCGTGAGGAGAACTCTTCGGGATATGAACAAAGGGCGAAAGTGAGGTGCTTGCTCATGCTTATTTTTTTGGATATGTGTCACCGATTGCCATGGAATGTCAGGGTGTCCTCATGGGCCATCGATGAGGCTCCCTTTCTGGGGATTTGACCCAATCCCAAGAGTTTGGGGTCATTCTGTGGGAAGGGAGGAGGCCTTTCTGTTTTTGTTTTTTTTTTTTTTTTTTTTTTTTTTTTCAGGTGGACCACCAAAAGAGGGATTCCACAGCAGAGTCCTGGGGAGGGGCGACTGGACAACCAGAACTCTGGTTAACATTGGGACCTAAGAACAAGGCAAGGCCCATATGTGGGCTCTTGGTCCAAACACTGAGAGGCCTTCCTTGAGCATAGGGCTCACATTGAGTTTCACAATGTGTTTTTTTGTGCCCAAGGAGCCCCTCAAGTCAGGGCGTGGCCTAATGTACCATGCTGGTTTCTCCTACACTGAACGTGCACAATATGGCAACCACAAGTTTTCTGGCCATGGGGAAGAAGGAGTTCTAATTTCTGCAACACTTTCACTCCTGGACTGTGATTGGATTTAAGGTCTAGGTTCTGAAGCCTGAAAACTGAGGTTGGGAAGAGATGAAGACCTAAGGCCATGGTGTGACTGATGTGCTCAGTGTTCGGCCAGCTGTTGAGTGTGGGTTGGGAGGTGCAGGCTCAGGCTGTGGCAGACAGGGAATTAGTGTCCAGGCTAGACTGTATCATTGGGGTGCAGTCGAGTTTCATGCACGTTGGTACTCATTTGTGGTTACTGGGTAGCCCCAGAGGGCAACGTTTTTCTTCTGGAAGGAAGACACAGTGCCACATAGTGGCTCCAGAATTCCCAAACTGGAAGGCTTGTGGGCCAGGAGTGTGAGGAAAAAATTCTGAGAACACAAGCCAGACTTAGATTTCGGGGTGAGGGGACGGCAGGAACCCTCTGCAGAGATGATTCGAGATCCCGTGTACCTGAACACAGAGCTAGGATCAGACGTTGGCTCAGGTTGGAGTTTCTATCCATGACGGACCGTTCATGAAGGGGAGGGTGTCACGAGGCCATGGAGGTTTTCCCACGATGGGAATTGTGAGATGCTCCAAACCGCAATGATTCCTTCCGTGGGACAGTCGAGACCTCCTGGATGGCTCCAGGACATCCCATAAGGAAGTTATCCAGAGCAGGGTTCTAAGGATGGTTGTCTGGGCAGCCTGCCTCCCATTCCAGGTGTCTCATAGCGCCAAGGCAAGTTCGATCTGCTTGATCTAGGGGAGTAACCGAGGCGGGTGTGTTGAAATGGGTGAGTTGAGGATGGGTCATAATGTGCATTTGTGTCCATGGAGACCTTGGAATGGGGTGCTTGATCCGGGGCCTTGAGGGATGTTCATAACCGGAGGTTTTGATGGAGTTCTAAAGTGTACGTTTCCTATGTAGAGAAGAGAATTGTTTTGATGAATGCCTAAGGAATCTCCCATATGCTGGTATTGGAAACCAGGCCTCTGAGGAGAGATGCCTGGAAACAAAAGCAATGGATATGATTAGGGCCTAGGTGCCTGTCCGGTTCAATCTCTTTCCTGGGGATACGTGTCTATGGATCTGAGGGGAGGTAGTTGCTCGGCTTGTGTCAGATCGGCCCTGTTTGTCCTGGGAAGCCTAGAATATTGGGAATGGCCTTGGGATTTTGGAGTTTCTCCTAATCTATAGGGTTGTGGCCAATGGAATGGGCAGAAATCCCCTGGAGAGGGCAGGCACAGTTCTGAGTATGGCTCTAGGGGCCCAGCCTTGAGGGTGTGTGGGCCAGGCCTGTGGGGACAGAAGTCTGAAAACACAAATTCCGCTTAGGATTGGGGACATAGGTATGGCACGCCCAATCTACAGACCGTGATAACACTTCGGGATATGAAAATGGGTGAGTTTGAGGTGCTTGCTCAGGTTTTGTCTCTGGATTTGTGTCAACAATGTGGGTCGAATGCTGGCGTGGCTTCATGGGTTGTGAAGAGCTTTCCTTCTCTGAGGATTTGACCCAATCCCAAGAGTTTGGGTACATTCTGTGGGATGGGAGGTGTCCTTTCTGTTTTTTTATTTTATTTTATGTACCTCATGTGTGCCAATAAAAGAGGGATTCCAGAGCAGAGTCCTTGGTAGGGACAACTGGATAACCCCACCTCTGTTTAAGTTTGGGGACCTAGGGGCATGGCAAGTCCAATATGTGGGCTCTTGATTCAGACACTGAGAGGTCTTCCTTGAGGACAGGGCTCATGCTGAGCGTCACAATGCCTATTTGTGCCCAACAAGGCCCTCAAGCATGGGAAGGGCCTCATGGTCCACGCTGGATTCTCCTACACTGAACGTTGGAGAATATGCCAACCACAAGGTTTCCGGCCATGGCGAAGGAAGATTTGTGAATTCTGCATCACGTTCTTCCCTGGACAGTGATTGGAGTTTAGGTCTAGGTTCTGAAACCCGAAAACCGAGGTTGGGAAGAGATGAAGACCTAAGGACCTGATGGGTACAATGAGCTCAGTGTGTGGCTAGCTGTTGAGCGCGTAGGTCTGGAGGTGTGGGCTCATGCTATGTCAGACAGGGCATTAGACAGTGTAGACTGTATATTTGCGGTGCAGTCAGGTGGCTTTCAGTTGATCCTCATTCGGGTTTCTAGGTAGCTCCATAAGGCAACGTTTTTCTTCTGGAGGGCAGGCAGAGTGCTGCATTGTGGCCCCAGTATTGCCAAATTGTAGGGCTTTTGGACCAGGGGTGTGAGGACGGTAGTCTGAGAACACAAGCTGGGCTTAGTTTTTGGGGTGAGGGCACAGAAGGCACACTCAGTAGAGCTGAATCAAGATCTCATGCACCTGAAGCCAGGGCGAATATCAGACGTTTGTTCAGGTTGGAGTTTCTGTCCATGAGGGCCCCTTTATAAAGTGGAGCGTCTCAAGAGGCCATGAAGATTTTCCCACAATGGGAAAAAAAAAAAAAAAAAACAATGAGTTGTGAGATGCACCAGACTGCAAAGATTCCTTCTGTGGGACACTTGAGACCTGTTGGATGGCTCTAGGATGTCCCATATGGAACGACTCCAGAGTAGGGTTCTAAGGATGGATGCCTGGGCAGCCCGCCTCCCATTCTAGTTGTCTCCTAGCAACAAGGCAGGTTTGATCTGCAGGCCCTGGGGGAGAAACCAAGGGGGATGAGTTGACATGGACTCTACCGAGGATAGATCATAATGTGGGTTTAAGTCCATGGAGACCTTGGAATGGGGCGCTTGATCCGGGGCCCTGAAAGATTCTCCTAAACAGAGGTTTTTATAGAGCTCCAAAGAGTACATTTCCTATGTGGAGACGAGATTTTTCTATGAGTGCCTCAGTAATCCCCCATATGCTGGTATTGGTAACCAGGCCTCTGAGGAGAGATGCCTGGAAACAAAAGCAATGGATCTGATTAGGGCCTAAGTGCCTGTCCAGTTCAATCTTATTCTATGGGGCTATCTGTCTCTGGGTCTGAATGGAGGTAGTTTCCTAACTTGTGAAAGATCATCCCTGTTTGTCCTGGGCAGCCAACACTATTGGGATGGCCTCGGGGAGTTTGGAATTTTCTCCTAATCTATAGGGTTGTGGCCAATGGAAATGGCAGAATTCCCCTGGAGAAGGAAGCCACAGTCCTCAGGTGTGGCTCCAGGGTCCCCAGCTTGGATGGTGTGTGGGCCAGGACTGTGGGGACAGAAGTCTGAAAACACAAACTCAGCTTAGGTTTGGGGATGTATGTATGAAGGCTCGATCTACAGACCGTGAGAATTTTCCGGGCTATGAACAAAGGGCGAGTATGTGGCGTTTGCTCAGGCTTTTGTCTCTGGATTTTGTGCCTAAGGTGGCCGTGGAATGTCGGGGTGTCCTCAAGGGCCATGGACAAGTCTTTCTCTGGTGATTGGGCCTGATCCCAAGTGGTTGGGATCATTCTGTGGATGGGAAGTGTCCTTTCTGTATTTTTTTTTTTTTTTTTTACCTCAGGTGTCCCACCAAAGAGGGATTCCAGAGCAGAGCCCTGAGTAGGGGTGACTAGACATCTCTAACTCTGGTTGAGATTGGGGGACTAGGGGGCTTGGCAAGCCCCATATGTGGGCTGTTGTTCCAGTCACTAAGAGGCTTTACATGAGGATAGGGCTCACGCTGAGGGTCACAATGTGTGTTTTGTGCAAATTCTAGCCCCTCAGGGATAGTTGGGGCCTCATAGTCCATGCTGCTTTCTCCTACAATGAACATTGGACAACATG